>NC_085965.1:2412500-3087900 GCF_910591565.1 Cydia splendana | reverse complement strand
AGATAGAGTTAGACTAAGAAAAATCTGCAGCGATTTTGAAAGCCCACGCAGTGCAAGTGTTATTCTGCCGTCATAATCCCGATAATTCACAACAAACACCGATAACGAACTCTGCGAAACATGACGTCATAAATGTCCTGTGAAAAATGTCGTTCTGACTTTTTGACTATTTTAAGGTTAGGCTACAGGGCAAACCCTTAACCCGATCGTCTTTGTTTTAGGCTCAAATTGTAGCTGACTAAATTGTCCAGAGCCGTTTTTCTCAAATTTTTGATATCATTCTTCGTTTCCAAATTATCGAGCACCAAAATCAAAAATTCGGAAAAAATTGAATTTTATTTTCACTATTTCGACCATAACTTTTTTTGTTTTTGACTTTCTCGAATAATTAAGTTTGCACCTTACAGCTCTCGTGATTATGCGTCTTTTGAGCCTATTTTTTAATATCATATCTTCACAACTTTCCGAGATATAAGGGGATCGCACTTTTTCGTGAAATCGGACCGTATACTGGAGCGAACGAAAAGACATTTCCAATGTCAAAATATATTTTTTAAGGAAAATAAATATTTTGTAGAACGTGGCGGTGACGAATTCCATATAAATTACCTGCCTAACCCTTATATTACACCTAAGAACTGATGTAAAATTATAAAATGTTGAAAGGCTTTATCTCGGAAAATATTAGATGTACAGAGACAATTCTAGTGTCTTATTGTAGCAAATTTAGTCTACTTTAAAAACGCTGTAGGAAGTTACTACCAAAAACTAGTACTTTAGGGTTATAATCGCCCAAATCTAAAAAAATTGCGGTTTATTCGATTTTTGACAAAGTTGCGTTCGGCGCTCGAAGTCACAAACTTGGATTATTCATTCGGCCAACATCATAAACAAGTCTGCAAAAAATCAGAACTACCGGATTTGACGCAAACGATCCAGGTTACAAAATTCGACAAAGTTACTGGATTATAGTGGGTAAAGAACAATTTTATCGTCACAAAGTTTACTAACCTACTGGGTTTTTTCTGATCTTCAGCTAAATATATTTGGCGTGAAATCTGTTGTTCATACCGAGACTGAAGAAGCGAAAATAAAAAGGGGGGTATTGAGTATTATTTTGTTTAACATTTTAATGTTTTTTTTTTTAAATCTCTAGTGGCCTATCGATATTATTAATGCCCGGTTCACATTATTCCAGTCCAGTGATCCAGCGGGCTAATCCAGTCCAGTGCTGGACTGGAGCATATCGTTTGACATTATTCCAGTCTGGGATCGTTTACATTATACGCGCTGGATTGGGTGAGCTGGAATGAAAAGTTGACGGTCTCTCCAGTCACTGGACTGGAATGCTCACTGGAATGGGTACATTCCAGTGCATTCCAGTGTCGGTTCACATTATTCCAGTAGCATTCCAGCACTGGATTGGATTGCTGGACTGGAATGCTACTGGAATAATGTGAACCGGCCATAAGGGCGTGCGACTTTCAAACCGGAGGTCGGGGGTTTAAACCCCGGCTCGTACCAATGAGTTTTTCGGAACTTATGTACGAAATATCATTTGATATTTATTTTACCAGTCGCTTTTTGGTGAAAGACAACATCGTAAGGAAACCGGACTAATCCCAATGAAGCCTAGTTAAGGTACCTTCTGGGATGGAAGGTCAAATGGCAGTCACTCTCGTAAAAACTATTGCCTACGCCAGTCCTCGGGATTTGTTGTCAAGCGGACCTCAGGCTCCCAAGAGCCGTGGCAAAAAAAGCCGGGACAACGTTTAATCTTTTTTCTCATTTCCCCCCTAACAGTGGCCCCCCATGTTTAAAATTCATTTGTTTATTTTAGATGTCCGTCTTTGGGTCACAAATTCATAAATTTTAACTCAATTGGTCCAGTAGTTTTCGAGAAAATGGGCTATGACAGACGGACAGACAGACGAACAGACAGACAGACGCACGAGTGATAGTACGGAACCCTAATTTTCCTTTTGAGGTACGGAACCCTAAGAAGTGACATAAGTTTATGATGTGGGGTCGATAGGCACTCTATAAGCTCTTCACATACAAAAGGTTGAGGATTGTATGTTGTTGTTGTTGTACAATACGGAGAGAGTAAGGAAACAATGGAATAGTACCAATTAAAGAGTTTCGGTCTTATTCCAAACGCTTGCCTAACGCGGGGCTTGTCAATCGTGACCGTCAAGGCTGACTCACTCGACCGGACCGGGCCCGGGCCGGGGCGTCCGACATGTAATTTTCTATGATGGCTGATAGGTGACCACGTGGTGTTTTCCATAGAAAACGAAGCGCCGGAAACTCTGGCCTGGCTCCGGCCCGGTCTAGCGGCTCTTCCATACTTCTCTGTCGCCCGTCATCGAATGAATCGAACTACCTAAGCTAAAAGCCAAAAAAAAACTCAATTAGCCCGTGTTCTCGCTGTGGATAGGAATACATATACACAAGAACAATACGTGAGGCAATTGGAACACTTTACGAGATACAATAAGTTTCGGAATGAACACGACTTTTGTTTGTATGAGAGATGTAATTAAAGCGAGAAACTTTCTTTTCACATCACCTATTCGAAAAAGGGCCTTTTCTTCCCCGCTAGAAGGGATCAAAGTGGCACTTTTCTTCCCTGCTAGGAGGGATCAAAGTTGTACTTTTCTGTTCTAGGACACGATTTTTTCTTTCTTGCATACTATTCTTTTTTGGTCAAATAATACATATTTTGGAACATAACAATTTCCTCATAGTTGATGTGAAAAGCAGTATGTGTCACACGGTATCAAAATTATTTCGTCTTTGGCGTTATTGGGTCGTTCTCTCATTTCGTGCAAATCGGTGATGTTCTCTCGATTTGTAAATTTTCTTTTAAATGGTAAATTTTTGGGTTTTCATGCATTGTGGATTCATTTATTGACACTTTTATGCTAAAGGCACCTTCGTAACCTTATTACTTTTCATTTAATAAGACTGGTGGTAATGAACTACGCGCTGGTAATGAAATGGGCATGGATGGTAATTTTATCAGTGGACGGTAATGAAACAAACTTATGAAATCGCAATAAAAAAACCTTATTTAACGAAAATTAACACCATTAATATAATAAACAACATTAAAATCACGTGTCTCAAGCGCTGTGCAGACGATCAAGCCGACTTAACAAATATTCCGGCTTGACATTCGCGACTTATGATTTACCACCTAGCTTGTAGCGATTGTCAAGCACAATTTACGTAATTGAAGACGTATTTCGTATTGTTTATTTATTTAATGTTTACACAGCACTACATCAGTCTTATCACCAACACACTGAGAAACTACATACTTTAATTTAAAATTAACATCCAAATACACTCGACTGCCAATCCATCCACTGCAACTCCATAAACTCGCAAAATCTCAAGCAAGGGTTATATTTCTAATGTCCGGTACAAAAAGTCTTACAAGCCTCTCTACTAGTTCAAGGCAGTCAGAGTCTCCACGAAAAGCCCAACAAGCTAAAAGTAGTAGGCTTAAGTTGTGCCTCACCTCCAAAAACATGAAGCCCAGGGTTCCTAAAATAAATATTTTTTGGTAATACATCCTAAGGAAATTCTTTTGACCTTTTCCAATAGTAGAATGTACGTTGACTCGTAAGGGATCCAGGCTATCCAGGACGCCTCCAACTTGCTTCTGACCAGAACATTGTAAAAAACTTTTATGGGGCAAGGGAAATGGAATTCTCTGACGTTGCGAGTGACAAAGCCTAATCTACTGAATCTACAGTGGCAAGTGCTTTGATGTGGTCGTGAAATGTTAGCCGCGTATCGAATATGACCGCAAGATCCTTTACTGAGACGACTCTTGTTATTACAAGAGTCTATTGACCCAAGAGTCCATTGGCTCAGGTCCAAGAAAATATTGAGCATGTGTAGGAAATAGGGCTCGATTAAAACTACACACTTGACACTTAGCCGCATTGAAAGTCAGTTTGTTATCCCGACTCCATTGGAACAGAGATGAAACATCCTCCTGCAGCAACTTACAATCCTCGTCCTTCTTAACTCAATATACCAATTTAAGATCGTCGGCGTAGAGTAGACAACGAGCGTTATGGATAACCGAGAGCAGGTCATTGACCATTATTCCAAATAGGAAAGGCCCCAAGATTGAATCTTGGCTGTCACCAGAACGAGTATGGTACGGATCTGGTACGAAGTGGCCATGCTGGTCGTTGCGTACTGCGGTTGATCACGCAGATAACTGGCAAAAATGTTAAGCAAATGTGGATTGAACCCAATAGCGTCTAGTTTGTGTAGGAATACATCGTTATCCATACGATTGAAGGCTTTTCGGAAATCATAATACAGGACGTCTACCAGGATACCCATATCCAGATGCTCTGAGATGGTGTAAACCAAGGTCAGGTTAGTTTCCACAAACCGTTTCGCTCTGAAACCATGCAGAGTGTTGCACAGGAATAATGGTTTCACTTGTTTCGACAACGTGCCATGGAGTATGGACTCAAACAGCTTTGCTAAAGCTGAACGAAAAGAATACCTTGACTTTGGGATCGGTCTTACCCGTGAAATCTTCCAATGGTGAGGATATGTACTTGTGGAGAGTATGTACCAGATTAAGCATGAAGTGTATTGGACCATTCTAATGCTCTAAACACCCCTTTAAGATATATGCAGGTACCTACGTAGTCTGGACCAACAGCATAGAAGCCCGAAAAACTTACTTTTGCGTTAAGACCCCTTATGCAGGTACCTAAGTAGTCTGGACCAACAGCATAGAAGCCCGAAAAACTTACTTTGGTATTAAGACCCCTTACATTTTGGTGAATTAGATCCAGTGAAGGTTTCGAATCAGGATTCCGAACTAAGTATTACTGGTTGGTTTTTGTCTGACTCCCATTGACGTTGGATTTACGAAATGACCACGATTATCGGGCTACATAGTTGGAAATAAACAGGATTCATACATTGTCGAGGGTACTCCTATTTTGAAAGTCTTGGAGTCCCCTTTGAGCTTAAGTTCGTCGACAGTGCACCATGAATAACAGCAGATATGCCTGTATGTCCTCCGATTGTCAAGCTATATTCCACAGATGGATGAACTTGCGATGCTCCATCGCCCTGAGAGGTTTACACCGTTTTTTACTGCTGGTATCAGTTTTCTGAGATTTATCACGCACGGGTTGGGAATTGTCGCTTTTGACAGCGGAGGCACTATTATTACTTATCGGCCTGTGTTTATGTTCATGTAGTTTCTGCCTTTTATTCCAAACATTTGCCCCGTTCTCTACCTTATCGTCGACAGGTACCTGATGATTCCAATTCCAACTCACTTAGTCTCTTAGTAACGTGTCAAATTTCTCAGCACAGTCCTTGCGGTCTGGTATTATATGTAGAGCGGCAGGTTATGTTAATCTACTGCGCTCTAGTTAGATCCATAAATCACCAGTTGGGCTCCCCTATATATTATTACGTACAGTTTTAAATGCTTATACCAACATACTATTTATAATAACTTAACCCTCTTTCCATTAAATGCACTGCCTCTAATACATTATCATTACCTTCTAAATTCGTTCATTACCTTCCCTGGCAAAATTGGAAGGAAAAGAAATGAATGAAACAGATATGAATGAAGTTTTGGAAGTTTTCGTCGCCTAGGTCAGTTGATATCAGACCTTGATTTCGCAGAATAAGCCACCCGAAAGGCAACCCTAAAACACATCAATTAGGTATAATGTTAATAATGTACAATTGGTACTTACTGTATAAATCACTAGATGGCGATGAAGATTTATCTGAACCACACTCCTTCCCGACACGAGAGAACGTAGGTATTTTCGTCAAAAGTAACATACGGACGACCGCTGCGGTAGCACGCGGCCAACTGACTGACGAACAATGTGTTGTATCCGCGGGAAGTGCTATATACCCTTGCTATATAGCAAAATATAGCTAATCCATTTCTCGCGTCGGTAATGAAGAAAATGCTTGGACCATACACTTATAAGGCTGTATAGTTTTATTGTTAATTTCTTAGAGTATAATATTATACGATATAAAACATAACTAAATTACTTGTTTACTGAACCAAAAAGAAGTTTTCTATTTTTAGTATCTTAAGGTTCAAATGGAGGTCAAAGTATAGCTTCACGCGATACGTGCAGAGAGGAATGAAAATAGTGGGGGTTAATTGTAAATATAAAGAAAATAACCACCTTTTTAGAATTGTTCATGGCGGGCCCATATACTTTAGGTCCTATGTTACAACCTTGCATTGACAGGTATTCGAAAACACCAACACATTTTTGGTAAATTGCAAATAATACCGATTTGCACGAAATGCGAGAATGACCCTATTACGCTCAGGATCACTCATTACGCTCAGGATTCAATGTACGCCCTTGACGGAAATATATCATTTTGATCCCTTGTAACACAAACTACTATTATTTCATTAGCTTGCGTCCTCTTACAGACTAATAAACGTACGTACATAATTTAAACCAAAAACTATAATATAATGAAAAAGCCCTTGAGTACTTACAGAATGAATTTTTGAATTGAATAATTTTACGGTTTAGACTCACTTGTTTTTAGTCACTCGCGCGACATGTTTCTGAGAGCCTAGGTCTCCTTTCTCAAGCACTAACAGTGCGAGCAGCGTTCACGACGGCCGTGTATCGCTTACTGCGCGCGCGCCGAGAAAACAGGTTGGGAGAGGTCTTCCGCTGTTATTGTAGGCGGGCATAGTGGTGTGTTTGGGCTTGAGTCACCTAACACTTGTAGCGATACACAGCACGAACTCACGGCCGTCGTGAACGCTGCTCGCACTGTTAGTGCTTGAGAAAGGAGACCTAGGCTCTCCGAAACATGTCGCGCGAGTGACTAAAAACAAGTGAGTCTAAACCGTAAAATTATTCAATGTTAGTATGTCTCACAACAGTTTAAATTCGATGAGTTTTTGAATTTTGAGGTTAACTAGGTAATGCCAATTGCAAACAATGTTTTATTAAAACCAAAACATTATATTTGTTTCATCATTACATCACGAAATAATACCAATTCCGGGTAATTTAATAGCAATTACCTACTGATTTATATTAATTTGTTCCTGTTCAAACAATATACGATGCGAGTCATCAGTTGAAGCGTGTTAATTAGTTGTTTTCAGCTTAAAATGGAATTATTTGCATGTTTATTAAAACAATACAAATATATTTGAATGAAATATGATTATATACCGTAAAATCACTTAAATATGTCCAAGAAGCTCCCGACTAGGGTACAAAACCAACTCCCATATCTTCATAATATTTAAAACTTTATAGACGGGGGATCCTGGGGGATCCCATATCTTCATTTAGGTGTAACCTTTAAGGAGGACTCACGCTATATAGACCGAGCCGTGCCCGGGCCGAGGCGTCCAATATGTCATTTTCTATGACAGCTAATCGGTGATCACGTGGTGCTTTCCATAGAAAACGAAGCTCCGGAAGCTCCGGCCCGGCCCTGACCCGGTCTAACGTGAGTCGTCCTTTATTTTTTAGACGCGGTTCTAAAACAAAATATGTTACCGTAGCAATTACCGTTGCCCATGGACGCCTGCAACACAGAGCGGTTGCAAGTGTGTCTCCGGCCTTCAATATGGGAGTACGCTCTTCTATTGCCTGACCACGAATATATGATCACGCGCCATATTGCGCAATTTCACTGGAACTAATTTTTTCATACTATACTGAACTACCACCCTATACAATAAGAATAACAGCGCCCTCTTGACAATGATCATATTTTACTGGTCCGGCTTTATGTTCATTCAAAACAATCAAACAATTCAATACAATAAATGTTATAAATCCAGCCAATAAATAAGCTAAATTACCAAATAACTAAGCCAAATGTAATGTAAATAATTCACATTAAAGTCCCGGCTGGTGTTATCCTGCGGACCCCACATTTGTAACGGGCCCCTTTGGTCCGAAACTAATGCGACCAATGCGTGGCCATCCATTTCAAACGGGGTTTTAAAGTTGTATTTATGGACACACTAGCTGTAGCGCGTGTGGCTTCAAACTAGTAGAGGTTAATCATGGGTTCGAAGGCTAGCCCGTATCGATTAGTTTCTAGAAACTTATGTATATAGGTGCCTAGTTATAAATATAATTTGATATTTACCTACTAACCCTTATTCATACACGCGCTACTAATTAGCTAATAATCGTTTGTCCTTATCTGTCATTTTGACTTATGTATTTGTATGAAAAGGATAAAATAGAATTTAACTAAATCAGTCACGTAAAGTTTTATGAATAAGGGGGTAGGGTAACTACTTGTAGTTACTTTTCGGTAGAAAAAAATTTGGTTCAGAAACGCGACACTTTTCAGGATTGCCATAAAACAAACCTAACCTAACCCATCTATATGATAACCTTACGAAAATCATGAAAAGTTAACGGTTTCAGTTTTATAACTAATGATAATATGACAATAGGTAGGTACATTATGAGTTATGACTTAAAACTTTATGACAATCAAAGGGACCCCCCTAAAATATAATTTCGAACGTAGATTATTACCTACTCTTTGTACAAATCTAAAAATACATTAAGTCAACACAATACCTTTTGAACAGTTAATAGTGTGTATTGTTGAGTGCTGCCGAGCTGAGAGGCAGGGGAGTTAGGGAATTAGCTCAATGTAAGCTAGACTCTATTGTCAGATGCACTAACATTTTCCGAGGGTGAGGTTGAGAATAAAGGATGACTCACGCTAGACCGGGCCGGGGCCGGGCCGGAGCTTCCAGTGCTTCGTTTTCTATGGAAAGCACCACGTGATCACCGATCAGCGAAAATGACATGTCGGACGTCTCGATCCGACACGGCCCAGTCTAGCGTGAGTCCTCCTTTAGTAGGATATTGAGGTTATTCCGTAAACCAAAATTACTACAGGATTTTTCAAACAGCTTAGGTACTTACGGTGAAATATATAATTATATCATATCCATAAAACGCAAAAATCTCGCAAAATTGTATTGAGATACATCTATTACCGTAGCCAAGCTATTTGAAAAATATTAAAGTTAGACCACGAAAAGTCTGCAGCGCTTTTGATAGCATTGCAAGTGTTATTTACACGTCATAATTTAATATAAGTTTGACCAATAACATATCAAAATCGTTGCAGATTTATCTTGGTCTAACTCTATAATAAAACTGGTGGCTCTGTGAGCTGAAAAAAAATCTAAAACCCGAATATACAAATAAATTCCATATTTATAACTATCGAACCTGCTAACGACATTTCACGAGCATCTTCTAAGAAATATTATTTTATCATTTCTAATATGGAACCAAGATTACAAATCTAAAAGTACATGAAGCCAACACAATATCCTTTTGAAAAGTTAATAGTGTACGTACATGTATTGTTGGGTGCAGGCGAGCTGGCTTGGGAACTAAGACATTTCTTAATGCTCATTAGCTCAATGGGTAAGCTGAATACATAGTTTTCAATCTATAATATGTAACAAGTTTTTATTAACAAATTACTTGGGGTATTTTATTACAAATTGTTCTATTTTTAATGAGTACTAAGTATAACCTACTTAAACCTTAAACTGAAGGCGAGCTTTTGCGTGTACAATGTTCAGGGATAAGTTCGCCTTTGTACTAATAGTTTGTGTTCTTTCATGTTTTATGTTTCTTTTTGTACAATAAAGTATTTTACTACTACTACTACATACATTAGTAGCCTATCCTCTTAAGGCCCAGCCATACAAATGAAAAACCCATAATTTGCCACAGAAATTTGAACCTTTAGTGCAGGGAAGAGAGTTGATTTTGGTTCTGTTTGAAAATTGAACGAAACAAAACAAATGCGACTCTGTTCCAATTGAACACGATTTAAATTTCATCGAACTGAATAAGTACTTTAGGTAGGACCTTGGGCCTTAGGAGGCTATAATATAAACTCGCAGATATAGAAGCGCTGGTGGCCTAGCGGTAAGAGCGTGCAACTTGCAATCCGGAGGTCGCGGGTTCAAACCCCGGCTCGTACCAATGAGTTTTTCGGAACTTATGTACAAAATATCATTTGATATTTACCAGTCGCTTTTCGGTGAAGGAAAACATCGTGAGGAAACCGGACTAATCCCAATGAGGTCTAGTTTCCCCTCTGGGTTGGAAGGTCAGATGGCAGTCGCTTTCGTAAAAACTAGTGCCTACGTCAATTCCTGGGATTAGTTGTCAAGCGGACCTCAGGCTCCCATGAGCCGTGGCAAAATGCCGGGATAACGCGAGGAAGAAGAATATAAACTCGCAATGAACAGAAATGTGTAAACAAGCCCCAATGTGAAGGCCGCACTTATCTCTATTGATATTATTATTGACTACAGTAACATCATGGTATAATAATATACTCCGCCTGGTACTCCATTCCCGTCTTTTCTAGGTCACCTAACTGACACGGGCTTACGTCATCATGCGACAGCGCTATATGATAATATGCGATAGCGCTATATATAGCGGCCATGTTGTTGTGACGTAGCCCCGTGTCACTCTGGGAATGGAAGACCATGTTTTATTAGACTATGAGTAACATCTTGTTTTGCTGTCTAAAGACGTCAAAGCGCCTATAAGAGTTTTACGAGCAATGCGTCAATAAAGCAGATTTATACCGGAGACAGAGCCGACAGGGGGGGACAAACGAGTCAGACAAGTTAATTTTATCGCCACTAGATTGTACGCTGTTGTTTGACTAGTCATGTTTACGTAAAAGTTGCAATATTATGTAGCTATCGGCCCGATTCGAACTTTAAGGTACATCAAATATTACATTATGTAATCATTATTGTATCTAGACGTAATATTTGACGTATCTTTTCGAATCGGGCCGTATGTCACGCAAATTGATAAAAGGTAAAAGCTAAATTAAGCATTGATTGGCCCTCTACGCCAATTATTTTAGGAACGTCGCCAATTATGTAGAAGTTAAAACATAGAAATCTTCTACTCGCTCTATTTAACATAATTTGGTTTAACAAATTTTAGCAACATAAGGAAAACAATCTCCATGTATCAAAAAATTACCATCAAAAAACCTTAAATAGCTGGCGCCACAATACCTAGAATGTTTGATAAAAAAAATCAAATCATTGACAGCGCACTTCACTCCGTCAATAAAGTGTAGACTTTATTGACGTTCTTGGCTACTCTAGCGCTACTCTGGAGAGATTTGGAACTATTATTTACAGACTGCTGGACACTTTTACAACAGAACTGTTCTACCATAAGAGATTTCATTCCTTATACCTTATACTCTATACTCCATGTTAGCAACGATAACGATATAGATATTCAGTCAAAAGTATTATGTCATTTTTATTTCAGAATGTCGTTTTAAAAATGAGAGTTTAACTTCGGAACTTGTACGGAAGCAATGACCTTTTATTTATGTAGACGTGTGACGTTCATAGTTGACAAAATTAAAATTTGATCCAACGATTTTGACAACTTGACAGGTTGGCGTCACCCATACGACTAACTAAATATAGGTTCCGGAACCTATATTTAATGGCTCACGATCGTGCGCCTGGTACCATATCTACCTATGTACGGAAGTGGCTTTTTTCTCGGAGAGTTAGTGAGACATTAAAATATTTACAATTTAATATTTTTATCTTACGTTAGGTACTGTGATAATTTCAAACCGCCTCTTCTTAGAGTTTATTTAATTAATCTTAATGGCAACCGGTAAACACGTCACTAAAATCAGTTTTTTCCCCAAAAATATTTAATTTAACTTATATCTACAAATTCCTCGATTCATCAAATAAGCCAATTTATAGTCATCGCTCAGCGGATGGTATTTCTCCACGAAGGCCGCAGGCAGCAGGCCTAGCCTAAACAGATCGCCGCTACATGGCCTGTTTGACATATCAAGAATGTCAGTTAAAAATATCAACAACTACGAATGCACAAATTTTCGTTTATCAGTGATTTTATTTGTGTTCTTTGTTATTACACGCCCCCGTGGCTCCGAATCTACCTAGTGCGTATACCTACTTAGGGGACATAGTGCTCTGTAAGTACAGGCAGATACGTCATTGCTACAAATAAACGGCTGCGTCCGGAGGTACTTTTTTCGCTCCTGTGAAACAATCCGCGGATTTAAGACTGTAAAATCTGTTTTAACCACTTAAGTTCTTTATATTTAGTTACCTATTAGTGTTGCCTTTTTCTATAGGTAGCCCTCGTTTGTATTTATTTTTGCCGAAAATGTCTCGAATATCTTTATCTAACGTTTCTGTTTGCTAATAATTCACTAGTTCATAGTAGATATTTTTTCCTATTTAGTTTAAGACTTTTTACTTACTTAAGTTTACCTTTTAACTTATTGCTATTTAGTTTTTACCAATGCAGGCTACGACTACTTCCCATTCGCAGTGCCCCCACTGCCCTAACTCCTCGCGCACCTTCTGTCCTCATGGGCTGAAAGTTCACATAGGACTCAAACACAAAACACAAACGATCGCCCCTAGCCTCACGCCCACGATACAGCGACAAGTCTCCCCTGATAACACTAATAGTGTAGACCTGGACGACCTCGCAACACTCAAACAATCTGTGCGAGTTTTGCGCCACACTGAAAAAAAAACCTGGTACTGGTAACCAGAATCTGGTTAGCTGTACTATATTGTCTTGTTGTATATGTGACGACAGGACACTTTGTAAACATAACCAGACCATTCTTGTTAAATTAAATTTGTTAATTCTATGAAGTGTATAGTAGTGGGTATAAGACTTTTAGTAAACCCAACTAGCCGGTCTGTTAATGGTTACTAAATAATACAGTAACATATACGTTCCTGTCCTGTTGTTATAACAAGGTATTCAGTATATGTAACTGAACGATTTGTGCGGTGTACTGGTTTTATATTGTTCACGTTACCAGAACGCACTGTGCTAATGGGGCTTCTAAGCGAGCCATATGTTCACTGCAATATGTGGCCGGCAACTATTGGTGTCCTCTTACTCACATGTTAGAGAGGGACACTAATAGTTGCCGGCCACATATTGCAGTGAACATATGGCCCGTTTAGAAGTCCCTTCAGCACAGTGGGTTCTGGTTACGTGAACAATATATAACCAGTACACTGCTCTTCTAGTAAATACAGACAAGTTTTACACACTTATTTTTTTTTATTTTATTGATCAAATAAGTAACACAGCATTACAGTAAAACCAAGGCACTGTGACACTACAAAAGAAAAAAAACATTTTGTCTCCACAAAGAAAACAATAGACACAAAAATGACATACAAATTAAACATTGGATTTGGGCGACGACGTAACAGCGTGGCTCCGTAGCGTCGTCTGACTCGGCGTAGGATTCGGCAGGTTGCCCCGGAACCGCCGAAACACCACATTCATCCCAGGCCAGAAGTCCGCGCTTGCGATGGTGTCCTGCAGAGGCCGCGGCACGCGCACTACAAATGAACTGAAGTGCACATAGTGACGCGACTGTAGCTGGTGCATCACCCTCACCACCTCGTCGGCCCCGGCGGAGTAATGCAGGCGAGACACATAGAGCGCCTTACTCGGTGTCGCAACTCGTAGGCCAGAATTAACCGGCTCCGCAGTGCCACACAGAGTTTTACGAGGCGCCCTGCGCGCCTTGCGTGTCCTTTCCACCAGTTTGAATCCCTCCTTATCCACATCGGTGCGGGAGGACTTTTCCTTAATCGGAGCCCGCACATTTCACTGTGTCAGCAACACGCAAACAACACGCACTTATACTATACACTTGTACTAGTTTACAATAAAATTATGGACAGGATCTACGTAAATAAAACATCGACCGGCCGGAACGTAAGACGCTGGCGTAATGGCTGCCGTTCTGTGAATTGCGCAATTCCTTTCTCCGCCCCCCGCCACCCGCGCATACACCGTGGTGTTAGCACAACTGTTTGATTCGTTCAGACTACAATGCATTATAGTAACCACAACATAATAACTTGTAACGTGTACACTCGTATCTTTATTTTTACATATCAATAGTTAGTGTTACGATGCATATATTAAACGAGACAAACGTTTAATATTTACAACACTTGCATCTTTACATATACAACGAAATTGTAAGCAGTACTAAATTGCATTTAACTAGAATTAAACAGTGATGTTTAAAAAACAAGTTTTACACGATACAACATTTTTTGTTATTACTACCGGATTTTAGTAGGTATAACTATATTTTTAATTACTATACGTTCTGGTAGTATTGTAGAAAATTATTTTTTTCGGTGCACATCCCTAAGGGAGCCCGCAACTTGGCGGCTGGTAAACTATCTGATACTATAGATAAATGTTTATACAGTAATAGTACGGCAGACTGGTTTTCACTGCTATCGTTTGCCTACACCGCTTTAAAAGCACCGGAAAAAAACGGCACGAGCAGCCTAACCACCATAGTTAAGAGGAATATAGAATCTTCTGGGGCGATCGACTCACTCTTTGTCGAAGCCGACGCAGCGGCCCTGAGACCGCCCTCGGTTTTAAGAACAATTGAATCCAAAGTTTACGAGGGCGATCTTAAGGGAGCTGTTCGAATTCTCATGTCGGACGATAGCGTGGCACCTTCGAATCCTGAAACTCTCGCTAGTTTAGAACTAAAACATCCAGCCCCTTCACGGCCGCTCCTTTTTCCACCCGAACCGGACAGGTCTTGCCCCGCCCTTTCTGCCAAACCAGATGAAGTCGCGCAGGCACTTAGCTCATTCAACAACAGTTCTGCTGCGGGCTTAGATGGTATCCGCCCCTTACATCTGAAGGAGCTCACTTCTGGTTCTACCAGCGACAACGCGTCACGTCTACTAGAGTGCTTAACAAAACTTTGTAACTTTCTTCTTAGCGGCCAGCTGAACCCCGCAGTCTGCCCATACATCTACGGGGCATCATTATGCGCACTATCGAAAAAGGATGGAGGCATAAGGCCAATCGCTATTGGAAGCGTATTTCGCCGTTTGACCGCCAAGCTCGGGTGCCGTGCTGTGCGTGATGAAATGGCCTCCTACCTTCAACCACGCCAACTAGGGTTTGCCACTAAACTGGGTTGCGAGGCAGCCATCCACGCCACCAGAACTTTCACGCTCAATCCGAGTAATGCAGACTGCGTAATCGTCAAGCTTGACATTAAAAACGCCTTTAACTCATTAGAACGCGATTCTATGTTATTGGAAGTTAAAGAGAAAGTTCCAGCACTATATCCTTTTCTGTACCAAGCGTATTCATCTAACTCCAAACTCTTTTTCAGTGAGTCGCCCATAATCTCTCAGGTGGGTGCTCAGCAGGGAGATCCGCTTGGCCCCCTTATCTTCAGCCTAGGTATCCAGAAAGCAATCTCAACACCTCGATCCCCACTAAACGTCTGGTACCTAGATGACGGCATAATCGGAGGCAAGCCGGAAGAAGTACGTGAAGACCTACTGACGCTTCTTCCACTTCTAAAGGAACTGGGTCTTGAGGTAAACTCGAGTAAATGTGAGTTTTACCCTTGCAGCGCAGACTCTCGGGAGAGTTTTCCTTCTTTCAGTGCCATACTTCCCGGACTAAAAGAGCTGTCCACCCAAAAATTCAAGCTCCTAGGTTCCCCCATTTTTCCTGAAGCCGTTCCCGAAGCCTTCCAAATTAGAGAACAACTTCTTCATTTCGCCAAAGAAAGACTTAAAAACCTATCAGCTCATGTGTCCCTTACTCTGTTACGGTCCTGCTTTGCCGTTCCCAGACTTACATATTTTCTCCGCACCGTACCAACCTGGCTATACCCCGAACATATCGACTCCTTCGACCGTACACTAAAGGAATCGGCTGAGTGTCTGCTTAACGTATCCCTTAACTCGGACCAATGGGACTTGGCATCGTTGCCTATTCGGAATGGTGGCCTAGGACTACGCCGCGCTCGTGACGTGAGTCTTCCGGCCTTCTTGGCGTCGGCGGCAGGGGTTGTAGAACTCGTCTCTAAAATTTTATCTTTGGATGGAGACAGGACTACCATACCCTATGCCTCTGACGCTCAGTCGGCTTGGATGGCTCTCAACTCGGGTGCGTCCGTACCCGAAAAACCGTTCCTGCAACGTTGTTGGGACGTCGTGGGCGTCAAGCGGATCTTCGATTTCCTGATGACAAACGCTGTTGGTGTAGATAGGGCCAGACTAAATGCAGCTTCGAGGCCTGAAAGTGGTGCTTGGTTACACGCCCTCCCATCTCCCAATCTTGGCACTCTGCTCGACAACGACTCACTGCGGGTGGCCGTTGCTCTCCGTCTGGGCTGCGATGTATGTCAACCTCATTTGTGCATCTGCGGCTCTATGGTGGAGAGTAACGGTCATCACGCACTGAGCTGTTGCCGCTGCGCCGGCAGGTTCCCACGACACCATGCCCTGAACGACATCATCCGCAGGGCATTAGTGTCGGCAAACATCCCCTCCACGCTAGAACCGCCAGGCCTCAGCCGGTCGGATGGTAAAAGGCCTGACGGCCTGACACTGGTGCCATGGGAAAAAGGCAAGTGTTTACTATGGGACGCTACGTGTGTAAGCACATTTGCCCCCTCACACCTTTGTCGTACCATCCGGACGGCGGGCGCAGCCGCTGAGGTGGCGGCCCTACATAAACACCAAAAATACTCGGCGCTCACCAATTACCTGTTCGTCCCAGTAGCCGTAGAGACGTCCGGGTGTTGGTGTGCTGAGGCCAAAACCTTCCTTAGGGAAGTAGGTCGCCGCATGCAACAAAGGGGCCTTGACCCGCGCTCCGGGTTTTTCCTGGTGCAAAGGCTGTCCATCGCAATTCAACGCGGTAACGCGGCGAGTGTGATGGGCACCTTTGCGCCGGGAGTAGCGCGGGGAGGCCTCTTTGAGTAGTTTTTATATTCCTTATTTTATTTTAGATATATTTAGGGTTTTAGTTTTAATTTAGTATTATTTATAGATGTATATTTGATCTTCTTATGATACTAATGTAATTGTAATAAAGTGTGAAATTAGTAATTAATTTCCTTAGTCTTATAATACCATCGAGGCGTTGGCGTAAAAAGGCCAGACTCAAATATTCTCGGAAAATCTGTCTTTTACTTTGTTATTTCCGTCGTCTAATTACATAGGTCTTAGCGGAATTAACTTTACTGTCAAGTTTTAATTTTAGATCTTATTCCTTTGTAATAAGGCCCTTTGTAACATATCTTTGACACGATCTTACCGAGTTTATTGACGTTGAAAGAAAAGCGCAGTTGTAGTTAATATAAAAGTCTTAGATATAAAATTTAATATCGAATTTATTATTAAAACGGTAACTATATAGTACCAGACATAGATATGTGTTACATTTGCCAAGTTTCATCTACCTACTTAATTAAAGCATGTCGTTTTAAAATGAGAGAATAACTTCGATTGTATTGGGAGCGGCTTTTAGCTGCCGGGTTCGTGTGATTCTTAAAATTTTAACTTTAACTTTAACCACTGGAATGACCGAAACAGCCAACAATTTTTCGCGATTGGCCCATAATAAAAGTTGTTCAGTATGACCTATAAAGTCACTACGCAGAGTATTATGGCTGATTGTTAAAATTTTACCCTGTACTATACACTGCAAAACTACTACGTATACAGTTCGATTGCACCGTGCTTAACTCTGCATCCAACACAAGCCTTTTAAAACGCTCTCTTAACTGATTAGGTACCCTTTAATCATGATGTCTTCCAGAAATTCAGCCAAGCAACTTTATTATGCCGAGGCAGGCACGAGACACCATTCCGAGACAATGCCAAGTACCTGCATCATAGACATTGTGTCTGCCTTTAATAGCGCCAAATTACGTTGATCCCTTCCTAGTGGCAATTAAAATACTCGTCTATGAGCTTAGAGAGGTCTAGTTATAGTGGGCGTGTACGGAAGTTTAATGTTTTGGAAGCCGTGATACTTTTCGAGAGATGTGGAGATGCAATGAGATAGATTCATGCTCAGTTAATGTTCTTCGGATGTCGGTATAAACGATTGGGACTTTTTATAGGAACTTTTGTTATTCTTGAAAAGAATTGTGAATTTATACGTTTACGATTGTGACACAAGTTTTAGATAGGTTAATCATTACATTTTACAACGACAAACGATGAAGACAAGTACATAGGTACAGCAGGTATGAACGTATTAGGGATTGCTTTATCCACATGATTAAATGACTGTCACTTTTTAACACCACGTGATAGAAAGTGACGGAAAGTTTTATCACGCTGTCACGTAGGTAGACAGAATGACCATCATATCCATACAGATGTAGTGCAAAATTGTTTTCCATCATATTTTCTCGGAAACGTTCGTATTTGTCATGCTACTTCAGTCAATGTCAGTATTTTTTTGTACCGAGACTGACTGAAATAGCAAACACGTTCGTACGTTTCCGTGAAGAATATATATGGTGAAAAAAGTCCCCAACCCGCATTGTAAGAGTGGGGGCTGTAGCCCAAAACCCTCTCGTGCTTGAAGGGAGGCCTGTACCCAGCAGTGGAACGTATATAGGCTAATTTATTTATTTATTTATATACTTACATTTGTATACAGAGTGGCCTATTTAGATCGGTCAAATCGGTATGGGAAAATCTGAAACTATAAGACATACGACGATCTCTTCTTAGGAACCATGTCATCGATTTTAGTAACAAGAAAACCTGCATTCATACATTTAAATAAAATGAATGTAAAATGTATTGACAAAGATGGTGGTCATTTCGAAAACTTACAAAAATAAATTAAAGGATATGAAAACAATGCATTTTATTCATTTCAGACATCATGTTTCATAGTAACATTTACTGCTTAAGACCTACACAATCGATATCTAAATAGAAATAGTGTTAGTTTTATTTTTCGAAACGTCCGGGTTCGATTCCCGAGCTGAGCACACAATAAATGAATGCAGTTTTTCTTGTTATTAAAATCGATGACATGGTTCCTAAGAAGAGGTCGTCGTATGTATTATAGTTTCAGATTTTCCCATATTGACCGATCTAAATGGGCCACCCTGTATACCTAGTGTATTTCTCCTTCTTAAACCCAACAAACACCATTGTAGAGTCCACCACGGTTTTCACAAAACACTGGCCGGGAAAACGTGCTCTTTTCCCACTAGGGTCTTAAGGGAACGTCTTATAAGTGCGTTAAAGGGCTTATAATACCGTGTCTAGACGGGTGACGACATTGTGAAGGGATTTATCGCCATCGCGGTGCCTAGAGGCCTAATCGAACTATAAAAATCGCAACCTGATTTGACAAACGGACTAACAAAATTTTACATAGAGCTAGATCAAAAAAAGTCTGCAGCGATTTTGATAGCCCTCGCAGTGAAAGTGTTATTTATAGGTACGTCATAATTTTATAGAAATTTGACGTTTAAAATAACACTTGGACACCGTGGGCTATCAAATTCGCTGCAGACTTTTCTTGGTCTAACTCTAGCTAGTTTAGTATATATGTTGCAGTCAAAAGTGTAAACTGGTCAAAAGAACTTTTAACCAACAAAAACAGGCCAAACTGCTTTTGACTGAGCATGTGGGTCAAAAGTAGTTTTACCTGAAAATCATACCTATTTCTGGCAGCAGTTTCGTTTTTAGGGCGTAGCAAAAAAAAAAATGACCCTAACCTACCTATCTCTGGGAACAGTTTCGTTTTTTTGGGCGTAGCAAAAAAAAATAACCCTAACCTACATACCTATCTCTGGGAGTACTTTTGACTGATAGTAACAGTCACAATTACTATTAACCAATGATTTTCAGGTAAAACTACTTTTGACCAGCATGCTCAGTCAAAAGCAGTTTTGCCTGTTTTTGTCGGTTAAAAGTTCTTTTGACCAGTTCACACTTTTGACTGCGACATATACATTGTTTTTCTATTCACCCCGGTTAAGCTATTAAAATATACAATACTATAAATATATAATCCAATCTAAATAGTTATGAACATTAGTAAACAACGACGGCACCTGCGAGCCGTAAGGCGAGTACTTCACCAGTACGAAGTAGGTACTTTCCTCTGTGCAACATCATGAGAGGCCCACCGTAGCGCCCCTTTGCACGTGTCCTCTCCAGTGTGTCCCGCCGCGGCGAATCTGATGCGAATATATAGACAAAATATATGGCGGCGTGTCGGGTGCGGATTAGTACCTCTTGCATATTCCTTTATTAACTACATAGGTATTATATTTACTTATTTTTTATATTTAACGCTAAATGATATTTCTGAGATAAAAAACAAAAGACAAAAATACTGTAGTGTGTTCTTTAATAAACAAAATACTTATGGACTAACTAAAGTTTACATAACTAGTTCAGCATCATATCAGAATATCGTTTTTTCTATTGACCGCAGTTAAGCTGTTAAAATATCAAATATATACTTGTTAATTGTCTAATTCCGGATGTTAGCCCTAATCCAATCCAAATAGTTAAAAACATTAGTATAGAGCGAAGGCACTTGTGAGCCGCAAGGTGAGTCCGCCCTCTTCCCGCTCACGATCCCTGCGACGAAGTACTTCCCTCTGTGCAACATCATGAGAGGCCCACCCGAGTCCCCCTTACACGTGTCCTCCCCCGTGTGCCCCGCCGCGCAAAGATGGCGGCGCGTCAGGTGCGGATAGTGCCTTTTACACTCTCCTTGAGGCACTAGGTTGACTACGGTGGATTGCTTGACGTCGGATCGGTAGCGGCCGTTCCGGCCCCAGCCGGCCACGGAGAGGGGGAGGTTGGAGAAGTCGGGGCTGTCAACATTGATTAGAGGCAGGCAGATTGGACGAATGTAATCTGAAAATGGGGAGTTAAATACTTTACAAATGGCTACGTAATCGGGTACATTTAAATAGTTGGATTTTTTTGTGCGTTCTTGAGACGTTTTGATGAGATGTTTCGTTTGTGCCTAGTTCAATATGGTAGTCTTGGAGTCAACAATATTTTTTTGACTATTTAAGCGTGGTATGCCTTGATTCTTAATTCGAATTTATATCGAGTCACATTATACATACATGAGAACAATATCAAATCTATTTCGCTTAAAATAAAATCACATCGAAAATACCAGGAACAAATTATTTTGTGCAGATTGGAGAGATTTACTGTGCAATATGTACAGTGGTAAAATAAAACCATGAATACAAACTGCATCCGAAATATAAATAAAATAATTACTTTTGCTAATGATTAACATAAAACTTATTATGTTTAAATCTAATAAATTGTATTATAAACAAAAACACTAAATTTACCAGCATATTTTTATTACACGGCTTGTTAATTAATGTTTTACAAAACTGGTTATACCAAACCGCTGACCGCAAATGAGGATTCTGTTACTTGGTCAGGAATCAAGTTGGTGCAACAAACAACCAAACAGAATTAGTAATCCAATCGCTTAACGAGTGCACGGCTAGCACATTTTGCCGCGATATACACAAGATGCACGGGCATTTTGATATATAAATAAAGGCCAGTCCATGAGTCCAGGCCAGACGGGACAGTTTTTCATTCAATCTGATTAAATTATCAAATTTAATTAATTGGTGTGGACGCAATTTAAATGAAATTGAAGGACATTGGCCCGCCAATTCCCCTATAAAATTGTCTAGGTACCTTATGGACGCTAAATGAGGTTGCCGTAAAAAAATATGTTCAAATTGTCAATTTGTCCATCCCATCTGGACTGGCCACAAACTGGACTGGGAAGTCACAAAAGTCGCCGCAAAATGTGCTACAGATGGCGTGCATAATTACGTATTTTCCATCGTATTTTCACAGAAACGTACGAACGCGTCTTGATAATTCAGTCAGTCTCAGTACAATAAGTACTGAGGTTGATAAATACGAACGTTTCCGAGAAAATACGATGGCAAACAATTTTGCACTACATCTTTAACATGACAAATACGAACGTTTCCGAGAAAATACGATGGAAAACAATAATTATGCACTACATCTATTATGTAGCCGTGTAGAATTGTAGATGAGACAGTCATTATCTTCTATATATACTACCCCCGATAATGACTTAAGTATGTTCTTATTACCTGTGTATGGCGCAGTTCCTCTTAGCCGTATCAAGGCTATGTCGTTCTGCAACCTCGTGTCATCGTACTGAGGGTGTAGCACTACGTCTTCAGCTCGCATGGCAATGTTCTCGATGCACCTCCGACCTTCGCCAGGGCTGATCATGCAGTCGCGAGGGAACGTGCGTTTGTCGTATTCCGCTAGGTATATTTCGACACTGAGAAAGCAACGAATTGATTACAGACTGATTAAAAAAAAATCTACTTAACTAGGGTATCGTTCTGAATCCAAACTGTACCTACCTTTAGATAAACTCTAGAAGTTTTTAAATGACCAGCCCTATTCAGAATGGGCTGGTCATATAGCATGAAAGACCGATATGTGGAGTAAACAACTACATACTCGAGTGGCGACCATGGGGGGAGGAGCGTCCCCAAAGTAGACCCCAGATGCATTGGGAAGACGACATCAAAAGGACTGTGGGGAAGTGGCTCCAGGTCGCATAGAACTGTGACGAGTGGCGTAAAATACAAGAGGCCTACACCCAAAGGTAAAGGCTAAAGAGAGAGAGATAGTATTTAAATTTAACTTACTCAGACAATCGGGAGGTTTCGTCGAATAAACAGTGAGCGGCAGTTAGTACGTAGCGTGCGCTGATTAATGAACCGCCGCAGCTGAACTCCGCTGTCGTTCTTCCGTTTGTGAATTTTGAATTGAGTAACACCGTCCACGGGAATTGGTCGATCTCAGTTGTCTTTCCACCTAGGACGGTTAGAGTTATTTAGAGCTATCTATAATTATTAATATCATTTGTATGTACCTATATATTGTACTAGCTTTACCCGCGATTTAGTTCGCGTAAAATTGGAATATGAATGAAGTTTGTCATTACACTTACGACCTACCGTACCTACATTGCCACTGTAAAGTGGATGCAAACATAGAAACGATATGATTGATGACGACGATGCAATTTGATAGGTAAATCCTAAGCTGCACAGTCAGCAGCAGAAGTTGCTAAGCGGGCGAGGTGTTCAAAATGATCTTGACGCGACTTTATTGTTAAGAGAATAAGAGCATGTCAAGCTAATTTTGAACACCTCACCCGCTTAGCAACTTCTGCTGCTGACTGTACACCACCGTAGTTACTAAACTGCATTAACTTTTCTGAACAAAGTTTTTAAGCCAGCACTGTCTGTCTGCAGTCACTATAAGAATGTAGCCTTAACTTACCTATGATCCTGTCAGCATCAGAAACATCCCGTCCGCAGCAGCCCTTATTCGGCTCTGGCGGGAAACTTGTCAAAGCCGAACATTGCCCATTTCCACCCGAGCTTTGTCCGGATCCACGGGAATTTTGCCCGAATCCACCAGAATTTTGTCCGAATCCACCCGTATTCTGCCCGAATCCACCCGAACTTTGTCCGAATCCACCCGAACTCTGGCCGGATCCACCTGTGCGCCCACTCGGCCCTCTCTGACTCGGTTGCGTCCTCGGCTTGCCCATAAAATAAGGGTTTTGAAACGGATTACTACCAAACATACTTTGCATAGGCCTGTTCGGTCTGTTAAAAAAACTTGTATCAAACGGATTTTGCTGCCAAAACGGCATGCGTTGACTGTCGTATTCTTTCTCATTATCATTTTGTTGGTCTTGATTCATCCATACATTCTCGGTCTGTCTTTGCCTATCATATTCGACGGGGTTTGGCGTTGAATCGTATTTGTCAACAGATCTTGGATGTTTTGTACTGATTTGCGGAGCATGGCTTTCTGTTCTTCGGTTAGCGAAGTTAGCGGTGTTCGTGTGAGGGCAGCATATCTGTGAAAGTGTGTATTAGAGATTTAAGATTGAAGTTACCGTCAAACGGGGTGAATAGGGATGGCTGGGGTGAATAGGGACAAACTGAAATTGTGATCTATCTGACAGTTTCTTATAAAATACCCACACAATGTATCACTCGATAGTTAGATGTTGTATGATACAATTTGTATGGGTAGTTATTAAGAAATTGTCAAGTAAATCACATCTTATGTTTTGTCCCTATTCACCCCAGCCATCCCTATTCACCCCGGTTGACGGTATTCATGTTTATAATATAAACTCGAGCTTAATTCCCAAACAGAATTGGAATTCCCTACTTGTGAAGGGAACTGGTAATTATGTGGCGACGACGGCAATTTATCATGCGCCGACCTACATGACGTCACGCTGATTAATCGGCGCGATGGATAAAATTGCAATTTTAATGACAAACATGCATCACGAGAAAAATAAATATAACCTCAATTTATTTTATGGAATTGCTCATAAAATCATGTTCGTGTGAAAGGTGTCGTGTTTCGGAGGTTCTGGGGAAAACTGCCGAATCCGACACAAGAGCAGCCGATGCAACGGAGCCACGCCGTTTTGTCGACTAAATAGTGTTTAGTTTTAAGTTTATAAAATATTCGTTTTAAAAATAATATTTCGGGCATCAAAGACCGAAATCGAGGCCCGAACAGAGAACCTGAGACAGAGGCTAAGTATTTTATGCAACCATTAGAATCGACCGTCCTAGTAGTTTCGCTATATTTGTCCTTCTGTCTGTTCCTCTCCGGCTTAGCACAGTTAATATTATTTATTTACTTATTATAATTTTACACTTGTTAAGAGGACCTCGTAGATTTTTTAATTAATCGGCGCGATGGATAAAATTGCAATTTTAATGATGTTCCTTTCAATGGAAACGAGTTCATAAGGATTAATTTTAACCAACTTTTTAAATAAATATGAAAGAATTATTGATTGAATCAGTTCAATATAAAGCCATGAGCTGTTTTACAATTTACACTAGGGTTTCAGCCGGCGTATTATGGATGGCTTTATCCATCTTTATCCACGTGATAAAACAACTGTCACTTTTTAACACCGTGGGTTAGAAAAGTGACGGACACCGTTTTATCACGCTGTCACGTAGACAAGAATGACCATCATATCCGTACAGGACCAGAACGAATAAAACGCTTAAATGCTAAAAATAATCGCTAATTACAAGCATAAATATGTCAGCACAACGTGAAATATTATGTTATTGTCGGTCCCTGTACTCTATTTTAACGTAAATATTTATTACATTTGTGTCATGATAATAAATATTGTTGCCACATATTTGTCGGCTAGTGTAAATAATTGCGGTAATTATTACAAAATTATAGGGCTATACTCTAGAAAATATAACTATATTTCTGCATACATAATTGGAATATTTTCAATGTTTAATGCATAATATGAATATGGAGGTTATCCGAAGATTGCCTTGATATAGGTATTATGGTTTACTTATGCATAATATATTTTTATGCAAGAATATTATTCTTAAACTGAAATAAATGTCATATACTAAGGTGACCAAGGCCTCCAGTGCCTCAGGCTGGAATCGAACCAGCGTCCTCTGCTCTGCGGCAGGTGCGATAGCAGAGGTTGAAGTTTGAAGTTTATAATTTATATAGTAGTGTTTCTACTTGAAATAAAAACAAATTAAAATATTTTCTGAAAAAAATTTAATTTGTTCTAATACTTCTGATAATATTATTTTTGCATAAAAAGAGTGCTGGAGGCCGATTTTTGAATTCCGATCGCTCGATTTCGGCACTCGAAGATCCGTGGAAAACGGAGAAATGCAATTTTTTTTAAATGCGAGCGATGGAAATTCGGAATCGAGTGGTATTGACCACTCGTTTTCAATTCTATTAGTAGAATTTAAATGCTTAGGGGCTATTCATAAATGACGTCATTTAAAATTAGGGGGGGGGGGTCTGGACATCGGATGATGGTAGCATGACGTAGGAGGAAACGGGGTCATTCGACGCATGATTTTTGGATGATTTTAGGGGGGGGGGGGTCAAAAATCGTCAAAAAACGATGACGTAATTTATGGACAGCCCCCGTAGTGGAGACATTATTGAACGAAATACACGAAATCGAGCGGTCGAAATTCAAAAATCTGCCCCCTTGGTCGCCTAGCGAGAAGCGTACGACTTTCGATTTTTTTGTAATAAAAACTTACATAGGCTCCTTGGGTGTAAGGAGTTATCCCGAAGTCGACTTCGGTATCCAGCTTGGGAAGGGTGCAAGCGAAGTCAGCCGTCCACCGCTTTTGTTCTGCCTTGGTCAGGTTCCCGAATACCAGGCAGTCTTTGATGGGGACGCATTTTATGCAAATTTCTGAAAAAATATAATAATTATGAAAATCTAGGTGTAATTTAATAATAATCGTTACGAAATCGTATTTTTTTTTTTTTTTTTTTTTATGTTATAGTCAGCAAGCGAGCAGACGAGCCGCCTGATGGGAAGCGGTCATCGTCGCCCATGGACATAAGCAACATCACAGGAGCCACTTAAGCGTTGCCGACCCTTGAGAACCCTAAATACCCGCTTCTTGAAGAATCCCATGTCGTAGCGCAAAGGAAATACCTCAGGAGGCAAGTCATTCCACATTCTGCACGTTCTGGGAAGAAACGAGCGAGATGCCCGCTTATTCTTGGTGTGCCATGTATCTAAGAAGTGGGGATGAACTTTGCTCCTTTGGCGGGAGGTGCGGTGATAGAAACGAGACGATGGCACCAAATCAAAAAGTTCTTCCGAGCACTCCCCATTGTACAGACGGTAGAACATGCAAAGAGAGCCAACGTCTCTCCGAAGGCTAAGATACTCCTAATAAGGTCTAGTTTTCCTTCTGGCATGGAAGATCAGATGGTA
The DNA here is from genome assembly GCF_910591565.1 of Cydia splendana. Lineage (NCBI taxonomy): Eukaryota > Metazoa > Arthropoda > Insecta > Lepidoptera > Tortricidae > Cydia > Cydia splendana. The sequence continues at coordinate 3,061,072 of NC_085965.1, read as the reverse complement.
GTTACTTTCGTATACTTACCTAAACCAGGCCTATGGAACTATCCGCGCGAGCTCGGATTTATACCTACGAATCTGCTACCGTTCACGGTAGAAAAGCAAGCCAGTTGGTTGCCACACGCGTTCACACACACACGTCACCGCGCGCCGCACTGTCAATTTTTACGATAGGTACCTACAAGCTACGTAGTTACTATTGAATTTCTTTAATTAAACATGTAATGTTTATTACGACAAATGTATATGAATATTTGAAATAGGTAGCAAATTTTTAATTTATGTTTATTTTAACGACAGTAAGTTAACTTTACATACATCGGAAAGTACTTACTCTTTTATGCTCTGATTAACTTATAATTAATTACCTGTATTCATGGGTTCTCTATGATTTTTCTTTATTGTGTAACATTAATCTCTGTCTGGTTTCAAATTAGGTCTAGTTTAGTTTAATCCAGATGGCAGACGCTTCCGTAAAAACTAGTGCCTACGCCAATTCTCGGGATTAGTTGCCAAGCGGACCCCAGGCTCCCATGAGCTGTGGCAGAATGCCGGGATAACGCGAGGAAGATGATAGAATTAAAATAACTACTATACTTAATTTAATTTAAAATCAGTTTAAACTTCGCAATACTCTTCATTCTGACCTACCTGTTACTATCCGGATGGTACCTACCTTTATTTCTGTTTAAACTAGTTCCCCAAATGTTTGTCACAACTACCACAGTCCAGTCCACGTGTCTACAGGATTACCAACGGCCCATCAGCGCGGATTTACCCCAGTTAGAAAAGTTTTAACTCTTAAGCCAATTACTGGTTCGAGGGCCCAAACGAACGGTATTTTATGAAACGTCGACTAAATGCTGAGTTCATTTTTCGGTGCGTATGAATGGAAATTATAAAATAAGGCGATATATATAAATATATATCATCAGGCAATTCAGGCGATATATCAAAATGATGAGTGATGACTAACAATTTTATCTATAAGTAAGTAATTAAAATTTCAATAATCGACACATTTCTACCAAGCATCACAAGAATTATGTCGTCATGCAAAATAATCAATAAAAAAAGTATTCAAATCGGTTCGTCTGTTCGTCCTATAAAGCCACAGACAGGCCTACCTACAAATATCATCATATATATATTTTTTGTATGTTTCATCTCGTCATGCATATTTCTTAAAAATCTTAGAAACCATGTATTTCCTTCAAAGTATATTAAGGTCCTTGCAAACAATTTATAACAATCCTTCCTACCTTTTGTTATTAGCGCCACACTAAAACCAGCCACACACACAAAACACAATAATAATCTTAGTATCATTATCACTTCACACACAAAATACAGTTTTTCTCGAATAAAAAACAAACTGCTACGCTGACAGTTATATTCGAAAAATAAAAAACAAATGCAACGCGGCGACTCGCTGACATCTATAACATGTAGTGATTAAGAATTAATGAACTCAGTTTTAATGATGTCTGTGGGTATTTGTCATTTAATTACTTCCCTTTCTGCGGGTGCAAAAGGACAGATTTATATGAATAACCAACGGCGCTTACGACGTTTTTTAATAGTAAAATCACGGTAGTTAACAACCATTAGGGCATTTATCGATTGCTCCAATGTTTGATGAATTATCTGTGGTTTTACATTGTTCATTGTAATTAGGAATATAGAAAAAATTAAGTGTTTTCTAGGTTGTGTGATTATTAGTAATGTTTGGAAATATACTAGGCTATTACTTTCGAAGGGCTAATTTTATTAACTTATAAATTGGTTAAACGCGTTACCATTTAGTTTACTTAAATTGTGTGAGTAAATAAATAGAATTCTTATTTTATAGCCATAAGGAGGCCAGTAATAGGTCTATCTATTTTATCTTCCTTTGGTACGCAAAAGGAAAAATGTAATCATTATAAAACCCATCTCGTGACGTTAGTCAAATTTCGTCTGAAATGGCAAGAAATTATAACTTCAAAAGGTTTCGGAGACACGTGATAAGAGCAATCCTATTATTTTTCTATGTGATTTCTACTTGTATCGAACACATCCCTTTTTGAAATAAAATTAGTCGACAAAAAACAGAAATGAAGAGTATGATTTTCAAGCAAAAATATATAGGTACCAATATTTTTCTGACACTACGAACTTCCTTTTTTTAACGTGCGTTCGTGTTTGTCATCGTGTGCGATCATGAGAGCGATTATAAACTGTATAATCTTAATAAGAAACGGTTTTATTACAAGAAATCTGTCTATATAATATGTAAATATGTCCATATTTCACTCACTGAGAACCATCGATATTTGCATAATGACACTATGGTTTTCAAGGAGAGAATTTTGAAGCTAGAGTCGGACCAAGAAAAGTCTGCAGCGGATTTGATAGCCAAGTGTCAAGTGTCATTTATACGTCATAATTTCATAGAAGTTTGACGTTTAAAATAACACGTGCACTGCGTGGGCTATCAAATCCGCTACAGACTTTTCATGGACTGACTCTAAAAACCCGAGCTATACCATAATATGTAACCAGGTACAAAGTTATACATTGTAGACTAGTTTATAGTACTTATATGTGCTATTTAGTATTCCTAGTATGTATTTAGTAGTTGCGCCCATGACGCAGTAGTAATTAATCATAATCGGCCAATTTTCATTGATACCGCTAATTAGACAGATGTGGCGTGGGACAGATAGCTAGCAAAATGGGTTTTTCCATTCGGCTTTTATGAAAACTTTTCCTGTTATTTTGCCACGTCAAAGAGGTTTTACGGTAGGTACGTATTTTTGTCTATGAGTTAAATTTGCGTTTGTAAGTACGTATATACCGCTTGGATATTTTTCTAAAACCGCTCCGGAAAGTGAAAGAAGGTACTGTCGAATGAAAGGATATACTCGTAAGCGCCTAATTTACCGCACCAGATTGCCAACTACGGAATCGTCAAAGTGAATCGGAAATCGGTTACAAAATTGGACTGACTAAGCGCGGGGAAACGAAATCGAAACACTTTTAATTGACCATCAGTCAATCTTATATCTTGGGAATAGGGTTTATTTTATGTCAAATTACGGCGTGGACGGTGGTACATGCAGGAACTTCCTTAATTGATCATAGATAGACCTTATTTTCTTTGCAATAAGGTGTTTTGAAAGTCAGATAGCGGTGTGCACGATGGGACGTACATGAGGGAATTTAATTAGTAGGGAGCATCCGTATGAGCGTGTTGCTGTTAAACCCGAAAACGGTGAATAAGATTTTTTAGTAAAAGTACTACGCTTAGTCATAAAACTCAGCTAACCTGTGTTAAATTTTGTCTTTTTATGAACAAAAGTTAATATGACAAATATTTATCAAGGGCTAGTTAGCCCGCGCCCACAGAAAGCGGTCTGGAGTTCTGCGTTCCGCGTTCAGAATTCTGCGTTCTGTGCAATGTAGGTAGCTCTTAGGGTAACTTTTAGGGCCACCCCACACTAGCGTCTCTTGAGAGTTGGCGTCTAGTAGGCGCTATGGGAAATGACGTCGTTACGCAGTTGCGCCAACGTTGCGTCGAGCAGTAAGCCATAGATGTGACGCTAGTGAGCCACCAGGCTCTAATGCACACAGGAAACGTTCAGACGGCGGATCACTTTTTTGTATTGTATTTTAAATATCTATCCATTTCTCGGCCAATGCTCAAAGGTACAATACCTTGAGCTTTGGCCAGCATTCGTACCGGACACGGCCCCGGCGCTGCAAGCCCTTTGTGTCCTAGGGCGGAAATAATTACCTCATCTTCATTCTAAAGGAGTCGCAGGAGACAAAAGCGGTGTCTGCCTTATGCCAGTTATAAGCCAGGATATCATTGCAGATTTCTACATCTATCAGGTTATTTCTAATAGGGACCAATCATTCATGCAGGTATGAAATTGTTAAATACGATCGTTCTTGTCTTTAGCGTTAGCGTTTTCATGCACCGTAAGGGTAACATTGCATTTCTGACCGCAGCTGCACTGCTAGTACTAAACGCGTCGGTGTTATTGTCAATTTACATAGTAAAATTAATGGTAGTGCTGCTGTCGTTGGAAATGGACTGTCACCTTAAAGGAGCCCGGGTCTGCGCGGTGACTGAACTTCAAGAATAGACGTTTGATACAATGTGGAGTACCAAGTATCAAGAAATAGATATTTAGCGAGACTATACATTGTTTATTTCACGGTTTAACGTCTCCTTCTTATTTAGTTTATTTCTTATTATATATTGAACCTAGATTTTTTAAGATATTTTTATTTTTTAAACCTTTTTAAATTACTGTCAGTTTTTCAAATCTATTTCTGAGTTGATGTGTACTGTGTAGTCCACTTTTCTCACGATGTTTTGCTTTCCTGCGATTGAAAATAACCTTAATATACTATGACCCGTTGAACAAATAACTGGTTAAAATATGAGGTGGTATCTCAACCTATCTCAGCATAGTCCCGTAACTGGCAATTTCAATTTACTGTTAAAACACTCTGGCCTTGTTCCAAGTAACTAATTAAATAAACTATCGATCAGTTTTACAAATAGGCAACTCATTAACTTCTGATAATTGGAATATCAGTGTTTGTGATGCTGAGCGTTAGTTAGTAAAATTGTATACCATTTCATTACGCAGGCGTCTAGTTTTACATACCATAGCACAGAATTCAAAGGCCTAGTTAATTTTAGATTCCATCAACTCTCAATCGTCCTAGTAATTTTATTTTATATGTTGTCCTTACGGTAGCGTAAGGACAACATACTACTACTTACACCGAAAATCATCCCTTGTTAATCCGTCAAAGCATCACGTGATGGCCTGTCATGTCATAGAATAGTAAGCATCGGAAGCTCCGGCCCGGACACGGCCCGGTCTAACGTGAGTCATCCTTTAATCGGCCATAACAACTCTTCAAATTCTTGTTTTTCAATTCATTTCATTTTTCATCAAACCCAAGTGGTAATCGCTATTCAATGACCCGTTATATTTACGCACCGATTTAAAAAGCTTTAAGTCGCTTTATGAATTTCTAAAATATCTATACATGTTTCTACTTTCACTCATGGACTTAAAGTTGAATAATGTGTAGATATTTGTGACTTCAAGTGTATATTTGCTGTCATTGTATTCTGTTGGGTATCGTAAAGGGGGGTAGCTGGGTAGTGGTTGCGTGCAAGACTTATAAAAGGGTTGGTATACAAGTCACGGCTGTAGTGCGTTTTATATTGACTGAAAGCATTAATTACAATGTATGGTCAAGTAGATATGTGTTCGTGGTGTTTTAATAAAAACTACTTAGGTACTTACTGCTGTGGCGCAACGACCCGATGTGGATCTTGGCATCCGACACCAAAGACCGCCATGCTACTCTGTCCAAAGCCGTTTCTGTCCAGTCGACGGTGCCGAGTTCGCTTTCTGCACTTCATCTCCGTTTGGAAACTCCGTAAGAACCAGGAGATTGAAGATCTGGTGTCCGAGCCGAACATCATTGGAGAATCGAAAGCCGCTAGACTCCGATGGCTCGGGCACGTAGTCCGGATGGGGGAAGATCGTGCAGTCTGGAGGGCGTACTCTGGAGTACCAAGTGGCCTAAGGCCGTCTGGGCGCCCTAGGTACCGCTGGAGAGACGAAGTGCAGGATAGTAACTACTTGAATAAACATTTTGTAGGTCGAAGGTCGATTCGTAAGACTTGACGCGAAAGTGAAAACTTCGATCACAATGAAATCATCTTATGTGATAGATAACTATCACATGTTGGAGGAAATATTAGCTTACTATAAATTAAAGAATGACTCACGCTAGACCGGGCCGTTCCCGGGCCGGTCCGACATGTCATTTTCTATGACCGCTGATCGGTGATCACGATCCATAGAAAACGACGCGCCGGAAGCTCCGGCCCGGCCCCGGCCCGGTCTAGCGTGAGTCAACCTATATGCGTTAAAGACAGACAAGGCCGAGCCAAGGCGAGGACGTTAAAAAGACAGTTAATAATTAATAGCATCCTCAACATATTTATTTTCCTAAGCCTACATTATCAGGAACATAAGGATTTTATTTCCTAACATGTCTGAGAGAGAAAATAAAATTATGACATTGATGCATCAAGGCGGTTCGTTAACAAGGGCCTACCGGGAAACGAGAAAATCGAAATGTAGTTATCTGCCTCTTTATCGCTCGAATATGCAAGAGTGATAAAGAGGTTAGATAACGAAATTCCGATTTTCTTATTTCGCGGTAGACCCCCAGATTGTGATGGATAGTGGTAGTGGCGCCTCCTATGCAGAGTTTTGCGTAATATTCCGTATTAAACTAATCTTAAAACTCTAGTCAAAACATAACACCATTCATTCACTACACTGTAAGCTCCGTTGCATTCAAACCTGTTCCATTGTCGCGACTCTAATTTTCTGCACTTTTAGCGAGCTGCACTTGAAAACACCGTTCTGGCAGTCAAAAGATCATTGTTGACGGCTCTGACAAATAGGAGACTTGCAAAGGAGGCAAAAGGGGCAAAACTAGTAGCATAGTCACTTGCTCACTAGATAGAGTATTTAATGGCTCGTTTTAGTGATGAACGTCGAAGCACGAGGTAAGGGAATGCCCTTACTCAGGAACAAATATTTGTTATAAACACGCAAGTAAATGTACCTACTTGCGTGTTTATCATACTTACCGGGTGTGGCCTGTAATATGAGCAAAAAATTAAACCGTAGGCTGTACTAGTCATATACTGATCAACATTTGTTCAGCGACTTTTAAAAATAACTTGTGGTTTGATTTTTAATACACTTTAAAGTTTATTCTAAGACGCAATGTTTTGCGAATTTTGTTATGTTTAAGGCGTGACAAGCAACGTCAATCACAATGATAATGGCGTAGCGATGGCGTCCATTGAAGATAATATTTATTTTGTATGAAAAATAGGGAGTCTAAATACTTCATAATTTTTAAAAGTTATTGAACAAAAGTGTCACCATTTGAGGAGTACAATCAATGTTTTAATTATTTGCTCGTGTTACAGGCCACACACGGTCACAGACAAAACATCCTCCAGACTGAGCATAGTCGCGCTACCCCCTCTGCCACGCATACGGTAATTTTACTCCATGTTCGAGTCGAAAGTAGAGATGGGCGAAATGTGTCAGTAGAGGGAAAAGATTGATATACAGTGGAAACTGGATAAGTGGAACCTGGGTTAGTGGAAAACCTCTTTAAGTGGACCCAAGTTCTCGGTTCCAGTCCCTTGGCAACGAATTACCTCTATAAGTGGAATTTTGGGACCTCTATAAGCGGAATCCATTTTTTCGAAAATTTCTTATTTTTACCTCTGTAACTGGAAGCAGCCGTCTCCGAAACCTCTATGAGTGGAATAGCTCGGCGTTATAAAATTTGTATTTTTAATAAACCGTCACAAGGAGGGTAGTTTGTTTCGTTAACATTATGGTTCGTGTTTTAACTACGTATTTTGTATGAGATCACACATCGTTCAGTTTTTTTTGCATTAAAGTACAATCGGTACATTGATTTATTTAACCATACTGGTTTCTCTTGCATAAATAAATATTAGGAGTGATTTTGTTTTTGTAATTTTGAAAATTGTATACGAGTAGGTACTGTGGATTATTTACAGTATTGCTTTTTTTAAAGTCAGGATTACATACCTATTTTTGTTAATACATACATATCTACATACATATTTAATAAAAGATGATTATTTCAGTCTTGATCATACCATACGTGACCTCTATAAGCGACATTACTAGCATCCACAACCTCTGTTAGCGAGAGCCTCTGTAAGTGAGAAAATGTTTTATTTGAACCTGGTTTAGTGGAAAACTGGATAAATGGAAAACCTGGATAAGCGGAACTAAACAGCCGGTCCCTTGCGATTCCACTTATCCAGTTTCCACTGTATATCTTTTTACCACTGGGATATGTATCACTCTTTTATATCTTTATATCCGTGTGTATCAGTTGTCCCGCTCGTAACTGTATCGACACTTACTGACTTTGCGTCATCTTATGAATGAGAGAGAGACAGAATTGTTATTATAACGTGGCGACATTTTCATTTTGTATCATGATGGATATAGATTGGTACATTCACAAGGAAGCTTGATTTGGTTCGTATTGTCATGCGCAAGAATATATTTGCCTAATAAAATACCTTATTGCTTTTTGTTTACATTTTATTAAATGCAATGCAATTTAACTCATTAACCGAATTAATAACTCATCATTGCAATTTGCATTGCATCCTGCGCGAGCGAGAAATACTATACTATCTACTTCTCGTTCCCGCGGAATAGCGAATGACGCGTCCGAATCCGCCTGAACTGAAGGACCGCTGTCGCTCGTTCGTGTTACTTCGGTCGACGCGCGACCGAGTCATCGCTTTCGCTTTAGTAAATCGTTGCCGAGAGAGTGAGCGGTACGGATATACTGATACATTCGGATTCGTAAAGACAAGAAGAGTGATTCATGAAACGAGAAAGATATATATCTTTTTTATATATCACTCCTGAGTTACCCATCTCTAGTCGAAAGTGTCTTTGTGTGACGTCCGTGTTTTTGAACGGACCAATCACGGCACGGGACTTCGCTCACCACGTCCCGCGCACCCCCGCATTTTTGGCATCATCGGTTGCATGAAATAATTGCTCTAAACTCGATCTAGAGGATTCCTAGTCTATGCATCCGGTATATAGTTGTTCCTGAGTTATGAATTATTTCTGTGCATATAAGCAGATATATAACTATGTATATATAATATTGTCGTCAAATAACTGAAATAACCACAACACATGCCTTATTGTGTTTCTGCGACTACATAGGTCGATCTCTGTAAAATTGTCTTGACATATTAATTTACCTGTTTATAAAATGGTGCTTTTTTACTGATCTGACTAAGTGGTGGTCAGTTCATTAAGTTCACGAACACTGCAAGCTCCGTCGCATTCAAACCTGCACCATTGTCACGAATCTAATTTTCTGCACTTGTCAATATCATTGCGAATTCTACAGGAGGTTGTCTACGACATGGAGTCACAGGCAAAGGATCTTTTCAGAGGCAACGTTAACATTATACTTGCCTGCCGAGCAAGGGCCAGTTTAGCGCTTGAACAAACCAGAGTTAAACCATAATTATTTTCCATCGTATATTCCCGGAAACGTTCGTATTTGTCATGCTGCTTCAGTAAACCTCAGTAATTTTTGTACCGAGACCGTACGGTTACCATCTGTTTATCACTGACATCAACGCCGTCGAGAACGTAATTTACTTTCTATACATCTCGCTCGCACTCGCATATTAGTGCAAACGGGATGTATAGAAAGTAAATTACGTTCTCGCCGGCGTTTATGTCAGTGACAAACTGATGGTAACCGTACGGATGAAAAAGCAAACCACGTTCCTACTTCGAGCAACACCGGCTTCCGACACATCGGAAGGGAGGGGCCCAAGCGATATCTCACCGTACAAATCTTTCTGCCATTTTTCGCGGGGGGAAAGGTGCACACAGTCGCACTTCTCACACACTTACATACAAAATCCAATCTGTAATGACGACACAAATACATAGAGAATGACACACGTCAAAGACAAATCTTGCAAACCTCGATCTCTTTTTGTGTACGGACGAGTGACAAGTGTCACAACACGCACACTAACACATTTTCGTTGAAGTATGTTATTGTATTCTGAGAGATGAGAAGTCGGATTTGTCGCTCGACCGATCCGCAATTTGTACTGAGCGAGCAAAATCGATAAATCCAACAATTACATGAGACTAAAATATAATAATTGTGTTTGAATGTAATTAAACGTATGATATGTAAAAAAAAAATATTAGATGTGAAACGTAACACTTTCTTTTTGTAAATTTGATGTCCCAGACCTCTTTTTATAACAAAAAACCGAGTAAACAGGCATTTTTGTGCAGCAGTGTTCACGCGCGCGTCTGGACTCGGTCTAGTGAAAAATCCAAGTGCAACTAGTTTTATTACCCGCGCTAGATTAGATTGACGCGCTAATCTTGTACCTCGGCAGAGGGGAAATAGTGCGAATGCCGCCTCCCTTCCGTGTTGCTCGAAGCGTTCCTACGTTTCCGTGAAAATACGATGGAAAATAATTACGCACTACAACTGTAAGTCGCTGCCATGTGAAAATATGCTTTGTATTTTATAAAAACCGGGCAAGTGCGAGTCGGACTCGCGCACGAAGGGTTCCGTACCATAATGCAAAAAAACGGCAAAAAAACGGTCACCCATCCAAGTACTGACCCCGCCCGACGTTGCTTAACTTCGGTCAAAAATCACGTTTGTTGTATGGGAGCCCCACTTATTTCTTTATTTTATTCTGTTTTTAGTATTTGTTGTTATAGCGGCAACAGAAATACATCATCTGTGAAAATTTCAACTGTCTAGCTATCACGGTTCGTGAGATACAGCCTGGTGACAGACAGACGGACGGACGGACGGACGGACAGCGGAGTCTTAGTAATAGGGCCCGTTTTACCCTTTGGGTACGGAACCCTAAAAAATACTTGAACTTAAATATATTAAAAAAATAGTATATATATTAGTATGAATTTCTCATTCTTCATTAAAGGTGACAGTCCATTTACAACGACAGCTACACTACCGTTCATTTTACTATGGAAATTGACAATAACACCGACGCGTTCAGTACTAGTTGTGCAGCTGCGGTCAGAAATGGAATGTTACCCTAACTCTGTGAGTCCCTCTACCGCGATATCGCGTCCGAATTGCCAATCAATATTAAATTCTAAATTTTAAACTTTTTTGGTACAAAAACATGCCAAAAAACAATAAATAAAAACAACTTAAAATTACAATTAAACTAAATACAAACTATTCTAAAATAAAATAAAACTAAACTAAACGAAATCTAAAAAACCGGGCAAGTGCGAGTCGGACTCGTGCACGAAGGGTTCCGTACCATAATGAAAAAAAAAATGCAAAAGAAAAAACGGTCACCCATCCAAATACTGACCACGCCCGACGTTGCTTAACTTTGGTCAAAAATCACGTTTGTTGTATGGGAGCCCCATTTAAATCTTTATTTTATTCTGTTTTTAGTATTTGTTGTTATAGCGGCAACAGAAATACATCATCTGTGAAAATTTCAACTGTCTAGCTATCACGGTTCGTGAAATACAGCCTGGTGACAGACAGAGGGATGGACGGACGGACAGCGAAGTCTTAGTAATAGGGTCCCGTTTTACCTTTTGGGTACGGAACCCTAAAAAAGGCCCCTGCGGCAAGGTTCCCAAGATGATGGCTGCGTTACCCCGCTGAACTGCCAGACTGAAGCTAAACTTAAGTTCGTTGTTGGACCCATTTAGATTCCTGGCCTAGAATTAGACGCGACTTTCTAACCCCAGGTAGGTTAAGATAAGGTCGTATTCCACCGGCGGTTACTCGCCCCAACCATACTCGCGAAGAGATGGGAATAAAGCTAGGTCGAATGCCGAGTGTTTCAAATTACAGCCCACGTTTTATGGCGTGAAAATACACGTCTAGCTGGGAAAATATACGTGTTATGGACGCAGCAACACAGATCACTTTTAACTTTACAAGGTGAAATAATATCCACATGGCTCCATCTTGTACTTATAAGGCTGGTTTTAGTATCACGCGGACCATCCGTGCGGATCGCTCCGAGCGTGTTGCATATTTTCTCTATGCACCTATGAGCTTTTTCATGGTGCCGACGCTGAAGTGGTTCAGCATTTCAGCTGCGAGTACTTACGTCAAAGGTTGGTCAGGGTCGGTTGCACCAAGCCGTCTGTCACCGTTAAAGAGTTCGCAAAATTTTATTGTATGGCAAGTTTCATAGAGTCAGACCGAGAAAAGTCTGCAGCGATTTTGATAGCCCACGCAGTGCAAGTGTTATTTACACGTCATAATTTCATAGAAGTTTGACGTTTAAAATGACAATTATTTTCTTGGCTTAACTCTAGTTCACTGCTGAGTGGCGTTAGTCAGTCCGTCAACTGTGGTTGGTGCAACTGGCCCTAAGTATGTAACATGTAAGTGATCTGTGAATAAGGAAGTAGTTTATGTAACGTTAATCATTTTGCTTTATTAAACTAAAAATGTACTCTTAACCCTTTATCTACGGGTGTCAACCAGTGTTGTCAGTAAGGCAACACCGCTGCAGTACGGGTGTCAACTATAGTTGATCGAAGTAATGGTCGTGTTCAACATTTTTTTTAAAACAAAACGAGTCCTTGTGGCTTGGTAATAGCGGTCACATTATGCACTGGGATTAGTATAGATACCAAGAAAAAAATATCATAATATTTAGGTAGATGGCTCTGACATAAATATAATTTTAAAATTACCGCTTTTTTGCTGGCAACTGGGGTTGACACCCGTACTGCCGAGGTGCTAATAAATGAACTCAATATGGCGGACAATAGTGTTGTTTTAAATTTCATCGACTTGTTGTCGATATGAGAGTACGGCGTGGGAGTGTTTGAAGTGTTATTTTTAGTGTTTCTTACCGTTTTTGGTTCAAATATTGTAATTTAACATATTACGAAAACATTATTAGGTACTATTGTACCTAATAATAATTTCACCAAAATCATAACTTGTTAAAGAGATCGTCGATTTTCTTAGGCGTTTGGGCCCACTCGCAAATTGAACGTATACATGTAATATATATAGGAAATTAATCGTTATAATTGCTAGATCATGATGATAAAAACAGAATCACGAAATATAACGGGAATTTTGAGAAATACAGCAATATAAACTTGAACATGATAAGAAAAACTTTTATAAGTATACAAAAGCTTATACTACTCACACTATTCTGTAAAAGTGTTTTGACTTTTTAAAAGAAAATAGACAAAAAGTCTGACATGTAAATGAAACTGAAATCGTATCCGCGTTCAATAAAAAGTTATATTTTGATTTTATTCGGAAGTTCATTGTTACTTCTACGGAGAGTGAACAGATTCATTTTAAATCTTCTTTCAATTAAGTAAGGTTTATTTAAGGTTGGCGTTACTTGAAAATATTTGACAGATTGTTAAAAACATGAATCTAGTATTAAACTGGATTGGGCATGAGTGGTGGGGATAACTGACAGAACGGGATAGTCTTACGTATCTTTCAGTAGGAGTAGCAGAGAAAGCGCTATTATTGTTTGTCCTTATCACAGTCTCACGTATTTTTTGTTCCCCACCATTTTTTTAGTATGGATAATGTTGGGCAATAAATAAATTCGACCAATCACAGTGCCGCATTTGCGTATGTTTTGTCCCTCACGGAGGCACGCGTATCACTTCTATACGATCCTACCTTCTATGGTTAAAAATGGTTGCGTTTAGTTAAATAAAAGTAGCATGATATCGTCGTATTCTGAATTCGTTTAAATCTCCAAACTATGTAACTAAGTAAAAAGTCAAATTACTATATTTCTTAACTACTTATTTTAGGCATTTTTACAGTCGATTTAGAATTTAAAAGTAGGTATATATTAAATAAATAATGAATGACACTAATAATACCTATTTTGAATAGTATCGAAACGCACTTATGTCAACTATGACTTATGGCTACCCACCTTATAGTTTAATGCGGCGGTCGGCAACCTGCGGCCCGCGGGCCGCATGCGGCTCGTGAAACTGTCACTTGCGGCCTGCGAGCCTCTCTGGCTATGTAATATTGAGAAACGACAATGTCTGATAAAGTCATAAATATTATCAAAGTGCGGCCCGCGTCAACTTACTCATCGTTAACTACGCTACTAAAACTACGCAAAAAAAGGTTGCCGACCGCTGGTTTAACGCAATGAGATTTTATAACTCCTTAGTGGAAAAAACCTCACGGTTTGTGTGAATTTGAGCGTTATGTCAATGCTAATAAAGATGTTGACGACGGCAAGGCTTTTGTTAATATATAATACATTGATTTACGGAAATGAATAATAGAATGTCTTTTAATTATATATTTCTAATTCCCGTTTCATTTTTACCCAATATTATATCTTTTTCAGTAATAAAATGCGTATATAATTACTGTAATAGTCTGTACCATATACGTGATGGTTTACTCTGGGCCCAAATTCGACGATCTCCTTTCAGTTATACATTTATTAGGTTATCGATATATCGACAAATGTGTCGATAGACGCACATCACTATTTTCCATAAGTGGCAAATTGTTTTTATGCAACGTTTTAAGTTATTGATATTTATGCATTATTGTCATAATTATTGTTATTTAAGTGTTTATTTGTGTTAAGTATGTAAACTAATGTTCTTAAACTTAAACTTGTGAAATCCGCGAGTACGAGTAATTAGTAACTTAAAAATCTTCAATTTCTTAGTGACTGATATATTGCTTGATAGCAGAAAAAATAGTGAATATTATTACTCCAAGTGATTATTTATTGATTAAACACATTATACTTATTGTGTGTGTGAAGTTTCAAGTGTGTAGCCGTAATACTTCAAAAGTTACAAGTGAAATTATGCCTAACCGCTGACTCTCGCCAAAACATGCCGGTATTGGGCGGTGACGGAGTGATTCAAGGGCCCGTAGGTAAAGGGTTAATTAATATTTTAACAACATAAACGTTCTCCTATCTTAAAGGCCGGTAATGTGTGTGCTTCCATGGCGAGGGCAGGCTTCTGACCGACGGGTTTGGTGTTTCGGCGGTTCCGTGGGCATCTGCCGAATCGGATACTAGAACAGGTGACGGAGCAAAAAACTGTTGTGTCGTCACAATTATTTTTAGTTTAGTATTATTCTTCTATTCATTTAATTTCTTACATTAGGTTATTTAAAATATGAATATAAAAGAACAATATAAATACACTTACAAAATAATAAAAAATACACATAAACACATTATAAAAAACCTAACCTAGGGTGCCGCCAGCAGCGGGGCAAGGCCCAAGCTATCGGTGCTGGTCAGGCCCGCAGAGAGAGGAACCGGCGGACTATCCGCGCCGTGTCCAAGATCACCGCCTTCTGCATCTGACCCTTGATCCAACCACCCGACTTGCACCATCCCACTAACCCGGGGTTAAGCGGTTTAACCGTCAACCCACTGTCAAGTAGTACTGGTAACCATGGTAACTCCAGGTTTAACCGGTTAACCCCGGGTTAGTGGAATGGTGCTAGTGGGCCTTAGTATTATAATTATGTATTGTATGTTAGTCTGTAGGTAAGGTTCTTCCCAGACGATGAATTAGTTTTGAATTCTGTTTTGATATCAGTATTTTGATTATGTTTAAAACTTCGCTCAATCGAAAATGAAATAACACAAATCACTGATTTAAACTTTCACGATTATTAAACATTATTAAATTGGACGACGGGACTTAATCGCGTATTTAAGTTTTAAGATTTACCTCCGACGTTTCGAGGACGGCGTTGTCCCCGTGGTCTCGGAGAAGACTGGCTCAAGTTGACATCAACATCTTCTAGCCGCGCGAGTTTTTCGAACTACCCGCACTTCATCTTGTTTATCAGTTTGAACGTTTTGCGCACTAGGGATGTTACTCTGTCGACACACAACACTAACGATATTCGATTTATCAGCTGTCGATATTCGTTTCCGCTTACATTTACTAATGACCGGATTCCATGTGGATGAGATCTAATGTAAGCGGAAACACAATATTCAAATGGTGTAGAGAAAATGACTTGTCCATTAATCCGAGCAAGACTGTAATAGTACCATTCACAAGGAAACGGAAGCTCGATAAACTAATAAAACCAAGACTTAATGGACAAATAATACCGTTCTCGGAAGAGGTCAAGTATCTAGGGGTCACTTTTGACCAAAAGTTAACTTGGAACCCTCACCTGAGAAACATTATGCAAAAAGCGAAAATGGCCATGTGGTCATGCTGTCGAATGGCAGGAGCAAGATGGGGCTTAAGACCTATGTATAAAATTGCTATGTGGTTATACACAGCGGTAGTGAGGCCAATTGTCACCTACGCCTCCGCAGTCTGGTGTAACAAAACCAACCAAAAGACAGCAATAGACACTCTAAACAGCCTGCAACGCACGGCTTGTTTAACAGCAACAGGCGCCTTCTCCTCGACACCGGGAGCGGCCCTAGATGCACTGCTAGACATCATACCACTCCACCTGCAGGTGCAAAAGGAGGCCAAGCAGTGCGTCTAAAGAATATGCACGCTAAACAGGCCAAAATGGCGCTCTCAGGCATTAGCCAATCTAAAGGCCTGGGTCTTTGCAAATAGAACCCTTAGCATGCCCACTGATGACACGCACACCGAATGTCATCTCACCAAACTGTACACAGTAGAAATATCTCCTAGAGACAAATGGATCAACAACCAAATGTACGTCGAAGAGGGAAGCCACGTTTGGTATACAGATGGTTCCAAAAAAGGCAATGATGTAGGATGTGGGATCTATGGTGAGAGACCTAAGCTCAGAGCTAGCGTCAGCATGGGCACACAGGCCTCAATCTTCCAGGCAGAAGTCTTCGCCATCAACAAATGCGCGGAGATCAACCTGGATAGAAACCTAAGACACCAGCATATCTACATCAACTCAGACAGCCAGGCTGCTCTGCTGGCACTAGAATCCCTTGAGTCAAACTCAAAACTAGTCCAGAACTGTAAAACAAACCTAAATGCACTGGCTAACTCCAACAAGGTCACACTTAGATGGGTACCAGGGCACTCCGACATTAACGGAAACGAAGAAGCGGACGAACTTGCTAGAAAGGGCGCAGACACACCCCTGGTTGGCCCAGAACCGTTCTGTGGAATCACAAAACGGGATGCATATTCTCTGCTCAGCAAGTTAGAAAAAACGAGAGCAACCGAGTGGTGGAAGTTCGTTAAAGGACAAGAACACTCGAAAGCTCTAATCAAAGGGTTCAACAGCAGAACTGCTACGGAGCTTTTAGGACTCAAAAGGCACAAAACCTGCGCGGTGACCAGAATACTGACTGGACACTGTAAGTTGAATAAACATATGTTTCAAATTGGGAAGAAACAAGATGCGACATGCAGGTTCTGTCAGGAGTCAGAGGAGACTGCAATGCACATTCTCTGCTCTTGTGGACCACTAATGTCAAAAAGAAGTACCTACCTAGGGCGACACGTAGTGCAACCCTATGAGGTACAGAACATTACGGCCCAAAGAATCTGGAACTTTCTGGATTCAACGGGCATTAGTAATGAACTTTAAAGGGCCGTCACAATAGATCAATGCTGCTGGTCGATGCGACACTCAAAGGCCCACAACACCACACAATAATAAGCGGAAACGAATATCGACAGTCGATAAATCGGATATCGTTAGTGTTGTGTGTCGACAGAGTAACATCCCTAGTGCGCAAAACGTTCAAACTGATAAACAAGACCAAGTGCGGGTAGTTCGAAAAACTCGCGCGGCTAGAAGATGTTGATGTCAACTTGAGCCAGTCTTCTCCGAGACCACGGGGACAACGCCGTCCTCGAAACGTCGGAGGTAAATCTTAAAACTTAAATACGCGATTAAGTCCCGTCGTCCAATTTATTAATGAAATCACAAATACCACAAATCTGCGTGTGCCTTGCCATCCCACTTTGCAATAAAACATCAAGACAGTTCAACAATAACGAACGAAACACGGACTTTTTAATTAACATACTTTCCACCAACTGAATATACTTTTAAAATACGGCAGCCATTTTTTGTTTCCATTGTAGACGCAATGTGTTCGCGACGTGTTACGGTTGCATACACGATTTATTTTAAACGCCTGAAATATGCGCATAAAAGGATCCGATTTGATTTCATTAATTCCGTTTGTCAAGTTGTTTTGAATCTGATTAGTTGTTTTTGCAAGGCAAATCGTTTGAAGGTGTTCCTAAATCGTGAAACCAACCTATTAATATTAAATAGGATGTTTTTCAACCTTTAGCGTTATTTTATCTATACCGAACCTATTTATAGCTAAGGAAATATGAATCTAGTTGTATTTTTTATTGGGTTGAATTTCATTTGTTCGAAAACGGGACGAAGAAATGCTACTTTGTTCCTTTTGATGTATGTAAAATAAACATGCCATTAAAACTGAGTGTACATCGTAATGTACATTGGGCGGTACGAGGATAGGTCATAGAGATATTTTTTATTAAATGGGACCAACCCCGAAATCGAATTCGAAAAAAATTTTGCTTCTATAGAAAACATCGACATTTGATCTACCAAAATGTATGCAACAACCAATTTTCCTGTCACGATTTCGGGGTTGATATTGATACCAAGGACAAAGACGCAGTCACAGCTTTAATTTTTCGGAAGAAAATTAAAAGTAAAAATATTTCCAGCCAACTATGAAATACCTCTGACGTGAAAAAGCAAAAAAACCTTAATAACCGCAGTGGGGCCTGTTAATAAAAGTATCACGGACACTTGGCAATTCAAATTTTTTAAATTTCGAACTTGCAAAATGCATTCAGTAACTTGCAGGTAAAGAAAATTCGACCCTATAACTTTGTCAGTAGAATTCCAATTCAATTAAGCGAAAGCAGATAAATTGAATGTTTGTGAGTCGTGAATTATTATATTGTTTTTTTGCAA
Source organism: Cydia splendana (assembly GCF_910591565.1). NCBI lineage: Eukaryota > Metazoa > Arthropoda > Insecta > Lepidoptera > Tortricidae > Cydia > Cydia splendana. The sequence goes on along the minus strand of NC_085965.1, from coordinate 3,042,469 downwards.
GATTTTATGAATTTTGTGATTTCAGTCCACCGCAGTCACATAGCCCCGTCTGTTATCATAAATATAAAGGGTTTACCTGTAAAAGTAGCTAAAGTTAAGTACAATATATATTTACAATATTTACATAGGTACTATATCAATTTTCTAAGAACCTTATAATGTCATCTAGGGCATAGTCCCCAGGACACTGGCCGCATTTCCCCGCTGTATGGTTTTAAGCTGAGCCTTTGTTGGGCGAAATATTATGACCCTGATCCGTAGGTCACCTGTAAAAGTTGAATTATTACGAATATAAAAATATGAGGTCTATAATGGCACTTCTCTATTTGTTACGTCAAAAGTGGAGGTATTTGAAATTTCACCGCTTAGCCCTCAAATTTTCACCTTTGAAGTATTATCTATTAGAAGTATTAGAACAAATTAGATTATTTTCAGCCTTCAGTAATAAATGCATATACTTGGAATAATTCGACCTATGCCCCAGTGACCTAGGTGGCCGGATGGCTCAGGCACCTGCCGCGATAGCAGAGGACGCTGGTTCGATTCCAGCCTGGGGCACTCTTAGTACGGTCGGTGCCCCAACTTAAGTACGCACGTCGCCATATACTAATTCAATAGAAAAGTGGGTCTGGGGGCACGGCAGTGCCCCCGCCAAGACGAGCAATACTTATGTTAGGAAACCGACTAACTACCTATGACATTCTTTTCAGTTTTGAAGTAGGTATCTCTTGGTCTATCACAGGTACCCAAATGACTGTAGTTCGTTTCGTTTATTTAATTCCTAACCAGTTTAAAGACGTTAATGCCAGATTAAACAAACAGACAGTAAAGCTGCCGGTTTTACGCTGCCCTAAGCGGTTCCGCGTATTGCTCCCCAAATTGGTAATACGTTTAGGTTCACGACCTATAAAAACAAACCAACGACATCGTTAGAAACGAATTCCTAAATGTAACGTATATAGACGGGGCTTAAAACACTTAGCACCGAATAAGATAAGTACCGTAAAACGGGGTGAGTAGGTTTCGCGGGGAGAGGTGAGTTATGAATGGGGAGAGAAGATTTGAGAGGGGGGTGAGAAGGGATTTTAAGGCTACTGCTACAAAAATAATGTATTCCAATTTAAAATGGAGCTATAGTAATACGCATAATAAAAAAAAATCGATCCAACAATCTTCCAAAATCACCTTTGTATTAAAACCCCTCTCACCCCAAATACGAGGCACTACGGGGTGAGGTGGGTTTTCCTCTTTATCGTCAAAGTTATTAAATAGAACTACCCAAAATAAAATAAAAACTAAAATACAAACGTCCGGAACACTTATAAATCTTATAATATACACCATTCAGTTTTCATACGTAAAAATAAAATGTTATCGAGGTATGAATTTCAGTTTTGACCCTACTCACCCCATTTTACGGTAGGTATATAGGGAATAAATTGTGTCTCACATAGGACGGATCAATGATATTAAAACTCCAAGTTTCCTATATATGTAGGTTACCCAGATACCCAAATTTTCATTGGCCGTGGCAAACTGCCGGGATAACGCGAGTAAGAAGAAGATAACCTAGGGGTTAATAAGAGTTCCAAAATTGAAGCTCTTACATGTATTGTACACATTGTACCGATGCTCTTTAGCCGCACCTAGGCAAACGGGAAATGAGCACGTGCTAACGACTTCCCGTATACAGTTGCGGTTTGCCCTAAGGCCCAGTAGGCCCGAGCCTAGGCAGGCAAAAAATTAGGGACGGCAAATTGTAACAAACATCGGCTGATGATAACAAGAAATAATTAAAGGCAGATTGTCTACATATTGACATTAGGGTGGTACACGTTTGTATGGGAAAAAATCAAACACTAGCTAGAAGAAGCGGCACGCCCTCATTTTGTTACACTTGTTATGTTGACAAAATACGCCAAGTTTTGTAATCTTATCTCAACTACAAGGGGGTGCTCAAACACTTTGAAATTTTTCAAAGTTGTATGAAATCCAAAAAAAATAAGTTATTATTTTTTTGATTTTTATGTAAGTAGTAGTTTTCACGTTATTTGAAAGTGTGATTGAAAAGTTATTATGTAAAAAAAAACATTTTTATTTCTATTGTTTATGATTTTTTAGGTGTAATTTAAAAAATCTTACTTTTAAAAAATTACAAAAATAAAAATAAAATTTAAAATGTTTTTCTACTTTAATACTTATAAATCACATGTGCAGTGTGAAAACAGATACTTAAATAAAAGTCTGAATAATAAATACTTATTTTTGGGTTTCACACAACATACAAAAATTTCAAAGTGGTTGAGCACCCCCTTGAGTTGAGATAAAATTACGAGACTTGGTTTATTTTATCAGCATAATAAGTGTAATAAAGTAAGGGGGTGCCCCGTCATCGGAAAATAAAAAAAATAATATTTTTTGGACCGCCCTAATTGACATACAGTTCGTATCTAATCGTGTGTTTCGCCCGACGATACAAACACATGACATCCTTTGGTCACATAAAATCCCCTAGTCTCCTACCGCTTTTAAAATATTCATTAGTTTGGTTAAAAAAACTGTAAATTTAATGAAATTCACTCACGGCAGTCGCAGCTGCTAGAAAATGTATTCTTTATGTAGATCTCGTTGCATAATTTATTCAAAAAGTATATTTATTATACAAATAAATGGGTGACAATGTTATGCTGCTGTTATACAGATAAGGTAAAGCATCGCTTCCCCTATGTAAGCATTTATTATTAAACACTTGCAAATGCCATCGGAGGACTACAACAGCGCAGATATATATCTATGTAGTAGACCCCTCCACACGCTTTCATTCCCGGTGCACGCGAGATGTAAGTACACATCCTATCAGCCCTTTAGCCCCCGAACCGATGGATCTCTTGCACAAACTTATCTTGCATTGCGTTTTAAAAAGCAAGTTTAGCAGAACATCGTATTGCATTTAATTTGCAATAACAATAACACGTCAACAATCTTCAAGCATTTCTTCACAAGAAACTGACGGGTCTAAATTATATTAGGTCCTTACCTATGAAATTGGCGTTTTTGTTCATAGATATAAGTCTGATCCTAGTTTTTTTTTTTTACAAAAGTACATACACAATTACAATAAAACTACAGTGCACTCAATAAACAACGATTTTACATACAATTAATTGTTATTTTTTATTGTTAAGTGTTCAGAATTAAGCCTTGAAAATAGGTCTTTTCATGTGCTGTCGGTTCGAGTATTAAAATTACTTATATTTTTCTAATGGTACCAATTTTCAAGAAATGGAGATATTGAAAACATACCTTAAAGGTGTCAAAAATTACTGGAAAAATTTTGTTTGGTTTGAATTAGCCATCAAAAAAATATCCGCAAAATTAATTGTATGGAAATTCGTGTTTCGTTGAAATTCTCCGAACAAAACGCCAATTTCATAGGTAATGACCTAATACAATAACAAAATTCACATATTTAGTGGACACAAAACGTTTTTCAGCTTTATTTATCTGTTAAAACATTGGTACCTATATCATAATAAATATCATTAAAACACTCCGACGTTAAAATGTTTATAAAACTAACGTCCCTCAAAAAATCTTTAAACGAGTTTATCTCAAAATGACGATCATAAAGGTTGACAGAGTATTGTAGAATTTGTAGGTATTTTGGTGAACAAGTAAGTAAGTACCTACAAAGGCTACAAACATTTGATTTTATTTTCTAAATCTTGGATAGGTTTAACTCAAACAAAAATTGTAGCCACATCTATGGCGGAAAATGCTTACCATGAGGCGATTCAGAGGGCCTACCGCGAAAATTGAAATTCGTAAACTTTCTCTTTTACCCCAACGAAGGCGTAATTAGAGTGGCAGAGAAATAAATAAAAAAAAAACAGCCTATATACGTCCCACTGCTGGGCACAGGCCTCCTCTCATGCGCGAGAGGGCTTGGTCTATAGTCCATACGCTAGCCCAATGCAGATTTGAGACTTGGGGACTTAGAGAAAGAAATCAATAAATAAAAACTTCCTTGACACACTTTGACGTTCTCTTCGCACGCCGTGCGACGTCTATGCAAACATGTCTGTGACAAATACGCACCCCTCTAGGTTGAGGGCTGTACGTGATTCTAATTTGGTGGCAGAATTTAGGTTGCACCGCGCGGCCAAACTTTCGCTATCCTCTAGCTGCCCAGAGACCTATAAAAAGGTCTCCTGTTCCATTCTAATTTGAACTATGTGTTGACAAAATAAAATTTCATTTTGCTTGGCAAGGTTTGGCGTATGGGTAGAGGTTAAACCATGATGTCGTTGTCTCACTTGCCAAATTACTTTGCAGTGTAGGCAGTTTCGGGGGAGCGGATTCTGATTACAATAACATATGAATTTGATCTCGATTTTTTATGACATCGGTTACAGGCTAATTCTGGCGTCAGTTCAGTCGAGTATTCTTTTTCGAGTTTTGACTGATGCCAGAATGATGGAAAATGGACACGGTTACACGATCAGTCCAGTCTGACAACAGACTGATAAAATTACGACACAGTCGCCGTTTGCACACATAACGCAACACAGTCATTTAGTTTTGTCTAATATGGTGACTGACGCGAGAATGACACAAACATGCAGGTTACAAGATCAGTCTCCTATCAGTTTTCTGTCATTCAAAATGGAGTGACAAATATTATCTATAATAGAGTGTTACACGATAATTCTCTCGTCATTCTGACCAGAATGATGGACTGAACTGACGCCAGAATTTGCGTGTAACCGATGTCTATCAATTTTCTGTCTTTCAAAATGGACTGACGAATCTTATCTAAAATATTAAATTTTCATCAGTCCAGACCATCAGTCCGAGTGTTACACGATAATTCTCTCGTCATTCTGACCAGAATGATGGACTGATCTGACGCCAGAATTAGCGTGTAACCGATGTCTATCAATTTTCTGTCATTCAAAATGGACTGACGAATATTATCTAAAATATTAAATTTACATCAGTCCAGACCATCAGTCCATCAGTTTGCGTGTTACACGATAATTCTCTCGTCATTCTGACCAGAATGATGGACTGAACTGACTCCAGAATTAGCGTGTAACCTATGTCTATGGATATGATCTGTCAGTGTCGAAAATTACGTTTCTTGTTGTAGAAATTTAATGTCAGTTTTGACACTGACACAGAATATGATTTATCCATGACAAATCTAGATCAGTAAGGCTAAGATGGTCGGCTCTTTATCATTTGTCACCATGCCTGTCACGTTCCAACAAATATGTAAGCGCGAAAGTGACGCATGGCATGACATGATAATAATGCGACCATTATGACACCGCATCTGGATTTCCAATTGAACGCCAAATTGGTGATGACGCCTCGTGATTAATTATTTTATTTTTTGCTCAATAATGTTGTTTTTTTCTCATCGGAAATGGCTCTAACGATTTCGATGAAATTTGCTATATATGGGTTTTCGGGGGCGATAAATCGACCTAGCTAGGTCTTATCTCTGGGAAAACGCGCATTTTTCAGTTTTTATATGTAAAACTCGATCTCCCAAATTTTATATATAAACAAGAATTGCTCTTTTAAAGAAAGTTTAAAGGTATTAGATTACAATAAATCAATTCTTCTTCGGGGTCTTCGTATTTTTATAGAGCGTGACAGCTCACGATGTACCAGAGTAAGCAATAAAAAGACACCCCACTTCCACCCCATTTGGCTTGAGAGTGCAACCTCAAATAACGTCTGCGTAGGGACGCATAATGTTTTATTATACTTAGTAATATTATAACCAAGGAAAAAAGCAATCTTCCTTGTTTACGGAACCGAGAAAGTAAAACGGATGGTACAAGGAAAAACAGGAATATTAAATACATAATTCAGATAAGATCAAATTGTGAGAGGGAAATCGAAAATGCCAATTTTCTATGATATCAGGTTTATTTTGAGTTAATAACATACTGCAATTAAAATGCTCAAATTCCATTTGTACAGGATAATATTATGTTATTTCAATATTCAAAGAAACATCTCCAAGAGTAATATACTTACGTATCGTTTCTAGCCATAGAATATTATGTTAAGGGGCCCACTGATTAACATTCCGCCGGACGGTATCGGCCAGTCAGTTAGAACAAAGTTTTGACAGTTCCGAACAACTGACAGGCCGATACCGTCCGGCGAACTGTTAATCAGTGGGCCCCCTTAGAAGAACTCACTGTTGCATAATGGTTGCATAGATCTCCTCTTATTTTAAGTAGATCCAGCATCGTTTCTTGTGGATAACTGTCTAACTACTTATAGGAGGAAGTTTGAAAGTAGCACCAGTAACGGAGAAGATGAACTGTACACTTAATTATGACAATATATACAGAATAACATAACATGACATTACGAGATACGAGGTTTTTATAGTAACTGCCAACAAGCGTTGACAATTTACTTTAATAAGTTCATAGAGTAAGACCAAGAAAAGTCTGCAGAGATTTTGATACCCCACGCCGTGCGAGTGTTATTTAAACGTCAAACTTCTATGAAATTATGACGTACCTATAAATAACACTTGCACTGCGAGGGCTATCAATGTCACTCTAACTTTATCTTGTAAATTGTGTGTTGCGTTACACCGCGAGCTGAATTATCTTGTATGGTTAATATTTTCATTATATTTCTAAGCAATACTTCTTAGGTCCCAGTATATGATAACTACCGTTTAAATATTCGCCCGTATTGGATATAAATATAACACACTGTATGAGTATGCCCCATCAAAGAGTTTCATGTCTCGAGACATTTAGCAAGCTAAATTGTGATTCAAAATTCGGTTATATTTCCCCAAACGGCCTAAGTAACTAAGCGCCACTTACACCATCCCAACCCGGGGTTAACCAGTTATACCATTAACCCAGTGTCAAATTGAACTGGTAACCATGGCTCCAGGTTTAACCGGTTAACACCGTGTAAGTGAATGTTTCAAGTGGCCCTAAATCACTTACAACATTAAATTTAGTAAGATATACCGGCATTAAATCCCGCAACCATCGGCCGACACCCTTAGAGTCACGACCACCCAAAACTTACAATTAGGCGTACAATCGCCCGCACTATTAACTGTCCATCAATGGACCTTATGCCTATTGTAATAAGGTCCACTGATGGACAGTTAAGAGTGTTGCTGTGTGTACACTCGGAATGGATCCATCCATCTCTGCAAACTTAGGAGCGAAAACATTACAGATGCTTACTTAGTAAGGTTATAGAGATTCTAGACGAGCCAGGGCTATAACCGCGAAAATCGAAGTTCTCAAATTGCGGGCATTTTTCTCTGTCACTCTAATTACGCCTTCATTGGAGTAAAAGAGAAAGATCCCCGCAATTTGCGAATTTCGGTTTTCGCGGTAGCCCCTCAGAGCTAAGGACTCTAGCCCTACTTCCGATTTCAGAAGCACTACCAAGAAAAAACCGGACAAGTGCGAGTCGGACAAGTGCGAGTCGGACAAGTGAGAGTCGGACTCGCCCACCGTACTTTTTAGTATTTGTTGTTTTAGCGGCGATAGAAATACATCACCTGTGAAAATTTCAATTGTCTAGCTCTAACGGTTCGTGAGATACAGCCTGGTGACAGACATACAGATAGTAAGTGGAGTAATAGGGGTCCCTTTTTACCCTTTGGGTACGGAACCCTAAAAACGAAATCAATCGCTCGAATATGCAAGAGCGATAGAGGCAGATAACGCGAAATCTAGATTTTCTAGCGTATTGTGTAACCTTTAACCTTTTTTTGTTTTATCTTTGTTCGATTTGTTGCTGTAAGTTTTGTTTGCGACAATAAATGACTTCTTTTTTTTTTCGATATTCCCGGTAGACCCTCAATCACTTTCTGAGTTTCTTGGTAGGCTACCCTCTTACAACGTCATTTCATATTCGACAAAGTTATTGGAACCACATTTCTTTAGAAGCCACGTTGCTTCGTTAGTAACTTTTCTAGCGTTTTAATGGAGAAAATGTCAGGCAGGTACGAGTAGGTATACTAGTATACAATAAAGTTTAAAATAATAAATAAATAATATACTAGTGGACATTTTTAACCCTAGATTTGTGCAGGTTGCTAAGGTTGCTGCCATAGTAGACCTTTTCGTGGAAACCTCATGTGTATTAAGGCAGGGTAGATCCAGCACATATAGCGTAGACTTTATATCCGTGTGGCAACTCTGGCAACATTTTGATTGCGGTGGCCGCGGTCTGCTCGCGCCGTAACTTCCCGGATAACGCGGGATTAACCGTTTTCTTAATGTAATCACCGGCTAGAGCAGTTCAAGAAGAAGCGAATCTAGCACATGCGTTTTTGAATCAAATTACAGAAGTAAAAGAATTTTAAAGACAAGTACCTACGTGTAAGTAATTATTCTTTACAGTACATAATGGTGTTATTTTATCGCGCCTAAGGGCAATACGCCCTATGTCAAAAAATTTAAGGGACATATGTAGGTACTGTAAAATGTTGTACAATACACGTGCGAAAAGGTAATTCGCACTTGTATCGTAATGTACTATTACGAGCTGCTGCCCACGACGTCAGTAGCAACAGGCGGTCTTATCGCTAAGCAGCAATCCTCCTTTTGTATGAGTACCTATAACCTATCTATAATAATTATACAATATAATTTATACTTTGAAAATGACCCAATAAAATCAAAATCAAGAATCTTAACACCCAAATTGTAAGAAACTAAGACCACCGCTCATTTAAAATCTCCCTCGAGTGGTCTGGAAGTGTTCGAGGGTGTTCGTCAAGCAAGAAGTGGGATTTATGTCTCGACCCGGCGATAAAACAACGCCCAGCGTGATGTCGTGTTCGGGTACGGTTAGTGACAGCCCTAGGCAATGTACTAAATTCTGTAAAAGTTTCGCTTACGTCAGTGTGACACTGACATTTCTGAAACGAATACCTCCGCCACACCAGGCGTGGCTCACTCCGCGATTTCGTCGCTTTGCAACAGGTGGTGTACTGCCATCTCGCCGAAATATTTTTCGCCTAATTTCACTTCCCAACCAACTTATTGCAGTACTTTTAGTTGGCAAACCAATGCTTAGCATATTATTATTTAGCATAATTTTTATTTGAACACAATTTTATTTAGCAGATGTTCATTTTACCACGATTTATTTAGAAAAATAGTTACTAAGCAAATGTTTTATTATACCTAACTATTTATTGTTAAATAACGTTTGCCCAAATTGAAATTTCGCATACTTTTTATTGGATCACAACTATATTTAGCATTTTTTTTATGACCCGTAAAACGAAATTGCTCCCAGAGATAGGTAGGTTATGGTTATTTTTTTTATGACCCGTAAAACGAAACTGCTCCCAGAGATAGGTAGGTTATGGTTATTTTTTTTTTGATGACCCTAAATACGAAACTGCTCCCAGAGATAGCTCGGTTAGGGTTATTTTTTTGGTGACCCTAAAAACGAATCTGCTCCCAGAGATAGGTAGGTTAGGGTTATTTTTTTTGATGACCCTAAAATCGAATCTGCTCCCAGAGATAGGTAGGTTAGGGTTATTTTTTTTTGGTGAGCCTAAAAACGAATCTGCTCCCAGAGATAGGTAGGTTAGGGTTATTTTTTTTATGACCCGTAAAACGAGACTGCTCCCAGAGATAGGTAGGTTAGGGTTATTTTTTTTATGACCCTAAAAACGAAACTGCTCCCAGGGATAGGTAGGTTATTCACAATATTAGGCGAAAAATAATTTATGCCTATCAATACATTCGACATAACAATAAAATACATTTTGAAACATGACCAACTAAATATTTTGCCATACAATAATATTGTAAATAATCATTTGCGACATGTTATATATGCGAAACATTGGTCTGCCATAATACCATCACACGCCATCTAGGAAGTAAAAGGTCACACTCACGGCGGGCGTTATTCCATGACACACCACGACAAAGTTATCGACTCGTCGTATGAAATCAGAAAGTTGGGCCTCCGTCGGATCCATCTGTTTCCATCAAGTTTGCTTCTAACTTTGGCCGCATGCAAACGTTTACTAAATTTATAACGTTTGTTTGTCCGAAAAAGTATTAATAAAGTGCTCAGTCACAAAAGCACGTCTTAAGAGTATATATTATTGATGGCGTCACCGCATATAGCAAGGTATCACATTCTCTTGGCGTTATTTCATGACATGCATGAAATCAGAAAGTTGGCGCTCCATCTGTTTCCATCTAGTTTGCTTCTAACTCCGACCGCAGGGATTGTTGGAATATTCGCGGCGCCCGTACGCCATAGTTGCTGTAATAACTCTACTATTAGCAGTTTCTGAGTGCTGAAATATGCAGCCGTCGGGATTGTAGAGCTTTCATTATTAAGGTGTTCAGTAAAATTGCTCGATTATTGGTATAGCTCGTTAATTTTTCATTTTTAGCCTAAGCTCTTTTAGCTTTTAAATCGTAGAATAACTGCTTTTATACTAAACGGACAAAGACTCCAGAAAAGGAATAACAAAGCGTTCCGCTAGGATAACCAGCTCTATTTAATTTCCCGGACAAAATGCTTATTGTGCTAAATATTTCCAAGACTATTCAAAAATGCAGAGATCATTTACAACTTGGGAAATGCAGAGTAACGAGTAGATTGAGTTGCAGGAAGGGCGTGTGGAGGTTGGCTTTTGGATTTAATAGGACCTTTCTGACGGCGGACTTCCCGTCCCTCGGGAAAACGCTTCTCGGCTGCGCGAAATACGCTCAGTTAGTGCTGGTAAGACTCGAGTCTTACGAGTCAGAGTCAGAGTCGAGTGTCACGGTTTGAGGAGTACAATCTATGTTTTAATTATTTGCTCGTGTTACAGGCCACACCCGGTATTTTAATGCGTTGTCCTACAGAACCGAGTCTTAAAGTTTCTGAAGACTCGAGTCCCAACACTACTCCCGCCGTGTTTACAGTCCGGAATTTAAAACGACAATTAATATTCCAAGATACGCAAACGCTTTGAGAAGCAATCAGCTGGGTGATTGGGATTTAGAAATTCAAAGTGGAACGTGATTTTTCTAACGGGAAAACTGCAATTAGAAATATTACAATATTTTTATAGCACTTTAACTGACTTCAACAAAAAAAATGAAAACGTAGATAATTGCCTTTTTGCATATAAAGCCCTAACTACTTATGTAGTTTATGTAACATTCATTTAATATTATAATAATATGTTTGTTCCCCTAATTGTAAATTATGAATATGACGATGTACAATTAATACAAATAAAATATATTCTATTCTATTCTATTCTATTCTAAGTACCTAAGTACTTACATTTAAAAATCAAATACAATAATTCACAAAGAGCAAAAAATAGTTCGGAAATTGAAATCTTCAGTTTAATTAGGTTAGGAGTTGATGTCGCCACTGAATCTGTAAATTTCCTTTTAACTCTAGCACCCAAACTAAAAGATATTAGAGTATAGTTTTTTGTTCTTATTTACTGACAAATTTGGTTTGACCAACTGTATTAATGAGTTACGAAATTAACGTCATAATCATAATAGCGGCAGTAGGCACTTGTCCCACCGCCGACGATGAGCGATAAGCGAGTAGAAATAAACTAGAAACGAGTGGGCGAGCGGCGAGAAGCGAGTGTTAGCTCCAATTAGTTTTGTCGCTCGGCTATAGGCGAGTGTTCGAGTGCGACGGGCTATTACTCGCGTCACTCGCTCGGGCGGTGCAGCGTAGCCGAACACGCAGACTGATTGGTCTCGCAGCTTGAGTTCGAACTACGAAGCGAGCATCGCCGAGCGAGTACCGCTGAGCTAGTTTTATCTTATCGCGGCGACAAACTAGTAGAGCGAGTGTTCTCGCCGGCAGTGTGAACAGCCAGCGATGAACTATTAATATATGTGTCTCTTTTACTAACACAGGATCCTAATCTTTTGTTCGTTTCTTGGGCGAGAAAATCGCCGATAGTTAATCGCTTACTCGCTCTTGGTGGGACAAGTGCTGTATGTGGTGGCCATTCTTTTTATTTAATATGTGACAGACACAGCGGCGGCTTTAATGACGCCGTAACAGCACTGCAGCCGTAGTGTAGCCGTAGCCGTAGCCGTATTTGTTAAATGCATAAATAAATACAGAGAAACCCATATTACACTTTACTTCCTTCCGACATCCGATATCGACAATGTGAAAACGCTCTTAGGATTACGGCGTATAGCGCATAATTCCCGTAAGTCTGCCTGATGTAGGTATAATTTTACTTCAGCTAAAACTCAGCTCCCGTGCTAGAATGTTACCATGTTAACAACAGGTACATTTAGTGCATACTCTCGGTCCTGCGCGATTCGGACCTCGTTAGCGGCTATTCATCTAATGTAGACAATTTGAATTGCAGTGTCGTGGCATTTTAGCTTCAGGCCAGGCCGTCAACATCTTTAGCGTCCCCTGATGATGCCTCGTATAGAGAGGCACACGTGTCGAGTTTTGTACTTTTGGTGGTGGCTTTTTGTATATATATATTATTTGCGTATTTTCGCGGTAGGAGGGTGTTGTGGGTGAGGGAGGGTGGGTAGTGTTAACAAGATTGTAAAGCTCGTTTTATTAAGAAAATTGAAAGATGCAGCGGCTGCAACATTGACACCGCAACAGTAATCCAGCTGCAGGTACCATCCAAATGTCACCTTTAAAAAATTTGAAGCTTGGCTCCCATACATTCCACGACTTTTCTCTTTCACAGACTCTAACGACGTTCCAATATTATTGCGGTGCTACGCCCCGTAAGCGCCAACCATTAGTACGTTTACCTGTGTGGAATGACACATATAGCCGCCACACAGAAAAAGCAAATTACAAAATGGTGGACACGAAATATATATTTTCCACAGCTTAACCAGCTATTATTAAATATAATAATGCTGTGGACCACGTTTCCCGTGTTAAATCAAAGGCACGTTAACGAGGTTCTGAGTATCGTAGAGTTCGCCAGGAATTTCTCTGATGTTATGTTAGCTCAAGCTTATGCAAATTCTAATTGAACGAAAATAATTCTACTTAACATCATATTCGCTTTGACAATGTAGTTTGAATTCCTTTTTAGCCAACTACCTCTACCTATATGTGTACCTAAATATATGTGACTGAGATTGGTGGTACCAATGCAGGGTGGAATTTTTAAATGGTACACTGACGGCAGCTATCTGATCCCGTGCTGCTAAGAGTAATATTATTTGTAGCTATAAAAAACATGCCTATAGTTACCTAACATACATGAAAAGTATCATTTTTGTACAGGATGGGATCACATTTAAAGCTAACTTGACCTGTATTAAAACTTAATAGCCAGGTCTATCGCGAATTTATTTAACTACCCATTATTTCCGACGCGGATAATTTTACTGATGTCCTCTATTAGCAAAATATCAAAAGAGACATTTGTGTGACTACCCGACGAAAATTCAATGAAAAAGTTTCGGGTAGACAATTCCAAATCAACCCATTATACGTTACACATTATGTTAATTATTGTCAATAGTTCGACACGCAGCATCTCATAATATCCGCGCACACAGCCGAAGATAGATCCCTTGGCTTCTAGATCTTCTAGAGACTTAGAACTTCTAGATCACTGGTCCTCAACCACCTGACTATAATTAAGTATGTTCACTTTGGTATAATTGACGTCATTAAACATTCTAGTTAGACAATCGCCTTTCATCTCCCGGAAACCTTTTTTGTGTTTTTTGTGTTATTATCCTGAACTCAACGGAGGTTAAAAGAGATTAGACACAGCTCTGTTGTGCCGGGCTTTGCTACGCCTCCATTTTGATTGAAGCTTTCATAAAAGCTAACTCAATGCTTTGAAAAAATGGTGGAATCAAGAAAAGCTGGCGAGATAATGAAGGTTTAATTTTAATTTTTAATTGTGTCTGCGAGTGAAATACTTGCTGATACTTCAATATAGGGATGTTATTAATTAGGTAGATAGTTAAATTGTTACGTATTCATTAATCTAAGCAGATATTATCATAAAGTGGCCGATGGCCGTACAGATTAGGTAGGTACGAAATGTCTAAAGATCTCGACAAATGTAAAACTTATGAATATTGATATGTTTCATTTAGTAACTCACGCCACATCAGCCATACCTACATACATGTGCAATTTATTTACTGAATAAGAATATCTATAATTTTGTATTGAACATACGTTCGTTAGCAGATTCGCTGCAAAATGCACCTGCATATATACTTAAAGCAATTTGCCGGCAATCGCGCTAATTAGGTTGTTCGGCTCCTTCGGGACGTGACTATGAGCGTTACTGGAGAATACTTACTACTGGTGCTGATGCATATTTGCAACATATTTATGATTGGCTTGAATCCTTGGTACTGCGTAGAGATGTATCCGAAGAATTCTCGTAATCCCTCAGAGGTTACAATCCCTGCCGCTTTTTGTAGGAAATTACACTTATTTTGAAAAGAAAATGGTTTTTTTTTTCTCTTTCTCAAAGACATGTAGGAAAAATATCAGTTCTTAGTGCTTATTATGCGAAAATACAAAAAAAAACTTCAAAAAAACTCAGGATAGACTCAAATACAGGACGAAAACATTAGAACTAAACCTTAATATTTACTAAAAGCATCCGTTTCCATTGCAATTTACAACCCAAGTGCCTAATCCTAGCACTATACGACTAGATTAGATATGCGTCAAAGAGCCACATCGGTGAAAGCTATTAGTGCCCGACATGAATTTATGACACTGCTATATCTTGACATAATTTGGTTGAAATGTAACACATTCTATATAAATGGATAGAAAATCTATCTATATATATATACATATAATAAAGCTGAAGAGGGTCGAAAGTCTGTACATGGAAGATATTTGAAAAAAAGTTGGCTGGGGATACTTAGAATTGATAACAGAACACGTTCCAACAGTTTTTAGAATTTTTGTCTGTTTGTCTGTTTATCTGTTTGTCTGTTTATTTGAACGCGCATCACGTGAAAACGGCTGAACAGATTTTGATGAAAACTTTACTAATCTGTCGAGAAAATCCCCGGCCAGGTTATAGGCTATAAAAATTCAACCCCTAAAAGGGGGGGGGGGGTAGCCACAACACTCGATTGACTTAAGATTGCTCCTGAATCGTATGGCGCTACTTAGGAAGGAGGGGCAAACTTATTTCAAATATGTGTTAACACTATAGAGTACCCTGGTAAACTAACAGATAGCGCTGAATTTAATACGATGTGACATAAATAAGCCACCGAGGAAGGATTTTGCCAAATTAACTCTAAGTTTAGAAGACCCCTCTTCTAAAATTTCAATCAATCGTACGGATATCAACAAATTTAATTGAATAATTGTGTTGATTTAATAATACAACAAAATTAAACGACAGTAAATTAATTGCCCCTCATTGCACAGTGCCATCTTTTGGGGAGCTGAGTAAACATTAAGTAACCAAGAAAACTAAAAATGAGTTTACATAGTTACGTAGTGGTTGGTAGTGGTAAACTAAACACACATCAACACGCGTATAATTGCATAAAATTATTTATTTTCTCCGTCATGAATTATACCTAATCGTAATTATATCGCATCTATATCAAATCCATATTCATACGTATCGCCTCCTTAAGCACTTAATAATGGCCACGAAGCTGGGTACTTTGAAAAAAAAAACATTGTCCTCTGTCATTTGCAGTGCCGGATTAACCCTTTTAAGCAAAATAAGCACTTGCTTAGGGCACCATGTCTAGGGGGCACCAAAAATTATTGAAAAATTTACGTGTTCGCTTCGCTCGCGTTTTTAATAACTTTCTAAGATATGATAAATGTGACATTCGGTTGGCGACTGCAGCAGCATTACTTTGCTGCAAAGTTACTGCTGCAGCACTGTCAATTTTCGTGATAAAATGATGTGACTGATTTCCACACTAAAAGTAAAAATGTACAACTGTCTATCAAAATGCGATTTTTTATATGGAAAAATTGTCGCGCTCGCTTCGCTCGCGTTTTCTATAACTTTCTGAGATATGATAAAGGTGACATTCGGGTCGGGACTGCAGCAGCATTACTCTGTTGCAACGTTACTGCTGCAGCACTGTCAATTTTCGTGATAAAATGATGTGACTGATTTCCATACTAAAAGTAAAAATGTACAACTGTCTATCAAATTGCGTTTTTATATTGAAAATATTTCGCGCTCGCTTCGCTCGCGTTTTCAATCACTTTCTAACATATGGTAAAGGTGACATTCAATTTTCGTGATATAATGATGTGACTCATTTCCATACTAAATGTACAACTGTCTATCGAATTGCGTTTTTTTATATCGCAAAATTTTGGAGCTCGCTTCACTCGCGTTTTCAATAACTTTCTAAGATATGCTAAAGGTGACATTCGGGTCGGGACTGCAGCAGCATTAGGTACTCTGTTGCAACGTTACTGCTGCGGCACGGTCAATTTTCGTGATAAAATGATGTGACTGATTTCCATACTAAAAGTAAAAATGTACAACTGTCTATCAAAATGCGTTTTTAATATCGAAATATGTTCGCGCTCGCTTCGCTCGCGTTTTCAATAACTTTCTAACATATGGTAAAGGTGACATTAAATTTTCGTGATATAATGATGTGACTGATTTCCATACTAACAGTAAAAATGTACAACTGTCTATCGAATTGCGTTTTTTCATATCGAAAAATTTTCGCGCTCGCTTCGTTCGCGTTTTCAATTACTTTCTAAGATATGATAAAGGTGACATTCGGGTGGGGACTGCAGTAGCATTACTCTGTTGCAACGTTACTGCTGCAGCACTGTCAATTTTCGTGATAAAATGATGTGACTGATTTCCATTCTAACAGTAAAAATGTACAACTGTCTATCGAATTGCGTTTTTTTATATGGAAAAATTTTCGCGCTCGCTTCGTTCGCGTTTTCAATAACTTTCTAATATGTGATAAAGGTGACATTCGGGTGGGGACTGCTGTAGCATTAGGTACTCTGTTGCAACGTTACTGCTGCAGCACTGTCAATTTTCGTGATAAAATGATGTGACTGATTTCCATACTGAAAGTAAAAATGTACAACTGTCTATCAAATTGCGTTTTTATATCGAAAAATTTTCACACTACTATTCATTCTACGATGTTTATGATAAAGGTGACATTTGGGTGGCGGCTGCAGCAGCATTAGGTACTCTGTTGCAACGTTACTGCTGCGGCACTGTCAATTTTCGTGATAAAATGATGTAACTGATTTCCATTCTCAGCTGAAATGCACCAATGAACGTCACTCAATTTACCTAAAAAATTCAATGTAATCTTGATGACCCTAGGCAGAGGGGGCACCATGGGAATCTAGAAATACTTAGGGCATCAAAATATCTTAATCCGGCACTTGTCGTTTGTTTGTTGAGTCAAACGATTTGGGACTCGCATTTTATACGCATTATGCCTATGCCTTATGCCTATGCCTTTCCGAAAATAATCGAATCAGTCGCGAAAGTTTCGCAACGCATTGCGGTTACAAGGGGCCTCAGGAGTCTGAAGAAGACCACGGTAAGTGGCGCTCTAGCCAAGCAGGCCGCTTCGCTTTCGCTCGCGCGCGTATACCTTACTGTATCGTCCGATATACACCTACCACTCTGTCTCTACCAACGGAGACGTCATGTCTATAATTTTCGGTACAAAATAGTCTGGCGTTTTTTGCGGGGGAGGGGCACATCAAATGTGTACCTACGTAACGTAAACTTAGCCATGTCAGATAAACGTCGGTTGACCATTGGCCGCCTATTTTCGACAGAGGGGAACGCCTGTTAATGAGCACTCCGTTTGGTTATATTCTCTAAGTTTAAATCACGTGTAAAATTTTAATAAGGGCGAATAAAACTATTGATTTTGGAGTGTAGTTTTATTTAGTGGTACCTAATTGTAAAATATTTTATCTGGACTTCAGTCCTCTAGCATATCCATATGTCAACTTTACTTCAAGTTCCGCGTCCAGGGGAGAGGGAGAGAAATTAGGATTAGAAATTAGCCGCTTTACCAGACCGAATTACACGCGGGCGGAGCCGCGGGCACAGCTAGTGAGTAATAAACTAATAACTTCATAATAACTAATCACCAGTACGGCTACCATCAGTTTGGCACTGACATTAAACGCGTGAACGTAACTTACTTTCTATGCATTCGCTCGTACTGACAAGAAGCATGCGAGCGAGATTATACAGAAAGTAAATTAGTAAGATTGCCATTCAAATATCAAAATTCTGACCTTATTCGAAATGATGTCAGTGTTATTAGATGTATTGAATTGAATTGAATTAATAAATAACAGTTTATTCAATGATAATAATTTATTAATCAAATCACCCATAGTATGTCCTGAATACAGTTTTTCGTTTTTTCCGGTCCGCTAATCTTATGTTTTGGTACATTCAAGCGGCCGGCGGTCGTGGTCACGTTTTATACGTTTGCAGTCTGCCTATTTCACATATGATGTTCATATTTCATATACCTACCTGCGTGATGGCTTTCCCTTTTGCACACTTACATTTTATAATGAATGCCGTTAAACAAAAGCGACAAATAACACTCAAACATAATCTGTGACTGTCACTTATGTAATTTTAATCTTGTGTTAAGGCCCTCATCTATACGCTGTATCTTTAGGTATATAAATAAAAGTAAACAAACAACTTGTACATTTTCGGGTAGTCACAACATTTATTGGTTAACCAACCAAATATAAAACCGCCTGGATAAGTCACTGGACGACCTGACTTTAACCTACATTATTTGATCATGTAATGTTTTCATTTACCCTCAACTGGCTTAAGGAGCCATTTGAGGGTAGATTTTGTTTACTTTTATTTAAATACCTAAAGATACACCCCTTATTCATAAACGGTTACTAAAGTATTGGCATGATGGAAAGGGACAAACGATTATTATCGGCTTGTCAACTTTGGTAAACGTTTATGGATAAGGCGGGACTATAAGTAGTCGTGCCGGAGTCGTCACGGCGCCGTCGCAGCGCCAATCTTCCCTAATTAGATAACGAATTAACGTCTTGTTAGACTGTTTGCTTCATCAGGACCCTTTGCTGTTTGCGAGCCGTTTAGACGTGTGAGACTGTTGACTTACTGTGTTTTAATTAGCAGTAAGTGTTGAAATTACTGCACTAGAATTCTAGGTGTTTCTTGAAACGAGTTTGGGCGATTATCTATTAATAACTGTGTATGTTGGGTGGGTTTTACTCGTAACTAGCCGATGTGTAGATATAATAACGGTCAATGCAATAATACCCTGGATGCGTTTTAGTACAAAACGGCGGCAAAGCAGGCCGTCGATTTTGTTAAGCAATTTGGCCCAGATTGCTGAGGGCCTACCAGTCCTACCACGAACCACGTTCGACGTGTTGCCTCCCTGTCACATTTACGTACGAATTTTTGTGACTGCCGCGTTAGTAGCGATGCTGTAGCGCGTTAGTAGCGATGCTGTAGCACGTTAGTAGCGATGCTGTAGCGCGTTAGTAGCGATGCTGTAGCGCGTTAGTAGCGATGCTGTAGCGCGTTAGTAGCGATGCTGTAGCGCGTTAGTAGCGATGCTGTAGCGCGTTAGTAGCGATGCTGTAGCGCGTTAGTAGCAATGCTGTAGCGCGTTAGTAGCGATGCTGTAGCGCGTTAGTAGCGATGCTGTAGCGCGTTAGTAGCAATGCTGTCGCGCGTTTCGTAAACGCGCGACAGCATCGTTACGAAAAGTCGCCGTGGGCGAGCAGCCTTAGATATATAAACTAGGTATTGTCCGAGTTCTAGAACTTCTAGACACAAACACAGTTTTAATGACGTTGGCGAAACTCGTTAAGAACTTCCAAGTGTCCGTGCGCCGGATTTTTCGCAATTAGCTAGTTTAAACTGTTTTATAACGACACTCTTCATTTTATCACAAAAGGATGCTTCAAAATCTCATTTCTTCGTTGAATCTTTGTAACGTTGAGCGTAGTGAACTAATTATATTTTGCTAATCTAAATCGCTTTAGATGAAACTAGGCTTTTACAAAAATACTTTTATTTTTTAAATCATTTCAAAATGTATTTAATGTTTGGAATTCTTATATAATCACTACACACATTGTAGACTATAAAATAATTAAAGGTAATTAATTCTCAAAGTTAAAGTATAATTGACATCGAATTGATTTGTCCCACCCAAAATTAACACAACAAATAAAAAATTCTAAATTAAATGAACCGATGCGCATTGTACACCTGCTTTAATGATATTTAAGTGTCAAAAGGGACTCTACGTGTTGGCCTCCGCTCCCAAAGGTCCTAAACACCATTGTTCCGCGATGGGAAGGACTTAAATAGGTAGGGAGTAAAGCCCTTCTTCCATTCTATAATATAACTAGTACTTGATTTCAAATTGTAACTTATATTGTTAGAAAGTATTTCGTCATGCCTTACTAAATAAACTAAACCCGTCTACGGCTACTTTAAAACCAGACCAATGTACTACTTCAATGTCAACATCACACCGAAAAGGCGTGTTTTACCCCCACAACACACAAACATATACACACCCACACACGCACGCACCCCTCCGCTGTTTATTGCGCATCCCAAATCAGATAGGAAATGGCATTCGATTTCCCTATTTCTGTTTTTTAAGGGTTCCGTACCCAAAGGGTAAAAACGGGACCCTATTACTAAGACTCCGCTGTCCGTCCGTCCGTCCGTCCGTCCGTCTGTCACCAGAGGGCCTACCGCGAACCACGTTCGACGTGTTGCCTCCCTGTCACACTTTCGTACGAATTTACAAGTGCGACATAGAGGCAACACGTCAAACGTGGTTCGCGGTAGGCCCTCAGGATGTATCTCACGAACCGTGATAGCTAGACAGTTGAAATTTTCACAGATGATGTATTTCTGTTGCCGCTATAACAACAAATACTAAAAACAGAATAAAATAAAGATTTAAGTGGGGCTCCCATACAACAAACGTGATTTTTGACCGAAGTTAAGCAACGTCGGGCGGGGTCAGTACCTTGGATGGGTGACCGTTTTTTTTGCCGTTTTTTTTGCATTACGGAACCCTTCCTGCGCGAGTCCGACTCGCACTTGCCCGTTTTTTTTTTGTGCAAACAGTGAGATCCTTTTTTTCTCAATTTGTTACTCTTGTGTGAATTGTTTCCTATTAACGTAAATACGTTAGAGGTGTGGCTGCTCGAGTCTAAGAAATTAACTTAGTTTTAGACTGCGTATAAAATGTTTCTCAAGATTTTTAATTACAATTTTCGAAGGTTTTATTGAAATATGATTTATAATAAGTTTTTGGCAATAAACATTTTTGGTACAAGCTTTTATCGCTGACTGAAGAAGAGAAGTATTCTCTTTCCACAGGCAACTAAAGTCAATTTTTTTATTCGGTAGACTAAAATGACATTTCGTACTATGAAATGTTATTTTATGTTCATACTAGGAAATGTCATTTTAGTCTACTGAATAAAAGAATAGGCTTTTAATACTCATCAAGACAATTCAAACTATATTAACGTCACTCCTATATAATACTACTGTTAGACCAAGAAAAGTCTCCAGCGGTTTTGATGCCCACGCAGTCGAAGTGTTATTTATACGTCATAAAAAATTCATAGACGTTTGACGTTTAAAATAACACTTGCACTGCGCGGGCTATTAAAATCACTGCAGATTTTTCTTGATCTAACTCTATCCAGCTACCTAAATCGTATTTGGGAAACTATCTTGTACCAGGGGGTGTCACTAATACGCAGTTTAGGTACATTTGGCCGGCGCGCCGCCCGGAGCGGCAGGCGTATGGCAGTGGGCTGCCGCTCGACCGCACGATAGTCGTGTCACGTGGCAGTCGCGCAAACAAGATTCACCGTTCGTGCGCGGTTATAAGTTTCAATTTTGTTGCAGGCGGCGAGTATAGGTATAATTTTATACCTAAATCTGACTTTTGTGAAGGAGTGAATTTTTTACTTTTCAAATATGTTAGCCTCTTTTCAAATATGACGTTCTTACCCACTTTGTTACTTTTATTTACTCCTTTGCGGAGTGAGCTTAACCTCCTGAGTCCCCCTTGTCATTATTGCAGTTTTGAATTTGGAACCCTCTTGTATTCCATTTTAATTCAACATTCGATTTGGATTAAATCCTTGGAACTCAGATGGCTATACATTTTATCTTTTATCACTCATTTTCACTTCTCGCTATAAACCGTGAGAACGAATTTAAATAAAAAGTGCCCGTTTCTTCCGTTCGAGTGGCGACATAAATCATAGTCGGGCACACCTGCCTCAGTGAAAAATATTAAACCGTTCAGCTCGGATATCAACAAGTCCTACAGACCGATTCTGTTTCGACAATTTGATATGGTTACCATGTTTTAAGAGAAGAGGATGATACTGAACACCATCAACAACAGACGGGGAAAAATAATAATAAATAAATAAATAAATAAATATTATAGGACATTTTTTACACAAATCGACTAAGCCCCACGGTAAGCTCAAGAAGGCTTGTGTTGTGGGTACTCAGACAACGATATATATAATATATAAATACTTAAATACATAGAAAACAACCATGACTCAGGAACAAATATCTGTATCATCATACAAATAAATGCCCTTACCGGGATTCGAACCCGGGACCATCGGCTTCGTAGGCAGGGTCACTACCCACTAGGCCAGACCGGTCGTCGAAATGATTGGACATTTGTTACGACACGACAACTTCTTTAAAACCATCATAGAAGGCAAGATAAAAGGAAAGAGAGGCAGGGGCAGACGAAGACGTAGCTACGTAGACCAAATAAAAGAAAAAGCTGGTGTCGTGTCGTATCAAGACAAGGATATGACATACGAGAGGGAAAAATGGAAAATACTCCACCGACAAGAGAATACCAGACCTCTTAAATTGAAGATGTTTTAAAGACCATCCCACACTGTCGTCTCCCAACAATCACCGTTGACGTTGCGCAGCGACGCCATTTTTCATAGCGCTGTGTAGACGCGAACGCTTAAAAGACGCTCGAGACGCCTCATGAGTTTAGTGCAGTACATGCGGTCTAACGCCTTGACAATAGAATAGAGGCGAGTTCAGATATTTCTGAGTACCTTGGCCGTTCCGATATAGGTATGTTGATGGTAACTGTACTCTAATAGGACGCTCTGATTATCAAACAACTTCAAACATGCTACTATACTTATCTGCCTGCACCATTCAACCAATAAGCCTCTCGTAAGCTAAACGTGTATTACGTTCGAACATGAAAAAAATTCGTACGAGCTACCATAGACGTCCATTTAATAGAGAGAGTGCAACACATGACACACACACTAGAGCGACGTGTAAATTGGCATCAGTGTGATAACAGCGATATGATGCACATTCAGATTAGTCGGTCTACTTACCGCACTCGTTACTCAAAAACCTCTCTAGCAGCCTAGGAAAACTTCTAGGAACAGACAGACATACAGAGTTAATTTCGAATTTATATTGATTGTCTGGAAGAGATCGCTCTTTAACGATAAGACCGCCTGTTGTCTGCCTCTATCATTAATCAATTGTTTTTCTTTAGGCTGTATCTTTTACTGAGGTGTGTCAATAAGTAATTGGGATCCTTGCTCGTCAGTTTGGCGTATCCACGTAATATATAGTTTGTCAAAGGACTGTCTCATTTCAAACATAGACAGAGAGAATCATACTATCTTTGTCTTACACTAGTACTAGCACCCAGAAGAAAAGGATGAGTACCTACAGTTTTTTTTTGTTCTTATTTACTGACAAATTTGGTTTGACCGGCTATAAATAAGTCTATTATTTATTCCATATTTATTCTGTATTTGTCTTTGGCTGGTCGTACCTATTTTGTCGTTGGCAGGCCTGTTGTATCCGTAAATTGTGCATGGCGCCAACTGCACGAGATTTATGTAGCTACGCGGAAAAATTGATAGCTGAACTATGAATGGGAACAACGGAATACTTGTAAAAGAATACAAAAGGCGCAACGAAAGTTTTTGGAATCGGCGATATAGTCAAAATTCTTTTCGCTGTCTTGTTTTTTGCCCCCAAAAAATGTGACGGAGTGGAGATTTTTGTATTGTAAATGGGCCCACTGATTAACAGTCCGCCGGACGGTATCGGCCTGTCCGTTGTTCGGAACTGTAAAAATTTTGTTCTAGCTGACAGGCCGATACCGTCCGGCGGACTGTTGATCAGTGGGCCACTTAAAAGCGCTGCACTGGTGGCTTAGCGGTAAGAGCGTGCGACTTTCAATCCGGAGGTCGCGGGTTCAAACCCCGGCTCGTACTAACAAGTTTTTCGGAACTGTACGAAATATCAGTTGATATTTACCAGTCGCTTTTCGGTGAAGGAAAACATCGTAAGGAAACCGGGCTAATCCCAATAAGGCCTAGTTTACCCTCTGGGTGGGAAGGTCAGATGGCAGCCGCTGCCGTAAAAACTAGTGCCTACGTCAATTCTTGGGATTAGTTGTCAAACGGACCCAGGCTCCCATGAGCCTTGGCAAAATGCCGGGATAACGCGAGGAAGAAGAGGAGTGGAGATTTTTGTATGGGCTGAAATTTAGTCTTTTATTTCTCGTGTAAGTAATAATATACGGCTAGAAAGACATGCACTCGACTTTTATTATTTATTTGATAAAAGACAAAAATACAAGAATTAAATAGGTGGTATAAGATAGTCTAGAAGATTTTTGTAGCTTTAGTTATTAATTTTAATTGTAGTTAATTTTAGTTTTATATTCATTTTATAACACTTACTTATTATATAATAAATAGGTACCTATATCTATAAGAACCCCGATTCCCATTAATTCTAAAATTACCTAGCAACTACAAAATACAAGCTTGAAATGAATGCTAGTCCCGAAGTACCTTAATGCCGCAAATACACCAAAATACGGGTTATTCCGAGAGACGTCCCGGCTGACGGATGATGATGGATCACAGATCGCCAACTACCACTAGATGGCGTATCCTACTTAATAACTACTAATAAAAATTTGAGGGGCGAATCTTTGAGGCTTTTAATTTAACTGCTCGGATCAAACGTGATTTATTCTTTTCATTTCTAATGCTCTGAAAGAGGGTCATTGTTGTTCTAAAAGGTGTGCAGAAAATTAATTTATACGTTTCTGCACTAGAGCATTTTAGGTTCCAAGTACGATTTTATTATTTAATTTTTACGATAAGCAATTGAAATTTGAGTATAAATGGATTTGTTGTACAATTTCTATTCTGATATTTGATTCCGCATTCCATAAATAACGATACTTTTGCCTAAATTGTTGATTGAAAGTACCCTCAAAAAATACTAACTCGGGTGAAAGGCATCATCCCTTGGTTAACAAATTAACAATCTACTACATATTAACTATGATTGGGTGAATTAACTATTTCTTGTTGTTAACTGTCCCAGCCAGACGACAATAATGGCATATAGTTTGTAAGAAGGACTCTTGTACCACGTTATAATACCGTGCTTGATAGATGGCCTATTGTGTTAAAGGGCTTATTACTACCACAAAAATGCATATTGGGGTAGTTTAAGTGTCATAAAACAAGGATTTAAAGGGTGACATAGGCGACCGTAACAATAGCAACGAGTGACAAGAAAAGGTTAATTCACCCTATTACCTTTACAAGAATTAAATGACAAGGCCCAAACTAAAGGAACTGTCATAAGGACAATCATTCGACGCGCGAGGAATGAAAAGGATGTAAAATGCGATATCTAACTGGAGGTAATCTGTGGCGGATGAAAGAGCAATCAGCCGCAAATCATCGATCCTAAACACTTGCCGGTTAAGTAAATAAGGTTTACTCGGGTAATTCCGAATGTCGAAAACTGTCGGATAATTCCGAAAAGAGACTTTTATTATGATGGAATTAAGGGTGATTTTCATCTGAATTTCGGAATTATCCGACATTCGGTAATACCCGAATACACCTTAGGTAGTTAATTAGCGCAGCTGTGCTTAAGTGATTGAGTGCTAATATGTATTGGGAAAGGTTTCAGGTTATATTGGTGTCCCGTGTCGGGACTGTCGGAGTCAGTGTTGAGATATTTTTGTGCACCTGTCCGCTCCTTTAAACTGGTCACTGCACACTAAAGGTTTTTACAGACCTAGCAACAAATGGCATGCGATTTCAGATTATGGCTCCTTATCACTGGCAACTTTGTTCAGTCAGCAGCAGAAGATGCTAAACGGGCGAAGTGTTCATAATTACCTTGACACGCTCTTATTCTCTTAATAATAAAGTCGTGTCAAGATCATTTTGAACACCTCGTCCGCTTAGCAAATTCTGCGGCTGAATGTTCCACAAGATTGTAACAGATGGCGTTAGCACGTTCTTCATCGCGCATACGGAGTTCCGAATGCCAGTTACTAGAAATACATCTCTTAACCAACCCTCAGTAGACTTCGTCCCGCCTGGAGAGAGACTCTCTTTGGCCCTCTCTCTATTTTCCATTTCATTGTATCTACTCATTTCTATACTATTTTCTTTAGAACTCAAAATTTTCTTTGTTAGTGTAATAATTCTTGTTTTTTTTTCTGTTATGATGTGTGTAAATTTATATTGTGTGTCATTGCAGCTGTCAAATAAATGATTTATCTATCTATCTATCTATCATTGCCGGCTAATTAGGAGCAACGAATTCAATCAATTGATAAAATGCCGCAATGTATCGCAAATCGCATGCGATTATCGATGACATTTGTAGAGGCCATAAGGAAAATGTAAGTATTCAAAGACTACCGAATCTGCTTCTCATCAGTTGGACCGTACACTAACTAGCCGCCATAGGAGAATAAAATATGATCTAAAAGTTATCGAATAAAAATTAATCCTTGAAACTGATCGTGCGATGAAAGCCCCCAATTACAAAGCCACTCTGTATACTCGTGTAGACACATTGTCCTTAAACGCATCCCCCCATCGCACACACGGACAATCCGCCATAAGAACACTTAAATGAGCAAACACTATTATAGCCCGAGGGATTTCCTTATGTTGTGCTGGCGAAGAATGCTCCGGCTAACATGGATTGAAAGCCGTAAAGTCCGACAATTTTTTTTTTAATTATTGAGGGCGCCACTTCCTTCGTAACTGTCACATTTTTGACGTTTAATGCTTAAACATGGCAACAATAGGGAATATTAGGCAAAGCTCTGCGTAGGTGGCACAACTAGCACATAGGTACAGTAAACAAACATCAATGACACATCATGCGTCACTACGTCAATCACATGGCCTACCGTGAAACACGACAATCGAAAGTTCAGTTTCTTCCTCTCTTTCACGCTTGCATATTCGAGCGATAAAGAGGCAGATAACTAAATTTCGATTTTCGCGTTTACCGGTAGGCCCTTGTTAACAAACCGCCTTGATGCATCAATGTCATATTTTATTGTCTGTGAAAACTTGTCAAAAAACAGTTTAAGGCACAGTATGTATAAGTTAATAGTCTGTGCATTTACTAGAGTCAGTAGTGCTGCACTCTGGCGGCAGAACATTGCAGTAATATCCCCTATGTAGTATGGATTTATTTTAGTTCCATTTTATTTAATTCCTACTATTTTATGTCCCACTATACAAATGCATTATCGGTGAACTTAACATCAAAATTAGGATCGACACTGTTTGCACTCAATGCGTAAGTTAGTTTCACCAGCCTGAGCAGACCAGGACGAAATAGATTCAGGATTTTTCTGGTTAGCCCTATGTTTGACTGGTAGAGAATGCCACGAGGCATTTAAGTCCACCTTTTGTACTTTTTTAGAACTACCATAGCTCGGCCATTTTGAAATCTAAAAACCTTCGCCATATCATCATCTCAGCCATAAGACGTCCACTGCTGAACATAGGCCTCCCCCTTGGACCTCCATACGTGCCGGTTGGAAGCGACCCGCATCCAGCGTCTTCCGGCGACCTTAACAAGATCGTCTGTCCATCTTGTGGGTGGACGTCCTACGCTGCGCTTGCTAGTCCGTGGTCTCCACTCGAGCACTTTTCGACCCCATCGGCCATCTTCTCTGCGTGCAATGTGGCCTTCGCCATATACACTATATAAATCGCCAAAAAAACTTGTTACTCTAGAACTTATGTCAACAGTTTTATTGTTGTGCTTATTTTGTTATTAGTGTTATTTTTAGAGGGACATCGGACAGTCTAATAAGAATAATATGTATTTTGCATTTGTGTTAACGCTCAGTAGCCTATAAAATTCCTGCATGTATCGACTTATGTCAATAAGTGAAATGTAATATTTCTTTTGAGACAAATAAAATATCTTTAAACCGAACTTGAAAGCAACAATAAGCGATTATGCGAAAAAGATACCTCCCATAGTAACCCTGTATGCTCTATTGACTCACGGTCCTTAAACACATCCCTCCATTACCCACGGACCGACAGAAGAACACTCAAATGACCAAACACTATTATCTGAGATTTCCCGAGAGGCCCAAGAGAGCCCCTTAAAGCCGGTGGCCCTACGGACCTTTCGTATCGTGAATTGTTGAGTTTTTATTTGAGTTTTTTTGTGAAAAATAAGTTATTTTTAACTGAAAATTATACGTATTTTAATAAGCTTACAAATACAAACGTTTCCTAGAGTTAGACCAAGAAAAGTCTGCCACGATTTTGATAGTAATACACGCAGTACAAGTTTTATTTATTTTATATCTCATAATACTCATAATTTCATAGAAGTTTGACGTTTAAAATAACACTTGCACTGCGTGTGCTATCAAAATCGTTGCAGACTTTTCTTGGTCTAACTTTATCAATTCACTAATCGTAATAGTGTAAAATTCTTGTTTTTTATTTTAATTTTTTTATGACCCTGACGAGCCTATAAGAACACAATTTGATACAGAAAAAACAAGAGGAATAGAATAATCTAGCTTTAATGAAAGATCATTATTTCTTTTTTGTTTTAGCAGGCGTGTATTATATTGCTTTAAAATTATTCAAAGTATGGTCATACTAAAAATTGTACAGATTGGGTGAAGTCATACTAAGATTTTAATTATTTTATAAATGTTTACTTCTGAAGCCAAAAGAAAAGGACATGAACATGATAGGGCCGATATGTGCAATGTATAAAGGTCGTTAAAACCATTAACTTTAAAAAAACATGCTATAAATATTTCGTCTTTATTTCATCGAGTTTAAAGAAATCAAATTGAATTTGAAATAGAGAGTTACTGTCGTGGTAAATTATGTACAGGCAGTAAATTTACAGTGGCTACATAATTTACTTTGATAATCCGCCTCTATACACTCTATTCTCTTTGATAGAAATGTTATAAAACCTCAGAAATGTCAAACAGTCAAACTAAACTGAGCTTGGTGGAAGTTTGACATTTTTGATGTTTATTTATGTTTCTTGATAATATTTTTATATTAATTTACACACATGATTTTTTATAGTTTATAAGTGAATGAAATTTTCAAAATCATGCTGAACGAAAGAAACAGGAGGTAGTTTGAAAAGGTACCTATCTTTAATTATCACGCACGATTAATGTATTTTTCACCACACCAGCTCGGAAAGGCTTACTTTGCACTTCAAAAACTGATAGCAAAGTTGCATTTTATTCACATGTGAGGCAAAGTAATCAAATGCAAATTTTGAGTTGTTTTCTTATGTTGGCTGGTAGAATTGACTTTTAAATTATGATTTTGGATGATAAATATTTAATAACATTCATTTGGATTTGATTTTGTTTGATTTTGTGTGATTTTTTTATATTTAATATTTGCTTCGGGTTGGTGTGGTGAAAAATGTTGTGTTTCACTCGGGGGCAAATTTTGTTTAACCCTCGTGCTTTGAAACCCTCACAACGCTCAAGATTCCATTTTTCGAACCACTCGCTACGCTCGTGGTCCAATTTTGGAATCTTTCGCTTGCTCGGGTATCAATATTAGCACGAGCGGTTAAACAACAACTTTGCCCCCTTGTAAACCAAATAACTATTCTGAATCACCCTGACCTTTCCAACTTTAGAATGTTGTCGTGAAATTGTACTTAATCAGCTAGTAAATTGATCCGCTGTGTAGTATCATCTAAACTTCTAAAGGCCACAGAATACGCTCCGATCATGCACGCTGACGCTGACTACCATACATTGGTCAAAACATATGTACATACATATATGTATGTATATAATTATGTAATAGTCAGGCGTGATCAGGCGTTACTTTGCGGAAATCATTAAAATAAAAAAATATTACTTTGGTAATCCGCGGGCTAGATGCGCGCGGCGCCATTAATTCAAGTCTATCATTTTGATCTTGCCGCTCGGACGACAAAACTGTTTTGGATTGGACGACAGCGGCGACGGCTTGCCGCGCTATTGCATGTAAAAATACTCAAGTGGGTAGTGTGTATAAACACTCATTGGACTAGCATGTTATTATTTTAGCCCGCGGACTAGACGCACGCGACGCGCGGCGCGGCTGTTTTAGACGTTAGCATTGCGCGTGCGTCCACTGCGTCCAGTACGCGGCCTTAAAGGAATTAGCTAAGTAAAATTTATTATTTTAATTAAATGTATGAGTATGCTCAGAGTGCATGCTCGAAACGTGCGTTTTGTAGCCGAAGGGAGTGAATGATAACCGCGTTAGCGTTTTTTTTAATTCAACACAAACCTAAAGGGTCATTGTCCTCATTATCTAGGTACTGTCATTGATCTGGAATTCCATTTCCCTTGCTTTACCTATTCGCAAATCCCCAAGAGATTCCACTTAGATGTCTTGGCTATAGGTGGAACTTAGCACGAGACAGTCAACAAAAATGAGATGCTAATAAAGCGGAATTTCCTGGGAATTTGCGAATAGGTATGGCCAAGGAAATGAGATTTTTGCAGAATGACCCCTAACCATTTTTTTTTCAGTGATGGCACTATTGCAGTCATGTTGTATGACCGTCTCACTGCGCACGGGATGCACAATAATAGGGGTACTTATGTTGGTAACGTCGTTTTTGCTCTGCGGCTATCCCAGCTACGAAGGCTTTGGTACGAAATTGTCAATTACGAACAATCCCAGTTATGAACAAAGCCCCAATGATGGAATTAATTCCTATTTTAATCCTTATTACAGTGTACATATGGTTGTGGTTGTTACTATCACTGCACATAGTATACGTGCGTATGTCGAATATTGACGACCGGTCTGGACTAGTGGGTAGTGACCCTGCCTGTGAAGCCGATGGTCCTGGGTTCGAATCCCAGTAAGGGCATTTATTTGTGTGATGACACATATATTTGTTCCTGAGTCATGGTTGTTTTCTATGTAAGGTCACTGTGGGCAAGTCCGTCTACAAGGCAAGTCCGTCAACACGTTATAACTTTTGAATTTGAAGGCGTATGCGACTTTGGAGTCCAGTCGATTAACCAGTTTTTCGCGCTAGTTCCGTCACTGTAAAACAGATGGCGCTGTGACAACCAACTTCAGAGCAATCCGCCTCAACAAGTCATTTCGTGTTTTGAACTCGAAGTCATAGTGCGACAACCGTTCGAAAAACATTTTTTTTAAATAGTTTTTGAAAAGATTGTGCATCAGAAAGTAACTACGTAGGTAGCATAAGAACCAATTGTCTTTATTCTATTTTTAAAATATCAGAAATTAGCTTAGTTTTGTAATTATACGTTCCACAATTTATCATATTAAAATTTGACTAAGTTGGAAAGTCCGTCTATTATGTTCAAGGCAAGTCCGTCACTTTCGTTAAATCAGAGATTACCAACTGTTTTTGCGACTTTAATATTATAACCATTTGATAAGGTATCAAAAAATCATATTAAATTTTGATCACAGTAAATTAAAAGAAACGATTAAAATTCATTTTAAAATTACTATTGATCTTTTATTTCGGAAATCAAAAAAATAATTATGTTTAAATATTTGCCAATAAAGGTTTACCACCCCATCTTGGTAGTATATGCCGGACTTGCCTTTGTTTTAGAAAAATGGTGTTTATTTCGAATCTGAACCGTATATTGACAAGTTTAAAATACACTTTTCATTGTCTCGATCCGTTCTTTTTAGGAATTTGACTACGAACATATACACATCCATAGATTGGCTGATATCATAACTAGACGGACTTCCCTTAAACTGCACGGGAAGTCCGTCTACTCGCCGAATTTTAAAAAATGTCATTGTTTTTGCTTAATTTATGCTTGAAATGATCTGTCACTAAGGCTAAACTATTAATTATTAAATTCTTCATCGTATGCGATTACAAGCAGTAACATAGGTGAATAATTAACGGAACTAGATCACTCCAAAGTCAAAAAAAAAATAAAGTATGCCGGACTTCGCCACAGTGACCTTATTAAAGTATATATATATATATATATATATATATATATATATATATATATATATATATATATATATATATATACAGGGTGAAATTTAATTCACTGGCCAAATTGAAACACCCGAAAGAACTCGAAAAAATATTAAACACGTGTTTTTTCTTTTAATACCGCTCAGTACATTTTTTTCGAAATAACTCATCATCAAGTTGTCCTAAAAACCTCGTACGTTATGGTGAACCGACAACTACCCACTACACCCGCTTCTCTCTTATCAGTTAAGGTCATTGACACCCCGCCCCTCCCGCTGTTTGCAATAGCGTCACCAATTATGAACCCTATTGCAGCGAGATAAGACGCTTACCTACATAAGTTGCTAATTTTTCCTTCATACTTTAACGGGCTTAGAGCCGTCAAAATGCAAAGGCAACCCATTTTTAATCTAAAATATTATTTCTGACTAATGATTATTAACAAAACGTCCGTGGCTTAAAAACAATGAGTAAAAACTAGGTCAGGAATCTTTGCATTCAGGCGTATTTAAAAAATTGAATCATCTCATGTACTTACATTTGATTAAAAGTCGACGCAATTAACGAAAGTCCCACGAGATGGTACTCTTGGATTCAATCCTTGTCTGCGAAGGCGTGGAACTGATTCCATTTCGTATAATCTTTGTGCACCACGTAAACACTCACCACTTAATAAATAACACCGTACAATTTCCTAATATTTCCGGTTCGATAACATTTTTTTAAACCTTAGTACGCGCGCGATTATTATTTTAAGGTTGGCGAGTGACGAGTGACTAATCATTTATGCTAACCGTTATGTTTACCGCTAGCGCGGAATGGTTTAGACTACCCTCGAAATTGATAAACCTGCCTACCATCGCCAACACTAACTAGGTGGACCCTATTGCAACGATTATAAGGTTTAGTGAAGGTCAGATAAGGGTTTTGCTGATGTTATTGTTAAAACCTACTATTAGGTTTGTTTACATTTGTGGTAATAGGGTGACCACGACTCGTGGAAAGTATTTAAAAATTGAAAAATGAAAATTAAAAAAAAATGTACTCTTTTTTTTCGCTAAATAGATTCCTTAAGTGTAACCTAGTGCCTGGAATGACTATGGCCAGTGATTTAAATTTCACCCTGTATATATATATATATATATATATCGTTGTCTGAATACCCACAACACAAGCCTTCTTGAGCTTACTGTGGGACTTGGTCAATCTGTGTAAGAATGTCCTATAATATTTATTTATTTATTTATTATTTAAACGGCCATACGTACTGATAAACGATGTACATACACGTGCGAAAAGGTAATTCGCAACTCGTGTCGATTTAAAACACTCCCTTCGGTCGTGTTTTATTTATTTAAAATTTTAAATCAGGCAACAAGGCCCGTATTACAAATACCTTACCGACATACATATTATGTATTTAATTAACTTAAAACTAAACACTATTTATTATGTTTTATTTATTTATTTTAATTTATTGTCACTCGTTGCGAATTTCTTACTTTTCGCACTTGGCATAGTACGATTTATTGACCAAGTATACGTGTACAATTACAGCACTTTAACCTCTTGTCTGTGTACATCCATACTGTATGACATGTCGTAGGCCGATCGTAAGATCAGGCAGATCGTAATGTTCCTGTGTAATGTTTTGACGATAGTCACATTAAACCAATACATAGGTAGGATAGGTTCGTTAGGTTGCTTCAGATGCCCGAAGGGCAAACTGCCCAGAAATAGGAGCCCCGCCTAGCGGGGCTCCGTCGACTCAGGGAACGAGTCAAAGATTTTCTCGTTTCACAATATGCCTAGGAATTTCACGATATGCCTGATCTTACGATCGGCCGCCGACATACATACAGCGAAAATTGAAATATACTTGGAACTACTCTTAAGAGTCCATCAACGTGCTCACTAGCGCCACTGGTAATAATTGTGATTATTTAAATTTAACGATAGATATTTAAAAAAGGGGGCCGCTTTTATACTGTATTTTGTATTTAAGTACCTTTTGAATACATCAAACTAGTTTTTATGCAAACTAGCTGGATTCGTCGATCTATGAACTCAAAACAAAAACGGCCATTTTAACTTTGGACGCATAGATTAATGAATTCAGCAACGTAAAAACTATTATAATGTATTCAAAGGGCACTTAAATACAAAATACAGTACATAGCGCCCCCCTTTTTTATATATCTGTCGTTAAATTTAAATAATCACAATTATTAAAATTAATTTGTTTCAGCTTCCATTTTATCTTTTTTCATATACATAGACTGCATAATAACAGCAATAACCAGCATTTTGTTTCTGGTGTTTGGGATGATTATGGTAATTTTTTATTTCATTCAATTTACTATAGTGTTTTTAAATAGCGAGGGTACGGTGGCAGATGTCATCTCAATACAAGTTAGCGAAATTTTTAAGGTTATAAATGGTATGGACTCCACATCTGTCACCGTGTTTGAAAAATACTATAACATGGCATAAAGCCCGTCACAGACTGAGCGATAATAAATATTGACAGATACCGTAAGATACCGACAGATATCTAGTGTTGGTTAAGACTCGAGTCCTTTGAGTCCTCTAATATAAGACTCGACTCAGTTTTACAGACTGTTATATTTAAGTCTAAACTCGAGTTCTTTTCAACTTGTTAGAGACCCGACACTTTTGTAGACTTGAGTCCTTTTCAGAGAACTCTTGAATTTTTTTTACTAATAATTTCGAAATACATTGTCTTTATGTAAATTTCGTGAATAAGGTACACACATCATACAATAACGCCTAATTTCTTTACTGTTATTTAGGAAAAAAAACTGTAAAATTGTTGACGGAATCTTTTTTCGGAGGCTCGAGTCCTTTTGAGTTGCTCTTATATAAGAGTCGATAAAGGACTCGACTCGGGACTTGAAAGACTCAGAAGTTTTTTAAACGCCGAATCTCGTAAAAACGAGTCGAGTTCTTCAAATTCAGACTCTAAATACTCGAGATCCTACCAACACTACAGATATCATAGAGTATATGTAAGCACCACACACGACAACGATATATATATCGATCTCTGTCTAGCACCTACATTGTAAGAGAGAGACGAAATATCTCATAATATATCGTAATATACCGAGCTGTAAACATCTTAAGGTACCTATAGATGCCTTGCTGTAAGATATCGTAAGATACCAATATATACAACGTGTCCCAAAATTCAACGATAAGCTGGCACCAGAAGATGGACCTGCTCATGACTACTCGAGGAAAAAAATAAAAAATATATATCTCAATTTATTATGGAGTTACAAAAAAAATTAAAATCGACACCCCTACTGGTATTCTGGTATTTTATGGGTTGTGGTGGATAGCAGTGCTACTTAGGTTGCCGATACAAAAAAAAACAGAAATATTTGAAAAATTGTAGACATGGTCGTCAAAAATACCATTAGGGGTGTCGATTTTAATTTTTTTGTAATTCCATAATAAATTGAGATATATTTTTTTTATTTTTTTCCTCGAGTAGTCATGAGCTGGTCCATCTTCTGGTGCCAGCTTATCGTTGAATTTTGGGACACGTTGTATATAGATATATTATAGCTTCGTGTGTGGACTCTGTCAAATAGTACGTAAAAGATATCGTAAGATACCGTATCTTACGGTATCTGTCGCCTCTGTCGGTATATTATCGCTCCGTCTGTGACGGGCTTAATACTGACCGGAGCGGCTAACCATAGTCTTCTCTTCTTTCTTGTATGATTTCAACAGCTATAAGAAAACATAATTATTGTATTTCTTTTACAGGATAGATTATGGGCAATGGCAATGTATGCAAATGTATTGGCTATCAAAATGTTCGTGGATTTAATACTTTTTATTGCAGCGCTAATTATAGGAAGCAAATTTACTTTCAATCTAGTAAACGCAATATTTATGACGCGTAAGAGTGTTTATTCATTAAAAATAGGCTATTTGTAGAGTTTTCATCTAAACGTTAGGTACGCTTTTGTTATTACAGTCTGTGCAAAGTTATCTTGGCCCGACTCTAAAAAATTGTTTTATGCTCACATGTGTTTGCATAGTAGGTTCTGCCATCTTGTGGGCTACATGGGAAGCATAAACGTCACATTTACGCCTCGCGCCAAAAATCTGACGGCGGCTGCCCGCTATAGTTCATGCATGCCCCCTATAACTAGTATTCCTTTTGGGTACCTACTTAAAGCCCGAAAATTAAATCAACATTAATTTGTAGGTATAGGTATACCCAACACAGGGAGAGTAATGTCAGAGGTGATGATGTAACATCTAACATTACCCAGCCAGTGTTGGGTAGACCTAGCAGCTTAGCACGGTCGCGTTTTTATCCCTTGTCACCATGCCTGTCACGTTCTAACAAGTATGTAAGTGCGAAAGGGACGCGCATAGTGATAGTCGATAAAAATGGAACCGTGCTGAGCCCGCTAGTTAGATGAGTACGGATAAACGCCGAATACAGATTAATGTTGTTTAAATATTCGGACTTTACCCAAAAAGCTCGGGTAATACTAGTTATACAAAAGTAATTTTAAGTTTAATTACCCTTCTAACATTACCCGTAACATAATAAAATAAAATATTTAACCTGAGTGTTTTTTTTTTCAGTATATAACATTTACTGTTTTTGGGTGGTATACAGTTATTACAAGGAAAATGCTGACGAAGTTATTGCATTTTGAGACACGATTTACATGTTTTGGTTCGATGTACATTGCTGCTTTACTTAGCGCAATACTGCTCTTTGAGTGTTGCCCTACTTCACTTTGCTGTACATTGCTACTGACATACTTTGCTTGGCAGACTATATCTATGAAATGTTTATTTTACCCTTTCGACGCCGTGTCAAACACAACAGCCGTCTCTCAGGCGCCAAGTCAACGAAGTGTCAAAACTGAAATTGAACTTTATGCATAATTATGCACGTGGGTCTATGTTTCTCTGTGGGCTGTGACGGATTAATCCGTCATTGGCGTTGGACTTACAGTGCGGATAAATCCGTCATTGGCGT
Organism: Cydia splendana; assembly: GCF_910591565.1. Taxonomy (NCBI): domain Eukaryota; kingdom Metazoa; phylum Arthropoda; class Insecta; order Lepidoptera; family Tortricidae; genus Cydia; species Cydia splendana. The sequence goes on along the minus strand of NC_085965.1, from coordinate 3,004,991 downwards.
CGAAAAGGTTAAGAAACTTTACTCGACAGATGTTTGTTTCTTTATATTTCTTGTTTTTTTGGCTTTGTTGGGTAAACAATACAAGTAGGGTTTGCACGACGGATCCGAAATGTATGGGAATATCCGCGGATCCGGATCCAGATCCGGATAATTTTATACATTTCGGATCCGGATTGCAAACCCTAAATACAAGTTTAGACACTTGATTTGTTTAATTTAATTTAATGTAGCTTTCCATTCGAGAAGGTAACTTTTCGCGCATTTCTACTTCTATTTCTATTTATAATATAGTAACTTTACTTATACATTTAGATTTTGCGTCAAATCCGGCAGGTAGTTCTGATTTTGAACCACGTTACAAAAGTCGACAAAGTTACTGGATTATTATTCTTATAAACGTAAAGGGGCCCACTGATTAACAGTCCGCCGGACGGTATCTGCCTGTCAGTTGTTCGGAACTGTCAACATTTTGTTCTAACTGACGGGCCGGTACCGTCCGGCGGACTGTTAATTAGTGGGCCCCTTAACATTTACATGGTTACATGCATGCCAAGTTTCGTGCTTTCTGCCGGATGGGACCATATAGGTTATTTCGTCAGTAACTGGCCACCTGTTAGTAACTGGCCACCCTAAACTAAAAATGAATTATAGAATTGAGGTGAATAGTCACCTGTAAACAGAATTCATTACAAGCTTTTATTTAGTTTCACCTGACCGTTGTCTGTCGGTCTGTATTAAATTTGATCCACTTCCCGGTTTCCGATTGAGCTGAAATTTTGCATGCATGTATAAATCGGATAACAATGCAATATTGTGGTACCATCGAGCTGATCTGATGATGGAGACAGAAGGTGGCCATAGGAACTGTGCAATGAAACAACGCAACCTAATTGTGTTAGGGGTTTTTAGAATTGTCTCGATGAGTATTAGTTGTCTGTCGAAGAAAAGTACAGTCAGCGATAAAAGCTTGTACCTACCAAAAATGAAATTTTTGCCAAAACTTATTTCAGCATAAGGCGGATAGTTATTGAAGGCTGGCCAGTTATTGAAACCTTATACTAAAATCAATTCTGTTTACATGTGAATAGAATTCATTTTTATAAAATAGTAGAATAGAAATTAAATAAAATGGAACTGGTAATTTTTTTTTAATTATACTAAATTGTTGCCAATTTATGTCAAAAATGTGACAGTTAGGTAGGAAGTGGCGCCCTCAATAATTTTCTACAATTTCTTGTCGGACTATACCAGTGGGGAGACACTCCTGACTTCGGTCGAACTCGGCACCGTTCGGCTCAGCTCAGCATTGCTCCGAGCAATTATTAGGGTTGGCACCACTTGACTTCTTTTTGCGTGCACGACCACAGATAAGAAAATCACTTGAATTTTGAGAACCCTAAATAGCCGAAAAGGATAGTGCCATATATTAGAAAGGGATAGCATGATTCGACCCTGAACCGCTGTCAAACTTCGGTTTTGTAGGAAGTGTCCTTTCTGTACGGTAGTGCTATTATTTCTTCTGTGACTATTCCTACCTCCATAGGTACTAGCACTTCGTTCTACGTTAAAATATGAAAGTCTATAAAAGATCAGAAACGTCAAGTGACTGACATTTGCATTGTGAATTTAAAGAATTATACATAGTTTATTAGTTATTACTTTTATTACGTTTTAGTGATCATGGTGTGGGTGAATACCTGCTGTGTTACTCTGGATCTGCGAAGGGGCAGCATTATTGTAGCGATTTTCATTATATTAGAAATGTTTGGTGCTGGCGGATTTTTTACATGGATTCACTCTAAGTGTACGTATAATTATTGATTCCTCCTTGCGTCGTATTCCTCATAATTGGAGCTCGTTATCTCCCTTCTGCGTCACTTTCTCTCTTACTATCTTCCTCCATCTGTTTCTGTCTATGGTGGTGTGGAGGGCCATAAATGGACGGAGGCGTCGAGAGCGGTGCGCATCTGGTCAGACCAACGTATTGGGCTGCGTCCACGTGACCTTTTCTAATCTTTGCCGGTCACAATGAGCTTCTCGAGGTATCCAACGTATTTTCTTGCAATGTGACCGAGTATTCAAGGAGTCTGCGTGAACCAGGGCTCGGAACCGGTATTGAAATACCTATTAATATTGTTACAAAACCGTTATATTATTTCGTTCATTAAAAAACGGGTTAATTGATGGAACGCGAACTAACAAATTAAGTTCTCTCTCCTAACAATGAAAATGCTAGTTTAATTTGCTTTCTTTACTTTCCAAAAAGGCCCCAAATTCTTATGTGCCCAAGGGTAGTTCACGCAAAATAGGAATGTCGATTTGCGGAAAATGTCGGGAAAAACTAACTGACTAACATGGACGTGTCATTGAAGTAATTTGCATGGACATACGAGGACATTAAAACATTACCGCATTAGAGCAGCACTTTCCGTGCGTATGTCAAAACTAGTCAAAAGTTTAAAGGGCCATCTGTACTTTAAAACGTTGTACGATACACATGCGAATAGGTAATTCGCAACTCGTGTCGATTTAAAACACCTCGTTCGGTCGTATTTTAATTTATCGCCACTCGTTTCGAATTTCCTCTTCCGCACTTGTATCGTAAATAAGTATTATGAGGACTGTTAACGTGTTAAAAATCTTCTTAAGCGGGTTTTCTGTTATTTGTTTCAGTGTGGCCACTGTGGCCTGTAATTGTCGTTGCCTGCATAATTGCTGCTATATTTATAATAGCTAGCTTTGTATTCTTGTACTACGGGATTTATAAGGTATTTAATTTACGAGTATTACTTGTATGTGTTTCCTATCACGGAACAATGGCGTTGCGGACCTTTGGGAGGCGGGCGCGGAGCCGAACCCAACACGTAGAGGCCCTTTTGATACTTTAAGGAAATGTAAGGGGTAAGTAGGTACACCGAGCGGATGCTGCCCTTGCCCGTCTCATGGGACGCACGCAGAGGCAGCACAATGACTATTGAGAGTTGATGGAATCTAATATAAATTATGGAATAAAACGGTATGAAATTTTTTCCCGAATATTACTTATTTATTATGACTTGTATATTATCACAGAACAAGCCAATACATCAAAAGTTATTTGCGTTTATATGTGTACGCGGCACGTCTGTACACGCGTCATTGGTATCGTCTTGGGTCGTCCCATTCGTTTTTTGCCAAGTTCTTAAATTAGTCCTATTCTGCTTTCGTCACCCATTCTACATTCGTCATGTTCGTCGGTGGGGTTTCTCATCTTTGGTCATATTTTTTGTTTGCCTTTTTCTTATTCCGACCCATTCCGGTATTCGTCATTATCTTGTTTGGGCATGTTCGATGTTAGTCTATCTCGTTTTCAGTCTCATTCATTATTCGTAATTTTTTCTTCGGCACGTTCGTTGTTGGTCCCCTTCGGTTATTGACAAGTTCTTAATTTGTCTTATTCTGTATTCTGTCATATTCTTCATTCGTCACTTTCGCTGGTAGTCTTTGTCATCTTTGGCCATATTTGTTGATTGTCTTTTTTCCAGTGTGGTTATCAATTTCATCATCCCTTCCCTTCCGTGGGTGTCATAGAAGTCGCCCTGAAGAAGGTTGACAGCAGTTACCAAAGCTTTAATCAGTCTGAACCTATCTAAGTAGCCATACTACTGTGTCCTGGTCTATGACCAGGCACGGCGCGATGGAGTAGTAAGCCCCGTGTCTCCGTTTCGGACTAATCTCCCCTACATGTGTATTGTTTAGGGTACTTTCAATTAATATTTTAAGTAAAAAGATCATTGTTTATGGAAACAAAACAAAAAAAACAAGACGAAGAGTGAATGGGACGTATATCGAATGGGACGAATATCGAACGGGACCAATATTGAACGGGACAAATAAAGAATGTGTCCAAATTTCAAAAGAGCCTAAATAAGAAAAATACGAAATTAGAATAAGACCAAAGACGATAGGACGAAACACGAATGAGACAAAATAAAGAAATTGACTAACATCGTACATGCCTAAAGAAGATGATGACGAATACCGGAATAAGCCGAAATAAGAAAAAGGCAAACAACCAAATATAACCAAACATGAAAACGACCACCGATGAACTTGGCGAATGTAGAATGGGTGACAAAAGCAGAATAGGACTAATTTAAGAACTTGGCAAAAAACGTATGAGACGACCCTAGACGATATATACCGCGTCATTGTATATGTGTGGGTAAGTCGCTTTACTGCGAGGACGCCAGAAGTCCGCCAGATTCATGTCGCGGCCTGTCGCGGGGCGAGGTAATGCGAGTCGGGGCGGGGCGGTGCGTGGCCGTTCTGTATGATAAGACTATTACTTATTCTGTGATATTATAGCCAATTTAAGTAATCGAACATTGACAAGGCTCGGGATAACGACCGCCATTTTGAAAACATAAACATAATACCATTTATTAGTTCAAAATGTTCATGGACAGTCTACGGCAGGGGGCCCGGATAATATAGAGGTGGATTGTTAAAGTAAATTATGTAGCCACTGTAAATTTACTTTACTGCCATGTTTCGACGGAAGATTAAAACTGTTAGAACGCCATTTGACTTTGATCCTTATTCTTTCACTGATATGTGTTAACGTGTTAACTTATTTTAACGCCATCTACTCGACTGTATGTCAAAGGTATGGTGCAATCTTTTCGAGCGATGGCGCTATAACCTTCAGCCTAGTCTCGAGTAGATGGCGTTAATATTTAATAAGTTAACACATATCAGTGAAAGGACAATGATCAAAGTCGAATGGCGTTCTAACAGTTTTAATCTTCTTTTCCATGACAGTAACTCTCTAATTCAATTTCTCTTTGCTAGAAATAATACATATTACGTTTAATTCACAGAACGGAGTGAAAGCTAAACAAGCATATGCGATAATTCTATTCATAAAAATATTCGTAGACCTATCAATTCCTTTTTTGCTTTATTTTGTTGTTGGAAGGTATCCAAAACGAGTTTTGTTAACTGGATTTCTACTTGCCTGTAAGTGTATCTTTTTAATACGTATAATTATATAATCTGTAGAAACTTTTGATTACACCATGGTTATATAAATGATTGATTGATTGATTGATATACATGCACAAATAATATATGTATAAGTATAAGCAAAGAGAATTGATTGTAATACACAGGTAAAGTCTAACCCCCTTATTCATAAACATTTACTAAAGTTGACAAGCCGATAATAATCGTTTGTCCCTTTCCATCATACCAATACGTCGGAAAGGGACAAACGATTATTATCGGCTTGTCAACTTTAGTAAACGTTTATGAATAAGGGGGTAAGCCTAACCCCTCTTATTCATAAACGCGCTACAAACCTCAATTAGCTAATAATCGTTTGTCTTTGTCTGTCATTATGACTTGTGTATTTGTAAGAAAGGGAGAAAACACAATTTAACTAAATCAGGCCCGTAAAGTCTTATGTTATGAATAAGGGGGTAAAACAAACGTGCCCGTTAGTTTAACATCCAAAACCTCAGTCCAAAACAGATGGCGCTGTACTGCGCCATAATATGTTTTGTGGTCACTGAATTGTCAAATTTCAAGTATTAATTATTTATCGTATGGCATTATACACTGTGTTTTTTTAAGTATCAACATACAAATCATAACTTAAAGGCCATAGTCAGTTTTCCATAGTAAGTTGGCCCTTAAATCAATTTGATTCGGGTTTTTTTTTGTGAGTACCTCTTATGGTGAAGGATATTTTTGCTGAGTATCAACATCCTACTAGTGACAGTTTTTGACTTATGATTTTATTAATTTTTTTCTTTAATGTATTGTTTTTCGGGATGTATTCAAGCGATTTGCTTATTTTTTTTAAATAGTGTTCTTTATTTAGGTATGCACCGATACTCAAAAAACGAATACCGTTGTCATATAAAAAAACATGAAGTAAAAAAAAATCAAACATTTTTTTAATGTCGTTGTGAAGTAGCGACACCTCTAATTTTTTTTTCTAATTGTAGGCCAGACATTGGCCTACTACTTGCCTAAATATCAAAATTTTCCAAACGGTACTTCCTGCCAAAAATTAGGAATGTGTGTGGTCAAGTCCTGTACTCAATCGATGTTTTTCAATGTAGTATACAAACTCTTCGATTATGTTTGCGTTTTCTTATCAGGTTGTCGTATTTAAGAGTAAAATGCCAATGACAACTTAATGTTTGTATACTACATTGAAAAACACCGATTGAGTACAGGACTTGACCACACATATTGCAAATTTTTGACAGGAAGTACCGTTTGGAAAATTTTGATATTTAGGCAAGTAGTAGGCCAATGTCTGGCCTACAATTAGAAAAAAAATTAGAGGTGTCGCTACTTCACAACGACATTTAAAAAAATGTTTTATTTTTTTTACTTCATTTTTCTTTTTTTTTTATATGACAACTGGTATTCGTTTTTTGAGTATCGGTGCATACCTAAATAAAGAACACTATTTAAAAAAATTAAGCAAATCGCTTGAATACATCCCGAAAAACAATAAATTAAAGAAAAAAAATAATAAAATCATAAGTCAAAAACTGTCACTAGTAGGATGTTGATACTCAGCAAAATTATTCTTCACCATAAGAGGTACTCATAAAAAAACCCGAATCGAATTGATTTAAGGGCCAACCTACTATGAAAAACCGACTATGGCCTTTAGCATTCCGTAAGTAGTCGATAGCGTCACTCGTGAGGTCTTTGAAATCCATGGGTGACCCGACATACTTGGTTATGGGGCATTCGAAAACCATGTGGTGCACGGTTTGTTTAGGGTCTCCGTAGTCGTATTTCTCAGCGGCAGTCCAGCCTCATTTTTTACGCAGGTAAGCGCAGTGACCTATTCTGGTTCTTATACGGTTTAAGGAACACCAGATACGACGGGCCTCTTTGAAACCACGCGGCAATTTACGGGGGTCGAGGTGAAATAGATGTGCGGTTTCGTCTTTTGCTGCCCACTCCTCTATTCAGGCAGTTTGGACGTTCCAATCAGTCGAGGGCTCGTGCACAAGTAGCTGGTGGATTTCGGGACTTAAGTCTTGGCGATCTGAAAGTTCTTAAGTCGGCATTAATGGGCAGGTCGGGCCTTGCACGAATTTTGTCGACTTCTTTTTGGAGGTGTTGGCGGCGTCGGAGGTGTGGTGGGGCAATGCTGCTGAGAGCCGGTAACCAGTGTCCAGAAGTTGGTTTCATGCACCCGGTAATTATCCTCATAGTGTGGTTAAGTTGGCTGTCCACGTTTTGGGTGTGGGCACTGTTTATCCACGTCGGGGCACAGTATTCTGCTTTAGAGTAGACTAGAGCCAAAGCGGTCGTTCTTAAGCAGTCCGCTGACGCTCCCCATGTGGTGCCCGTTAAGTTCTGAAGTATGATATTTCGGATTCACAGTTTGGCTGCGACATTGTACATGTGGGCTTTATATGTCAGACTTCGGTCCAGTGTTACTCCAAGTTATTTTGGGTGACGGTTGTGGGTCAGGACGGTGTCACCAAATCGGAGTTTTCTGCTGGCTAGACGGTTGTTGAGGTTGAAGCAGCACACTTCGGTTTTGATCCATTTGGGCGTAGGCGCCATGGGGCAAAGTAATCCTTCATAGTGGAAAGATCCTGTTTGCAAGGTGCGTTCTGTCTCCTCTATAAGTACTTCGATTTTGTGAGACGAGGGCAAGGTCGTCTGCGTAGGCAAATTTTCCCGGCCGGGTATCCGCGATGTCATATATAAAGATTGAATAATATGGGGGCTAACACCGATCCTTGAGGTAATCCGTTGTTGAGAATTCTAGTTCGGCTGGCTTTGTCACCCAAGAATACTTGAAAGGGTCTGTTGATGAGGGCGTCTTCTATTATTTTGTACATCCTGATACAGGGGACGACCTTCAGTAGTTTGAACAGCTAGCAGTCCTTGGCGCCAGACAGTGTCATATGCGGCGGTGAGGACGTCTACGAAGGTCGCGGAAGTATTGACAATTAGAGTTACCGCAAAATGAAAGGAGATGGAGCTGTACAACGCCATCTGTTGTGATGTCAAACTAAGGGGCACGTTTTTTTGTTAGACTTTAGACCAAGAAAAGTCTGCAGCGGTTTTGATAGCCCACGCAGTGCAAGTGTTATTTTAAACGTCAAAATTCTATGAAATTATGACGTATAAATAACACTTGCACTGCGTGGGCTATCGAAATCGCTGATAAGCATACCAAAGGTTAAGTGAAAACGTCCGTAAATTTTATTTTTCAGTTTGGACTGGTTACTGCTTTGTGGTGGTATACAGTTATTACAAGGAAGATACAGGTGTTCCTGAAAGAACGTCAAACTCACCCCGGACCTGATTCGGATTTTGAAATAGACATATATTAGACATCTTTTAGACATCACCAAGATACGAAAACGATATGTTTAAGATCTAACCTATCAAATTTGACATTTGCGCGATTCTGGAGATACTGTTGAACGATTTCCACAGGATATGACTTAGAGATCCAATTCACATCTAATAGATATTATTTATCTTACTCTATCTAACGTAAAAGTGACATTGGTTGCCCGAATTGCGCTGCAAAAGAGAACTAGTTGATATCTAAGCTATCTAGAATGGATCTAGTACGTGTCGTCTCTTGTGAATATCTTGAAGTTCGAATACGGCAGCCCGACGCTAAATCAAACATAGGCAAATCCACGGTATGACAATTGTGTAAGTTTATAAGGACCATACTTTTATATCCACAACGCAGGCTTCGTCAGGTGAACACGAATTTACAATCAGTTACAGGCATCGTCACAAAAAACTACACAGCGATAAAATCCGCAACAGGCTTCGGCAACAAACAAATTCACCTTTATCACTCCTAAATCTTGCACTTTTTAAGGAAAACCATGATATTATCATCAATTTATATAGATTTGTTTTATATCAATTTCTAGTCAAAAAAAATTAAAAGTACAAAATATACAGTTAAAAGCGTAACTGAGTCTATATCAGTAATTCAGTACCTCAGTAAAATGTAAATAATTTAATGACAAACAAATTTGCCTGAAAAAGCTATACGCAGAATATCTACTTCTTAAGTGCCGCTACAAAAATTTATTACAAATGATTCCGTCTTATACATTATGCTTAATTTCATACTGAAAACTGTAAAATTTGACCTAACTTATTTTTCGCATTATTTTTTCTTCTTAGGCATTGCCAATTCGGTATCTCATTTAAAGTAAGGAATTCTATGCCCATTGTAATAGTTACTAATCAATAATCATTGCAGTCTCAGGCTTATTTTTGTATTTAGTTACTGGCGATGTAAAGTCCGGTGCAAAACTAGTGAGTCAAGGCAAATAGCCTAACAAATTTGTTGTTAGTTAAATTTTGGAGTGAACTTCATTCTGGGATAACTATAAAAATATCTTAGATATAATATTAATTATGTACCACATTATAAAGAGCATATAATGTACTATTTTAATTAATTACCTTACATGTACGTGTCAAAGAAAAATACAAATTTTAGGCTGATTTAAAAAAAGGAAGTTTAACAGTTTTTACTTCAAAATATAGAATGAACGAAAAAATCAAGATTGTGAATGCAATTAATAGGAAACAGTTTCACATATTATGTAATTCGCTCAGACAAAGCATGACACAGACAATACGGCCGGTTTAAACGTGAGGCAACAGACAGACACACACTTTCGCAAATTACTAGTATGGATTTAGGATATTTATTTACGCCAGGGGTCACCAATTAGTTTCTTCAGGGGTCCGGTTCTTTAAATAAAATGACCATCGCGGTCCGTTTCTCCTCGAGTTTATTAAATTAGCGAAAAAATAAAATAGGTTCGCCATTTGGTGACCCCTGATTTACGCTTTCCCATTTATGATAATTGTTAAGTTTCTGACATATTCCTTTAAGAATTTTCTTTTTAAGCGGGTGTTGTCATTTTTGTTCCAGATGTGATTTTAGTTACCGTTTCATGGATAATTCATGCTACACACTTACATAATCGCTAGCATTATTTTCCTGTGTTACAGGATTAGTAAGGTACTTATTTACGAGTATTATAAATATTATAATTTTTATCAATAGTTTTGCCAATTTACTTTGATCAAGTGTGTTTAAAAATTTGCTACTGAATTGATTAATTCAACAATTTCACTAATTATTCTTTAATTACACAAAAGGGTCTACCGCGATATAATTTCATTGTTTTCACCTTAAATTCAGACTGGGACGTCAGTCTTTCCGTGACCACAGCTGGTGCAACTCAGCTGAAACGTCGGAATTTAAGAACCCATCAACGTGCACACTAGCGCCACTGCTAAATTTAATAATCGTGATTATTTAAATTTAACGAAAGATATTTAAAAAAGGAGGCCGCTACGTACTGTATTGTGTATTTAAGTACCTTTTGAATACATGAAACTAGTTTTTATGTTACTGGATTGGTCAATCTATGCGTCCAAAGTTAAAATGGCCGTTTTTGTATTGAGTTCATAGATGAAATTATATCGCGGTAGACCCGTTTGTGTAATTAAATATGTGTACAAAACGCGAGAGTTTAAAGTGTTATACTTATTCTTTCTCAGAACCAAGTGTGGGCTAAACGAGTATATGCGATGATGCTATTTATGAAAATATTTACGGATATTACGCTTGTAGTTGTTGATAGACTAATACACGGATTCAAATACGAGCCCGCTCCTGAAATAACGGATGATCTCTATCTACTATCTATTATATCTTCTATCAGTGCACTAGTTATCGGAATCCGTAAGTTTTTCTTTTGAATACATAGGTATACAAAAATAGTCTGTAGCGTCACTCAAGCCTAATCTGCTCGAGTTCTAAATTCATGAAATGCAATGTCCATTAAACTACAACAAAAATAAAAATAAAAGATCAATTAAATGAAGGAGTGAATTTGCCATTATATATGGATGATAAAAACATAAAAGTATATAATTAGATCAAGTCAAGAGTACAATTTAAATTGAACTAATAAAAACATTCATAAAAATAAAAGGAAAGAATTTGTAATTTCAAAAATCGTCAATATCATATAAACATTTGTCGAGCAAGTATTTTTTTAACCTATGACTAAAAATTTTATGATTAACGAGTCCCTTTGGTATCGTCTAGGGTCGTTCCATTCGTTCTTTGCCAAATTCTTAAATTAGTCCTATTCTGCTTTCGTCACCCATTCTACATTCGTCACGTTCGTCGGTGGGCTTTATCATCTTTGGTCATATTTGTTGTTTGCCTTTTTCTTATTCCGACCCATTCCGGTATTCGTCATTATCTTGTTTGGGCATGTTCGATGTTAGTCTATCTCGTTTTCAGTCTCATTCATTATTCGTCATTTTTACATCGACACGTTCGTTGTTGGTCCCATTCGGTTATTGACAAGTTCTTAATTTGTCTTATTCTGTATTCTGTCATATTCTTAATTCGTCTCTTTCGCTGGTAGTCTTTGTCATCTTTTGCCATATTTGTTGATTGTCTTTTTCCCAGTGTGGTTATCGATTTCATCATCCCTTCCCTCCCGAGAGTGTCATAGAAGTCGCCCTGAAGATGGTTGACAGCAGTTACCAAAGCTTTAATCAGTCTGAAACTATCTAAGTAGCCATACTACTGTGCCCTGGTTTAAGACCAGGCACGGCACGACGGAGTAAGCCCCGTGTCCCCGTTTTGGACTAATCTCCCCTACATGAGTATTGTTTAGGATACATTTAATTAATATTTAAGTATAAGGATTATTGTTTATGGAATCAAAACAAAAAACGAGACAAATAGTGAATGGGACGAATATCGAAAGGGACGAATATCGAACGGGACGAATATTTAACGGGACAAATAGAGAATGTGTCCAAATTTCAAAAGAGACTAAATAAGAAAAATACGAATTTAGAATAAGTCCAAAGACGATAGGACGAATAACGAATGAGACTAAAAAACGAAATTGACTAACATCAAACATGCCCAAAGAAGATGATGACGAATACCGGAATAAGCCGAAATAAGAAAAAGGCAAACAACCAAATATAACCAAATATGAAAAAGACCACCGATGAACTTGACGAATGTAGAATGGGTGACGAAAGCAGAATGGGACTAATTTAAGAACTTGACAAAAAACGAATGGTACGACCCAAGAGTATACCGTCCCTTTAACTCGATTGGCATTTTGTTAAATAGTCGCACGGCTTGAACTCTGGTAGTATGCTCTACCACCACAAGATGGGGTGTAATAATAGGAGTAATGTTTTTAGTCCTTGATTTTAATCTTAAAGCCATTTGCTCATCAGATTCGAAGCGATATCTATGCTTGATTGCATCCGTCAACAGGACTAAAATATAAAGAGCGGGTACTGTTAATATCTCCAAGTTTTTAAGATACCCAATTACCTAGTTTTTAAATTACTTAGTTATCGTGCGACTCGCCCGTGCCAATACATGTATGGACAAGTGTGTCGCTTAACTTCATACTCGGGTAAATCCATTCGACCCTCTCAGCAAATATCTACCCTATTACCTTTTCTTAATACCAAAATCGCATAATCTGACAGATGGATTTACCCGAGTTCGAAGTTAAGCGACTCAAGTACGAACGAAATGCACGATAACTTAATAACATGACATGATTCAAAAATAATTCTGATGTCAGTGTACTTTCGAATTGGCTGGTATAAGCTACGCTTGCTGTCTGTACCCCTTGTCTAAATTTCATTCGATAGCGTGGCGTGAGTCATTGTACTTACGCGTTGCGTTAAGTGTCATTTTGTATGGGATTTTGAGTTTCCAAAACGTCCCGCTACGCGCTGTTTTAAATCCCGTACAAAAAATAGACATTACGCAAAGGCGAACGCTCGTCACGCTATCGAATGAAATTAAAGACGAAACAGGAGCTGAGTTTTAAATATTTTAGGTAAATATACCCGTCTCGCTAACGGAAGCGGCACCTAAAAGTAGTGCGATAAGGACAAGGCGAAAAATCCTGCGTAAAAATCTCAAAAATCGAGGTTTCGTACTCCTCTGTTTCCTCCTCCAAACCTTAACCAATCGTAACCAAATTTGGAAATCTAAATGATTATGAAATTATCTATGTCGGACCGTTTTGCTTTTTTGGCTAATTGATATCAGTTTTGAATGCCACGCCTCTCATTGCGGCATAGTCAATTAGGCCATTTCGGCCATTTTTGAAGGGCTCTAGCGCCTTAAAAAACAAAAATATCAAAAAAAGCAAAACGGTCCGACACAGATATTGACAATATTAATCGGTGTTGATAAAAACATTGCTCTAGCTTCAAAAACCACGGAGGAAAACGAGAAGTACGTTTGTATGGAGAAATGACCACTCCCGTTGGCTCTTAAACCGGGTTCATATCATATCATATCATTTATTCAGTAATAGTCATACATTGTCATTTATATATACAATTCACTTAATGAACTAAGGATAATATAGAATTAACTAAAAAATCCTGGAGTCCTAAATGTGTAAACATTGTAAACTATGTTTAGAACTAAATTGTATTTTTCAGTTTTCAATATTTGCTTCTTCGTGGTGGTTTACAGTTATTACAAGGAAGCTCCAGAGCTTCCACCAGCCACCCAGCCAGCGAGAGCAACAGTGGCCACTGACTAAAATTACAAAGTATCACCCTATCAGCATATCAAACTGCTTCGCCAAGGTATGGCCATCTCGCTGGTCCAGCGCTGGGCCATCTTGTAGAGGAGTCCTCAGTGCCGAGATATGCTAGGGTATGACGCGGCAAACGTCACGCGTTCTCAGGCGTACATCAGGAAGCCTTGCGATACTATGCCGATAGTGGACGCGGGGCCCTAACGCCCACAATGGGTCAACTACCAACCACACGTTAATGTAACGTGGTAAAAAGACGACAGACTTTTCTTTATATTTCTCCATTTTGCTGGCTTTGTTGGGTAATAAATACAAGTTTTGTACTTATTTGATTTGTTTAATTTAAATTAATGTAGCTTTCCAGAGAAGGGTCCTTATGGTCCATGTGCATAAGGGCCCATCCCTGATGGAAACACTACCTAATTCTTACCAAGCGTGTAAAAGCTACTATCCTCCTAAGGCCCAGCCATGAACCTTTAGTGTAGGAAATAGAGTTGATTATGCGTTGTTCAAAAACTGAATGAAACAAAGCAAAAGCTGTTCCAATCGAATATGATTTAAATTTCATTGAACTGAATAAGTACTATAGGTAGGACCTTGGGCCTTAGGAGGCTATGGGTGCCAAACATGCGCCAATTCCTAGTGTTGGTATAAGAACTTGAGTCCACTGAGTCTGAATTTGAAGAACTCAGATCGTTTTTACGAGACTCTGCGCTTAAAAGAGTCTTTTAAGTCTCGAGTCGAGTCCTTTGTTGAGTCTTCTTTAAGAGCAACTCAAAAGAACTCGAGTCTCCGAATAAGGACTCCGTCAACAATTTTATAGGTTTATCCTAAATAACAGTAAAGATATTAAATACAGCGGACCCTGGCGCTAGGCCGGGAAAACGCTAAGTTGAAGAAGAAGAACACTAAGAAATTAGGCGTTATTGTATGATTTGTGTACCTAATTTACGAATTTTACACAAAGATAATGCGCTTTGATTTTTTTGTAAGAATAATCAAGACTTCTCTGAAAAGGACTCAAGGCTCTACAAAAGACTCTGGTCTCTAACATGTTGAAAAGAAATCGAGTTTGGACTTAGTTATAAGAGTCTCAAAAACTGATTCGAGTCTCAAAGGACTCGAGTCTTAACCAACACTAGTAGAGTTAGACCTAGAAAAGTCTGCAGCGATTTTGATAGCCCACGCCTCGCCCACGCAGTGCAAATGGTATTTTAAACGTCAAACCTCTATGAAATAACCAGTTACACTGCGTCGGCTATCAAAATCGCTGCAGACTTTTTTTGGTCTAACCTTATTTCATAGGTGTACATGAAAAAAAACTTATTTTACAAGCTTTTATTTAGTTTCACCTGACCGTTGTCTGTCTGTCTGTAATCAAATCTTGCAAGTAAAATTTGATCCACTTCCCGGTTTCCGATTGAGCTGAAATTTTGCATACATACGTAAGTCGGGTGACAATGCAATATTATGGTGTCATCGAGCTGATTTGATGATGGAGACCGGAGGTGGCCATAGGAACTCTGTGATAAAACAACGAAACCTATTGTGTTTGGGGTTTTTAGAATTGTCTCGATGAGTATTAGTTGCCTGTGGAAAGAAAAGTACAGTCAGCGATAAAAGCTTGTATCAAAAATGAAATTTTTGCCAAAAACTTATTTACAAGCTTTTATTTACTTTCACCTGACCGTTGTCTGTCTGTCTGTCTGTCTGTCTGTAATCAAATTTTGCAAGTTAAATTTGATCCACTTCCCGGTTTCTGATTGAGCTGAAATTTTGCATGCATATATAAATCGGATGACAATGCAATATTATGGTACCATCGAGCTGATCTGATGATGGAGACAGGAGGTGGCCATAGGAACTCTGTGATGAAACAACGCAACCTCATTGTGTTTGGGGTTTTTAGAATTGTCTCGATGAGTATTAGTTGTCTGTCGAAAGAAAAGTACAGTCGGCGATAAAAGCTTGTACTAAAAATGAAATTTTTGCCAAAAACTTATTCTTCTCAATTAAAGTCTATGAAATTTTAATATGGAGTGTAGAAGTACTATGAAACCTCTACCTTACATACTATGAATTAAAGCTCTGAAACGTCAAGTAACTGACATTTGTTTCGAATCCAAAGAATTATACATAGTTTTTTACGTTTTAGTGACCATGGCGTGTAAATTGAAAACCTGCTGTTTTACATGGAGTCTGCGTACAGGCTGTATTATTGTAGCGGTGCTCAATATAATAGGATCGCTTTCCTTCATAGGAATTCCGCTTGGACATCTGATTCTTGCCAAATCATACAGTTCGTTTCTTCTTCATCTTCCTTGCGTGATGATACAGATATTTGTTCCTGAGTCATGGTTGTTTTCTATGTATTTAAGTATTTATATATTATATATATCGTTGTCTGAGTACCCACAACACAAGCCTTCTTGAGCTTACCGTGGGGCTTAGTCGATTTGTGTAAAAAAAATGTCCTATAATATTTATTTATTTATTTATTTATTTATTTATCCCAGCTTTTTTGCCACGGCTCATGGGAGCCTGGGGTCCGCTTGACAAATAATCCCATGATTTGACGTAGGCACTAGTTTTTACGAAAGCGACTGCCATCTGACCTTCCAACCCAGAGGGGAAAGTACCTTTGATAGCTTTTATTTTAAGTCAATCTGGACAGGACCGGCATATAATTTGTTTTAGGTTAGGTTTAAAGATATTTATTCTCATAAAAGACATACATGTCACTTACACGAGAACAGAGTTACAAAGTAAAAGTAATCTTATCTCATTTTCTACTTGTTTTGTTGGATGTCATCCGGCAAGAACTCGCGTATTTGTATATATTAATATTAACTAGTAGTTCGCCCTGAACTGAGAACTCGCGGTTCACCAAAAAGATCAATTGAATGCAGTGCTACTTAGTCCGAGATGGGCATTTCGTAATTGATTACCGATTCCCAGATTAGTTTGTAATCTAACAGTACCGAATTACTAAGTACAATTCCATTTGAGGAATCAGGAATCAATTTTTCAAATATTACAATTACTAGTAATTGGAATCAATGTCGATTCTTTGTATGAAAAACTAAACAAACTATACCAACTGATGAAAAGGCGCAGTAAAAGGGTTAAAGAGGTATTTTCCGTTGGATATATGGATATTACGTATCATTTTATGATTCATATTTACCGTATCTGCAGTACAGTTCCATAAGTCTCGTAAAATAGGTACTTAATTAGCACTGTGTCACTATGTAATATTGAAAAAAAAAACTAAATGATATTATTTCTTAAATTGGTTTTTTGGGGTTAGATATGAGGATATCACGTATCATTTGTGGTATATTGTACAAAAAAAATCAGCCATATCGTATCTGGAGGAGCCCAAAATAGGTATGTTTTGAAAATTATTTTTGTTTTAATTAAAAAAAAATGGCTGAAATGTAATGATGTGGTATATTTTTAGAATTGCCTCAAAAAGCCCTTTCATATATCACACACGATAGGTTTCTAATAAAAAAAAAATCCCAGAAAAAAAAATTAAATGAGTCTGCACTCCCCTCCTAAGGGATTTTTTTTTAGGAACTGCGGGTCTAAAATTTTGTTTTGACCTCTAGTATACGTGTGCCAAATGGCTAACCTGTACATCGATTTGCAGAGTTTCTATGAAAATCGGGTCGTACGGCTGCCGCTAACAGACAAAACGGCCGGTTTAAACGTGAGGCAACAGACAGACACACACTTTCGCATTTTATTAGTATGGATTATGGATATTTATTTACGCCAGGGGTCACCAATTAGTTTCTTCAGGGGTCCGGTTCTTAAAATAAAATGACCATCGCGGTCCGTTTCTCCTCGAGTTTATTAAATAAGCAAAAAATTTAATTAGGTCCGCCATTTGGTGACCCCTGATTTACGCTTTCCCATTTATTGACATTGACAAGTTTCTGACATGGTCCTTTAAGGATCTTCTTTTTAAGCGGGTTTTGTCGTTTTTGTTCCAGATGTGATTTTGGTTATCGTTGAATGTATAATTGACACTACATACCTAATCGCTAGCATTATGTTCCTGTATTACGGGATTTATAAGGTATTTACGAGTATTATAATTGTTATCAATAGTTTTGCCAATTTACTTTGATAAAGTGTGTTTAAAAATTTGCTACTGAATCGATTAATTCAATAACTTCACTACTTATTATTTATTTACACAAACGGGTCTACCGCGATATAATTTCATTGTTTTTACCTTAAATTCAGACAGGGACGTCAGTCTTTCCGTGCCCACAGCTGGTGCAACTCAGCTGAAACGTCGGAATGTAAGAGCCCATCAACGTGCACACTAGCGCCACTGCTAAATAATCGTGATTATTTAAATTTAACGAAATATATTTAAAAAAGGAGGCCGCTACGTACTGTATTATGTATTTAAGTAGGTACCTTTTGAATACATGAAACTAGTTATTATGTTACTGGATTCGTCAATCTATGCGTCCAAAGTTAAAACGGCCGTTTTGTTCTGAGTTCAGTGTGCACGTTGGTCGGCTCTTAAGGTAACAAGTGCGAGTCGGACTCGCTTTTCAAGGGTTCCGTACATTACCCAATTTTTAACAATGTATTTTCAAATGTGAAACGCGAGTGATTTGCCTTTAAAAAACCCGTAGGGATCGGATCAAAAACGAAGTGATTAGTCCGACTCACGCTTGACTGCATATTTCTAATAGGTTTTCCTGTCATCTATAGGTTAAGAACTATTTTGTATATTTTTTTCAAAATTTTAGACCCAGTAGTTTCGGAGATAAAGTGGGGGAATGGTAATTTTTTGGCTATTTTCTTAAATAACTTCTAAACTATTTATTTTAAAATTACCAAAAAAATATATTTGCAATTCCCAAAATGAGCTCTTTCATTTGATATGTAATACGATATAGTTTAAAAAAACATAATTTTTTAATTTTCTCATTTACCCCCCAATAGCGGCCTCCGTGTTTAAAATTCATTTGGTTACGTAAGATGTCCGTCTTTGGGTCACGAATTTACATGTGTACCAAATTTCAACTTAATTGGTCCAGTACTTCTGGAGAAAATGGGCTGTGACAGACGGACAGACAGACAGGCAGACAGACGCACGAGTGATCCTATAAGGGTTCTGTTTTTTTCCTTTTGAGGTACGGAACCCTAAAAACAATGAAATTATATCGCGGTAGACCCGTTTGTGTATTAATTAAATATGTGTACAAAACGCGAGAGTTTAAAGTGACTTATTCTTTCTCAGAACCAAGTGTGGGCTAAACGAGTATATGCGATGATGCTATTTATAAAAATATTTACGGATATACCACGTATTATTGTTGAAAGTATAATAAACGGACTCGTATACGAATTCTCCGAGCCCGTTCCCGAATTATCGAAGGAACTCAAGGAACATCAGAATCTAATATCTATTATATCTACTATCAGTATACTAGTTTTTGTAACCCGTAAGTTTTTCTTTTGAATACATAGGTAGGTATACAATAATAGTCTGTAGCATCACTCAAGGCTAATCTGAAGAATATTAGTAGTCTGCTCGAGAAACTGAAAATGGTGAAAAATAGAGATACTACTTCTAAAAATACGTGTGATACTTCATTAGATTCGTCCTGATGCCTAGAAAAATGTATTCGAAGCGTGTATTAGCTCACAAAAAATATCAAAAGTTATAAACAAAAAGAGGGGGAAAAAATAGATATTGTTTTAATTCCCCAATATCTCAAAAAGTATTAGTAATTAAAAAACCAAAATTAATATTATAAAAGAGGAGGATATTTCCAATAAAGCATTCCATACTTGCAGAACTGTATCTCCATTATTTATAATTTTTATTCAACGCTGAACACAGCCCTCTGCGCCTCATTTTCGGGAAACGCGCGCGGCGTGAAAAGTAAGCGATTACGTAACATTAAATATAATTTTAAAGGTATTAAATCTTCATTGAAACTTTAAAAAATTATGGTCTATTTAAAACATATCAACAAATGTACTACTTGTAGAATCTTCACGTTATTTTTTCAACAAGTTAGGCAATTGTTAATTAACAAAATTTTCTCGAACTTCCTTCTTTATTGAAAACGAAAAAAATTGTATAAATAACTATTGTAAAATTTTGTCGTTTTCTAGAGCCCTTCTCATATACATTTCCCTCTCATTTACTCTAAGGTTAGCTGGAAGAGATCCCTCATAGCGATAAGTTCGCCTTTGTACATACATAAAGTTTATTTATTAAAACCATAAACATAATTAATAACAAACTTACAATAAAAATTAACCTAAAATTAAAACTACCTACAAAACTAAAACTAATAACGTATAGTCGCCAAATAACGTCCCCTTTTTGTAAAATTAAAAAATTGAAAAAAATATTACGAGTAGAGTAATAAATAAAACGTCAAACTTTAGGTAAACATTTCTTTATTATTTTAAATAATCAAAAACTAAATCAACTTACTTTCTTTTTCTACAAACAGCTTTTACAAAAATTTAAAATATAAGCTTTATTTTTTTGGGCTCCTAATTACGTCCCGGGGACGATATTGAGATCACAATAATCAGTACTTAAACTTAAATTGTATTTCTAACAATAATTATTAGTAATCATTATTGTAATATCTAATCAGACTTTTATTAATCATTGGTTTAGTTTAAGTAATTTTAAACCTCAAAACAAATCACACAAATAAAATTAGCTCTTGGATTATCAACACAATCCTCATGCATCCATTGGAAACATTTTGTGCACCTTATTATCCATTTCTCTCCCTTTTTATCTTGAGAAAAACTTTTATGACAAACTGGGCATTCAGCGTCATCATCGTCATCATCTTCTTCGTCAGTAGAAACTAAAATTGGGTCGTCATCATCAGACGTATCCTCATCAGAAGATAGATTCTTACGTTGCTTTTTGGTTTACTTTTTGTTGTTTCCTGTCGTATTTTTTTTTTACATTTCTAGCTCTTTTATTTCCTGCTTTTCTTTCTTCTTTTTCCTTTTTTTTTGTTTTCTGCATCTATTATTTCTTGTTTATGCGGTGAAGCATGGCTTTACCTCGCCTAGTTGACGTTGAAGGTGGCTCAACCACTGGAATAGGTCGTATGTCAGCTGGAACTATAAATGGAGATGAAGAATTGCTTAACCGTGGTGATGCAGTTGGGGTTCTTGGTCTTGAGCTTGTGATATCCAAAGGAACGGGGAGATCATTTACCACAGATGCCGCGCTGTTTGCATTGGTAGAAAGAGGAGCGTTTGGTGAGTCAAAGAAAATGTTTTCATTGAGTGGAAATATTCCTGTTTTCCGGAAGCCATTTACAGCTGTATCAATTTTACATGCTTTTGCATAAGCTCTCCCAAATATTTCCCCAAGTTGGTAGTGAGTAACGACCCGTCCTGGATGGTTTGTTAACCAACGTTCTATTTCTTGGGCATAAAAAGTTTTCAACGGAAACATGAATGAAACGTCCAAAGGTTGCATTGTCACGTGCAATGTCAATCACGTCTAAATTTCTTGTGTGGCTGTAATGACCATCCAACACCAGCAAAACAGGGTCCTCTTTTGATGGTTTTACTATAGACACGAAATGTCTCAGCCATTTTGTGAACAACTCAGGCTGAATCCACCCCGACGGATGACATCAACCAATGGTGCCTGGAGGTGCTCCATCAAGTAGTTCCGCTTTCATATTTTTTCTTGGAAACACCATCAATGGAGGAATGAATTGACCTGAAGCTGACGTACAAGTCACAATTGTCATTAAGGCTCCCCTTTCAGCAGACGATAATTTGTGAACTGCTTTCTTGCCTTTCACCGTAAGGATTTTTCTCACTTTATGCTGAACCGTTGTGATCCCTGCTTCGTCTACATTAAATATTTTATTGGGGTTGAAATTAATCTTTTGTAATTCAGGTTTCAATATGTCAAAAAAAGGTTAAACATTTTCTGCAGTAAAACCTTGTATGCGA
Source organism: Cydia splendana (assembly GCF_910591565.1). Taxonomy (NCBI): domain Eukaryota; kingdom Metazoa; phylum Arthropoda; class Insecta; order Lepidoptera; family Tortricidae; genus Cydia; species Cydia splendana. Next base: position 2,983,356 of record NC_085965.1, on the reverse strand, counting down.
GCTCGTGATAGCGATTCTGGTTGGCGAAAAGACAAATTAGGATGACGAGCCATAAATAACTTCATCCATTTCTTACCTGCTTCATTTTTGGTTCGTGAAAATGGGTGTGGAATATTATTTCTGATAGCCAATTGGAAAGCCATTCGTTTTAAATCAGAAGCGGTCACGCCATAGTAATTACTTTCCATTTGCAAGCAATAGTTCACCAACTCTTCTTCTAATTCAGGTGGTAAAACTGGTTTTCTTCCCATATTTCCAGAAACTATATCTTCTATAGGCTTGTCAGACTTTTTTACGTAATCTTTCAAAGTAGCTCTTGGAACATTAAATAATTTAACTGCCTTTTTATAACCCATTTCTTTAGTTCGTACAGCTTCAACAGCTTTTTTCATTGCTTCAGGATCCCATAACTTTCTCTTTGGCATCTACAAATAAAATAAATAAATATAAAAACAGTCACAAAAAGTGCACGACAGTGAATGACGAAGTGATCTAAATATCGTCCCCGGGACGGTATTAGGCTCACGCTGGGGGACGATATTAAGAATTTGCCAATTTTATTGTTATCCTCCATTTAAAAACACAAAAACACATGTCATAACCTAAATTAAATTAGAATCGATTTAAATCTAAGCGATAAGAACAATTTTTGACAAATATTTCGCTTTAATAAGTCAAACAGATCTATATTTAAACAGTACCCATAATATTTCAATCAAAAACTCACTTTGAACAGTTTTTTCTTATTTTTAATATCTCAAGACAGGAGCTACATTCCACCGCCATGCTTTTGCAATGGCCGACTGACGTAAGTAACTTTAGATTTCAAGTATTTAAACTAGATGGCGTTACTTAGAAAAAGAGAAACCGATGGGGACGAAATTTGGCGACTGTATCCTACCTAAAAAAATAAATAAAACATAATGTGGGTGACCTAGCCCAATATGTATATTATTGTATATATTAGGCTAGATCACCCAGATCCGAACCCTGTGGAAGGGTTCCCATAAGGCTGGCTGCGTTCCCATAAGGTTATGTAAACCTGTGTTGTGTACAATAAAATTATTACTGTAGTAGTTTACCTACTACCTACTACTGTACGGTTACCATCAGTTTGTCACTGACATAAACGCCGTCGAGAACGTAATTTACTTTCTATACATCTCGCTCGCACTCGCATATTACATGCAAACGGGATGTATACACCGTGTTTTTATTGAATTCCGTTAACTTCGGGGTATAGTTAAGTACGTTTATAAGAACTAAATGGCATAGTTAATTAAAAAAAAAAAAAAATTTGTTTTCTTTTTTGTTTTTTTTTTTTGTTTAAAAAGTAATTAAATGTAGCATATAGCGTTGTTGTAACACGGGCATTACATTTAACTCAACCAAACAATTGAAATCTGTGACATATCAATGTCATTTCGTACATCAATCGACCGAGATTGTACTTAAGTTTGGTAGCAAATGTATGAGCTCATTCTAAACACTAATCAATATGTAAGCCGGCCCTAAGGCAAGTGTACACGCTTGTAGAGGCCTTATAGGAAAAAAATAAATTATGGATTATCTCCGAAATGGACTTAATTAGAACATCGGTGTCTTTGAGAAAGTTACTTGATTTAAGCTCAGGAATGCACCCTTGAAATTAACGGAAATCAAAAAAAACACGGTGTAGAAAGTAAATTACGTTCTCGACGGCGTTTATGTCAGTGACAAACTGATGGTAGCCGTACTGAAGCATACACAGGTATATAGGTTAGATGCCAATAACCCAAAAGGCTGGCTACTTATGTATAATAGAATCTCGATTATCAGAGGGCCTACCCCAAACCACGTTCGACGTCTTGCCTCTCTGTCGCACTTGTAAATTCGTACGCGTACGTAAGTGTGACAAGGAGGCAACACGTCGAACGTGGTTCGCGGTAGGCCCTCTGAACTATACTCCGTGCATTCTTAAGCCCCCCATTCACACTCCTACCGTGTAGGCTGCCTCGTAGTCCGCCTCGTTGGGTAGGATTGTGTATGGGGGTTGCGGACTACGAGCCGTCCTACAAACGGCTAAACGGTAGGACGTAGGAGGATAGAATGAGATAGCAATATCACTTGCTCCCTCTAACGCATAAATGCGTCCGTTGGATTGGCCGACGTTGGCCCATCGTGTAGAGGAGCCATAATGCTTTGTGTACCCCTAGTGTAAATTACATTCGATTGCGTTAAGTGTCATTTTGTATGGGATTTAAAGTTTCCAAAACTTCCCGCTGCGCGCTGTTTTAAATCCCATACAAAAAAATAGACATTACGCAAACGCGAACGCTTGTCACGCTATCGAATGAAATTTAAACCGGGTTCTATACGGTTACCATCAGTTTGACACTGACATAAACGCCGTCGAGAACGTAATTTACTTTCTATACATCTCTCTCGCACTCGCATATTAGTGCAAACGGGATGTATAGAAAGTAAATTACGTTCTCGACGGCGTTTACGTCAGTGACAAACTGATGGTAACCGTGCTGGAGTCCTACATGTGTAAACACTAGAGATGCCACGAATATTCGGCAACTATTCGGTATCCGGCCTATTTGGCCACTTTGCCGAATATTCGGTATTCAGCCGAATGCTACCTACTATTCGGCCGAATACCGAATATATATTGCACCTACTTAAAAAGAAAAATTACCCAAAAAATAACCAAAAACTAGGTATATTTAATAACTAAAATGTATTCTTGGAAAGTAGTTAAATACGAAGACACCTTTTTGAACATTTATTGATTACAAAATATTTTATTTTTAACATGGATCTGATTTGATTGACTCTAACTACATTAATTAATTCTGTTCAACATAAAAATATATCTTAGCAAACGTTGTGCTTAGTTGGCGAACAGTTTTCATAGTAATTGTGACTCAAAATATTCGCATCTCAGGCCGAATATTCGGTATTCGGCCGAGCGAGGGGCCGAATATTCGGTATTCGGCCAAATTCACTATTCGGGGCATCTCTAGTAAACACTGTAAACTATGTTTAAAACTAATTTTTATTTTTCAGTTTTCAATATTTACTTCTTCGTGGTGGTATACAGTTATTACAAGGAAGCTCCAGAGCTTCCACCAACCACCCAGCCAGCGACAGAAACAGTGGCAACTGACTAAAATTACTCCTATCCACAAAGGTGGGGATAAAAGCAAGGTGTCAAACTATAGCCCTATCAGCATATGAAACTGCTTCGCCAAGGTATGGCCATCTCGCTGGTCAAGCGCTGGGCCATCGTGTAGAGGAGCCATTCGCGGCGTCCTGTGCCGAGATATGCTAGGGTATGCCGCGGCATACGTCACGCGTTCTCAGGCGTACATCAGCAAGCCTTGCCATACTATGCCGATAGTCGACGCGGGGCCTTAACGCCCTTTCCATAATGGGTCAACTACCAACCGCACGTTAATGTAACGTGGTAAAAAGACGACAGACTTTTCTTTATATTTCTCCATTTTGCTGGCTTTGTTGGGTAATAAATACAAGTTTTGTACTTACTAGATTTGTTTAATTTAATTTAATGTAGCTTTCCAGAGAAGAGTCCTTATGGTCCATGTGCATAAGGGCCCATCCCTGATGGAAACACTAGTTCTTACCAAGCGTGTAAACGCTACTATGGGTGCCAAACATGCGCCAATTCCTAGTGTTGGTAAGAACTTGAGTCCACTGCGTCTGAATTTGAAGAACTCAGATCGTTTTTACGAGACTCGGCGCTTAAGAGTCTTTTAAGTCTCGAGTCGAATCCATTGTTGAGTCTTCTTTAAGGACTCGAGTCTCTGAATCTCTCCGTCAACAATTTTATAGGTTTATCCTAAATACATCATCACTGGCTCAGTGACCCAAAGAGGATCTTGGCCTCTGACACAAGAGAGCGCCACTCTGCCCTATTCTGCGCCACTTCACGCCAGTTGGGTATTCCGAGGGCGGACAGGTCTTTTTGGGCTTCGTCACTCCAGCGGTATCTGGGACGCCCCGACGGACGTTTTCCGCCCGGGTGCCCCACATACGCTCTTCTCACAGCACGATCCTCCCCCATCCTCTCCAGGTGACCGAGCCAGCGGAGTCGTGTGGCTTTGATCTCGCCAATTATATTGGGCATCGCAACAAGCTCCTCTAGCTCCCTATTTTTCCTTCGCCTCCAAGTCCCATCTTCCTCTCTGATAGGCCCCAGAATCTTCCGCCAGATTTTCCTCTCCGCCACTAAGAGCTTGCTCTCTTCTTTCTGAGTCAGCGTCCAAGCTTCACACCCATACATCAAAATTGGTCTAATTACAGTCTTGTAGACTCGAATCTTGGTCGGTCTACTGATCAGCTTGGACACTAAGACTCGATGGAGCGCTGCCGAGCATCTTAGGGCGTTTTGGATTCGGATATCTATCTCTTCCTCCCTTCGGTTGGTATCAGTTACTGTGCAACCAAGGTACCTAAAAAGATCCACACCTTTGTAGGTGGTTGCTCCGACTACTAGGTCTTCTCTTTTCACTCTGGTGTTCTTGTACCTTTTCATTTGGAGATATTCAGTTTTCTGGTGGTTGATTCTGAGACCTATCTTCTCCCCTTCCTGCTCCACAATTCTAGCCATGGCTTCCAGATCCCTTTTGTTTTGAGCCAATAACCCCAGGTCATCAGCATAACCAATGATCTTATGTCTGCCGTTCAACTCTACACCCCCCCACCCCTAATAATCCTAAATAATCCAGTAATTTTGTCGAATTTTGTAATGTGGCTCTTCTGCGTCAAATCCGGTTGTTCTGATTTTTTGCAGACTTATTTATGATGTTGGTCCAATGAATAATCCAAGTTTGTGACCTCGAGCGCCGAACGCAACATTGTCAAAAATCAAAAACCCGCGAAAATTTCGGTTTTCTTTTAGATTTGGGCGATTATAACGCTAAAAAGACTAATTTTTGATAGTACCTTCTCAGGGCGTTTTTAAAGTAGACTAAATTTACTACAGTACGACACTACAATTGTCTCTGTACATCTAATAGTTTCCGAGACAAAGCCTTTCAAAGTTTATACATTTTTTCGAACTTGTATTCATTCGTAGGTAAGTGCAGCGAGTATGCACTTTTGTCTCAGGCGATGCCGCTTGGCACAATTGTTTCTAAGATCAAACAAAGCTGATTTGGCCCGGTGTAGCCACGAGATCGTACCGTGCCTACACCCCAAAAAAGGGGGGAAAAGGGTCGGCACCTCAGATCCAATCTATGCTATATTTCTTCCTGCTCTTAGCAACTAGGGCAAATTATATATCATTTTCATATAATTTAAGGACGAAAACATTATATTCATACTTTTAAAACGCCAAGTTAAGTGTTTTTTTTTAACCTTTGACTTTGGCGATAATTACATTTCTATGGAAATCGTCACATTTTTTACAAAAATATGTATTACTGCCTGCTTTGAAGTGATTCTTTAAAGAATAAGGAATCCCTAAATTATATGAAAATGATATATAACTTGCCCTAGTTGCATAAGAGCAAGAAGAAATATAGCACAGATTGGACCTGGTGATCCGACCCTTGCCCCTCCCTTTTTGGGGGGTACAATCTCGAGCTACCTGGCCAAATCAGCATTGTTTGACCTTAGGAACAATCGTGCCAAGCTACATCGCCTGAGACAAAAGTGCATACTCACTGTACTTACTTACCCTACGAATACAATCTATCTATCTATCTATCTATCTATACATATAATAAAGCTGAAGACGGTCGAAAGTCTGTACATGGAAGATATTTGAAAAAAAGTTGGCTGGGGATACTTAGAATCGATAACAGAACACGTTCCAAAAGTTTTTAGAATTTTTGTCTGTTTGTCTGTTTATCTGTTTATCTGTTTGTCTGTTTATTTGAACGCGCATCACGTGAAAACGGCTGAACGGATTTTGATGAAAACTTTACTAATCTGTCGAGAAAATCCCCGGCCAGGTTATAGGCTATAAAAATTCAACCCCTAAAAGGGGGGGTAGCCACAACACTCGATTGACTTAAGTTTGCCCCTGAATCTTATGGCGCTACTTAGGAAGGAGGGGCAAACTTTTTTCAAATATGTGCTACCACTATTGAGTACCCTGGTAAACTAACAGATGGCGCTGAATTTAATATGTTGTGACATGAATAAGCCACCGAGGAAAGATTTTGCCAAATTAACTCTAAGTTTAGAACAGGCGGTACGGGTACGGATATCAACAAAAATAATTGAATAATTATAAATTAATAATACAACAAAATTAAACGACAGTAAATTAATTGCCCCTCATTGCACAGTCTTTCGGGGAACTGAGTTAACATTAATTAATAAAGAAAACTAAAAATGAGTTTACATAGGTAGTGGTAAAATAAACACACATAATTATCAACACGCGTATAATTGCATAATTATTTAAAATTATTAATTTTCTCCATCATCGTAATTATATCGCACCCATATCAAATCCATATTCAAAAAAAAAAAAACATTGACCTCTGTCATTTGCACTGCCGGATTAACCCTTTTAGGCAAAATAAGCACTTGCTTAGGGCACCACGTCTAGGGGGCACCGAAACCGTAGGCAAAAAAAAGCGCAGGCTGCATCAGCATTGCAGTCGTCGTGGAGTAGGTACCTACATGTCGTCGTCAACAAACGTCCCATCCCTTCTCTGTATGAAATCCTGGATTCGCGCCTGGTTGGGACTAAAAGTAAAAATGTACAACTTGTCTATCAAATTGCATTTTTATATCGAAAAATTTTCGCGTTTGAATACCGAAGTCGTGCATCTCGCGAATGCTTGATGTATTATAATAATTTTGCTTTTCGCCCGACCTGTTAGTGTGAGGCGCGCCGCAGGCGGCCTGTAAGTAACCGCGCGCGAAGCGCGCTGAATGTCGGGCTTCGCCCGACCTGTTAGTGTGATGGGCGCCGCAGGCGCCCTGTAAGTAACAGCGCGCTGAATGTCGGGCTTCGCCTGACCTGTTAGTGTGAAGCGCGCCGCAGGCAGCCTGTAAGTAACAGCGCGCGAGAATGTCGGGCTTCGCCCGACCTGTTATTGTGATGGGCGCCGCAGGCGCCCTGTAAGTAAAAGCGCGCGGAGCGCGCTGAATGTCGGGCTTCGCCCGACCTGTTAGTGTGATTGGCGCCGCAGGCGCCGTGTAAGTAACAGCGCGCTGAATGTCGGACTTCGCCCGACCTGTTAGTGTAAATGGCGCCACAGGCGCTAACATAAGAGCGTATTTTAATGCCAGCGGCCTGCGAGCTATTCCATGCCATATATATAGACTTTAATATTATTTAGAACTGCTAAAAAATGTAGAGTCCGTCTAAGCTAACAAAGTGAGAGAGTGTAAGCGTGAGATAAACGTCACTGTGACATTAATGATGACACAGTCACACTTTGTCATTGTAAATTCCATACAGAGTTAGCTTGGTCCGATTCTATCAATATTATACGTAGTTTAGGGAAAAGGATATACTTAATCCACGATAATCTGTTAAATAAAATTCAAAAACAAAAGCCATTAATTTAAATGACATAGTTTATGGATGAATCCTTTTCGCTAAACTACGTTCAATTGATACTAAATTCAGTCCGAGTTTATATAATTAGAGTTAGACCAAGAAAAGTCTGCAGCGAGAGATACTCTCAATAAAATCTATAGATGAGGCCATAACTGTTAATAAATATTAAATGACTTTATTATCTCTATACGCCTTACTAAGGGCCAGTTGCACCAACCACAGTTAACGGACTGATCAACATCACGCAGCAGGGATCTATGAAATATCCCATACAATAATATTTAGCGAATGCTTTAACGGTGACAGACGGTTTGGTGCAACCGTCCCTTACTCTATGTGTCCTATTGTGGAAAAAAAACACAACGACAGTGAAGAACGGAATTCTTAATTTGAATTTTTCAGATAAACTGCAATAATAAATATGATTCTTACTGAGCACATTGAGCTGTCCATTGGTTGGAAAGCCCGTTCGAAATTTAAACTTATTTGCAATATAATAAGGTTGTATTTTGTAGATCTCTCTCATACTTATAGTAGGCTATTCAGATAAAATTAAATATACTACAAAAATAAGCAAGCAGAATTAAACTTTGTGTCCAAGACATAAGTTATAAATTTCAATGCCAAAGTTTTTACTAAGGACCTTTCTCGCTAAAACTACTTCCTAATATGAAATGACCAGTGTAAGCATCAGTTAGCTAGCCCTAAGCAACCAAAGATCAGGCTGCAGTTGAAAAACGAATAAAGATAAAGTTAAACTGATAATTTTCCCGCCGTCTCCATGCTTCTTTAAGTTGGGTATTGACTGGTCAGCTGCCTGTTGGCTATAGTTTTCGAGAAAATCGCCAGGACAGAGGTGAAAATTTTTGTATGAAAACTTGCAACTTTAAATGCATTTTTTATCGAAACTATTGCACTCTAAAATGAAGTCAAAATCAGTCCATCGACTCAATTTTTTGCAAGCTTTCTAATGGTACCCCACACGATTCATACAAATAAAAAAAAATTAGTCTACCCCTCTCAACCCCCTAAATTTCCCCCTTAAATAAGAAATAAGCAGTTTTGACTTATTTACAATATGAGTGGTGGTAATTGCTATAACTGTTCCAAATTTTAGGTATCTACGTCAAACGGTCTCTGAGAAAAACGCATTTAACTGATTTTCAAGACCGAAGTGATCCCGTAAGTGTTCCGTGAACAAAGTTTTGTACGGAACACTAAAAATTATCAATTTTGAAAGGTTTTGTCTCGGAAAGTACTAGATCTACACAGACAATTCTAGTCTCGTATTGTAGCAAATTTAGTCCACTTTAAAAACGTCTTGAGAAGGTACTATCAAAAACTAGTCCTTAAGGGTTAATCGCCCAAATCTTTAAAAAATCCGATATTTTCACGGTTTTTTCGATTTTTGACAAAGTTGCCTTCGGAGCTCGAGGTCACAAACTTGGATTTTCATTGGGCCAACATCATAAACAAGTCTGCAAAAAATCAGAACTACCGGATTTAACGCAAACGCAAAATGTATAAAATTACTGTATTAAAATAACAGTAAATAAATTAAATAAAGCGGACCCTGGCGCTCTAGGCCGGGAAAACGCTAAGTTGAAGAAGAAGAACAGTAAAGAAATTAGGCGTTATAGTATGATTGTAAAAAAAATCAAGACTTCTCTGAAAAGGACTTAAGTCTCTACAAAAGAAGAGTCTTTTGTAGAGACTCGAGTTCTTTTCAACATGATAGAGACCAGAGGGTCTCTAACATGTTGAAAAGAACTCGAGTTTGGACTTAATTATAAGAGTCGCAAAAACTGATTCAAGTCTCAAAGGACTCGAGTCTTAACCAACACTAGTAGAGTTAGAACAAGAAAAGTCTGCAGCGATTTTGATAGCCCACGCCTCGCCCACGCAGTGCAAATGGTATTTTAAATGTCAAACTTCTATGAAATAACAGTTCACACTGCGTTGGCTATCAAAATCGCTGCTGACTTTTTTTGGTCTAACCTTATTTCATGGGTGTACATGAAAAAAAACTTATTTTTCTTCTCCATTAAAGTCTATGAAATTTTAATATGGAGCGTAGAAGTACTATGAAACCTCTACCTTCCATACTATGAAAGCTCTGAAACGTCAAGTAACTGACATTATTTTGTTTCTAATCCAAAGAATTATACATAGTTTTTTACGTTTTAGTGATCATGGCGTATACAGTGAAAAACTGCTGTTTTACATGGAGTTTGCGTACAGGCAGTATTATCATAGCGGTGCTCACTATATTAGGATCGCTTGCCTTCGGAGGACTTCAGATTGCCGACAAAAACAGTACGTTTCTTCTTCTTCTTTGCGTTATCCCGGCTTTTTTGCCACGGCTGGGGTCCGCTTGGCAACTAATCCCATGATTTGACGTAGGCACTAGTTTTTACGAAAGCGACTGCCATATGACCTTCCAACCCAGAGGGGAAAGTACGTTTGATAGCTTTTATTTTAAGTCAATGTGGAGAAGACCGGCATATCATTTGTTTTGTTGGAAGTCATCCGGCAGGAACTCGCGTATTTTGTATATATTAATAATATTGTTCAGAAAACATATAAAAACACAAAAATGCGCGTTTTCCCAGAGATAAGACCTGTGGCTAGATCGATTTTTCGCCCCCGAAAACCCCCATATAGCAAAAATCTAAATAGAGCCGTTTCCGAGATCCCCGAAATGTACCTATATATATATATATATAATATACAAGAATTGCTCGTTTAAAGGTATTAGATGTGGAGAAGACCGGCATATAATTTGTTTTATTGGAAAGACAGTCATCCGGCAAGAACTCGCGTACCTATTTGTATATAAAATATATACTAATTCGCTCAGACAAAGCATGACACAGACAAAACGGCAGGCCTGTGCAAACCGGCGGAGCGCAGCGTAGTTCGTTTAAAATTATCAATGTATTTTCTTCCCTATTTCAATTACCTTCAGGTATAAATTTAAATGCTTTGAGACCGACCTCGGAGCATCACGGAGGATTGTTACTCCGCGGCATCGAGGAGCACGTTAGAGGATACCGCGGCGGTAGGCGCCGGCATACCGCGGCATCCCCCGGCATGCGCCGAGGCCTCCCGAGTGCGCCGGAGTAGCGCCGGGACGACGGGGGAGAACTCATGTACACTAGTCACTAATCCCTTGTGATAGAGTACATGCGGCGGCATGCCGCGGCATCCCCCGGCCTGCGCCGAAGTGCTCCCTGGTGCGCCGGCCGCTAGCGCTCAGGCTGGCGGGCGGTAGCGGTATCGCTGGGGATTTTACCTCGCCGGTGTGCGCTGCGCGGCGTAAATCCTCCTCGGTGATCTGCGCTGCGCTCCACCGGTTTGCGCTGGCCTTTAAACGTGAGGCAACAGACAGACAGACACACTTTCGCATTTTATTAGTATGGATTATGGATATTTATTTACGCCAGGGTTCACCAATGTGGACCGCGGTCCGCCATTTGGTGACCCCTGAGCGGCTACCGCGAAAACCGAAATCCGCAAATTGCGGGGATCTTTCTCTTTTACTCCAATGACAGCGTAATTAGAGTGACAGAGAAAAATCCCCGCAATTTGCGAACTTCGATTATCGCTGTTATGGCCCTGATTTACGCTTTCCCATTTATGAATTTTATGATAATTATATGATAATAAAAGCTGTGATAACTCGGGGCACATTCTAGGGATTTGATATCGATAAGAAGATGTCGATACCTATATAAGACTTTATGACTTAAGGTAAATTTCACTTTTTATGTACTTTTAGCAATAAATGAAGATGGAGTAATGTTTAAGAAATAATAAATAACGATACACAATGATTAGAATAAAACATTTAGTGCCAATGTGGAAATACTGACCTGGTTTAAAAATAATAAAAAATCTTCGGAAAATACATTTTTAGAATTTAAGAAGCAGTATACAAAGCGATTTTGTATAAATAATTATATTTATTTTGTAGAACATTTAGATGTTGACAGTAACATATATTTGATTATGTATTGATTGTCGCTAAAATATCTTGCTACGTCACTTTATATAAGCTAAGTTTCTGACATGGTCCTTTAAGAATCTTCTTAAGCGGGTTTTGTCGTTTTTGTTCCAGATGTGATTTTACTTATCATTTCATGGATAATTCATGCTACATACATAATCGTTAGCATTTGGTTTTTGATTTACGGCATTCGTAAGGTATTTACAAGTATTATAAATATTATAATTGTTATCAATTACTTTTGCCAATTTACTTTGATGCAGCTGTGTTTAAAAATTTGCTACTGAATTGATTAATTCAATAACTTCACTACTTATTAATCTTATTATTTAATTACACAAACGGGTCTACAGCGATAAAATTTCATTGTTTTTACCTTAAATTCAGACTGGGGCGTCAGTCTTTCCGTGACCACAGCTGGTGCAACTCAGCTGAAACGTCGGAATTTAAGATAAAAACAATGGAATTATATCGCGGTAGACCCGTTTGTGTAATTAAAAATGTGTACAAAACGCGAGAGTTTAAAGTGTTATACTTATTCTTTCACAGAACCAAGTGTCGGCTAAACGAGTATATGCGAGGATGCTATTTATAAAAATATTTCTGGATATAATATTTTTTATTGTTGATATTGTATTAAACGGCATCGGAATTGTTACTATCAGTGGGCTAGTTTTAGGATTCCGTAAGTTTTTCTTTTGAATACATAGGTTACCATAGGTATATTAAAACAGTCCGTATAGCGTCGCTTAAGGCTAATCTGAAGAAGCTTAGGCTATCCGACCAAGCGTGATTTGGTGAAGTATTAATTTCTTTTTTTTTTACGTTTTGATTTTTTTTTTATATGTATATTCTCCTGAGTCCGCCTTGTCATTATCGCAGTTTTGAATTTGGAACCATCTCGTATTCCATTTTAATTTAAAATTCTTAGGCCCACTTGCACCATCTCACTAACCCGGAATTAAGTGGTTAAACTGTTAACCTAATGTTAAATTGTACTGGTAATCATGGCAACTCCAGGTTTAACCGGTTAACCCCGGGTTAGTGGAATGGTGCAAGTGGGCCTTAGTATTTTATTTATGTACGCTAGTATGTAGTTTATTTTATAAGGATATTTAGTATGTATTTACGAGTATGTAGGTATTTTATTTACTCGTGGACAATATGTTTATTTTTAAACTGTTACAACACATTCCGTAAGTTTGTCTATATGTGACGTTCCACGGGAAAAGGTACCTTATGAGGGTTTCTAGTTTCGGAGATATTAAATGTTTTGTAAAGAGGTGAAAAAATGCTCATTTTTTTTTTATTATGTGATCTGAAACCTTAATGCGTAAGGTTTGTTTGCCTGTTTTTATTTTTGTTATAAGTTAGTTATAAGCCTAGTAATGTCGTCTCAGAGTTTAGTAGAAAAGGTACCTTATGGAAAAAAGATTGAAAATTCCCAAAAAAACTAGTCAATACGGGAAAAGAAGTATGGTAGAGAACTGTATTAGCATTCTGCAAAACTAATTTGATAATTTCAGTTCTGGTTGGGGCGCCTCGCAAATATTATAACCGTACATAGACCGACATCACAAATCCAAGTAGACTGCTATTATACCAAAGTTACTCTCGTCAAGTCTTTCTTAACTAGAATAATCTTCATTTGGTTTGGTCGCATGCAGTAAATCAGCCATTGGTTTGCTGAAAAATGCCAATACCCGACGCATTACCTTATGGAATATCTGAGGTCATTGAACCTCAATGCCGCTTATCTTCAATAGCAACCGAAATATATTATTGATAAGAAATAGACGATTTATACCATCTTAACCCCAAAATATTATTAGTTTATCCTAACTGTTCCATCATCATCATGCCTCATCATGTAACTTGACTACAAGGTACCTTTTCATTACATACAAATTATTGGTCTTTTTTAAGATTATTATGACGAAGAACTAATTAAATTGGGGGCAGTTTAATGTAAATTAATATTTTCTATTCATAAAAGATAAACTATAATATGATTGATATTTTGTAGTGATGTATTATTAGATTTATTTCCATAAGGTACCTTTTCGTAAATGTATGGAGCAAATACTGTTATTGTTATGTAAGTTTAAAGTGGCATAAGGGGTTAAATATAGTATTTAGTTGGGGTTTTAGGATTTATTTCATTTGAATGACAGAATTTCTTTCATATGTGCTCAGAAAAATTGATTGTGTGTCTCATTAAAAGTAAAAATATTCAATTTTGTGATTTTATATGAAAAAGTCAGAAAATACATTTTCACCTCTAAATCGGTATTGTTTATTGCTTAAACTGTCTGTCAGTGTCGTTTTCTAATAGATAAAATTTAAATCTTGAGAGCTCATTGCAATCAATCGTGAAAATGAAATAAAACTTTATTTTCAAGAGAATGGTTAGTATACACATAAATCAGTCGATATCAAAAGTTTCTATTTGCATTACAGAACAAGTCGCAATATTTTTTTAATCTCAGATATATAAGGCATTATTATTTGTAGTCAACTATGTAACTTACTTCAGGAACATAGTTTTTTAGGCGGCTAAACTTAAAACTTCTCTATCGTAAAGTTGCTCATTTCACAACATTATTTTCAAAAAATCATATCTCTGTAACTACGCAACCTAGAAGGTTGATCTTTTGTGTTATCGATAGCTTATTTATTGTAGATTACTGGGGTATGCATAACTCCATACCCGCCATAAGGTACCTTTGACCGTGGGACGTCACATATTACTTTCTTGAATTTCCCTCTCATCTACTCTAATGTTAGCTGGAAGAGATCCCTTATAGGGATAAGTTCGCCTTTGTATTCCTGTACATTTTATGAAAACATGTGTTGTGTATGTAATTAAGAACTTGACGAAAAACGAATGGGACAACCCAAGACGATACCATGTATAGTAGAATCTCGATAACAGAAGGCCTACCCCGAACCATGTTCGACGTCTTGCCTCTCTGTAGCACTTGTAAATTTGTACGTAAGAGGAGTGGAGGAGGCAACACGTCGAACGTGGTGCGCGGTAGACCCTCTGAACTAATTGGGACCAAGACTGGTAGGTACGATCAAAAGTTCGAATAATCGAAATGGGTTTTTTAGTACTACACCTTTTAACATCTAATGTTCTAAACAGTACGTACTTATACATACTCGTACTTATATTAAAATTTTGCGTAGAATACTATAGACCAGCCGTTCTCAACATTTTTTGTACGAGGGCCACAAATATTAACATTCATCACACTTGCTCGAAAAATAACTTATTTCATGCAGGTGTACCTAAATACTGAAGGACAAAGGCCTATAATTGTTCCCGCGGGAGTTATTGATTGTGAAAAAAAGCTATTCTTATATACACGATGATTTTTAATCTGTGATCACTGACTGATCAGGAACCAATTTTTCTAATTCAGTCAGCGATGGCGATCACATTTAACTATGATACCAACCGCGAAATCGCGAAAAAAAAATTTACTCTCTCATAGAAAATATCAACATCGGACCAGCCCAAATGTATGAAACAGGCAATTTTTTTTTGTGATTTCGAGGTTGGTCCCATAGTTAAATGTGATCGCCATCGATGACTGAATTAGAAAAATCGGTTCCACCGATTACATTTCTTGGCGTATATTATACTGGCGTATATTATACTGGCGTATATTATACTGGCGTATAATTATGCTGGCGTATAATTCATACGAACCATGTAGGTTATAAGTTATAGAGTTAGACCAAGAAAAGTCTGCAGCGGATTTGATAGCCCACGCAGTGCAAGTATGAGTTTAAACGTCAAACTTCTATGAAATTATGACGTATATTTATACACACTGGCACTGCGAGGGTTATCAAAATCACTGCAGACTTTTCGTGGCTTAACTCTAAATAAAATACTTTATTTAAAGTCAAGGTATAAAGGAGTTTTACTTTTAAAATACCGAAGGTTATATTTTTGTTTATGCTTAAAAATATTTAATTTGATTAATTTAATAGCTGTTTAAAATATGTTTACACAATTTTCAATTGTGGCTGAATGTCGATGGGTCTGTGCCTTCGATGCCTACACTGCCAGAAAATTTCATGGCGGACGAATGTTTGAAATGTCACCGTGTATTTAGCCCCCATTCCCACGGGCGCTTTTACAACGCGCGTTAAAAAAGCGTTTGAATGACACAAATGGATACATGTGTGTTTATTCACACGACAGCGGTGGCGCTTTTTATCAAGCGGTGATGGATTTTCGACTATAAGCCGTGGTCGTTAAAACGAGTTAGGTTAGAGTGCGGACAGATTCAAGCGCTTTTTTAACGCGCGTTGAAAAAGCTCTAAAGCTTTTAAGAATGATTTCGCTTAAAATTTAGTTTTTTCTTTGAAAGTGTAATGAAAAACATTGTGTGTAACTCCGGGGGTAAGAATATTGTTACTCGAGTCTTTAATTCATTCAGTTACACCAGGGGTTCTGGATTCCTAAAGTGTAAACTATGTTTAGAACTAAATTTTATTTTTCAGTTCTCGATATTTACTGCTTCGTGGTGGTATACAGTTATTACAAAGAACATACGGGTATACCTGGAACAACGGAAAACTCACCCCGACGCTAAATCAAACATAGGCAAATCCACAGCATGACGTGTAAGTTTATAACTTATCTTATAAGTTACAGTTACAGTATCTTATAACTTATATATAAGTTATCTCTTAGTTACAATTAAATCTTCAATTTTGTAATGCATTTCTACTATTATATACTCATTTATTAAAAGAAAAGGATATTTTCAATTCGTTTGAATTTTGTTTTTTAAGTCTATGACGGATTAGTAAAATAGGTACAATTGAATATGATTTAAAAAACCGGCCAAGTGCGAGTCGGACTCGTGCACGTAGGGTTCCGTACCATTAAGCAATAAACGGCAAAAAAATCACGTTTGTTGTATGGGAGCCCTCCTTAAATATTTATTTTATTTTGTCTGTCCATCTGTCTGTCTGTAACCAGGCTGTATATCATGAACCGCGATAGCTAGGCTTTTTTCACTGAATGATGTATTTCTGTTGCCGCCATAACAACAAATACTAACTAAAAACAGAATATAATAAATATTTAAGTGGAGCGATGGAGCGCAGCATACTGGGTGTTTGCAGGACTGATAGAATCAGAAACACGGAACTGCACTCAAGAACTAGAGTTGTAGATGTAGGTGTCAAGACCGCTAAGCTTAAGTGGGACTGGGCTGGACATGTCTGCCGCATGCGCCCTGAAAGGTGGGCCAAAATGATTACGGAGTGGGACCCACGGAACATCATAGATGATGCTGGCCGGAGTGCAGGCAGACCAAAAAGGAAATGGCGGGACGACTTGGACGCATTTTATCCGGATTGGCGGGAAACTACAAAAGACAGGGATGAGTGGAGGAAGCGAGGGGAGGTCTTTGCCCAGCAGTGGGACACTTAAACAGGCTAATAAAAAAATAAATTAAATGGAGCTCCCATACAACAAACGTGAATTTGTTTGCCGGTTTTTGTGTAATGGTAATGGTACGGAACCCTTCGTGCGCGAGTCCGACTCGCACTTGGCCGGTTTTTTGCGTAGAAGTTTGATTTTTTCACAGCTTCAAGAGACTGTAGACTTGAGTAGAGTCGGACCAAGAATAGTCTGCAGCGCATTTGATAGCCCACGCAGTGCAAGTGTCATTTGTACGTCATAATTTCATAAAAGTTTGATGTTTAAAATAACACATGCACTGCGTGGGCTATCAAATCCGCTGCAGACTTTTCATGGACTGGCTCTATAATGGTTTTAATTTCAACTCGATACCTCCACTCCACCCGTTCCCGAGATAAAGGGTCTTGATAGACAAACGGACGGACGGACAACAAAGTGATCCAATAAGGGTTCCGTTTTATCCTTTTGAGGTACGGAACCCTAAAAACAACACACGTATTTCCAATAAAGAGAACATAAATCTGTCACCGCTTTCATCAGTGATCCTGGTCCACAGATTTTCTCCCGCAGACTGCGCGTTGAAGTGCTGAGGTGCGAAGACCGCGAGGAACCACATAATATTTTTCAAACTCGATGAGTTATGACACAAGTCAAAAAGCAATTATAGGGTTGTGACAATGCAATTAAATCTTCAAAAGGCTTATAACCGATTTTATTGGTGATAATTTATAAGTATGTTTAAATATAATTACCTTCACAGTTTGACGCGACTGAAACGATTTGAGACGAGCTGGCGGCCTAGTCAAGGTGACAATCGCTTGCGCTTCGCCATCGAATCGCTTTGTGTCTCTCTATCGCTCTTCCATATTAGTGAGACAGTGACAGTTGCGTTTCGTTCGCTATGGAGCGTTAGCGATTGGCATGTTGTCTACGGGGCCTGAATCGATTCGGTCGATTAGTAGAGTCAAACTCTATTGCAATTGAGTTCCGTTTTTAGGGTTCCGTAGCCAAAGGGTAAGAACGGGACCCAATTACTAAAACTCTACTGTCCTTCTGTCCGTCTGTCCGCCTGTCTGTCCGTCTGTCTGTCTGTCACCAGGCTGTATCGCATGAACCGTAATAGCTATACAGTTGAAATTTTCACAGATGATGTATTTCTGTTGCCACTATAACAACAAATACTAAAACGTGCGGAACCCTCGGTGGTCGAACTCGCACTTATCCGGTTTTTTGAAATTAAAACTGAAATTTCCGCAAATTGTATACCACACCACCGATTACGAGAGTGCTTACGCTCCATCTAGTGCGCAAGTGGGGTCTCTATTGTTTCCCATAAAGTTTTAAATCATAATGTTTTGTTTGTCCACATTTTCGTTAGTCATAATCTGGTTTTTCTCAGAAACGCGTAACTTTTCAGGGTTGCCATAAAACAAACCTAACATAACCTATCTATAAGATAACCCTATGAAAATCCTGAAAAGTTAACGATTTCAGAAGTATGACTAATGATAATCTGACAATCATTACATTATTGACGACCGGTCTGGCCTAGTGGGTAGTGACCCTGCCTACGAAGCCGATGGTCCCGGGTTCGAATCCCGGTAAGGGTATTTATTTGTGTGCTGACACAGATATTTGTTCCTGAGTCATGGTTGTTTTCTTTGTATTTAAGTATTTATATATTATATTAATATATATCGTTGTCTGAGTACCCATAACACAAGCCTTCATGAGCTTACTGTGGGGCTTAGTCAATTCGTGTAAAAATGTCCTATAATATTTATTTATTTATTATGACTTTCAATAATTATGTCATTATATCAAAGGAACTCCGCGCAAGTGATCTGTGTCCCTTGCCCAAATCTGCTGATATTTACAATCTATCGCCGGCCCCCGCTGGTGGTGGCAAATTTATGTAAAATCGATGCAATAAAAAGAACAATGCGATAAATAATGTAAATATCCGGTTTGTGCGTCACAATTAGTACTCGTATACCTACTGCTGGGACAGACTGCCTCTATTCGACATGAGTCAAAGGCATACGGCTATATGATTTTGAATAAACAGAGTGGACAGAGGCACAATCTTCAGTTTTCAAGTTGAGCTAGTTGGAGATCCTATTGTTTATAGTATTAGAAACGACAAACTGAAGGCGTCATAAAAAAACCAGCCAAGTGTAAATCGGACTCGCGCACGTAGGGTTCCGTACCATTACGCAAATAACGGCAAAAAATCACGTTTGTTGTATGGGAGCTCCACTTAAATATTTATTTTATTCCATTTTTAGTATTTGTTGTGTTTAGTATTTGGGGTGGCCAGTTACTCAAAGTGGCCAGTTACTGGCGAATTACCCTAATACATAATTAACTTGGCTACTTTCCTACTTTGATGTTCGGACGGACAGACAAGATCTTATGATATGAGGATTCCCCTTTCCGTCAGTACAACGGCTTCCAATTACATACCTACATCAAAGAATTAAGCTTACTTCATCATACTTCTATCATATAAATTAACCTCTGTGTGTAATATGAATAAGGATCCTGAGGGCCGATTTTTTAATTTCGAGCGGGATTTCGTCACTCGAAAATCTGCGGAAAACGGCGAAACGCTATATTTGAAATACAAGCAATAGAAATAGACAATCTAGTGGTATTGATCACTCGTTTTCATTTCTATTAGTAGAATTTAAATGCCTAGTAGTGGAGATAGTATTGAAGAGAGCCACACAAAATCGAGCGCTTGAAATTCAAAAATAGGCTTTCAGGATCCACATTTCTGTATTTGTGTCGAGAGCGATTTTTTCTGCTAAAAACGCAACCGCCGCGGTTAGAAACTACGATTTTTGACCATACATATATGAAATGTTAAAGGAACTACAAAATTACATAATTACGACATTCTCTGATTAGCTTTGATCTACAGACGGACAGACAGGTGAGTGATCTTATGAGGATTCCCCTTTCCTTTGTAGGTATTAGGTATAATGGATTTCAAATAAAGCTTACCTCGTCGCTCTTGTATCGCATGTAATAATATTTCCACGAATAATTAACCATACCTTTAAATTTAACACGTTCACTGTCCGTGCCCCATGTATGGGTCACGGGAAGCCTCTATTTGAAAAATATCCAAAAATTAAAACAATCATAATACTCTTAAATAGCTACTTAAATCTAATACCTTTAAACGAGCAATTCCTGTTTATATATTTATGTCGCAGTCGGATCGTATAATCCGCCGTATTACATTACGGCTAGCCGTTTTCAAAAACAGGGGCGTTTTGAAATGCGGCGGTTTAACGATAAGCCGGATTAAATGCGGCTGAATGAGAATCCGCCGGAATGTATTCGGCGCCATACGTTCTTCAACACGGCTAGCCGTAATGTAATACAGCGAGTCATTAGCCGCCGCTTTGACAGTTTTTATTTCCCATTTTTAACACTCGTGGCGCTGCCTGACAAACGCTAGAGTGTCCATCAAATCTGGAGTTCGTCGGACTGTTTCTTTTCAAAAAACATTTCCTTCGCAACTTAACTAGACGGAGCCCCGCTTCGCGGGGCTCCTATTTCTGAGCGGTTTGCCCTTCGGGCATCTGAAGCTACCTAACGAACCTAACCTACCTATTACCTATTGATTTAGTGAGACGTCCGTGAAAACATTACACTTTGGGGAAAAAAGCGTAGGTAGGTAAGTAGGTTAGGTTCATTAGGTAGCTTCAGATGCCCGAAGGACAAACCGCCCAGAAATAGGAGCCCCGCTTGCGGGGCTCCGTCTATTTAAGTTGTGAAGGAAATGTTTAGGAAAAGAAACACTGTAGTGCGGTGGGACCATGGTAAAAATAAATTAAATTGCAAACATTGTCAACCTCCGGTTACGTAGGCGATCGAAAGAACTGGTCACTCTACAATCTAAAATAGTAGTACGATGCGGCTAAACGTAGGCCGCCTTATTGAAGAACGTATCGCAATAACAATCCGGCTAATCGTCGAACCGCCGCATATCAAAACGCCCCTGTTTTTGAAAACGGCTAGCCGTAATGTAATACGGCGGATTATACGATCTGACTACGACATTTATATACGCTGCGCTCTAAAACCCGCATTGCTGACGTAGGCGAGAAAACTGCTAGGCTCAAATGGGACTGGGCCGGTCACGTCTACCGCATGCATCCGGAGAGGTCATTCATTCATTTATTCCTTGCTTAGTGTGTGTACAAAAGGTCTTATGTGTAAATCATTACATGTCTCAACACAACCCTGTGAAGGTATTGCAATACACTTAAGAGCTAAGAACTAAAGTACTGATACATAATAAAATAACATTTAATATACAAATGTAATTCGTTAGGCATTAAAAAAACAATTTAAATTAATTTAAAAATATGATAAAAATATAACTGACGTATGACTGACGCGCACTGTGCGGATCCTCAATAGAATAGCGGAAAATATTGACATATTCTCATGTTCTTTGAATGAATTCACAATATCAGCATTGTATATAATATTATGTTATAGACGAAATGACTTTTTTTTTTTTTTTTTTAATTTATGATAATTTTATATAAAATATATTGCTATTAAAGAAGAAGGTGGGCTAGCTTAGCCACCAAGTGGATGCCGGTAGAGGGACGTGGACGCGGCAGGCCCAAACGGAGATGGCGGGATGACCTGGACAGCTTGCTGAATAACTAGCCGGAGGAAAAACACCAAATCGGGAGTCATGGAAATGAAGGGGATAGGCCTTTGCCCAGCAGTGGGACACTCAAATAGGCTAGGAAAAAAAATAAAAAAAAATATTTATACATATATATATATTTCGGGGATCTCGGAAACGGCTCTAACGATTTCGGTGAAATTTGCTATATAGGGGTTTTCGGGGGCGATAAATCGATCTAGCTAGGTCTTATCTCTGGGAAAACGCGCATTTTTGAGTTTTTATATGTTTTCCGAGCAATGCTCGGTCTCCCAGTTAAACACTTAAATGTAGGTACAATCACAATGAATCAAAATAAAAGATATCACTTTAACCCTTTAGTGGGTAACGGCAAGATATTTGCCGTCATACTACTCAGATATTTATTTAATATTCTCAATGAACGTGTTGTTAGTTAATATAAATTTTGGTTCGCATAAGAGAATATATTCGTAGTAATCTACGAAAAAAAGGAGAGCCGATAAACGTTATTCCATCCCTTGTCAAATGATGGTTCTTAGGCCTGAACTTAGATTTTTTTTTAACTATTGCCTACATTTGAACAAAAATGTTTGTAAATAAAATTTTCTTTGCTGGATTTATCCGATAGTCACAATTCTCTAGTTTCAGAGTCAAGTTTAGCGATATAAAGTTCAAAGAAAAAAAAACAGTTATTTGATAATTTTAAAAAAATGAAGCCGGCAATATATTTGCCACTATCCGTTAAGTGTCTGGTGTTTATTAAAGGAAAGGGTAGAGGTTAGGCTACTATTGTTATTGATTTATATATGGAGCAATAGCTTAATTCAATACTTCAAATTATTACATACTAGCAACCTATCCACAGTTTTGCTGGGATTACAATACCTACTTGGAAATAATATACAATACTTACATATAATAGTATATATTAAAAATATTATAAATAGAATAAACAAATCTTTTAAAGTTAAAAAAGGTTTTAATTATTTCTTATCATTCTATTGGTTTTAATTTATTCATTTTAGATACTTCATGCCACCCGTAGTTCCCCCGGCAAACTGAAATGACGTGACGGTCTTGTCACTTTACTGCCCTTGGCTGATAGCGGCAAACATATTGCTGTCTAATAACTAGGAAACCCCGGAATAATATATATCAAAAAGAATAGATAGTATAGAGGGGTCCTGTCATTGTAAATTTTGTAGTCACAGTAAATTTACTGCCATCTATATTTACACGACTAAAACTCAAAATGAAAACGTATAAAGTTATCAAAAAATGTATATATATGGATAAATGATTTTATTATTTTTATATCATTTTGATCCATGTTCATTCAACTAATATCTATGTGTTAAAATTGTTAAATATGAAACGGTGTCGTCACGCCATCTAGCCGAGGATAGGCTAAAGGTGTGTGCGCCATCTATTCGAGAATGACTTTTGCTTCAATTCCGAGGCACGTTTTTTCCTTAGACTTTATTCGTCTTATACGAAGTTAGATATGTCTTTGATATATATATTTCTCTTTCTCAAAAATCATAAAAAAAAAAATTCAAGATGTGCGTATCGTTAAAGTTCTCGATTCATTGCTATAAAAAAAATAATGGTCAAAGGGTTAAAAATATAACAAATTAGGTACCTATTAGGTAGAAAAAGCTACATAATTATATTTATTTGCAAATTTCTCATTTTTATCTGTTAATAAATAAATTACAGATACGTTCGTATCGAAAACCCACTGAGCAGGATGATACCTACATAATTGGAAAACTTTTTTTGCCAATTATTTCGGTTCTACGACTTCCGATTCCATTGATATAATGATTTCACATTTCGTCAGGAAATGGATTTTCACGAAATCTGCTTATTTATTATAAGATTTTATTTAACTTGGTATAATTTTATGACTTACCGTCACAGCTCGAGAACCTTTCGTTATAAAACATACACATTTATAAACTCCAAGAGTTAAAATGACATGTAAGTAATCATTTTATAATCTCATGGGCGTCGCCAAGGGGGGTTGAGGGGGGATGGGGCAACTGAAATGAGAACTCCCTATGACATTTAAAAAATGCCCCAATAATTCCGGTCTCTGACCATCACGCCGCTCCACGATTGTTGCGCCATTTATGGTCCTACCTAAATTGGTTGTTCAATACTTACGCTATAGAATTTCCAATTTAGCAAGAACCCTAAATGGCTTAACAATCACGGAGCGTGACTGTTCCAGGGTCGTTAACTTTCAATGTATTCACAGAAGTGACTAGCTTCTAACGGTTCTAACTAACTACTCATTGATCTCAATCAAATTACAGTTCAAGATCCGTAATAATTAAACCGAATGGCCCTCAGAAAATCGGGACAGAGTTTGTTTGCGAAAATTCTCGAAACACTTTCAGATCGTATCCGTATCAGGTCAACCATAAATACAAGATTGTTTCCGTTCAACGCCTAATCCCTCAGATGAGCATTCGTGCTGAAACGAATCCTCTTTTATTGGAATATCTTTGTTGAATTCGACATTTCTCGAACTCATATGAATTTCCTACAGGCCACGTAAATCTAAATTCGTTATCTGGCGTCTAATCGGCCCGATTCGAACTTTAATCTACGTCAATTAATAGATCTAGAAACATTCTAGAAACAATATGGATTCGATGTGTCAGTGTTAAATGCTACGTTATTGTTTGAAGATACGTCACATTTGACACTGACATATCTAATCCATATCGTTTCTAGATCTATTAATTGACGTATCTTAAAGTTCGAATCGGTTCAGTGCTCTTGCCATGTCTCTTAGGGCTCATTAGGCGGCGCGCCAACTCGCATGCGATTTTAGTTACATTGCGTTATTTGATCGGTCGGCTGAATTGATGTAACCTCAAATGGTCCGCAATGTAACTAAAATCGCATGCGAGTTCGCGCGCCGTCTAAATGAGCCCTTACTTATTCGAGCGATAAAGAGGCTAATGTTGTCTCCAACTGAAACCAAAAACTAACGTTCAGTTTAGGTTCTAATTTGAGCCAAACCGATTTTTTTAAGACGTGTTAAATTTTAATGAAACTAACTTTAAGTACCTAACTTGTTACTAAGATAATATGGGACTTGTCCTGAAATAAATATTATTTATTCATTCAAGACTATGCAAACAGATTATATCGCTTACATACTTTCATTCCATGAGTAAACCAAAGACACTATACGTATTGAAAAGGTTCAACTAAGTATAAAAATAAAATTGAGTTAAACTATAAAAAAAACGAAAATAGATGAACGAACGAAAGTAGTGATTCGCGCTATAGGTACTTGCAGCAAAACTAAGTCGCGAGTCACGTCATAATGCCATTTCTTTCACTCTTGGTTGGTCTTAACACGGTTAAAGGAGATAGCATTATGAGCTGACTCGCCACTTACTTTTGCGGCAAGTATAGCTCCTCTGAAACCCAATCGTAAGACGAGTGTCATATCATTCTATGGAACTTGCTAACAAACCGTCATATTGAAATTGTCTCTGAATGATGAATTTACTAGTGACTTTTTTTACATAGTTAGCAAGTTCCATATACTGACACTTTAAATATAAACATGAAATTCATTTTTAATATGCAACGAAACACGAAACCTGTTTAAAAATGCTCGGGATCCTGTTCTCGACTCAGTTGAACACCGACTTTACTCTTATCTAGACTATTCTCTGTATCATACTATCGTATTGTTATTTGATCGGCGTTATAATGAATCTAACTCGTGTAGTAGCTATCACGGGATGCGATAGTGGTTTAGGATACGCGTTAGCTACTCGCGTAGCCCGCGAAGGCATGGTGACAGTCGCTGGAATGTTGAATGGGGTGGATTCTAAAGCGGCTAAGTCTTTAGAGAAATTAAAGGTTCATTCGTGTGCTCTGGATGTGACGAGTGTGGACAGTGTTGCTGGGTTTAAGGAGTATGTGAACGGGTTGTTGAGAGATAACCCTAATTACAGTAAGTTCTTTTTTTTTGTTTCTGTAAGTTAATCGTTTTTGAAGTGAAAACTTTTTAGCGGCGCTGTGCACTTTTTGTGATGGGGAAAAAATGTTAAACTCGCGAGAGCGTAAGACGTAAGACGTGACGTCACGTGTGACGGACACTGTTACAAAATCATTGAGTTTTTCTTTTTTTATTTAAAAGAGTGAGTTTCCCTCAAACTGGTACTAATATAACTCTAGTACTCACAGTGATGTGCTTAGGGGTTTCAAGTAATGCGGCGAAATAACGCTAGATGGCGTTAACCTCAATTATACATAGTGCCGCAGACATTCATTGAGTTTTCACTTCCCGGAGTGCAACCCATTGTTTTTTTTTTAGGGTAAAAACGGGACTACTACTGAGACTCCGCTGTCCATCTGTCCGTCTGTCTGTCACCGAGCTGTATCTCATGAACCGTGATTAGATAAACAGTTTAAATTTTTACAGATGATGTATTTCTGTTGCCGCTGTAACAACAAATACTTACTAAAAACAGAATATAATCAATATTTAAGTGGGGGTCCCATACAACAAACATGATTTTTTTGCCGTTTTTTGCGTAATGGTACGGAACCCTTCGTGCGCGAGTCCGACTCGCACTTGGCCGTCTTTTTTAGTCGCATTGACAACAGAGTCACCGACAAGAGTCATACTCTTAGATATATGATGATAATGATAAGAGAGAGCCTGTCGCAAACGAAAGTTTTGCTTCTCTGTCGCACTTATTACGAATTTACAAGTGCGACAGACAGACAACGATGTAACGCAACGCCAGTGTGATAACCGCCTTGCACCATCGCACTAACCCAGGGTTAACCGGTTTAACCGTTAACCCAGTGTCAAATTGTACTGGTAACCATGGTAACCTCCCACAACACAAGCCTTCTTGAGCTTACCGTGGGGCTTACTCAATCTATGTAAAAAAAAAAATTTCTATAACTCTAGGTTTAACCGGTTAACCCCGGGTTAGTGGGGTGGTGCAAGCGGCACTAGAGAAATAGAGATAACGAGTACATATTCTTATATATATGTAGGTACTTAATATTACGATTACGTATATAATCTTAAACAAACTTAGTCTAAGAGATAATCCAACGCTTATGTCTACATAACAAAGTCTGTTTATGTCTATGTACCTTTGCACATCCATACAATAAATCAATTATGCTACTCTGATGCTGTTAACATGCATTGATTTATAGTTTTTACCACACCAGCTCGGAAAGGCTTACTTTGCACTTCAAAAAACTGATAGCAAAGTTGCATTTTATGTGAGGCAAAGTAATCAAATGCAAATTTTGAGTTGTTTTCTTGTGTTTGCTGGTAGAATTGACTTTTAAATGATGATTTCGGATGATAAATATTTAATAACATTCATTTGGATTTGATTTGGTTTGATTTTGTTTGTATTTTATATTTAATAATTGCTTCGGGTTGGTGTGGTGAAAAAATTTGTGTTTCACTCGGGGGCAAATTTTGTTTAACCCTCGTGTTTTGAAACCCTCGCAACGCTCAAGATTCCATTTTTCGAACCACTCGCTACGCTCGTGGTCCAATTTTGGAATCTTTCGCTTGCTCGGGTATCAATATTAGCACGAGCGGTTAAACAACAACTTTTCCCCCTTGTAAAACATATAACTATTAAGTACTAGTAGGGGAAGGGGCTGTCCATAAATTACGTCATCGATTTTTGACGATTTTTAAAATCATCCAAAACCCCCCCCCCCCTAAAATCATCCAAAAATCACGCTTCGAATGACCCCGTTTCCTCCTACGTCTCGTTACCATCATCCGATGTCCAGACCCCCCCCCCCCCCTAATTTGAAATGACGTAATTTATGAATAGCCCCGAAGTAAGGACAAAATATTGCATTGTCACCCGACTTACAAATTGCATTTGATTGTATTGCAACGTATGCAAATTTTCAGCTTCATTGGAACTATTGGAAGTTGAGAAGTGGGTCAAATTTAACTTAACTTGCAAGATTTGACCCATACACACATAGTTATATAGATAGGTACATTGCATTCATTGCAAGTTAATAAAAAGATTGTAAAAAACCGGCCAAGTGCGAGTCGGACTCGCGCACGAAGGGTTCCGTACGATTACGCAAAAAAACGGGCATAAAATCACGTTAGTTATATGGGAGCCCCAGTTATACATTTATTTTATTTCGTTTTTAGTATTTGTTGTTATAGCGGCTACAGAGATACATCTGTGAATATTTTAACGGTCTAGCTATCACGGTTCATGAGTTACAGTCTGGTGACAGACAGACAGACGGACGGACGGGCGGACGGACAGACGGACAGACGGACAGACGCACGGACAGACGGACAGGCGGACAGACGGACAGACGGACAGACGGACAGACGGACAGACGGACAGACGGACAGACGGACAGACGGACAGACGGACAGACGGACAGACGGACAGACGGACAGACGGACAGACGGACAGACGGACAGACGGACAGACGGACAGACGGACAGCGGAGTCCTAGTAATAGGGTCCCGTTTTTACCCTTTGGGTACGGAACCCTAAAAAGGAGAATGTAGGCCCTTTTTCTACTGACGAGGGAGTGTCTGAGTATACCTAAACGTTTCAAATCGTCAGGTGACAACTCATTAATTACCACTACAAGTTCATGTCCATAATGAACCGTATTAATAATAACAGAATAAGGTTGATTTCTGTTTAATATTTTTTTGTAATTATTGAGTTTTGGTTGTCACCTGACGAAATCTTGTATTACTTTGTTACCGGACCCATATTGGAATACCCTCCTCCAATTTAGGGGGGGACTTAAACCTTCTCGAGGCAGAGGTGTAGGGTTGGGGCTGGTGTAGCTTTATTTGACAATTTGCGCATTGTAATATGCCTACTTGAATAATAAATTAAATTATCTTTACATTTCAGGCCTATACGCCGTTGTCAACAATGCCGGGGTCATGACTATAGGCGACTACGAATGGCAGACTCCTACCATGATAGAAAACGCAGTTAACGTAAACCTACTTGGTGCTATGAGGGTGGTCTCCGCTTTCCTACCGCAACTGAGGACGACCTCACAGGTAAGTCCTTGTCACTTCTATGTAGCATGATACTAACTAACTAACTATTTTGGCTCAGCGATCCAAAGAGAATCTTGGCCTCCGAAACGAGAGCGTGCCACCTGTCCCGATCCTGCGCAACTTCCTGCCAGTTACTGACGCGAAGCTGAAGCAGATCCGCCACGCTGTCTTCCCAGCGATACCATGATAGAGATAGCAAATCAATAAGGGGCTGTCCATAAATTACGTCATCTATTTTTGACGATTTTTGACCCCCCCCCCCCCCCTTAAATCATCCAAAAATCAGGCTTCGAATGACCCCGTTTCCTCCTACGTCATGCTACCATCATCCGATTAACTTATTGGCTAACTAGCCTAGAAACGTTATGTCTCTATCGAACTAATATGGAAGAGTGATAGAGAGACAATAGCGTTTCGTTTCATGTAAACGACTGTCATCTTGGCTAGGCTCGCCCCCAAGAAACAAAACCTTTAATCAGGAATCAAGATTAAATTTCAGTTTCTTCATAATTTTCCATAAGGCAGTCACCATTTTTTAAATGACAAACATACAACCCCTTACAATTCCCACTTGCAAATTACAATGTATCATACCAAATATAAAATACATTCCTACAAAATTTCTAAACAGATCATGTCCATGTCACGATATATCAAATACCAAAGTTGAATTATGCCCCTGACGACACTTAGTAACACCTTAGCGTCATGAATCATGACCGCGTCATTATTAGCAACGCAAGCTTTTATTTCACTTGCATTCTCATATTGGTTGACACACTTACCCGCCCACATGTCATTTACCTACATGCTAAAGACGCTATTATTTTATACCTATACATAATTATGTAATATACACCGTGGGCTCGAGTAACCCGACAGATTTTAGCCACGCATCGACTCGAGGTCATAAGGAGCAAAAAATGCCTTTTTTCAAATTCGGTAAAAACAAGTTGGGTGTGTGTGTGTTTTCTGCACATAACTGTTGCACACAATGTTATTGGTTTTTACATATAGGTGAAATAAAAACATTACAACGAACAAATAAAGTTATTTTTTTATTTAGGTACCTACCTAACAGATAAATTTCGCGAGTTTCCTTATAACTATAATGTCTGTCAGTAGCTAAACCTGGTCACATAGAGGCAGCGTCGCAGCAAAAAGGCGTTTTTAGTGAATAATTCCAGAAGCAAATCTTCACAAGAATTGTCATTATCTGTAAAATAAGTTTTTGGCAAAAATTTCATTTTTGGTACAAGCTTTTATCGCTGACTGTACTTTACTTACGACAGACAACTAATAGGTACTCATCGAGACAATTCTAAAAACCCCTAACACAATTAGGTTGCGTTGTTTCATGACAGAGTTCCTATGGCTACCTCCTGTCTCCATCATCAGTTCAGCTCGATAGTACCATAATATTGCATTGTCGTCCGATTTATACATGCATGCAAAATTTCAGCTCAATCGAAAACCGGGAAGTGGATCAAATTTAACTTGCAAGATTTGATTAAAGACAGTCAACGGGACAGGTGAAACTAAATAAAAGCTTGTAATAACAAGATCGATTTCAGAAAACTTTGTATAACATTTTACTCATTTTAGTCTCTAAATGCGGCAGGTACACCTTTAAAATCTGTCGGGTTATCCGAGCCCATGGTGTATAGAGGTCAGAATAGAATAAAGTAGCTAGTAAGGGTAATATCAGCATTACCTTGAAATAAACTGCACACGTGTTCGATTTAGTCAGCAAAGCAATATTTCTGTCGTACGAGTATAGTGTGCTTTTGACATTTCGGTGTCAGCAAAATATTGTTTAATTCTTTTTGGATCCTATGTCATGGATTTCTTAATAAAACTCGTAATATTGTAAAGTCACCCGCAATAATATGTTACTCTTCGAAGACCGCAAAAATATGTGACACGTTCTTATGGCTTTACAAATAAGATTGTGTCAGATATTTTTGCGGCCTTCAAGAGCAGATAATTAAAAATAAGATAAGATAAGAGAAGAGTAGATTAGGTATTGCAGGTGACTGTACCCGGGGTTACTTATACACAATCAATGACTATGGTCACAGAATAAATAATAGCACTAGTACAGAAGACTCGCTCTCTAACAAAACGCGTCTGTTACGATCAGGACAGATATGACCCCTAGGGGGGTCCCTTTGTTTCCCATAAAGTTTTAAGTCATAATGTATTGTTTGTCATATTATCGTTAGTCATAAAACTAAAACCGTTAACGATTCAGGATTTTCGTAAGGTTATTCTGTAGATAGGTTAGGTTAGGTTTGTTTTATGGTAATCCTGAAAAGTTACGCGTTTCTGAGAAAAACCAATTATGACATTTATGACTAACGAAAATTCGGACAAACAATACATTATGACTTAAAACTATTTGGGAAACAATAGAGACCCGGCCGCTAGGTGGTGACAGCGCCACGCGCGGCTCATAAGCCATAGCTCATAAGCATAGCTAGTCACCAAAATTGGTGTTGAACGGATGTACTTTTAGCTACCTGTAGCAAAGCGACGAAATCGCGGAGTGAGCCACGGCTGCTATGGTCTTGTTGATGAAAAAAAAAATCTATTAAAACAAATAAAGCGTTTATTCACAAATCTTGCTTACAACTAATTCATTATATTCTTCTGCCAAACCACAGAGTGGTTTGTTGGCAGACGAGGTTCCTATAAGTTTAAGTAACCTAGGTAGTTTATATATAACTTAAACTTATCTACTTAAGAGCCAACGGGAGTGGTCATTTCTCCATACAAACGTACTCCTCGTTTTCCTCCGTGGTTTTTGAAGCTAGAGCAATGATTTTTTCAACACAGATTAATATTGTCAATATCTGTGTCGGACCGTTTTGCTTTTTTTGATATTTTTGTTTTTTAAGGCGCTAGAGCCCTTCAAAAATGGCCCAAATGGCCTAATTGACTATGCCGCAATGAGAGGCGTGGCATTTAAAACTGATATCAATTAGCCAAAACAGCAAAACGGTCCGACTCAGATAATTTCATAATCATTTAGATTTCCAAATTTGGTTACGATTGGTTAAGTTTTGGAGGAGGAAACAGAGGAGTACGAAACCTCGATTTTTGAGATTTTTACGCAGGATTTTTCGCCTTGTACTTATCGCTCTACTTTTAGGTGCCGCTTCCGTTAGCGAGACGGGTATATTTACCTAAAATATTTAAAACTCAGCTCCTGTTTCGTCTTAACCCTTTATCGCATGCGCAGCCCTATATGGCAGTTCTACTTTTCAACTCTATTGATAGCTATAAAAGTTCATTATTAAATTTTATTAAACAAATACTTTTTTATGACATGAAGTAAGGGGTTAACTCTAATCTGAGCGTACAGTATAAAAACAATTAATGTATTATGTATAAGGTAAACGTACTAGTGCTCGCTATTGCTAATAATGTCCAATAGATGACACCTTGCTGTCACCTCTATTGACAATGACTTAAGTTTCAAGATGACATGTACTGGGACCGCGTCGAGCACCAGTACGTTTACCTTAGTTTAATATAGGTTGCATTTGACCTTTTTAGACCTTAGTTTCTTTTTAAATTTAAATTTTTTCTTATTTGTACCTTATTTTTGTTGTTCTTATTTGTTCATAAGTTGTAAATACAAGGTTCAGAAATCTAAGGCAAACAAAAGACAGACGACGCGATTCGGGAAATGAATTAGAATTTCACTAGATATGAAATAGTAAAGATATGTGACGTTCCAGCGTAAAAGGTACCATTGCCCCGGCTGAATATTGGAGCGGCGTTAATAATAGCGTAAGCGCCAGCCGCCATATCTAGTGAATCTCTAATTCATTTCCCGTATCGCGCCGATAGTCATTCGGGTCACTAGTATTATTTATGATCTGTGTTCCGGTCTCTGGGTCTACATATTTAATCGTAGTGCATGTTTACATTGACACGATTAGAAGTCCTACTTATTTATTATATGCCCAGACAAATTTTCGTGGCCTGCTTTTCTTATCCGTACGTTGATGTCGAGGCACATGAGTAGTGTTGTGGATTTTAAGATTTCGATATGAATTTGTACGGATCCGTACCATAACGAGTGCACCATCATGTGAAGAATAGCGTTTACGTCGATATTGCTGAACTCTACCGAAGTCTGTATAATAAAAGATAGGACGATTTTAAGCTTAGAATAAATTTAAAAGTGGAAATAAGTTTTTCGCAAAAATTTCATTTTTGGTACAAGCTTTTATCGCTGACTGTACTTTTCTTACGACAGACAACTAATACTCATCGAGACAATTCTAAAAACCCCTAACACAATTAGGTTGCGTTGTTTCATCACAGAGTTCCTATGACCACCTCCTTTCTCCATCATCAGATCAGCTCGATGGTACCATAATATTGCATTGTCATCCGATGTATACATGCATGCAAAATTTCAGCTCAATGGGAAACCGGGAAGTGGATCAAATTTAACTTGCAAGATTTGATTACAGACAGACAGACAGACAACGGTCAGGTGAAATTAAATAAAAGCTTGTAAAAATACTGTCTTGGGTGAGACTTGAACTCACGGCCTCTGTACGTTTTTAGTTAAGAAAGAAAGAATATCTTTATGTCGCGGTCGTGATAGACTAAGGTCAATGTGGCTAACACTGTCATAGGGACTAGGTATTCCGTCCACTAGCGTTTTTCTCGAACAACGGACAATATTGATAATTTCGTTGTCAAAGCAGCAATTGCTTTTAGTTTCAGCAATCAAACGCAAATGGTTTTTTCCTACGATTGAAAATCAAAGAAATATACGCTCGTGGAGGGAATAACCCCTATGACGGAATTAGTCACATTGACCTTACCTATTGTTTCTGTATTTATTAGAGAGGGACGGGTAGTCTATCTCGCGGGAGATATTGTCACTCACGTACCGGTTTCAATAGGCACTTCATTTGGTCCTCCTTCTGCAAACCGATAGTTTTCATCAATATTCGAATTATCATGTTGCGGCAATTCTGACTCTTGATGTCAAACGCTTTCACCTGCATGTCCTGATCTATGTAGTTTAGCTGGATATTGAACTGGAAATTTAAAATAAAGTTTTTTGTCAAATCTCATCAAATCTTTTATCGCTAACTAGAGTTAGACCAAGAAAAGTCTGCAGCGATTTTGATAGCCCACGCAGTGCAAGTGTTATTTTAAACGTCAAGCTTCTATGAAATTATGACGTATAAATAACACTCGCACTGTGTGGGCTATCAAAATGGCTGCAGACTTTTCTTGGTCTAACTCTATACATATTCTTTCAACATGCAACTTAATACTCATCGAGACGATTCTAACGAACCCTAACACAATTAGACTGCGTTGTTTTATCACAGAGAACCTCACTTTAAAACCATAACAGACTACCGCACCGCACCGCGACTTTGGTGCGCCGCGCCGCGCGGTTTGGTGCGGTACGGTACGGTAGTTTGTTACGCCTTTTACTCCGACCACCTGCAGTTTCCATCGTACGATCATTTCGATGGTATCTTAATATTGCATTGTCACCCAACTTACATAGGTACGTATGCAAATTATTTCAGCTTCATAGGAAACCGGGAAGATGGTCAAATTTTACTTACAATATTGTAAAATACAAGCATATTTAGTGTTCCTTTTATCAAACACCTTCTTTAAAATTACATCTAAATTCTTTCTACCAATAAAAAGTTCCACCCCAAAAATTTTGCCCCAGATACCACGTGCAAACCACCAAAATTCATAAAATTGT
Source organism: Cydia splendana (assembly GCF_910591565.1). Lineage (NCBI taxonomy): Eukaryota > Metazoa > Arthropoda > Insecta > Lepidoptera > Tortricidae > Cydia > Cydia splendana. Next base: position 2,948,829 of record NC_085965.1, on the reverse strand, counting down.
TCACAAATATTGGGTTAAAGCGATGGACTAGATACTGGGCTATGGGCTATGGGATAAAAAACGTGTGTGGTGACTCCACCCCCCACCCCACAAGATTATAATTATTAAGATATGAGTTTTTTCTTGTATGTTTACCTTTGGATCTTTGAATGCCTGCTTCGTGTAGAAGTTGCCGCGCAGGAGAGTTCGTCCGTTACTGGTGTAAGTTGTTATGTTCGTGTGGTACCAGGAAGGCTGTCTCGCCACACAACTGGTAATGTTAGACACAATCGCTTCATATGGGCCCTGGAAACAGTCTTGACATTACTTTTTGAAGTGAAAACTTCTTTAGCGGCGCTGTGCACTTTTTGAGGTGGGGAAAAAATGATAAACTCGAGACAGCGTAAGGCGTAAGGTGGAAGGCGTAACCCTCTCTTTCTACCGCGCGGTGAAAATGTATGCCTGAGCCTGCTGTTTCGTTTAGGCGGCGCAGGGCGCTTGCGTGACGTCACGTGTGACGGACAATGTCATTGTGTATTTCTTTTTTTGATTTAAATGCCATCTAGTGAGTTTCCCTCAAACTGGTACTAATATAACTCTAGTACTCACAGTGAGGGGTCATCCATTAATTACGTCACACGAATTTCTAGGTTTTTTTTACCCCTCCCCCCCTCCTTGTCACACTTGGTCACATTTGGCAAACCCCTCCCCCCTGGTGTGACGTCACATTTCTTCAACGAAATCGGCAAATATTTATTTAATATTTTAACAAAATATTTTTGACAAAAGAAATATTAGTAATTTTATAACCCAAAACCGATTAAGAAATAAAATTAAACGAATAAAAACGATTATCGTTTCAAAACCTTGTTATTTAAATGATAATTAGCGTATAAAATAATTTAAATACATTTTCGGTTACTGATGAAGTTAAAGTGACGTCACAAAGTTTATGACTCCCCCCTCCCCCTTGTCACAACATGTCACATTTTCTTGACCCCCTCCCTCCCCCTAAACGTGTGATGTAATTAATCTTCGAGCAACACCGGCTTCCGACACATCGGAAGGGAGGGGCCCAAGCGATATCTCACCGTACAAATCTTTCTGCCATTTTTCGCGGGGGGAAAGGTGCACAGTGCACACAGTCGCACTTCTCACACACTTACATACAAAATCCAATCTGTAATGACGACACAAATACGTAGAAAATGACACACGTCAAAGACAAATCTTGCAAACCTCGATCTCTTATTGTGTACGGACGAGTGACAAGTGTCACAACACGCACACTAACACATTTTCATTGAAGTATGTTATTGTATTCTGAGAGATGAGAAGTCGGATTTGTCGCTCGACCGATCCGCAATTTGTACTGAGCGAGCAAAATCGATAAATCCAACAATTACATGAGACTAAAATATAATAATTGTGTTTGAATGTAATTAAACGTATGATATGTAAAAAAAAATATTACATGTGAAATGTAACACTTTCTTTTTGTAAATTTGATGTCCCCGACCTCTTTTTATAACAAAAAACCGAGCAAACAGCCATTTTTGTGCAGCAGTGTTCACGCGCGCGTCTGGACTCGGTCTAGTGAAAAATCCAAGTGCAACTAGTTTTATTACCCGCGCTAGATTAGATTGACGCGCTAATCTTGTACCTCGGCAGAGGGGAAATAGTGCGAATGCCGCCTCCCTTCCGTGTTGCTCGAAGTAATTAATGGATGACCCCTGATGTGCTTAGGGGTTTCAAGTAATGCGACGAAATAACGCTAGATGGCGTTAACCTCAATTATACATAGTGCTGCAGACATTTTGCACTAGATGGCGCTGTTATTAATATTTTGAGTTACAATGTCATTGAGTTTTCACTTCTGCCGGCACTCCCGGAGTGCAACCCGTTGTTGTTTTACTCATTGTCGGTCAAAGGGTTTATATAGCGTTCTTGCCGATCAAAATGTTAATTACTTACCTCTTCAGTCGAACAGAAGCCTTTACCAATTCCTATTGCAGTTATGATTACAATGTTAAATCCTTGCATTGTCAATATTTGTTTGCACTTTTCTGCAGTACCTAAACCCTAAATTACATAAACCTAATCTAAAAAAATCACGCACGACGCAGTAAAGTAACAAAAGTGATATAGGTGACTGGTGAGTGATATATATTGCTGTATCACTCAAATGGATCGCTGCATACCGCTCTTGCCAGATTGTGAGCAGGCAGGACTAAAGATAAGTACGAGATTGAACTATTCACAGAAACACCGAGGGTTTGCACTGAAAATGTCGAGATACTTAATCATATTTTTTTGTATAGTCATTGTCATTATACTTATTTACATATCCTACAGTTACCTATACCTATAAGTAATTCCGTACCAGTAGTTTAATTATGTACAGGGTTCCGTAGTTTTCGAATCAGATCAATACCAAGGGCTAGGTAGTGAATATTCAAAACCCCTGATGCCTCACCATTATTGTAGGTGGCGCCCTTACAGATGTAGTGCATAATTGTTTTCCATCGTATTTTCTCGGAAATGTTCGTATTTGTCATGCTACTTCAGTCAACCTCAGTATCCTAGTTTTTGTACCGAGCCTGACTGAAATAGCAAGACATGTTTGTACGCTTCCGTGGAAATACTTTGGAAAATAATTGCGTGGGTTTATTCAACGCACAAGGGTTAACTAACTTTGCCACCGAGTGAAACACAAAATTGTTCACCACGCGAAGAATATAAGTACTATTGTAAAGGATGACTCACTTCAGACCGGGCCATGGCCGGGCCCGGAGCTTCCGGAGCTTCGTTTTTTATGGACAGTTCCACCGATCAGCCGTCATAGAAAATGACGTTACATGTCGGACGCTCCGGTCCGGGCACGTCCCGGTCTAGCGCGAGTCCCGAGATCCCTAAAACATTGCTAATCAAACCCAAATGAACGCTATAAAAATATTCATCATTCATTTCAAAAGCATCACTTAAAAGCCTCAGCAATTCCACCAGCCAAAATGAGGAAATAATTCATTAATTTACTTTGCCACGCTTGTGGATCAAATCAAATCCAACTATCTCATTAGTTTTTGAAGTATAGAGACCCTTGCGTTAACAGCGCCATCTATCTGACCTTAAGTATGTATACTATAAGTGTACTTTATAGAACCCTAGATAGCTTAAGATAATCGAAGTTACGCATCCAATAAGGGTACGTAGTTCCAGGGACAGTCCATAGGCGGCACTGTAATTAATAATAAATTTAGGATAGCTAATTTGTAATGTACTCATAACACTTTTCCAATATACGCCATAAGAAACACACGTTGTTCTGACTCCAACTCCCTCAAGATCCTCCGACCTCCGCCCACGTGCTCTCAGACCCTTTACCAGTGTGCTGAAAAGCATTTTAGACACATTTTTATTAAATAACGTCATCTAGTGAGCTGAGAAGGCAAAAAAAATGACAATATCACAACAAGTATATTTTGGCAAACCCAAGGTTTACCCACTTTGCAGTGCGGAACACTAAACACTTTCGTACTATTTGCCAGCTAATTATAACCAAGCAATTTTTTACACATTAGTGTTGCAAAACATGATAACAATCTAATGTCTCTTTTATCCCGAATATACGCATCGATCGTATCTGCATACTATTAAACATAAACATAGAAATATACCTACCTAACTACACGTATAGTACCTACCTAAAAGGCGTAACACACTACCGCACTGCACAAAGGTCACGGTGCGGTGCACTAGTCTGTTACGGCTTTATGGGTCAAGCGAAGGTCAATACCTAATAGAGGACTATTAAAAGCTAATTTATTTTAACCTCAAAACTTTACTTTTGGGCCATTTTTATTTGTCGAGTTCCAAAGGTTTCTATTAGTATTTTTAGGGTTCCGTACCCAAAGGGTAAAACGGGACCCTATTACTAAGACTTCGCTGTCCGTCCGTCCGTCCGTCCGTCCGTCCATCCGTCCGTCCGTCCGTACGTCCGTCCGTCCGTCTGTCTGTCACCAGGCTGTATCTCACGAACCGTGATAGCTATTAGCTAGACAGTTGAAATTTTCACAGATGATGTATTTCTGTTGCCGCTATAACAACAAATACTAAAAACAAAATAAAATAAAGATTTAAATGGGGCTCCCATACAACAAACGTGATTTTTGACCAAAGTTAAGCAACGTCGGGAGTGGTCAGTACTTGGATGGGTGACCGTTTTTTGTTTGCTTTTTTTTTGCATTATGGTACGGAACCCTTCGTGCGCGAGTCCGACTCGCACTTGCCCGGTTTTTTTTTACATAAATATAAGGTTAAATTTAAAACAAAGTGAAGCTGCTATTATAATTTTGGTCTTTTTTTACCAGGACGGATTAAAACCGCGGATAATCAACGTGGCGAGTCACTGCGGTATACAACCTCTACCAGGCTTCGCTCCGTACAGTGCGAGCAAAGCTGGCCTACTGGCGTGGACGCGAGCGCTGCGTATGGAGCTAAGGGACCATGGGCTCACAGCTGTGGCCTTTGTACCAGGTAAGGGGTCATCCATTAATTACGTCACACGTTTAGGGGGGGGGGGGGGGAGGGGGTCAAGAAAATGTGACATTGTGACATGGGGGAGGGGGGAGACACAAACTTTGTGACGTCACTTTAACTTCATCAGTAACCGAATTTTTTTTTTTAATTATTTTATTCGCTGTACATTTAAATAACAAGTTTTAAAAACGATAATCGTTTTTATTCTTTTAATTTTCTTTCCTAAGCAGTTTTGGGTTATAAAATTACTAATATTTATATCGTCAAAAATATTTTGATAAATATTAATAATACTTAGGTACTTACTTAATTCGATTTGGCGATTTCGTAGAAAAAATGTGACGTCACACTAGGGGGGAGGGGTTTGCCAAATGTGACCAAATGTGACAAGGGGGGGGGGGGGGGAGGGGTCAAAAAACCTAGAAATTCGTGTGACGTAATTAATGGATGTCCCCTAATAGCTTCAGCTTATACAAGCGTATGACTAAAACCACGGAAAATAATAAGGAAACTCGATGAACTGGTCTGAAGCTACGAGACCATGCACTGCTAATTGTAATGCAATGTGCTGCAATATTATAAATGCGAAAGTGTCTGTCTGCTACCTCTTCATGCTTAAACCGCTGAACCGATTTAGTTGAAATTTGGTATAGAGATAGTTTGAGTGCCGGGGAAGGACATTAGGAGAGTTTTTACTTTCTATCCCATTTACTCTTAAGGGGGTGAAAAGGGGGTTGAAATCTTATATGGGAAATCAATAAAAAATAACCTCCCTAAATTACCTACTTATTCCATGTAGACGAAGTCGCGGGCAAAAGCTATAATTATTATAATAAATTGACTCGCTGACACCATTGCACTACTGTGACGTAGATAAATACCTTCGCTTAAAGATACACCTACATTATCGAGCAGGAAATTGCCTGGTCAAATTCAGCGTCTTACAAAAACAAATACATCAAATACATCATCCATAATGAAACATAATAACGTAATAATCGCAGTCACGCAGTAACTACCCTTCGTTCAGCTGTCAAATTACTGAAAACCACTTAGTTAAATTGGTAGCCCGCAAACGGTTTCAAACCAATCTTGATACAAGGGGATAGTAATGGTATATTTTGGTACTGTTCGGATATAGACTGCAAAATCATTATTAATGCAGTTTTGCTGCGAGACATTACCGCCGACTGCATTACTGCCGCAAACGGGCACTAAAAATGGTACTAGTTCGTCAGCGGTGACACTCACGATTCGAGCCAATCGTGCAGTGCCACTAGTACCAATCGCGCGCGTGATGCGAACGCATCAACCATCAATCGCGTTGTAGCTCACACCGCTGTACTGGCCCCACTTATGCTGCATTCTTATTGGCTGGTTTGTTAGTGCACACCGTTGTATGGGGACCTTGCACTTTGAGACTATGCGCTGAAACTTGGCACAGTTGGTTCTTAGCTGGTCCTGAGCAGATACAGACCGGGAGACATCGAGAGCCACCTCTCATTTAGTGGAGGGGAGGGGGGAAGTTCGACACTTCCGCGCTTCACTTGGAGCAACATTTCTCTAAAACTATACCTATTAGGACATGTGATATATCATTTTCGGATAAATTAAGGATGAGAAATCTATTTTTAGAACAAAAACAATGCACTTTCTAACAAAAAAAAAGCATAAAGTAGAAAAGACTAAAAAACGTATTTTTGATTTTTTTAGAATTACCATTTTTTTTAAAAGCGTTGCAGTAATCTGAAAATAAAAAATATAGTTGTAAAGCTACATTTATTACGTTTAAAAAATATATGGTTTATTATACAAATCTGTTGATAAATGGGAGATAAAAAATAATATTAAGCGTGGGTCAGAGTGATCTCATATGAAGGTGAGAAGGTTACTTATAATTTGTTCTACAATCGTTTAGTTTTTCGTAAATAACTCGTAAACGGTATCCCACAGCAAAAAAATGTCTTTTACGTAAATAATCTGTTTCAGATTTCTTATAATATAAGTGCTACTTTTTTTCGCTAGGATCAATATAAAAAAAAATATTGAAGGGAGAATATAAATTCTAAGGTCCCCTATTTTAGTAATTCGTAAATAACTCGTAATCGATGGCCAATAGCAAAAAATGTTTTATTACGTGAATAATGTACATAAAATTTCCTACAAAAAAGGTCATTCAAACTTTTTCGCTAGGATCAATATTAAAAACGATATCAAAGACAGAAAATAAATTCTAAGGTCCCCTTTTTAAATATTGATCCTAGCGAAAAAAACGGTCCCTTTACAGATGTAAATACATTTCACTGTCAACGCCTTTATTGTATTGGGTTAGGGTTTAAAATGTTTAAATAAGAAAAACCGCTCGGGAAAATGAACTTTCTCGAAAAAACCGAAGTTAGTGATAGTAACCATTAGTTGGTACACGGTTTCTTCTAACTTTTCTTGCATGCTAATTTTTAAGTGAACTTTTTTAATCGGTGTTCTGACATGGACCATTGCTAGTTCATTTTGCATAATCTTAGGATTTTTCAACCTTTTGTTAGGTAGGTATTCAATTCACTTCGCGAAGTTCATTTTGTATAGGTAGAGGTTATATAAAAATGCGGGAAAAATATTAGCCGTTTAGCCACTTTTATCCCGTATTCTTTGAAACCATTATTTCTATGATTCTTTGTTACTAGTCATCAGGCCAATTGTACCTACAGGTGGAATACCACCCTAAATTGTGTTTTCTTTTTTTACAGGAGGTTTCGTTGGATCTAGCAACATACTGGCAGCACAAGCGAACTCCTGCAGCAAAATGCTCGAACATCTCGACCCCGACCAACGGAAACTTTTCGAAAAAAGAATAACGGCCTTAAGTGACTACCTTCAGAGCGCATGTCAAAATTCGAACTACGATTCGTTAAAAGATATAGATATAATTGAGACATTTGTAAAGGCGTTAACGGATGAACAGCCTAGATTTTTGTACAAGGTACAGTCATGGAGATATGCGTTTTATTACAGTTTGTTGAAAATGCCGGTCCCTGAAGCGGCACATCTTTGGTTGATTAAGAAGTTCCTTAGTTTTCCAGAAGCTTAACGCATTCTCTGCCAGCAACCCACTATAGGCGGGTTCTCTGTTCGTAGGTGCTTTTCGCTACATACGGGCTTTCCCATGTTATAGGCTCCATTCGTAGCTCGCGCTGGCACTAGTTATTATTATTTTAGTTAATTATTAACATACAAGTTTGACCAAAGGCGGGAAACTTTTTGAAAAGTGTTTCTATATTTATAATTTGGGGTTAAATATTTCAAGCCCGTTATTTACCTTATAAGTAAGGTGTATTCGAGTAATACCGAATGTCGGATAATTCCGAAATTCAGATGAAAATCACCCTTAATGCCATCATAATAAAAGTCTCTTTTCGGAATTATCCGACAGTTTTCGACATTCGGAATTAGCCGAGTAAACCTTACCTAGGTAATAGAATTATTATATTTTACAAGTAGGTATTAGGTATATTTGTAAATATTATTATATTTTCTTTACGATGAAAACTAAATAAAAAATTATCCATGACAATCCATTTTTGTTTTATTACTGAGCAACTGATAATAAGGGTTTTATGATAGTAGTCTGCCAAACCAATTTTGTCATTAGAAAAAAGTGCGAAATTTGTAAATTAACATTTTTGTATTTTGTATTCCAGACGGGGACAATAATTTTTCGCCAATCTGATTAAATTGTCCGATCAAATCACGGACGCAAAGGCAATTTGTCTCGCCGATTGTGACCGATATTGATATTATCATATTACCGACAAAATGGAGGTGCGCGAACGCAAGAATACCAATTTGTGACGCTAGTTTTCGTGTTTAGGGGCATTTTTTTAATTTAGTGCGCTCAAATATACGTGGTCAAGCAAATCTTGTCAGTAGAAAAAGGCGGCAAATTTGAAAAATGTAGGCGCGAAGGGATAGCGTCTCATAGAAAATTTGAATTTCGCGCCTTTTTCTACTGACAAGATTTGCTTGACCATCTATATCACCAATATAAATCTAAAATTGATGAAAATGGTCAAATTGGCGTTTGCGTCCGCACCACCTGATTTGATCGGACAATTTAATCAGATTGTTCCCGTCTGGCCTTTAAGCTGCTAATCGCAGATAAAATATTTTTGTTTGGTTTTTCAATTCGATCTCGCAGTTTTCTATAGGAGAGCTAATTTTATTGCGATTTAGGGATTCCCTAGTCATTTAGCAAAGTATTAACATGACCTACCTATAGCCTAGCACACACAATCTGCCAGTCAGTAAGAACTAGGAAAACTATACTCGTCCCTTTCTTTTGCGTGCTAGTACTAGCGCAAGACAAACACAGTATGGTTCTCTCTGCCTCGGTTTAAAATGAGTCAGACCCTGGCCAAACTATACTCAAACCTGAGCTCAAACACACCCAACTTATGTCATTAGATTCCTCTACCCTATACATTTCGTACCTATTCCTCAACCGTTCGCGCCTACATTTTTTTAAATTTGCCGCCCTTTTCTACTGACGGATTGCGAGACTATAATATTAAATATTGTTTTTGCGTTTTTAGCAGCAAGACAAACAGCGCGGTAAGAGGCGTTTTTTATTTGTTACCATCAATCAGTAGAAAAAGGCGCGAAATTCAAAAGACTGACTCCTCGCGCGTAAATTTTTCACATCTGCCACCTTTTTCTACTGATGGAAATGGCTTGCCAAACTGTATTAAGTATAACCACGTTATATTTTCTATCCTTTTCTTATGCGAGTGACTGGAGTGGCTTCACTAGCTTCAGGATAGAACAGAAGTTATGCAACAGATTTGGTAACATGTTTCATAAATGGAAATACGTATTTTGTCCAAGGCCCCAATGTTGTCTGTTCTCTTTGACGGCACAGCAAGTCTACTAGTATCATTTCTCTCTCCTCGCTCTTTTAGTCTGTTCGAGATTCTAAAAACGGTGAAAAATAGAGATAATACTCCTAAAAATACGTGTGATACCTCATTAGATTCGTCATGATGCCTAGAAAAATGTGTCCGAAGCGTGTATTAGCACACAAAAAATATCAAAAGTTATAAGCAAAAAAAGTAGATATCTTTTATTTCCCCGATATCTCAAAAAGTATTCATATTTAAGAAACGAAAATTAATATGATTATAGAGGATTGTTAATTACTCCGAGAAAGAGGAGGATATTTCCAATAAAACATTCCATACTTGCAGAACTGTATCTCCATTATTTATGTTTTTTATTCAACGCTGTACACAGCCCTCCACGCTCCATTTTTGGGAAACGCGCGCGACGTGAAAAAGCAGTTACTAACATTAAATATAATTTTAAAGGTATTAAATAGTCATTGAAAATTTTTAAAAAAATATGGTGTATTTAAAACATGTCAACAAATGTGCTTCTTGTAGAAATTTATCTTAAAGTTATTTTTTCAACAAGTTAGGCAATTGTTAATTAGCAAAATTTTCTCAAACTTCCTTCTTTATTGAAAACGAAAAAAAAATTATAAATAACTATCGTAAAATTTTGTCGCCTTCTAGAGCTCTTCTCATATACATGCTTAATAAGATTAAGTTACAAAAGTTCTAAAAAAAATAATAGTTTGGTTAGTATGTTGTTTTAAGTTTTACAATTTTACCTTGATTTTTCGATTTTTGTCAATTTTCTATGTTTTTCTAAAACTTATTTTAAGCAAAGTATTAACTTTATTAAAACTTTTATAACGTGATCTTATTAAGCATGTATATAAGAAGGACTCTTAAGATCGACATAATTTTACGATAATTAATTATACATTTCTTTTCGTTTTCAATAAAGAAGGAAGTTCGAGAAAATTTTGTTGACATGTTTTTAATACACCATATTTTTTTTTTACATTTTCAATTAATATTTAATACCTTTAAAATTATATTTAATGTTACGTAATCGCTTTTTCACACCACGCGTGTTTCCCGAAAATGAGGCGCGTAGGGCTGTGTTCAGCGTTGAATAAAAAGTATAAATAATGGAGATACAGTTCAGCAAATATGGAATGTTTTATTGGAAATATCCTCCTCTTTTATCATATTAAGTTTGGTTTCTTAAATATCAATACTTTTTGAGATATTGGGGAAATAAAAAATAATTACTTTCCCCCCCCCCCCTTTTTTTTTATAACTTTTAAATTTTTTTGTATACTAACACACGCTTCGAATACATTTTTCTAGGCATCATGACGAATCTAATGAGGTATCACACGTATTTTTAGGAGTATTATCTCTATTTTTCACCGTTTTCAGGATCTCGAACAGACTATTTTAAAAATGCCGTTTGTCAAAAAAGAACAGCCATAGTGTTGACAAGATGGACTTCAAATCCAGGTGTTACCGTTTTTGATGGATTTAAGCTGTGTACTTTACTCACACAGTAAAAACGTGTATGTGTGCTCTTTTAGGGATGTGAAAAGTCGATTGTAATCATGTTATATATCGATAAACGCTACACAGCGGAACGAAATAACGATTAGTTGAAGCTTCGATATCTTCGTTAAAAAAACATAATTAACATGCTAATTGATAATGAATATATTATAATATAATAATATATTTCAATCGTACACAAAACAAAGTGGCAACAGTGACAGCTCGCTTAGACTCCGTCTTTAGGTATATTATATCTATGATTTTGTCTCTATCAAGCCCGCTCCACACTCGTGAGTGAATCGCGGCGCGAAGCCGCGAACGCGAGTGTGGAGTCGAGATCGCAGATCTGCGAAATCGACTCCACACGTGAGTTCGCGGGTTCGCGAACCTGACAACCGTAAGAAGTTAAAGATATTTGAAATACGTCTCTTAAATTGACGTTTTTGACAGTTACAAGTTTGACATACGAGTGATAAAATTATTTCACAAATGCGCGCAAGTTGTTTGATTATGCTGTTAAAGGCTTTTAATTTAGATATTTAGAACCCGGATTAAGTTACAAAGCTGTTTCAGTGTATATGGCTTATCAAGCTACATGTTGATTCTGTTTTGAGGCAGTTGAGGCAGTAAACATTCAACAAAATGGAGGTGCAGTTTGGTCCAAATGCTCATGATGAACCGGTAAGATTAAAACTCTCATGTTTGTGACCTCATTGAAAGTTCATTGATATATCAAGAATATGAAAATAGATTATTACGTGTAGCATTGCATTTCTGAGACCCATTCTCGTATTAAATATTGAAATCTTTTATAAATCACTGCTGCATATAGGTTATATTTATGTGTTTACTCTCAACCTTTTTTTTTTTCCTTTTTTTTCAGAATCTGCTGTATAAATTACAACGTAAAATCAAGGTATTTGATACAAGTGACGCACTGCCGAATAGGGGGTATAATCTAGTGGCCAGTGCTAGTAAATATGGGGCTGTCTTTGTTGGTACACCGGATGGAAAACTGGCAGGTAATAAATGCCACTTCATTTTATCTGTACTTAAGATAACGCAAATCAATAAGTGCATTTGTTCAGTGATTTTATGCAGGAAAAACAAAACTTGTTAATGCATGCAACTTTTAATCTAATCACTAAACCTTATAAAACAAAGTCCCCTGCCGTGTCTGACTGTGTGTTTGTATGTTCGTGATAAACTCAAAAAGTACTGAACGGATTTTCATGCGGTTTTCACCTATCAATAGAGTGAACCTTCCTCAAGGTTTAGGTGTATAATTTGTTAAGGTTTTGAGTAATAAACCCATGCAAAGCCAGGGTGCGAGTTGTCAGGAGAAGGTTCTTATAAAAAAAAAATTAAGAAAGTGTAAGAAAAAAATAGATAAAAATATAGGTAGGTGAAAAAAAGTTCGCCGAGTCATCTAGTCTCAAACAAATTTCAGTATACTATCTCAAGGAACTGGTAGACAAGGAGTGTGAACCGAACCACCTTCCGGTGCAACTGCAGGAGAAGCCGACACACATAGCTGTCAACAGCGATCATGAGCTCCTGGCTGTTACGGGAGGACGGCTGTTTGTGCTCTTCAAAGTTGTGGATTTGCTTAACCAGGTCTGTTATTTGAAAAGTTGGTATGTCTATACAGATAAGTGTGGCTGGCCTTTGCATTGGGGCCTAATACATACTAATAGTTATAGAGAATGCAACCTAATTGTGTTTAGTTTTGTTATAATTGTCTTATTAGTTGCCTATAGAAAGAAAAGTGCAGTAAGCGATAAAAACTTCTATCATGAAAAAAAAAAAAAAAAAAAAAAAATATTTGACAGTAAAAAATATTTTACATTTCAGAATGTGTCGCCATCAATGTCTGTGCAGTTTGACGTAAGCCCGACCACATTTGTGTCAGACGTGAAATGGAACCCGTGCATTCCTGACACTATTGCTTATGCTTTCTATGATGGCGCACTTATCATATGCCAGGCAGGGCAAGGACAGGTTAAGAAGTTGCAGTCTAGTGCAAGGTTTGTAGAAAAAAGGTCTAGCAGTAGTTGGGGCTATTCATAAATTACGTCATTTCAAATTAGGGGTGGGGGGTCTGGACATCTGATGATAGTAGCATGACGTAGGAGGAAACGGGGTCATTCGAAACCCGTCAAAAATCGATGACGTAATTTATGGACAGCCCCAGTAGAGAAGTTACCGTGCTCCGCTACGGAACGGACGCCTGATCGCGCCACCTTGCGGTCATATCTTTCGTAATAGACGCGTTTTGTTAGAGAGTGAACCTTCTGTACCTAGTACTATTATTTATTATGTGGCCAAAGTACGTAAGTGTGCGATGGGATTACATAATCTAATCCCCCCATCTCCGTTCTGCCACCGTGGGACTAGACGTGGACTTGCGTTTCACCCTTACGTCGTTACTCTGCCCCTGATTCGTACTATGCATCCAGCTTTATCATGCGAACGGCTAAGGAGTGGAATTCACTTCCTGCAAATCTATTCCCAGTCTACTATAACTTGGATCTCTTTAAATCGAGAGTGAATAGACATCTTTTAGGTAAGCATGTTCTATCCTAGACTGTATCGGCACTTACCATCAGATGAGATTGTGGTCAAATATTTACCTTTTTCCAATAAATAAAAATAAAAGTAACAGAAATGTTTTATATATGATTACAGATGTCTCTGCTGGAGTCCTAAAGGCAAGCAGCTAGTAGTCGGCAACAGTGACGGCACAATCTGCCAGTACAAGCCAGATTTATCATTAATGAAATCATTCCCTGCACCGAATCTGTTTCAAAATGCACCCGTGGAAGTGTTGGCTATATATTGGATATCGACGTTCCAGTTCGCTGTGGTGTATAAAAATGCGACGGATAATAGTAAACCGGGTAAGCTTGTAAGGTATTGCTACATGGTATAAATCAAAGATGTAGGCATGTAATTCCGTATAAGATAAATAAAGTCTAAGGAAAAAACGTACCTCGTAAAATCAAGAAAAATTTATGCTCTAATAGATGGCGCCATACCTTTGGCCCATCCTCGTGTAGATGGCGACACCATTTGATATTTAACAATTTTAACACATATCAGTGAAACAACATGGGTCAAAGTCATATGGCGTGGGTCAAAACAATTATGCACTATGTCTGTAGTCGACTAAAATTACGTGCTCTTTTTGGAACTTGTTACTCAGACTTGTACCACATATGTATACTTTAATAATATTTTCCAGCTGTAACAATCGTGAACACACCTAAAGGCGGGCAGCCATCATGTCTGAACTACGAAGATGTATGCTACAGTATGGGCTCCAATCGCCCGTGGTATTACTATCTCCAGGGGCTTGCTCAATGGTAAGTGATTATAAACTATATAACATGACCGGTCGACGGTCTGGCCTAGTGGGTAGTGACTGTAGTGAGCCTGCCTGTGAAGCCGATGGTCCTGGGTTCGAATCCCGGTAAGGGTATTTATTTGTGTGATGAACACAAATATTTGTTCCTGAGTCATGGGTGTTTTCTATGTATACATTTGTATGTATTTATGTATATAAATATGTATATCGTCGCCTAGCACCCATAGTACAAGCTTTGCTTAGTTTGGGGCTAGGTTGATCTATGTAAGAAGTTCCCTATTATGTATTTATATTTATTTATTATTCAAATTAGAAGAAATGCCGGGGCTCAGTCAATGCCAAGTGATTTTCAACTCTAAGTTTTGGTATAAGAGCTTACTTTTGCAATCATCTGTTCCTATTTCTGGTTTTCTTTCAGGAATGTGATTTTATGTTCGTCATCAAACAGCATGGAAATTGCCACGCTTGGGACTGCGGATGGTTCCAGTTGGCTTCAATGGTGTCAGGTACGTCAATCTAATTAATTACACATACCCATCTAATTACCAATATACGCGCGTATATAGGCTGATTTAAACGGCACGCGAACTCGCATGCGATTTTAGTTACATTGCGGACTGTTCATTGAATGGTTGGTTCAATTCAACCGATCGATCAAAAACCGCAATGTAATGAGACTCGCATGCGAGTTCCCGCATCGCCCTGCGCCCCGCCAAATGAGCCCTAAGAATATCTGAAAATGGTATTTTTACGATTAGACTATTTGATAAATAAACAAACTTCTTAATAATTACGGTTTTGGAAATATTCGTTTTAAAATGTATGAGTCCTAAGGTGGTTCTAATACCTAATATTAGTAATATTGTAATTATTTTTAATTTGTTTTCGTTGTTGTTCTGTTCACAGTCAGATGAGGCCAGGCCTGAGTTACCGCTTACAGACAAGAAGCAAGAAAATTATCCAATAGGAATTACTATTGACACAGCCGCCATTCACCAGCTGCCTTGGGGTTAGTAATTAAGTCATTTGACTTTTCGTTAGCGATTTTGTTTCTTTCAAAAAACAAATGGTCAGTAGATACGGTTTGTTTTGAGGATCAAATGATTCAAAATTATTTTTGCTGTCTTGTTTCTGACCACTCTGTCACGCTTGTATTTTTGTCTATTATCAAATAAATAAAAAAAGTCGAGTGCTATTGCATGTCTTTCTAGCTGTAGATTATAATTCACATAAGAAACATTAAAAACTAAATTTAACCCCATACAATAAGCTCCACACCGTCACATTTTTTGGGGACAAAAAACTAGACAACGAAAAGAATTTTGACCCAATGTCTATACATATAAGACCCTTTGCACTAAAGCAATGTAAAATTGAGAAGCGACAAAGTCTGACAATCGGCCATTTGCACCATCCCATGCACTAACCCGGGGTAAGCCGGTTAAACCGTTAACTCAGTGTCAAATTGTACTGGTAACCATAACTCCAACCCCGGTTAGTGGGATAGTGCAAGTGACCCTTACAGTTGTTACATAGGACTATGTTTCGGGCGTTACTCCATACTTTAATTTTTGTATCTGTGCAGGTGAGAATGAGAATCTCCCCTTCATGCCAACGCTACACGTACTGTCACAGACGGGATTGCTGACCGTATTCAACGTCATCAATCTGAACAAGGAAGCTCCTCAGATCTGCTCGCCGGTTACTATTGTCAGGTAATTATGATCTTAAATTGATCTTGCCCTACACGGCTAACATTTTTTAGAAGACAAATGAATGATGGCATGAATGAAATTATGTACACAAAATAAAATTAAGTGTGTAAAAATCATTGTAATTTAAAACCATTCTTGTGGTAATACATTATTTATCTATCTACCTAAGTATTAAATTTACCTCCGACGTTTCGAGTACGGCGTTGTCCCCGTGGTCTCGGAGAAGACTGGCTAAAGTTGACATCAATATCTATAGTCTGTATCTTTAGGTATTTAAAAAAGTGTAAACAAGATCTACCCTCAAATGGCTTCTTAAGTCCACAGACAAGTCATCCTCCAGACTGAGCATAGTAGCTCTACCCCCTCTGCCACGCATTTGGTAGTTTTACTCCATTTTCGAGACGAAAGTGTCTTTGTGTGACGTCCGTGTCTTTGAACGGACCAATCATGGCACGGGACCTCGCTCACCTCGTCCCCCGCACCCCCTGTATTTTTGGCAGCATCGGTTTCATGAAATAATTGCTCTAAACTCCGTCTAGAGGATTCCTAGTCTATGCTTAAGCCAGTTGAGGGTAGATGAAAACATTACATGATCGAATAATGTGGTGGTTTTGTATTTGGTTGGTTAATCAATAAATGTTATAACCACCCGAAAATTTACAAATTATTTGTTTACTTTTATTTAATTACCTAAAGATACAGACTAGAGGCGCGCGAGTTTGTCGAACTACCCGCACTTGGTCTTGTTTATTAACCTGAATGTTTCCATGTTCGCAGTACCACACCATTCCCTGCACAAGCGCAGCCCGTTGCTCCACCCCCAATAGCCGTTCCGCAGCCTAAAGTAAGTCATCTCAATGCTTAAACTTTCCACGAACTACCTCACTTACACTATAAGGCATAAGGGTGTCACAAATTATGCAAAATTGAGCCCTATCACTTTGAAACAAAGTTCAAAATCATGTGGGTAATATATTCCCTCTGCCTTAAAGGCTTCAATAAAGTAACAGGCGGTCTAGCAAAAAAGTTAAGTTTAACACATTCAATACCACTAAGTGCTACGGGTTACGCTCGTAGCGCGTAGCCACGGTTTCGTCGTATGTAGCGCGTAGTCGCTACGAACAGTGTACCCGACAGTCGGGTTCTTGGTGTTGAATGTGTTAACTTAACCTTCCGTGATTATTTCTCACTTGATGGTCTCATCGGAAGATCAGCGCTGGAAGTCGCCAGCAACATGCTGAGATGGGGCCATTTCGTGACACTTTATTTTTCACTATGCTATTTCTGTGTATGTCTATTGTCTGTGTGTTTACGAATAAAAAACTATTCTATTCTATTATATTTCAGCCCGTACAGCCTGCAATGCCGCAACCGACGCCGGCGGCCGCGCCTATTCCGTTCGGCGTGTCGGCCGCTCCGTTGTTTGGTGCCGGTTTGTATCCCCTTAGGCAGCGTACTACGTAGGCGAACAACACGCGAACGCGAAGCGAAGCGATGCGGTGCGGGGTGATTCAATCCTTTGACACCTATAGAAGTGTCCTACGTCTCGTGGAACTCGATGGCGTTACGTTGCCGGTCTGCTCCGACTTCAAGTACCTCGGTTCGCTGGTACAGTGCGATGGCAATATTGACCGTGATGTGAAAAACCGGATTAGCACAGGATGGATGAAATGGCGACAGGTCACGGAAACCATTTGCGACGCCCGAATGCCTCTTCGATTGAAGGGTAAAATTTATAAAACCATCATAAGACCTGTCGTCATGTATGGATCAGAGTGTTGGGCCCTAAAGGTGACGGGTGAAAAGAGGTTGCATGTAGCGGAGATGAGAATGTTAAGATGGATGTGTGGTGTGACAAGAATGGATAGGATAAGGAATGAGTATGTAAGAGGAAGCCTAAAAGTTGCACCCATAGTAGAAAAAGTAAGAGCGAATCGCCTAGCGTGGTACGGGCATGTGATGCGGAGGGATGAAAGTCATGTGACGAAAAAGGTATTACGAATGAATGTGGAGGGAAGTAATGGGAGAGGAAGACCGAGAAAAGGGTGGATGGACTGTGTGAGAGATGATATGAAGCGAACGCAAGTGAATGATGAGATGACGGGCGAGAGAGAGGTATGGAAGAAAAAGACATGCTACGCCGACCCCAAATGAATGGGATAAGGGCAAGCGAATGATGATGAGAAGTGTCCTACGTGGGCGATCTCGTTGCGAACGCGAACGCCTTGGGCCCGCCGCGCCGCGCCGCGTTCACGAGTTGTTCGCTTACGTAAGACGCAGCGTTAATCCCCTATATACATCCCTTCGCTTGATACCTACTAAATGTAACAACATGTACCTATATTTTATACTCAAACCGCTCAGAAACTCATGAAAAGGTAAAAATTGCATTATCTTGGCAATTTTGTACATCTGCGGCCGTAGCACGGTCGCATTTTTATCACCTGTCACAATGCTTGTCACGTTCTAACAAGTATGTAAGTGCGAAAGTGACAGGCATAGTGACCGGCGATAAAAATGGAACCATGCTGCCACCGTGGACTGTGTCTATATTGTAATTTTAGTTTCAAAGTTCTTCAAAAGTCTTACAAACCAAGTACCAAACACTAAATTAAATAAACGTTTTTATTATTAGCTATTCAATGGAGGCTCCTAAAATAGTTTGTTACCACGATAAGGGGTCATCCATTCCACCCCCATCCACCCCCATTGTCACACTTGGTCACATTTGGCAAACCCCTCCCGCATAGTGTGACGTCACATTTTTTTAACGAAATCGGGAAATGGAACTAAGTAGGCTGACCTATTTTTAATATTTTATCAAAATATTTTAGAAAAAACTAATTTTTAACCCAAAAATGATTAGGAAAGAAAATTAAACGAATAAAATTGATTATCGTTCCATAAACTTCTTATTTAACTGTACAGCGAATTAAATAATTTAAATAAGTTAGAGTGACGTCACAATGCTTGTGACTGGGGAGGGGTCCCCCCTGTCACATTTTCTTGACCCCCTAGTTTAAGGCCTAGTATGTACTACAGGTTTACTAAACAAATTAGTGCTGCACTCTGGCGGCAGAACATTGCAGTAATACTCCCTATTGTCTCGATGAGTACTAGTTGTCTGTGGAAAGAATAGGACAGTCAGAGTTAAAAGCTTGTACCAATGAATTTTTTCTAAAAACTTAACTATTGTATTGCCAACATTTACTTTTTTATTATAGTACCAAGTCTCCAGCCACAACCATTGCCGCAACAAACGCCTGTAGTGCAGCCACCAAAACCAGTAGAAGTCCAAGCGCCGCTAGCCCCCGTGCAGGTTTGTGATATGTCTTTATTTAGTAATCGCAATATCGTAGTGGTTTGTTTTGCTTTAAATAAGGTCCTATAGGCCCCGTGTATGAACTATAGGGGACAGCATAGGAGCCGTCAGATTTTTGGCGCGAGGCGTAAATGTGTCGTTTATGCTTCCGATGTAGCCCACAAGATGGCTGAACCTACTATGCACAAGGAAAGATATCGACGAGAACGGTAGATGAAGCAGTGTACATATGCACATATGTTTCCGATTCAGGCCACAAGATGGCAGACCCTCTAACGCGCACGGTCCCTATTCGACAGTTAGCTTAAAACTTTGCAGGAATGTAGCTTTTATATGGACAAAAAAGTATTAGCATCTGTCAAGTTTCGTGCCGCCGACACATGCAGTTCGATCGTGCTTAAAGGGGCCCACTGATTAACAGTCCGCCGGACGGTATCGGCCTGTCAGTTGTTCGGAACTGTCAAAATTTTGCTCTAACTGACAGGCCGATACCGTCCGGCGGACTGTTAATCAGTGGGCCCCTTTAGACATATTAGGCATAGGTATAACAATATATCGGTAATTTTGGAACGATAGTTCACAAATATTGGCAAATATCATAATGATATTTCGTATGTACAGTCAGCTTCAGAGTTATGTGACCCCCCCAAGAATAAGGCATTTCTACGGTTCCTGGTTCAAATCTCATAAAGACCATACTTTTTTTTTATTAACTGAATTGTATAATTTAAACAAACATTTAAAAATTTTGAATGACAACTATACAAAAAAAAGATGACGATAAAGGTAAGTATTAGAAAGAAATTTAAAAAATCCTTCCTGCTAGTCATACCTAGAACAATAATTTCGTCAGAAAAGCAAACGGCCGTGTGGCTTAACGGTTAGCAGCATTGACTATGAATCGTAAGGTTAGTAGTTCGAACCTTGGCCTGGGGAATTTTGATGTTTATTTTTTATTTGATGTTTTATTTTTTTTATGCATAATATTATGTTATATTATAACATAATTAAAAAAATATATGTCTTATTATATATGTAAATAAAAAATCTATAGATGATGATCATTTTTTATTAATTTATAAAAATATTGTTTACAAAATCAATAGTGCGGGTATCACGCGGGTATAGATCGCTACATCCACGAAGACGCGCAGATTTGTCAAATTTAACCGTTAATAACATGATAATAGGAACCAAGGCGCATGTCTTCGTCAATAATGGCATGATCTACAATAGTAAATTGGTTTCCTGTGAATTAGAATTTTGAGATAGTTTTATTTTATTAATATGATCTGGCCAGCTAGCAGATTATTACATCACAAAAAACAAGCTTGAAATAACAGTGTAAAAGTGTTATTGTTATACTGTATATCTTATACAATACATATGTAGATAAGCCAACATCTGAAGGGGTTTTAAAGCAATTTGAATTATGTAAAATTAAGACGTAAATACCTTCAGCTTTTTAATCTTCAAAGTAACAATGTCTCAACATTTTTTTTGGTGTGTTAAATAAGTAACGTGGTGGTTTACCAAAGTAATTTTGTTTATAATGTTTTGATTGTCAGTTGGCACGTTGGTCGTTTACTTTCTAAAGGTGCGACCACACACATTTTTGATCGCATGCAAAAGTATGGAAAAGACATGACGCGAACGGCACGCGTATATTGATTTTCATACATCTGAATTTCCGGACCGTCACCGTTTTTAGGGTTCCGTATTTAAGCAATGTGTGGTTGCACCTTAAATACCAATGTCATGTTTTCTTACACCTATGTAAATATGTGTTGAGTCTTGCAAAAAACGCATAATAATTATTATATATAAACAAATCCGATAACTTCAGTACAGTATAAAAAAAATACTTTCAGTTACAATCTTGTTGACAAAAGGAAAACTTGTAGACGTAAATTAGAATCAATTTTAGATTGGACCATATTATATGACAATATACCACAACGTTACTTTTCTTTCTGATTGAAATAATCTAAACGAACTTTGACGTAACAGCGAGAAACCACATGTTATCAAAGATAACAATATTCATCTCCTGTAACCGTCGGCACTTTAAAACAATTATAATACAAGGGCTTTCTCCACTAAATGGGCCGGATTCGATACAGTCCCTGTTTAGTTAATTTTAAATTGCCGATAAATTAAAATATGTATTTTATAAAAAAAAATACTGTTTGCAACCGTAGTTGCTAAATTATATTACTGTCTAAAATGTGACGATACGATTGTGCTTATGTTATTTTAAATTACAGGGAACTGTTTTTGAAACCGTGGGTCCCTTTTTTTTGTTTAGAAGACTATTATCGAGGCCTGTTAGTTAGGGAAAAAATAATGAGTTAATATTTGAACAATCTGACTCATCCATAAAGTTAACTGTAGGTATTTAAAAAAAATGTGATTACTTTCTAATAAGTTTAGTTATTTTAATTTATTTGAATACTTACATAGAGTTACCACGTCATTAAAGTCGAAATATGTCGACCTATTTTCGACCTTATATAATTTCAACATGTCTTATTAATTTGCTTTAACTTGCCTAACACAATTATTTCGCCAATAGTGGAGAAAGACCCAGAACACAAATGGAAACACAGTAGGTATATTTTTTTCATTAATCAATAGCGAAGAGGGTATCCATCACTTTCTTCGACTTGTTTGAGTCGGCTTTTCATGCTCGCCACCATGTTTGAACAAGTGTTCGAGTTCCTCAACAATTCCCAGGTCCTGTGAACTTCGTCGTCTAGGTTTTTTTTGGATCTGACTTGGGTAGGGTCCCAGTTAAGCACCATTTGACTCCACAAGTTCTCAATTGGGTTCAGGTCAGGACTTTTAGAAGGCCAATCGAAGACTGTAATGTCCGCCTGAGAAGACAACCAGTCTTGAACTATACGCGAACGATGCACGGCAATAGGTCTTGCACTAAATAAATTTGGCCCTCAGGGTAGGCGACGCGAACTGATGACATCATTACGCCACGCAATACCTCAAGGTATCGCTCACCGTTCATTCGTCCTCCTACTTCTACAAGCTCACCAGGGCCCATGGAAGACATCCATCCGTAATACGCTGAAAATATTTTTTGTGATAAATATCATTTACTTATACCTATAAATATCTATTCTCATACCCATAACATAAAAAAGTATATATTTTACCTAACGTTATCCTTCCGCTTGTTCTAAGGTCTAGCACATTTTTGGGGTTAAATCTCTCCCCGCTTCTCCGCTACAATATTTTTCAGCCATCTTTGTCGGACTTAAAACATTTTTCGTCCGTAAAAATTACGATTTCATTCTCCCAATCGAAATTTTCGTATTTTTGTGCGAACCCTACACGTTCGTTTCGATGAGCTTCTGTTAACTTTATCTTTTTGGCTGGTTTAAAATGGTGTATGTTAGCAGCATGAAGGTGTCTTCTAACCGTGCTAAGTGACACTTCAAAAGTTTCCGCAGTGGAGCGAGTGCTGGTAAACGGAGCATCAGTATGAATTTGCACTATATTACGATGCCGCTCAGATTATTCAGTGTAAGCCGAAGGACGAGGGCCTGGTTTCTCACATTCCACGTCTCCCTGTTTTTGGTAACTTCTTACCCACCTACGAACCGTGTCTCTCTGCAAATAAAAATACGTATAAAACAATCTATAGTATGTTTCTAATGCTGTGTAAGAGGAGAACGTTTCATTATAAAAAAAATATGAGAGAAATATTTAGTGTATATATTTTATACCGTTTTGATTGAAATTTGTTGAGTCTATCTTGCATATATTGTAACTATACAATTTTACAAGTTTGTTGTTTACATGTTTAAAATAACTGCATGTAAAACCGTCCTAAATATGCAATAAAACATCACATGGACCCCTTTAAAATTGTATAGGTATTAATATTATCTTATGTAACAGAAAAATACTCTGCGAAGATTTTAACTATAATGTTGCGGTTCATAAGATACAGAAGATGGGACAATTCTTTAAAATAAAGTTAAAACACAATTAAATAGTAAACCGAATTTTTAGCTACGACTAACTTACTTTCACAAAAAATACTCCCGATGTGTTTTATTTGTTTGGGATTTCTCTAAACAGCCCCAATTAAAAAAACTCTTTTTATTATATACCCACACACAATATATCTGTTGGTTTATCTTATTAGGTAATACAATATGCTACATTGACAAACAGAAAAAAAATCATTAGTCACAATAGTTACTTACCGTAATATTCAACTTTCGTGCTATTTCCTTGATACTTTTGTTATCTTCCCAGAGATTTACGATTTTGGATTTAAGAAAAACTGTTAATCGCACCATATTGTTGTTCGAAATTAGAATCGGGCGTGGGCTATTAAATTAATTGATTAAGAATTCAAAGACAAAGGTCACTAAATATAATTGCTTTGACACACGGTAGGAATCACTTGGATCGTAAATTATTACTTGCCCTCAAATTGTATTTTTCTACACGAAATCACAAAACTGAATTACTCCAGATCTTCAACCTTAAATATAATTACTTAAAGTCGTTGTTAGTCGCCTTCGAAAATAATATGAGGGCAGGAAAATATTGATAAACCAAGACAATACTATATTGTAACACAAGCTTGCTAAACAGGGACGCATATATAATAATAGTTGGAATCATTTGCGTCTACGGCGCCGCCTGCTACTGGTTCAAATTTTCACATCCTTAAGCAAGCGCTCCCGTAGCCCAGTGGAATGAGGGCCGGTCTAAAGTATGGCATAGTAAGGCCAGACATATCGCTGAGGTCCAAGGATCGATTCCCACTAGCGGACGTTGAATAGCATCGGAGAAATACAATTTTTGTAAGAATCGATTGGAATACTGAGTCTCGGCCTGCCGAGCGGCGAGTTAAAGTTTTCGATTCAGGGGGGGTCACATATCTCTGCAGCTGACCATAGGTTTCGAAAAACTGATTGGTACGAGCTGGGGTTTGAACCCACGACCTCCGGGTTGAAAGTCGCGCACTCTTACCGCTAGGCCACCAGCGCTCCGAACTACACACAACTTTTTTTTTTAACGAGCCTATAAGGTGTCCCACTGCTGGGCAAAGGCCTCCCCACTACTATTCTGTAAAAAAAATGAGCTATAATTAGCCATATTAAAATTATTTTAAACGGGTCACTCACGTATTATTAAGTAGAATAAACATTTGACAGGTTTCGAACCAATTTTCGAGGATCTTCCTCATGGACACCGCCTTTACTAGTCAAGAGCTAGTATTTGATGAATGGCTGTTTAATTTTAACTTAATTCCAGGTCCAACCAAAACCAGCGCCAATCCCCCAAAAAGATCCCACTCCAGAAATAAACGCAGCCCTAAAGGCCGAGCAAGAACTAGCCAATAAACAGAAGGCAGACCAGGAATTCAAGAACATGCTCATCAGGGAGGCCAACGAGTTTCAGACCGAGCTGTACGAGTTCGTTAAGAAGACGAGGCAGGCACAGATTCAGGTCAGTTTTTACAGACTTTCTCTATGTTTTCCAAGGAAAGTATAGGTTTTTAAAGGTCCAGCAACTCACATGTGACACCACTGGAATAGCGAACAAGCAGAAGCAGACCAGGAATTCAAAAACATGCTCATCAGGGAGGCTAACGAGTTTCAGACCGAACTGTACGAGTTCGTTAAGAAGACGAGGCAGGCACAGATTCAGGTCAGTTTTTACAGCGTTTCTCTATGTTTTCCAAGGAAAACACTAGTTTTTAAAGGGTCAGCAAGACACATGTGTCACCGCTGGAGTAGCGCCAAACAGCAGGCAGACCTGGAATTCAAAACAGACACAGTAAATTTGCTGTTTTGGTGTCACCCAACCCAAGACACTTTAAAATTTATTCTAAGCTTAAAAGCATCGTTCGCAGACATTTCTCTTTGATACAAAATTGTATGTATGGCATTATTTCTCATACGTTCTTTCAGTTTCCTCCTAATCTTTCTCTCCTAATCCTTCCTAATCTTTCCTCCTAAGGCCCAAGGTACTATAGCACTTATTCAGTTCGATGAAAGGGTCTAGCAGGCTAAGCTAACAAGATTGGCCCCCGCAAGGGATTTGGTTGTAATTTGAGGTGCAGTAGTGGCAGGTCCTAAGAACACTGTATGCATAATATCAGCCTTCGATCTTCTTTTGTTCCAGACTTATCCACGAAAATGTCAAAATATCAAGGTAATTTTTAAACGGTTATTTCAGCTAAACCAAGCAAGCGAGAGTAACCGAATAAATTCAGAATGAAGGAGCATCAAATGGGGTTTATAATGCATATTTTTACAGACATTCATTTCCTTGAACTTGGATGAAAAAAAAGTTCTTTTTGATATTGTGTATGTCTTGCGGGGGCCAATCGTGTTAGCTTAGCCTGCTAGACCCTTTAAATCATATTCAATTGGAACAGAGTCGCATTTGTTTTGTTTCGTTCAATTTTCAAACAAACCCAAAATCAACTCTATTCCCTGCACGAAAGGTTCAAATTTCAGTGGCTAATTCTGGGTTTTTCATTGGCATGGAGGCCTTAGGAGGCTAAAATAAATAAGCGGGGCGGAAGTTACACAACAGATTTTTGTAACGCTATTATCAAAATTCTATTGATTTTTCAGTTCTACCGCGACCTCCATGCGATAGACACAAACGCAGACCTCCAAAACTTAGACGCCGGAACCCTGAAGAAAGAGTGCTCCGTTGAGGACCTGCGCAGCGCCATTATCGCGCTGAAGTTGGACCTAGTCCGCTCATGCGCGGTGGTCGCTGAAGCTAGAACGCAATCCGAGTAAGTCAATTTAGTACAACTAGCCTCCGCTCAAGCGAAATAAACGAAAAACTTAACGTGTAGTATCAGCCGGGCTAGCACATGATTGGCGCGATAGTATCTCGCCCGCGGGATAGACTACCCGTCCCCCTTTAATTAATAAAGTTAGAAAAAGACGGGTCTATCTCGCGGGCGAGATACTGTCGCGCCAATCATGTGCTAGGCTTACAGAGTGTCAACGACAAGGCAGAGGACCGACAAAAATGGAAATCGCTCCACCGACAAGAGTCTCAACTCTTAAATATATGATGAGCCTCCGTTCGGTGGCGTGACTATTCCGACTCGACCGAGGTCCATGGAAATTACTTAGTTGAAAAGTCATGAAATTTAAAAATCTATTGGAGATCGTCTTTTCGTGCCGTCTTCTTTGCCGCTTTATACTCAAACAATAATTGTTTCACTAATTATTAGTTTACCAAACCTTGTTTACCTTACAGCTCAAAAGACTTGGACCAGTGGACCCAAGCGGACCCTCTAACCACGAAGCGAGTGGCGTCTGTCAAAAAACTCGCCTACTACGTGCAAAACCAGCTCGAACAAGCGCACAGCTCGCTCACCTACAAGTGGAATCAGCTCGCTGAGCAAGAATTGAAATCCAATAAGTAAGTACCCAGTACCCTCTACCACAAGGGCACGAGGGGCCCGTGCCCAGGGCCCCCATCCTCGGGGGGCCCCGAAGGACAGACAGTAACAGTATATTTGACTACCCATAATAAATAGAAGATCATAGTAGAAAAATGTTAGTTTAATTAGCTTTCTTTACTTTCCAAAAGGGTCCCAAATTCTTATGTGCCCAGGGGCCCCAGCATAGTTTAAGACGGCCCTGTAAATACATATAAAGGTTGTCCACTTTCTGGAAAGTCAGGAAATTTCTAAGTCAGGGAAAAATTAGAAAGAGTTCAAGGAGTAGGTAAAATAAACCGAAAACCATCTATGAAATTATATAAAAGAAAAATGGTATGACGAATACTTATCAGTTTCTCAGGCACATAATCAATAATCATTAAATGATTAATGAAAATAACATATATTACATAATCATTAAATGATTATGTAATATATGTTATTTTATAGTTTTTAAAGTCACCCCGGGTACCTAAATAAGGGCCAAGCCTTCCGAGGACATCATCAAATTCAATGTAACTTCGACCCATCGAATAATCATCATCATCGGCTCTTGTCCGAACACTGCGTCCTTAAAGCTCGGCCTTCGGTGTCATTTTAACAGATATAAAATTTTCAATAATTCCAGACCAGGCCCCCGCATGATCCGACCAATCATGGACGACGTGTACCAACCTCTAGTGAAGCAACAGGAAATACTCAGTCGGCAAGAAGCAGTGCTCAAGATGCTCAGAAACACGCTCAACGAATGCGACGGCCCGGTGTACAAATCTACGTTAAGGAGCACGCCTTTTAAAAAGTAAGTTTAGCTATGTACCAACCTATGTAAAGCTACAGGAAATACTCAATCGGCAAGAAGCTGTGCTCAAGATGCTCAGAAACACGCTCAACGAATGCGACGGCCCGGTGTACAAATCTACTTTAAGGAGCACGCCTTTTAAAAAGTAAGTTTAATCATTTAGATAGTAACTACTACAGTGTACAAACTTCTAGTGAAGCAACAGGAAATACTCAATCGGCAAGAAGCAGTGCTCAAGATGCTCAGAAACACGCTCAACGAATGCGACGGCCCGGTGTATAAATCTACGCCTATATTGAGGAGCACGCTTTTTAAAAAGTAAGCTTAGTAATTCAGATACATAGACATAGTCGGGAGGAAGGCGCGCTCAAGATGCTTAACCCTTTAACCCAAAGACGTCAATTCAGGACAAGGTTCACCATGACGCGCCGCGCACGGTAGGCGAGGCGTTCAATGGGTCAAAAATACGTTCAATGAAAGATGATGGTCAAATGTACAAGTCCACGCCTATATTGAGCAGCACGCCTTTTAAAGAGTAAGATTAGTCGTTGAGATACAGTCGGGCGGAAGTTATGCTCGAGATGGTTAAAAACTCGCCCCTTTCATGTGATGGTCAACACATGTGTATACCTAAGTCCACGCCGGACGAATACGACCTTCACATCTTCAAGAAGAGAGCCTTCTGAGGTATTGTGAGACGATGGATGTCTTGCACAGTCCGTGTATAATACTGTGTTATGTGCTGTGTTATTTCAGTTCTTCCTGTGTATTTTGTATCTTGTACCTACTTTTGTGTTATATTTTTCTTGAATATAAATATTTTGTTAGGTTAAGAGCTAAAAATGGAAAGCCACGTGTCATTCTCTATGAGTAAACATTTCACTATAAACATTTTCTTATGCTAACGTTACCAACTCAATTTCCAGAGATCCACTCTCCAAACTGACCAAAAACATTCTAAACATGAGTCTAGAACCCCAGAAATCGGAGAGCAAAAATCTACTCACCCCTCAAAAGCTGGATGCGTTGCGCGACATGTTATCCAACCACAAGACAGTCAAGATCAAACCAGTGAATGTGGAGATGAGGCATCATTTGACTACGATGAGGATGAGCTATGAGAAGAGTTTGAGGGAAGAAAAGGCGAGGGAGCAAGCGATAAAAGTTGAACCAGGTATGTAGTGATATTCAGAATTAAAATGTAAATAAATACAATAAACATTCTATTGGATATTATTAGAGAAATTGACTAAGTCCCACAGTAAGCTCAATAAGGCTTGTGTTGTGGGTATTTAGACAATGATAACATATATATATGTAATATATAAATATTTATAAACACTTAGTCTATTTTTTATTCGGTAGACTAAAATGACATTTCATACTATGAAATGTTATTTTATGTTCATACTAGGAAATTTCATTTTAGTGTAGCGAATAAAAAAATTGACTTTATGTACTTCGATTTGAATAAGTTGTCTGACATTAATCAAACTAAACTTCTGATTTCAGTGAAAGTGCAAGTGAAACAAGAAGTGAAGTCTGTAATTAAGCAAGAACCTAGACCAGTGAAAGAACCTCCGAAACCAGTGTTTGCCCCCATAGTAGTCACGCATGCTCCACCATCTACTAAGACTTTGTTCACTGAAGGTAACTAAAGTGACTTACCTTAAATCTTACTTACTTAAAACACAACATAAAGTGTAAATATATTTTTCCTTTTTTATTGTGGGACGTACCACATTGTTACAACCTATAAATTGTATGTGCAGATGTCAATCCCAATGAAAAAATCAACGATGATCAACTCTGGCCAACGTGGGACTCGAACCCACATCCTTGGATTGCCGGTCCAATTACAATTCTCGGTCGGCCGGTCTACAATTTATAGATTATAACACTTATAGCTAAAGTGTGTTCATCCTTACTTGTCCTATCATGTAAACAAACACTTCTCGAAGACATTATCACACTTTTCTCTGGAATTCAATAATCATCACTTAAAATGTTGGTATATACTTAAAGAAACTCACAGAGCATTGAAATCAACCAAAACCACTGAAAAATATCATTTCTAATAATATTTTCATCAATAATCGCAGAAACGAACGGATCACCTCAAAAACATCTGACATTACGATGTCTAGATTGTCTATGAATCGTATTGTTGGAATTACAATTTGACGTCACGTTTGTTTACATCAGTGGTGGGCAAACTTTCTTCATGAGGGGCCAAAACTTGAAGGAATTTCAGAGGAGGGCCAGATTTACAGCAAAAATGTATTTTTATTATATTGCTGGCCATATTATACATTTTTTTAAATGACCGGCGGCGGGCCAGATAAATCCTTTCGCGGTCCGCACTTGGCCCGCGGGCTGTACTTTGCCCACCACTGGTTTACATGATAAGACACGTAGAGTTAGACCAAGAAAAGTCGATTTTGATAGTCCACGCAATGCAAGTGTCATTTATACGTTTAACGATTTAATAGAAGTTTGACCTCATATCCTCATTAGGGTGTCTCATGAGACTTTTTGACCGCCAAACACGTCAACTGACGCAGTGGCGACATCCCAATATCGACCTTCGTGCATTTCAAGAAGTTTCACAATTAAAACCAGAGTAATATTGTTACAGAACCAAAAAAAGAACTTCCCAGCTCTCAAACCCAACCTCAAGAGATCAGCTTCACGATATCCAAAACACCAACGGCCTCTCGTAACGTGCTTAAAAACCTGCTCGAAAATAAGCAGGTTACGGTCGAAATGAAGAAAGATGAAAACACTATGGACAGCTTCATGGGGCAGAAGATTTGTTCCCCTTCAAATTTCAACTGTGAGTATCATCATCATCATCATCATCATTCTAGCCTTCAGTCGCCCACTGCTGGGCATAGGCCTCTCTTCGTATAGTTCTGTTCTGTGTGGTTCTGTGAGTATAGTGACTGCCAAGCTCTAAGAGTAACTATAACAAATACCCAAGTCATTAAAGGCGCCTATAATATGTGAAGAGTGTCCTGGGCTTCCCCTAGATCCTATTATCAGATTTTGACCTGGTGACAATAGGGCCAATGGGGTTGGCAACTGTCAAAAGTTTGTATAGATGGTGCCAGTATAGGTTTTACCTGTTTGTTTTATGCTATGAAATTTGGCTTTCAAGCATCCCGGCCTTTAATTTCCCAAAAAAAAAAGGTTTGACACTAGGTATTTGTAGCTTTGACAGGAAAACCTATGCTGATGCCACCTCTAAAATACTTCGACCGACCAACCCCATTGTGAATGTAAAAATTTTTAAATGGTCCAGCAGTCTTCGAGGATTTGGGGAACATGCATTAAAAACAGGTAGAACAAGAAAAAAATCATGAACAACATTGATCACATTCAGAGTCTCCTTTTTGATGTCAGTTAAAAAAAATAACAATCGATTTATACCTATACACATGCAAAATTAACACATTTCAATTTTCAGTCTCATCAGTAATAGTCGCAACACCTACAGCATCATCTTTCACAACGAAACCCATATCAGCACTTAATAACATGTTAAATCAATTCACACCAACTGAAAATAAAACTATTGAGACTACTGAACCAGTCAAAGAAAAGATGTCCAATCTTTTCACAATGACAACGAAATCTAACGTGCCAGATGTTTTGGGCAATTCTAATATGATTACGATCAAAAGAGTTGAACCTAAAACTGAATCGAAAGATAAATCGAAAGAGAATGCCCCAGCGAAGACAGAGAATGTAATATTGACAATTCCTAAAGTGAATAAAGATGATAAAAAGGAAAATGAGCAGAAACCACTTAGTGTGCAAAATACGAATAAACCTTTGTTTAGTTCTGTTGCTCAACCAATTGCAATTACTTCTGCATTTACTAGTAAAGCAGGTATGTATTTTTGAGTTAATGCAGATACACGCCAATGACTTAAAAAACTACAAATTAGACCTCCGTATAAGTCTAGCAAAAATTATTAGTGTCTGAGAAATCATCGATTTTGTGTTCTTAGTGAACCATGCTACTAAGAAACTTGATTATTTCAAAAAGTATGAATGTATATCCTAATAAAATACACCAGAATCTGAGACATATTAGGTTTGACTGACAAATGTTCTAAAAATTATAAATCGTAAGTATAGAGGTCGAATCGGTATATTTTATGGTCTTAAGGGGCCCACTGATTACCAGTTCGCCGGACGATATCAGCCTGTCAGTTAGACGCAAAATTTGACAGCTCCGAACAACTGACAGACTGATATCGTCCGGCGAACTGGTAATCTGTGGGCCCCTTTATATCATTAGAGTCTTCGTTTATACCTACTGAATTTAACAACCTGTATCTATATTTTATCCTCAAGCTATATCGCTCAGAAACCCATGAAAAGGTAAAAATTCCATTGTCTTGGCAATTTTGTACATCTGCGGCCGTAGCACGGTCGCATTTTTATCACCTGTCACCATGCCTCTCACGTTCTGACAAGTATGTAAGTGCGAAAGTGACAGGCTATAAATATAGAACCATGCTGCTACCGCTGGGTGGCAATAAGATGATAAATAAAATTGTTTAAAGTATTGCCATTTCTAGGTGATTTACAAAAATCAGACGAAGCTAAAACAAAACTGGAAACAGAAGCGCCCAAGGAAGCTCATAAATCTACAGCAGCGCCTGTGTCTTCAGCATCCATATTTGCTACAGCCAATGCTACTATTACAAGTAAACTTATTTCCACTACTATATCAATAATAAAACATTAACCCCCTTATTCATAAACGTTTACTAAAGTTGACAAGCCGATAATAATCGTTTGTCCCTTTCCGACGTATTGGTATGATGGAAAGGGGCAAACGATTATTATCGGCTTGTCAACTTTAGTAAACGTTTATGAATAAGGGGGTAAGAATATAGAAATTTTACATATAAAACTTCTATTTATTCTATTTGCTTTATATAACAATTAAAAAAAAACTTGTACTTACCAGACATAATTGTATTCATCCTTACTTGTCTTATCATGTAAACAAACACTTCTCGAAGACATTATCGCACTTTTCTCTGGAATTACACAATAATCATCACTTAAAATGTTGTTGTATACTTAAAAATACTTACAAAGTCTTGAAATCAACAAAATAACCAAAATAATATCATTTTAAATAAGATTTTCATCAAAAATCGCAGTAACGAACGGATCACATCAAAAACATCTGACATTACGATGTCTAGATTGTCTATGAATCGTATTGTTGGAATGACACTTTGACGTCACGTTTGATTACACGATAAGACACGTAAGGATGAATAGACTTTAGATACATGTTACGTAGTTGCAATTTAAGCATGCCATTTTAAAATGAGTGCGTAACTTCTGTAGAGTGAGACTCTTAAATAGAATCATTAGGACGAAGCCTGTTCAAGACAGACCCACTATCTTCCCTGTTTTTGTGTAGAATTTTAAGGTTTACTTATCTTATCACCTACTATCATTCTTTGTTTCAGTACCTAAACCAAAGTCAATGTTTGGATCTCCTGCAACAACATCAGCACCTACATCATTTCAATCAATATCTACTTCTAAACCTGATTCTTCGAGTATATTTGCAGCAGCAAATACGTCTACTCCGAAAACCCAGTCAAGTTCAGTATTTGCTGCAAATACAACACCTTCAAGTGTCTTCGGCGCAAATCCTTCTGTATTTGGCACTGCAGCCACCACTGTTCCAAGTACTACTTCAGAAAATGCAGCGAAATCAACTGAAAGCACTTCAGTGGCATCAACGCCATCTACATTTGGGACAGCGAAATCAGTATTCGGTTCCGCGTTTACTGCCACAACTACTGCCTCTGTTACTCCATCCACCAAAATACCTGAAACTTCCACGCCTAGTACCCCAAGTACACCTACAACTCAAAGCGTTGTTTCAACTGTGGCTAGCTCATCAGTTACAACTACATCGTCAATATTTGGTTCAGTAACATCAACCACACAACCTTCAGTATTCGGCGGTGTACCATCATCAACCACTGTATTCGGTTCTGCGACACCACCCTCAGTTTTCGGTAGTGGCGTTGCAAAGTCTGCTTTCGGGCCATTCTCAGTTAGCACTACTACAACCAGTTCAACTACTAAAACATCTACACCTAGCACTACATCATCAGTAGTTGAAAGTACAACAACACCTACGTCTGTATTTGGAACTCAAGCGTCTGTGTTTGGGAGCACAACAACAACAACAACAACATCATCTGTATTTGGAACTGCCACAACTAAAGCAACAGACACTGTAACAACGACAGCGTCTGTATTTGGAAGTACTGCCACAACTTCTGCTCCAGTACTTGGAAGTACTGCCACAACACCTACTTCAGTATTTGGAAGTACTGCCTCAACTCCAGCCTCTGTATTTGGAAGTACTGCCTCAACTCCTGCTTCAATATTTGGAAGTACTGTCACAACTTCTGCTCCAGTACTTGGAAGTACTGCCTCAACTCCTGCTTCAGTATTTGGAAGTACTGCTTCAACTCCAGCGTCTGTATTTGGAAGTACTACCACAACTTCTTCAGTATTTGGAAGTACTACCACAACTTCAGCCTCAGCATTTGGAAGTACAACTTCATCTGTATTTGGCACAACAACCACACCATCCGTATTTGCAACTGCAGCTAAATCTGCATTTGGCAGTCCTACCACCACCACGCAAAGTTCAGTTTTTGCTCCCACGTCAACTCCATCCGTATTCTCTGGAGCAAATCAGAATCAGTCTGTATTCGGAACACCGGCCACTCAAGCTTCAGTATTTGGTTCGCCAACGACACAAGCGTCCGTATTCGGAAGCCCTGCGACTTTTGGAAGCACATCAACAACTCAATCTGTATTCGGAACACCAACTACGCAATCTTCTGTCTTTGGTAGTCCTCAGACAACACAATCATCCGTATTCGGGAGTCCTGCTTTTGGTTCACAACCTAGCCAATCAGTATTTGGCAGTCCGACATCACCATCAGTTTTCGGTGCTCAAACCCAAGCATCTGTATTTGGTACCCCAACGCAATCCACCCAAGCCTCTGTCTTTGGTACTCCTACTCAAACTACTCAAGCTTCAGTCTTCGGAACTCCAAGTCAGACCACTGAAGCGTCTGTCTTTGGCACACCTACTACACAATCCTTTGGTCAGAGCGTGTTTGGAAGCCCGGCTACTACGACGCAAAGCTCTATGTTCGGCGGAGAGTCGCTGTTCGCTTCGGTTAATATTTCGACGACTAGTGCTTCGAGCGGCGGTAGCATATTTGGAGGGTAAGATTTTCTTATTACTTATTTAAGTTTCTTTCTATACTCCAGATAATAAATTGATATGTCGAATTCCTATGATTGTCCAGAACTTAAAA
Organism: Cydia splendana; assembly: GCF_910591565.1. Lineage (NCBI taxonomy): Eukaryota > Metazoa > Arthropoda > Insecta > Lepidoptera > Tortricidae > Cydia > Cydia splendana. Next base: position 2,913,836 of record NC_085965.1, on the reverse strand, counting down.
TTGTTCTATGAGAGGTCTCACAAATAAGGTAGAAAAATTGAGTGAAAATATCGAAAATACTATTAATTGTTTCGTTTGGCTTCCTTTTTTGTCACGAACAATTTAGAACTCTTCTCTTTCTATTATCTATACAGTAACTTAAAGCCTTTTTTTTTGTGGACTACATGAATGTTAAAAGGACATAAAACTTAATTAAAATGCTCAAAATTTGATACTCTTGAAGAGTATTTGGTCAATGTCATCATTGTCCCTGCTTTTTGCCACGGCTCATGTGCCCCTGGGGTCCGCTTGACCGATTTTAGTCAAAGATCAGACTCTTTAACTTTGCATATAGGTATACCGTATATGATCCATTTATTATATTTCTAGATCGACCGGCTCCCCAGGGTTCGGCAGCAGCAACACCAACGTTTTCGGCGCCAAAACCACTTTCGGTCAACCAAACCCTGCCGCCGAAGCCATTTTCGGCGGCGGTGGGAGTGGAGGGGGATTCGGACAAACACAACCCGCTAATAATTTCTGGGGGAACAATAATAACAGCAGCGGTGGATTTGGGTCCAGTGGTTTTGGTAAGCATATCTTATACCTATAAACGAGCAATTCTTAGCAAGTCAAAACGAGAAACGGCTCTAACGATTTCGATGAAATTTGCTATATGGGTGTGAAAAATCGATCTAGCTAGTTCTTATCTCTGGGAAAACGTGTTTTCCCCGATATTACCTGTAAACCAGGCTTACTTAGAATCGCGGGAAATCATTGAATATCGATTATTAAGCTATAAGGAATTGGTTTTTGAACTCTTCCATCATGTATTTATATTAAGGTTGCGAACAATATTGTAAGATTCATAAACTAGCGTTCAAAAATCATTTAATTCTTTTAAATTAGAACAAAGTTGCATTATTATATTTCAATTGATTTTTAAACATAATAATTTCAATCTTATTTTCTAACACTATTGGTTTAAATTTTACTGTCACTCTTTAGTTATTTAACAAATTTCTAGTTCTTCCCGAAGCTCTTTCCGAGCGATAACTTGTAATTTATCATAAAGCCTCGTGAAAGTCAGCTGCTGCTCCGTTTGTGGGTCGTAGAAAGGTAACCAGCAAATACGGTTTTTTATTTAATATTGACTTATCTGCAGGTCAACAAGCCACAACGCAATCATCGTCCGTCTTCGGGACGGGCAGCTTCAGCGCCCCCTCGCCGCAGGGACAAGCATTCGGCTCACCCACCCCTTCCACAGGTTAAGAGTGTTAAGACCACTTGCACCATCCCACTAACCCGGGGTTAAGTGGTTAAACCGTTATCCCAGTGTCAAATTGTACTAGTAACCATGGTAACTCCAGGTTTAACCGGTTAACCCCGGATTAGTGGAATGGTGCAAGTGACACTTAGCGCCACTCGCATCATTCCACTAACCCGGGGTTAGCCGATTAAACCGTTAACCCAGTGTCAAATTGTACTGGTAACCATGGTAACTCCAGGTTTAACCGGTTAACCCCGGTTAACCTAATGTGAATGGTGCAAGTGACCGTAGAATGTGTCTACTTTACTCCAAAATTCACAATTTAATATAAATACTATGCAGTCAGTATGTTGGTATATATGCCGATTTAAATATTCTTGAGCGAAAAGTTTCCCACACAATAACACAGAACGTTCTCGACAATTTTTCACGTATTTTTTATATTCATTGCAGGAGGATTCGGCAGTGGTTTTGGTTCCAAAGCTGTTTTCGGCCAACCAGCCGGGTGAGTGTCTCGCATAACTATCGTTGATTTAATATGGACTTTCGAGGGCATAGTTAAGGCAATTATAAGGGTTAAATCCCTTATAATTGGTTTTTCTATTTCTCCAACGCATTTTTAATTCCAAAGACATTACGATTCTCACGAAAGAGAAAACAGGAATCGATTACAAAAAAATGTTCAACAAATTAGCACTAAATCCAGGAAGACGGTCAAATGAAATCGTTTTTGAACCATGAACACTAATGAGCTTCGAGGAGACTCGGAAGTCACGTCCTTCCATTCTGACTTCCAATTTTATCGCTAAATTAAGCGCTTCATTGAACACGAACTAAGACATTGGTTACACGCTAATTCTGGCGTCAGTTCAGTCCATCAGTCTGGTCAGACTGACGGGAGAATTATCGTGTAACACGCGGACTGATGGTCTGGACTGATGAAAATTTAAATTTTTAGATAATATTCGTCCGTCCATTTTGAATGACAGAAAACTGATAGGAGACTGATCGTGTAACCTGTTTGTGTCAGTCTTGCGTCAGTCACCATATTAGACAAGACTAAATGACTGTGTTGCGTTCTGTGTCCAAACGGCGACTGTGTCGTAATTTTATCAGTCTGTTGTCAGTCTGGACTGATCGTCTAACCGTGTCCATTTTCCATCATTCTGGCATCAGTCAAAACTGGAATGGACTGATGGATTGAACTGACGCCAGAATTAGCGTGTAACCGATGTCTAAAATACCCGCCATTTTTAGTTTTGGTTCCCCGACCAGCTCCGGGTTCGGAGCGCCGGCGGCATTCGGCGCGCTCAACAAGAGCCCGGGCGGGTTCGGCGCGGCGCCGGCCTTCGGAGCCGCGCCGGCCTTCGGAGGAGCGCCCTTCGGCGGGAGCTCGCCCGGTGGAAGTGTGTTTGGAGGCGCTGCACCCGCTACAGGTACCTAAATAATTCAAATATCATTTATTTTTATTGGAAAAAGGTAAACATTTGACCAGAATCTCACCTGATGGTAAGTGCCGATGCAGTCTAGGATAGAACATGCTTACCTAAAAGATGATTTACTCTCGATTTAAAAAGATCCAAGTTAAAATAATGGACTGGGAATAGATTTGCAGGAAGTGAATTCCACTCCTTAGCCGTTCGCATGATAAAGCTAGATGCATAGCGTTTAGTACGAACACAGACAAGACATCCTCCAGTCTGAGCATAGTAGCGCTACCCCCTCTGCCACGCATACGGTAGTTTTACTCCATTTTCGAGTCAAAGTGTCTTTCTGTGACGCCCGTATCTTTTAACCGGACCAATCACGGCACGGGACTCGCTCACCTCGTCCCGCGCACCCCAGTATTTTTGGCAGCATCAGTTTCATGAAATAATTGCTCTAAACTCCGTCTAGAGGATTCCTAGTCTATGAGTACGAATCATGCCCCAATGCATAGTAGGGGGGCCCTAAAGTTCATGCACTGCACGACGCTCCCTGTAAATAATTATTGCTAATCGTAAACTCTGTCCCAGGATTCGGCTCGCCAACCCAATCCAACGCCACGTTCGAGAGCCTAGCCACGCAGAACACGCTGACGTTTGGAAACTTGGCTCAACAAACCGCGCCCGCGCAGCCCGCGCCCAGTTTCAATACGTAAGTAAACCGAGCTAACGCAAAACGAATACCTACGTCAAAACAGTTTTTGGAAATTTCTCAAAATGGTCTAGCCCATGACTTGCGAGGTCTACAGCTGGCAAGACCTAGTGGTCTCATATTAACTCACATATTAACGCGAAATTTATTCAATTACCTTTATTTACCGCCGTTTCGACACAGGTTTCACTGGTCGTGGTCGCGGCTAACAGCAACATGTCACATGAGTTGATATGTGTTCAAAACGCGGAAGTTTTAAATGTTATATTGCAAACCTAGTTGTCTATTAGTATAACATATAGGCCCGTGCGCATTGGAGTCTACTAAGAAGTAGTACGTCGGAGATAATCTTGAAGTTTACGAAATTAAGTCCAGTATAATAATGTGTGAAAATTCAAGTTATAGATTTTTAACTCTTGCGTCCTTAAATGTATTTTTTCTGTCGATTCGATATCGCGTCCGTGGGACTCAAAAGGGAAAGGGTAAGGGGGTAATAAGTGACCCCCATTTTGGTGTAAATTGAAGAAGAAGAAGCAAAGTGATTGGCCCGCTTGCTTTTATATTGGCTTTGATTGTACAGCGAGCTGTAAAATTGTATGGTCCCGTAATGAATGGAAATAATTCATAAAAGTGGCCATGCACTTTTGTAGCTAGATGTGCATAAAGTCACTATGAAAGCTGAATAGGGTGACTGCTAGTTATTGGCCACTACAAATAGTAATTGGCCACTCCTAAAAATCAGAAAGAAACAAGCAAATTGAAGCCTTATGGGTTTAGAATGATTCGCGGTTAGTTCCACTAGACTTATATCGACCGGGATATGAACCGTGATTACCCTTTGTATTGTTTTCGAGCTCCCGATATTTCGACGCAGTTACATGCATCTTGTTCACGGGTAACAAGACGGGTTGTAGACGGGCAGTTACCCGTGAACAAGATGCATGTAACTGCGTCGAAATATCGGGAGCTCGGAAACAATACATAAGGTAATCACGGTTCATATCCCGGTCGATATAAGTCTATTGAAGCCTTATTGTTAAGAGTGGCCAAATAGTATTTGTAGTCACCAATAACTATAGCAGCCACCCTATAATACTAACATTTATTTCAGGTCACCATCGTTCACGGGGTGGCGCGGCTGATGACAAATGCACAGAGGTCGAACTGTGCGGTTAAAACAACTCTTGTAACATCTCAGACAAATGTGGACGTGATTCTTATTATTTGTATCTATGGTTAAAAATGCGTACAGAACGAGCTAACATAAAGTGTCATTCTATGGAACTTGAAAACTATGTAAACAAAAGTCACTAGTAAATTCATCATTCAGAGACAATTTCAATATGGCGGTTTGTTTACATAGTTAGCAAGTTACATATAATGACACTTTACTTATTAAGTTATTACAGATGTAGTGCATAATTATTTTTACGGAAACGTACGAACGTGTCTTGCTATTTCGGTCAGTCTCGGTACAAAAAGTACTGAGGTTGACTGAAGTAGCATGACAAATACGAACGTTTCTGAGAAAGTACGATGGAAACAATTAATATGCACTACATATGTACGCGTAGGTACAAGTAGCCACGTATTGAACTTAAAGAATTCTTTCGCTCGGTGTGGACGCATTATAATGTAAAAGTAAACACAAATTGTAATCAAGATATGATGTTGAACAGTGAAATTGTAAACTTATTTATAAATATCTCTAAATGTAATGTGTATGTAGGATTATTTTTAATAAACGTATTGGCTAATTGAACGTATTTTTTCAACCGGATCTTTTATTTTTATTTTTACAAGCCCACCAAATATTTATTTTTATTTTTACACGCCTTCCCAAAATGCGCTTCGAAATTTAGGTCGACATGTAAACAGTTTTCGACGTACGTTGGGATTACATATTAGCTGTTCCAATTGTTCCATTACCATACATGTTGGCTGATCAGACTTCGATATTTTCTATAGAAACACTAATTTTTTTTTCGCGAGTTTATTGTTGGATTCATAGGGGAAGTTGTTTTATAAAACATTCACCCAAAAAATATGGCTAGAGGTTGAAAACGCTATGTACAATTAATATAATTATCTAATTTGGTATTTATTAAGATGCATTTTAGTACTTTGATTTTGATATTCTTAGTGATTGAATTCGGAGATATTCGCTCCCCTCCAAATATTCTGCTTATAAGTTATAATTAAACTTTTACGAAATAGTTTACAATTTGAAACTAACAAATTTCATTTACACTGCAAATACTACGTACTCTCATTGAGTGCCCCTTATTACGCCTAACATTAATTGTCATAATATGAATTCGCATAACAGTTTTGGCATAACATAATTGTGCATAACATTGAACAGACATAATATTAAACAAGCATAACACTTATTGCGCATAATAATGAATCCGCATAATTTAAATATGCATAACATTATTAACTATAACTTTATTTGGCACAAAATGAATTAGCATAATTTAACAAAGCAAGAGAATTAGATGGATCAGGGCAAAACCAACTCGGTTAGGTCAGAGGGCCTACCGCGAACCACGTTCGACGTGTTGGCTCTCTGTTGTACTTGTAAATTCGTACGTAAGTGAGACAGGGAGGCAACACGTCGAATGTGGTTCGCGGTAGCCCCTCAGGTTCACAAGGCTAAGGCAGGATCGAGCGAAACAAAGCGAAGCTTTTGCAACAAATAATAATCTTTTTGCTGTAAGCTGTAAAACATTATTAAGGCGTAGTAACTGTAGTAAGTTCGTGTTTTTTTTTTATATTCATATTTGTTTTAGAAATAAATTTCATATTTTGATTTTTTATGCAATTTTTTTTAAAGTGCATTTTAGACATATTTTAGTGATTTTTTTTTCGAGCAAAAGTCAAAAACTCAGGGTTTGAATCGCTGAAGTCCCTAGAGAAAGGCCGCAAGATTGCTAATTAAATTTTAGCAACCGTATTGTGACATTTATGATCTAAAAAAGCGCTACATTTACTTAAAACTTCGTTCTCTGAACCTACTGAATCTTAATTCGAGCCGCTCTGTCTACATTTTTATTTATTTGCCTTTTATATTTATACCATTTAATAATTATACAAAGTAACTTTATGCTTATTATATTTATCCCAAGTCATCGTTATGACAATAATTGTCGTAAATTATTTACGTTATGCGCATTAACATTATGAGAATTACGTTATGCGAATTAATATAGACCCACTCTCATTACTATGTTTAACACAGGTAAATGTCCCGTCTTCATTATTGTACCTAGGTATTTTTAGTGTTAATTAGTAGCCGAGTCGAATCATCGGTTTCATCATATATCGACCTGTAACCTTAATCTCTAATAAAATTATCATATCACCTAACACCTAACTTATCCTAACAACTTCAAGCAAAAGTATCATAAAACTCCGCGTCTTCCCTAACTCCGTGCGACACTTTTAAAAACTTCATTCCTTAGCCGCCCGGAACTGGATATAAGAAATCCTTCGGTTTGTTAGCGAGTTCTGTGAATATTATAATGAAGTCGGCCTATTCAGTGGGAAAAGTTCGTACTAATGACTTCACTAGGGACTTTCGAAACTTGCGATCAATGCAATTGGATTTTGAAGGAAATGCATTTCTTTACGTGAATTAGATAGGAAAATTAGATGTTCTTCTTAAACTCACTGCAGTCATTACACTTCGTTTAAGCCAAGGTAATTTAATTAAAAATGTCGTCTGTGTATGGATAGGATTCTGTCCAATTATTACCTTGTCAATTTTTTGCATTTTTATATAGAACGAATTACGATATACGGCACGACCGAGGTTTGAACCCACGATTTTTTACCACCACACACCCTAGATCCGCAGGGACCGGAAAACCCTAAAAAGGGTAACCCTATTAAATGCTTACCCAGAGGTCATGGTTACCCTATCATTTGGCTTACCCTATCGTTATGGTAACCATTTTGAATATGATTTATATGGCTAGAGGATATAAGTTATAACCAAACGGAGACTGGCTTTGATTTTCGGTACAAAACAGTCTGCCGATTTTGGGCTGGAGGGGCACGTCAAATGAATACGTAACGTAAAAGCCATGTCAGATAAACGTCAATCCATAACAATGTGTATGATCAATGGCCGTCTATTTTCACAGAGGGGAACGCCTGTTAATGGCTACTCCATTTGGTTATAATATCCTCTAAGCCACACACATACCTACGAAAAGTTAAACGTGAAAAGCATATTTCTTCAAACCCGTAAGTACCGTTATCAAACTACACAACGGGACTTAATCGCGTATTTAAGTTTTAAGATTTACCTCCGACGTTTCAAGGACGGCGTTGTCCCCGTGGTCTCGGAGAAGACTGGCTCAAGTTAACATCAACATCTTCTAGCCGCGCGAGTTTTTCGAACTACCCGCACTTCGTCTTGTTTATCAGTTTGAACGTTTTGCGCACTAGGGATGTTACTCTGTCGACACACAACACTAACGATATTCGATTTATCGACTGTCGATATTCGTTTCCGCTTACATTTACTAATGACTGGATTCCATGTGGATGAGATCTTAAAACCCTCGTCCCGATTAAAATTGCAATGTTTTTTGATTTCAATGGCTTCCCGCACTTTTCTACTGTAGAAATGGCGATCCGTGGAAAGGATTTTAGGGTTATGCAGCTCAATCCAGTAGTTTGGTCCTGACTCCAGCAAATGCTCAGCCACGGCAGACTTGTTCACCTGACGATTTTTGACAGCTGCGATATGTTCCTTAACTCTTTCTGCTATGGTGCGCTTAGTTTCTCCGATATAGGAACTACCACAACTGCAATCTATTTTATAAACGCCAGGTGACTGGAACGGAATCAGAATAACTAATAGTACTACCGTACAGAAAATTCACTCGTTCACAAAAGTCACATTTAGGTATAAAATTATACCTATACTCGCCGCCTGCAAGCAAAATTGAAACTTATATACCTACCTACGTAACCGCGCACGAACCGTGAATCTTCCTTGCGCGCTGCAGTTTTATGATCGAGCTGTGAGTGTCGGCACAGGGTTGAGACTTGACAAGTTTCTGTACCTATACCTACCGATTTATTGTTTTTAAGATTAATATGTAGGAATTACAAACGTTGATTCTGTAAACATATTTTTTTTATCTGGAGATAGCATGTCTGATTCTTACGGAAGTACCTAAGTAGGTATGCCACAGCCGTATTGCTTTGAAAATATGTCGGTCAGTTCCTAATATTGTTTCTGGGCAACCAATAATCAATTTAAATTGGTATAAAGTGCTTTAGTGGACAAAGGAGTACTGTACACCGTCTACATATCGCAGCTGTCAAAAATCGTCAGGTGAACAAGTCTGCCGTGGCTGAGCATTTGCTGGAGTCAAGACCAAACCACTGGATTGAGCTGCATAACCCTAAAATCCTTTCCACGGATCGCCATTTCTACAGTAGAAAAGTGCGGGAAGCCATTGAAATCAAAAACATTGCAATTTTAATCGGGACGAGGGTTTTAAGATCTCATCCACATGGAATCCAGTCATTAGTAAATGTAAGCGGAAACGAATATCGACAGTCGATAAATCGAATATCGTTAGTGTTGTGTGTCGACAGAGTAACATCCCTAGTGCGCAAAACGTTCAAACTGATAAACAAGACCAAGTGCGGGTAGTTCGAAAAACTCGCGCGGCTAGAAGATGTTGATGTCAACTTGAGCCAGTCTTCTCCGAGACCACGGGGATAACGCCGTCCTCGAAACGTCGGAGCTAAATCTTAAAACTTAAATACGCGATTAAGTCCCGTTGTGTAGTTTGATAATGTTTAATAATCGTGAAAGTTTAAATCAGTGTTCCGTAAGTACCGTTTCAAAAATCGTTCGACTTACATTCACGCTACTCTCAAGAGACCTCGGCCAAAGTGGTCTCGAAATTCTTTTGATAGAAAAGGGGAAAGCGGAAGTTATCAACTTCTGCCTTTGTTTAGCCCCTTCTCTAAATTCAATGGCTTCCTGTAGGGCTTTTTGTAAGCGTTTTTAATACAATTTCGTTTGTAGAAAGATTCAACCCTACCAAACTTTATCAAAATGTTACAGAAAAAAAATCGCCTACCTACAAATATTATCTCCCCTAAAATTACAAGACCCAAAAGAAAGCAAATTCTGGCAACAGACGCGACAGCAGTGAAAAAGTATCAATTAGCTGCAGACAGTACATTGCTTTGCTCTGAGCAATTAGCTCTAAGCACGCCAAGTAATTTGCTCAATCCGGGGGTTCTTAAGGTGCGCCGAGCTTAGGACTTTTCCACACTAAAGCATTTCCAAGGCAAGAGGACAAAAGTATTGTTCTCTTGCACAGTGGGCTGCAAATGCTGCAATAGTACATTTAATATCTGGTAGACCGAGCTTTGCTCGGAAAACATATAAAATCTCAAAAATGCGTGTTTTCCCAGAGATAACACTCAAATGCAAATTTAGGTAAATTTAAAAAAATGCAAATTTTGAGTTGTTTTCTTATATTTTCTGGTAGAATTGACTTTTAAATGATGATTTTGGATGATAAATGTTTAATAATGTTATTCATTTGGATTTGATTTGGTTTGATTTTGTTTGATATTTTAAGCAGGCCACTGACGAGCCTTCCAAATGGATGCCGTTACAATGGATTCATCCAAATGGACGGCATCCTAATATTAAACATTGTACGTTTTTGATATTCACGGACCGATTTTGGATTGCAGCCACGCTATTTGGACTGTTGGAAGGCTCGTCAGTGGCCACCTTTACATTTAATATTTGCTTCGGGTTGGTGTGGTGAAAATTTTTGTGTTTCACTCGGGGGAAAATTTCGTTTAACCCTCGTGCTTTGAAACCCTCGCAACGCTTAAGATTCAATTTTTCGTACTATTCGCTACGCTCGTCATCGTGGTTCAATTTTAGAATCTTTCGCTTGCTCGGGTATCAACATTAGCACGAGCGGTTAAACAACAACTTTGCCCCCTTACAAATAACTATTACAAAGCCCCTTGTGCACGCGGCTTTACCGCGCCCCTTCTTAATTAATTGCAGACGCAACTAATGCTCCTCGTCATTTCGACGACACTTTGTTTACTCTCGGATATGGGGAGACATTATCATTCAGGGAGCCTAATTTAATGTCATAACATTGTAACAATGTTCTAAGCCACACGGGCTTTCAGAAAAAAGCGTGAGCTAGGTACCATTTATGTAAAAAAAAACTTTGAATTATTTTTAATATAGTACAGTATACAAAATGTATGTGGAAATGCGTCACACAACTGTAGGTTAATATTTTTTGGAAACTCTTTATTTTATTTAAATCAATAGTTTTCATCCCAGCCACGGCAGACCAAAAAGAAGATGGCGGGGCGACTTAGACGCTTTAATCCGGATTGGATAGAACGTACCTACAAACGATAGGGTTGAGTGGAGGAAAGGAGGGGAGGCCTCTGCCCAGCAGTATGGGACACTAAACTAGGCTAACAAAAAAAAGTCAATAGTTTTCATGAGTCTGAGTAAACTAAATCAAACGCTGTAGTTTTAAGCTTGATTGATATTCGAACCCAGGGCTTCCAGCTTTCGTAGTCTGAGGGCCTACCGCCAACCACGTTTGATGTGTTGCCTCCTTGTCACACTTACGTACGAATTTACAAGTGCGACAAAGAGGCAACACTGCGAACGTGGTTCGCGATAGGCCCTCTGAGTAACTACCGACAAGCCTAAAAGGTATTAGCTACTTTTAAAATTAGACACGAACTGTATCATTGAAGCATTTAAGTGACCCTTCTGAATAATAGATGCATTCTCGTCTGGAACAGGTGAGCACTCAATCCGGCAGAATACTAGAGTAGATAGGACCTCTTCTAAATATATAACTAGGTAGGTTTTTAATGTGGTGCTGGTGTGTCGTGTGTCTAAAATATTCTTAGGTAAATCCGTGTGGGAGGCTGAAATGATGTAGGTATATTATTATTGTTATACTCTTCTCAGGTTAGTTTATTTGAAAGTGATTCTTAGAAATTAGGTACTGTACCTAACTACCAACAGAAAAAAACCGGACAAGTTCGATACTTTTTAGTATTTGTTGTTATAGCGGCAACAGAAATACATCATGTGTGAACATTTCAACTGTCTATCACGGCTCATAAGATACAGCCTGGTGACTAACAGACGGACAGTCTTAGTAATAGGGTCCCGTTTTTACCCTTTGGTTACGGAACCCTTAAAAAAGTGCGTTAAATAGGTAGGCTTACTTATTATGAGTTACTTATGATTGAAACAGTAATTATTATAATTTGTCAATAAATTATTAGAAAATCATTTGTTTCTCGCAGTCTATAGAGTTAGACCAAGAAAAGTTTGCAACGATTTTGATAGCACACGCAGTGCAAGTGTTATTTTAAAGGTCAAACTTCTATGAAATTATGACGTAGGTATAAATAACACTTGCACTGCGTATGCCATCAAATTCGTTGCATACTTATCTTGGTCTAACTCTACCTACCTAAAGGTATAACAATCCAGTTACATAAGCCAAGCTAAACCTTTGAACAATACTTCTGTGAAATACCAATACTTTACCTATAACTTTTTTGCAAATAGACCGTCATGCAATTAATTTGATTGAAGCAGACCCTTGACTCACAAAGTGTCACAAGGGCCGTCGAGGGCTCTTCACACCGGCGAATGAATTCACGCGCGTCATTCAATTTTAAAATACTAATTTTATTTTACAGTTTTCAATAGGTTCGTGGGTATTATAACCTAGCAGTTTAAGGGCCTTTGGGTAATGTATTTTTTATAAAGCAGATACTTCAGTTCTGCAAGCGATACTACCTACAATTTTTTAATTAAAGGAAATAAATTTGAAAAAAATCACCACTTCGCGCTATGCGCCTTCCTATAGCGTGTGTAAAACAAAAGGAAGGAATGGCTTTCGATTCGCGCGCTTCGGTAAGATTCGGTAGCTTAGTTGGTTAAGAATGGTTGGAATGGTTGGATCGGTGTTCTTATGGCTCCTCTACACGATGGGCCAGCGCCGGCTACTCCAAGGGACGCAGCCATGCGGTAGAATGAGATAGCAATATCACTTGCTCCCTCTAACGCATAAATGCGTCCCTTGGAGTGGCCGGCGCTGGCCCATCGTGTAGAGGAGCCATTAGGTAACAGGTTCGAATCATACCCGAAGCGTCATTCCTTTAATTTTAAAATCTTTACCTACTTTATGTGTTTTCTTGTAGAACCGGTCTTGAGCAGAAATGTTTTCAAGTGGTGACCGTAAATTGGAACGGGTGTCAGAAATCCCTTGCAAAGACCCGCAATGATGTAGAAATTAGAAATCCTTGAGGAGGACGGGGAGATAAGAGGGCAGTGCAGTGTGGCAGTATATAGCGTGACGGCAGTATATAGCTTGAAGCGTATGACAGGTGGAGAGCCACTCGGAACCTCGCACGGACGCACCTCACCAGTACCTGCCTGTCCGCCGACGATTTTCTGAGAAAATCGAAGCCGGATCGCGCCCGGCTCCTGCCGGAGGGGAAGCCCAGCTGTGACCAGAACCCATCCACCGATGGTCGCCCTGCCCAACAGGGTCGACCGACGGTGACGCGTCGCGCAGGTCCCGCATACATGGACAAGAAGCCACCGAAGTCCCCCCCGTCCCTCCGGGGCGGGTGGGTAGACAAGAAAACGGATTTCACAATCCACCCGCAGCCACAACAGTGAAACTCGCGACCCCCCCGGTCCCCTCGGATAGGGTGGGTAGTATGAAACGCGAGTTTTACGAAGTACCCGACGACACCAGGACCCCTGAACCCGCCTACGGCCCCACAGAGCCGTGGCAAGCAGACTTCGAAGCACTCATAGAAGCCCTTGGACGTCCCTACGCACCAACCCCCCCGCGGGTAGCCCCAGACCGACTTTCCCCTCGCGGGCAACTTGATCGTGACCGAATCAAGGTTGCCGGCCTGGAGCAAGGCGGTCACATACCTCCGCACACGGAGGCATGGCCAACAGCCTTCGCCAGGCCGTTGGGGCACGCCCTTGGGATAGTGGAGCCGTCCCTGGAAGAAACCCAACCACAGCGCCACCTGGACGAGCGCCCGGTCACTCTTCGACCTTCGGCAGTTGAGGAGGGACCGGAGCGCAGCCCGCCTGACTGCGATGACAACATCCCGCCGCCCAAGGACCCGCAACTCCGTGTTAGCCCCGGAGCCACCCCGCAGCCCCACAAAGGCCCTTCTAAGGGCCCCCACCACAACAACGACGCCGTACTCACAGAGGCCCCCAAGCTGGGAACCTCTGTACCAGCACCCCCGGTTCCCGCGCCAGCACCTGCTCTCGCGGACGCCGGCCCCATCCACGCACCGACAGCGCCAGCGCCCTCAGGGCACGGGTGCCAGAAGGAGCAGAAGATGCCACTCAGCGGGCACTGCGCCGCTCCACGCACGCCCTTCGGACAGCCGCCGATAGCGCCAGCTCCCCCCCCCCTTCTTCCTGGGACGCCGGTGCAAGAAGCAGAGGGAGTCAGCCCACGGCAGCTACGAGGCCCCACAGCCACAAAGCCGCTGATAGGCTAAAAAAAAAGAAGAATTTAAAGCCATGACAGGCCATCACGGCTAGTCATGACGCAGAATCCACCGCCCTTAGAATAAGGGCACAAAACAGACCCACCCGTAGTTACGGGTGGCGATTAGAGACCGCCAAAAATCCCCAAAAGGGATGGGAAGGCATCTCATGCAGGCATGAAAGAAGCAAGACAGCGTATGACACATGACACAGCACACTACAGGTCCGTTTTACCCTGGCCGCACGCTCACGGAATTTTCATTCGGTTTCCGTACGGAATGAGCCAGGCAGGCTGATTAAGCTTGATAGTGATGGTGGTAAAATCTCGTTGGGCTCCCGGTCTCTATAAAAAGGCAGTCTTATAAGCAGACTAGCTAGAGTTTAAACATACATACTTTTACATTTTCATTTGAACGCGAGGCGCTAGCGAGTTTTTAAAGCTATCATTATAGAGAGGAGTCGTATGAAAATTTGTATGTAAGGGTCAAAATAATTCCCACAAAGACGGGGTTTGATTTTTTTAGTTCTTTGTGTGTATCTTTTTGACATACTAAAAATATATCAAAATATATGCATGCAAAACGCATTTATTGACATTTCAAATTTGAAAAATCAAAAAAAATATTAAAAATCGTGTGTGGTATCAAATGACAGGAAATTACACGCTAAAAAAGGTTGTGAAGTTGATTTTACAAAATAAAAATAAAAAACAAAGTGGTGGCTGAAAGACTGATTTTTTTTTTCAGCCTTCGTTCATTCTGAAAAACTTTGGGATGAGCCCCTCTGCAGAGCCACCTTAAAAGCTCTTATTGATAATGCTCAAAGCCCTGCAGAGCGCGCTCGTCTCTTAGCTGTATCGGAGCCAGAGTCGGGGCTCTCGCTCCATGCATTGCCATCCCCCAACATAGGCACTCTCCTAGAGAGAAAGGCCCTCGCACTCGCTACCAGTCTGCGATTGGGGGTCAAAACCAATGAGCCCCACCGCTGCCGCTGCGGCTCCAATGTTGACGAGCTGGGCCACCACGGCTTGCCCTGCCAGAGAAGCGCAGGCCGCATCTCTCGCCACACCTCCCTGAATGATGTCATCCGGAGGGCGCTTGCTTCCTTTAGTGTGCCGGCCATCCTAGAGCCGAACGGTATCGCACGCGACGACGGCAAGCGGCCCGACGGAACTTCACTTATTCCGTGAAGGCTGGGGAGGACGCTTGTGTGGGACGCCACCTGCGTTGACACGCTCGCGCCGTCCCACCTACAGGCGACCTCCGTCAAGGCGGGACCGGCGGCTACAACCGCTGAACAGAACAAGCGGCGCAAATATGCTGTTTTCGGCGAGGGCTACATATTTGCGCCGTTTGGCGTAGAGACTCTGGGACCGTGGGGGCCTAGCACAAAAAGCTTATTTAAGGAATGTCCCAGCGCCTCATGGACATCTCAGGTGACCGGAGGGCTGGCAGCTACCTCGGCCAGAGGATAAGCCTGGCCATCCAAAAAGGTAACGCTGCCAGCCTTCTGGGCACCATAACTCATGAAGGTGACCTGGGGAGCATTTTTTACTTATAAGTTTAGTTTAAGATTTGATATATTTTAGTTTTAATTTTAACGTTTAGTTTTTTTTTTCACTTTGTTATTAATAAATAATATCTTTAAAATTTATTATAATGAACTTACTCGCTGCTTTGTTTTTTCAAATTATTAACGAAAAAATAAAAACAAGGAACCTTAGAATTTATTATAATTAACTTTCCCTCTGTATTATCTTTTTAAATATTAATCCCTGCGAAAAGTGTACTGAATCTTTTTTGTAGAGAATTTTGTGTAGATTATTAACATTTAACAACATTTTAATATATTGGCCACCGTTTAAGAGTTATTTACGAAAAACTAAAAAAAAAACCGACCTTAGAAGTGATTATAATTAACTTTCCCGCGTTAATATCTCTTTGAATATTGATCCTAGCGAAAAATTGTACGAAATCTTTCTTGTAGGAAATTTTATGCAGATTACTTACGTATAAGAACATTTTTGCTATGCGCCACCGTTTAAGAGTTATTTACGACATGCTAAAAAAAGGAACCTTTAATATCAAATATCTCACTTCCGGTCAAGAATTCGATCGAGCAAATTCGGATTCAGCGGGATCTAATTAGGGTAAAAAACCCGGTTGCCAAAAAGTAATATAATTTGCCAGTCGAAATCGAGTTTTACAAAAATATGACCAGTTTACAATAGTTTTTGTTGTTCCATATATTCTGCCAAGCACCTCCTTTGAGGTGCGTTCAGTTTATTGATAAAACTTTTTAAATTAATATAGAGCCTATATTTTTCATATTATATTAATATAATTAAAAATAGGTATTCATTAATTAAATATTCTTTTCTTTTACACAATGTATTTTGATGTGTAAAACTATGATAGTTTAGTTTAGTTTTCAATGTAGGA
The DNA here is from genome assembly GCF_910591565.1 of Cydia splendana. Classification (NCBI taxonomy): domain Eukaryota; kingdom Metazoa; phylum Arthropoda; class Insecta; order Lepidoptera; family Tortricidae; genus Cydia; species Cydia splendana. The sequence goes on along the minus strand of NC_085965.1, from coordinate 2,897,419 downwards.
AATAATTTTCAACATTGAAATAAAAACAGTTTTTCAGCCACCACTTTGTTTTTTTTTATTTTTATTTTGTAAAGTTAACCTCACGACCTTTTTTAGCGTGTAATTTCCTGTCATTTGATACCACACACGATTTTTAATATTTTTTTTGATTTTTCAAATTTGAAATGTCAATAAATGCGTTTTGCATGCATATATTTTGATATATTTTTAGTATGTCAAAAAGATACACCCAAAGAACTAAAAACATCAAACCCCGTCTTTGTGGGAATTATTTTGACCCCAAAGGCTATATCATCTCTACGTGGACGTCCATCATACACTCGCTGAAGAGACAAGAGACATCAAGAATCGATGAGTCTAAATTTGGTTGAAATGCACAAACAACATACTCGAGCTACAGGCATCAGTTACTCGCCTATAATGCTTGTACAGTGAGATGCAAATGAATATAATATTATTATACTCTTTGGTTATACCTACTATTCACACGATGCGTAAAACTTACGCAAGTGCAACAACATGGGCAATGTGCAAGTATTTCTATATGTCATAGTATCCGAACGCTACTTGGATTGACATTAGTGACGTTTATTGAGTGAATGACGATATTGACGTTACGTTGTTTCATTCATTCATCGTGGGTTTCGTGGGTGCTTTAGAGCAAATAAAATTGTAATCCCACTTTAAATAAATTGATTGAATTGATAATGTGCAGTAATGTAGTAGAAAAACCTTTAAAAATGTGTCTCTAAAAGTGTAATGTAAGGAGTTCTTGTTGTTGTTACATGTGGTAGTCAGAGTTAGCTATGTCGACAAAACATTGTATACTCGTCTGTTTACTATATCTCTGTTCGTCAACTCTGGCTTCGGACGAGCCTAAAGAGTTCGTGGTAGACTGTAGTACGTTAAGGTTAGGGCAGTACATTTGCCCGGATCCGAGCATGGACCAAATAGACCCGGATACGCAGCAGTTTAGAGGCTGCTCTCCAGGGAAAGATGTGCCTTCAGAGGGGGAGGCAGAAGGTAAGTCAAAACAATCTACTAAAAAAAGCTGTTTTTTTTTTCAATTAATTGCCCATCAGCCTAATCGAATTGGGCTCCTAATTTTCAGAATAATTTGTTGTTTGGGTGGACAGATAGAGTTCCTTATTCTGTATAATGTAAGCATTTTCACCTTTATGCCCAACAAAATCGTCCTCTGAGTAATGAAAATGTTTGGAATTTTGTAATACATTTTTTTGTCCTACTTTGGGATTTCGTATTTATTGTGCCCAGAATCAGGCGATCTTTAATCCAGCCAAACTTAAACCAAATGTAACGAAAAAAACATTGAGCAAAAGAATAAAAATTGACCCTTAACGCAAAAGGTTATCTTCTGCCAAAGTGGAAATTGGAGAATTCAAAAATCCTAATGAGTATATAAATTGTATTGTGTTTTCTTCCAGTGTTATGCAGAGCTGCTGACGGAATAAAATGCGAAGGAACTTCAAATTCCACATTCAAAAGAAAGATGCCATGCAAATGGACAAACGGATACTCGTTAGAGATATCGCTGCTGCTGTCCGTGTTCCTGGGGATGTTTGGATTGGACCGGTTCTATCTCGGGTATCCAGGCATCGGGCTGGCAAAGCTGTGCACGTTGGGATTCATGTTCTTGGGGCAGCTGTTGGACATTATCTTGATAGCTGCACAGGTCATTTGAAATTAATTTTGCTGCTTTTTAGGGTTCCATACCCGAAGGGTAAAAACGGGACCCTATTACAAAGACTCCACTGTCTGTCTGTCTGTCTGCCTGTCTGTCTGTCATCAGGCTGTATCTCATAAACCGTGATAGATAGACAGTTGAAATTTTCACACATGATGTATTTCTGTTGCCGCTATAACAACAAATACTAAAAACAGAATAATATAAATGTTTAAATGTGATTTTTTTACCGTTTTTCCGTCCGACTCGCACTTGGTCGGTTTTTTTCTTGACACATCAGTTGACACTACAAAATTCAGGTCTGCTTACCCGTTCCTGTAACCAGACAGCAGAACAGCACAGCATGAATATTTATATTGTTGTCTCGCTCACACAATGGCATTGTCCACCGGCATCATGGGCGAGACAGCAATATAATCACGCGCGTGCGATAGAGACAGGAAAAGGCGGATCTATGTACAAATTCTTTTTGCTTATCATCCTTCCTTTAGTTGTGGCAAAGAGAATAGAGTGTATCGAGAGTTACTGTCATGGTAAAATATGTAGCCACAGTAAATTTACTGCCATCTTTCGACAGAAGATTAAAACTGTTAGAACGCCTTGACTTTGATCCTTATTCTTTCACTGATATGTGTTAACTTGTTATATATTAATATTAACGCCATCTACTCGAGAGTAGGCTGAAGGTTATGGCGCCATCGCTCGAAAAGATTGCACCATACCTTTGGCCTAGTGTCGAGTAGAAATCAGTGAAATAATAAGGATCAAAGTCAAATGGCGTTCTAACAGTTTTAATCTTCTGTCAAAAGATGGCAGTAAATTTACTATGGCTACATAATTTACTTTGACAAGCCGCCTCTATTTCAATTCTCTATGGGAAAAATCCAGGACAGCACTAGGAAGATGATTTATTTAACTCTTCCCTTAATTCCACAGATAGTAGGCCCATCAGACGGCTCAGCCTACGTCATCCCATACTACGGAGCCGGGGTAACGGTCATCCGCAGCGACAACGAGACCTACCTCCTACCGCAGACCGACTGGCACAACATCACTTGACAGTGGGGCACCATCTCTTTTGTTGAAGATGAGGACTATGAGTGGACTTGATTGTGGGAGTTCTATTATGTTGGTTAATTTTTTTTGGTGGGGTCCAAAATTTTTGAACCTAAGACCACAGTCTGGTAATTTTGTGAGTAGAAAAATGTGGTAATTTTTTAAAGTGTTCGCGCGAAGTGAACTCTCGTAGCATAAACACCCCAATAATCGACATGTTAAGACCCAATATTCGACACCTTGCTGTCAACATTATTGCTGTGACATTATGATTGAAAATAGAATTTCCCGCCTTTTTCTTCGAACAAATTGGTTTGCTAGATTAGAGGGTTTGGAGACCCATGTTTTAACCTTTTCGACGCCGTGTCAAACACAAAAGCTGTCACTCGGACGCCACGTCACCGAAGTTTCAAAACTGAAATTGAACTTTATGCATATGCACGTAGGTCTGTGTTGCTCTGTGGTCTGTGACGGATTAATCGGTCTTTGGCGTTGAACCTACGGTGCGGATATATCGGTAATTGGCGTCCAAAAGGTTAACAATGTCCACATATATATAAAGCTTATGCTTATGTTCTGACCACGAGCTCCGTGTTTTTCATGCGTACATGGTTTGGGGGGACAAACGGGGCTCCTGTAAATCTGTTTAGAGCTCGAGCGCAGTGTACTAAAGGTGAATGAGTTAAAATGTCATTAAATGTGGCTAGCACAAGTGACGCGTTTTAAGTTGTAAAACATTCTGATCTCTTTATGATTAGTAAAGCGTAACACTGCAGGATGGCTTAGGGTCGGTTGCACCAAACCGTCCGTCACCGTTAAAGCATTCGCAAAATTTTAATGTATGGGAAGTTTCATACTACACTGTCGATTGACGTTAATCAGTCCGTTAAATGTGGTTGGTGCAACTGGCCCTTAGTGTGGCTTAGTTTAACCACTAGCGGCCCACCATACAAGAAAATTGCCAGTAAAATTTGAGTCATAGGCATTCGAATATAGAGTTGAATTTGTTTTGTTTTAAAATCGAACGAAACAAAATCAACTCTGTTCCATTTTATTATTATGAGTATTATGATTCAAATTTTATTAGAGGTAATTTGTGCTTGAAGCCCAAGAGGTTAAGGGCCAGTGTGCTGTGCGTAGCATAGAACCGATGGCCGCTGGGGCAGTAACAGTGGCACTGCTGACCAGATGAGCGGGACCCCCAACAATATAGATGAGAAATTATCGCGTGAGTTGCGATGTTATGCTCAGTTGTGCTAGCCCCACAGTTTAGAGATTATGTACCTATATATACCCGGTCAAACAACATGTCAGTGGAAAATATGCGAAATTCTAATTTTCTATAGGACGATTACCCTTCGCGCCTACATATTTTCAATTTGCCACATTTTTCTACTGACAGAAATGGCTTGACTGGCTATAGCTTTTCATCTCAAAAACGACACCTCCCTACTAGTTTGAGATAGGTTTATCTTCTTTGGTGGCATTTTTTAAATCATGTTGTATTGTTGTTTGTAGTTGTCTGTGATGGCAAAAAAGAGTGGTCACATTATTGCGTATACTATGTGGAGCCCTTAAATTTTGTGATATAGATAATTGGGAGACTTAGATAATATATGTACATTGTAATTTATATGCATACATATTTAAGTATACATTAAATACATGGCAAAAATAGTAACCTAGTCCATTTATCTTAAAAATTGTCATTGTAAGTAGTAACGTTCATAACATTGGTATAGTGCAAGTATAGTGTAATTTCATAAAATCAGCCATCAACAGTTTCATAGACCACAGAGTTGAAAGGTAGGCAGTATTAAAGTAGCTAACACAAAACTTTGATTTATTAACACGCCTATTTCTGTTTCCTCGAGTTTACGAACCAGTCAAGCGATACGCACACATTCACAGAACGAGGGCTGAATGGTCAATGACTAGCCAGTACGTTAGTTTGTGTGCATGCGAAATCGGCTTGCCATGAAGTCACAATTGCCATTGGGTACTTTCCTCTACTTAAAATACATTTAACACTGAACGAAATGAAACACCAGATAATTATTAGAAAAACATAGATAGCAGTTAATTTTAACCACAATTTCTATTTAATAAATCGGATTGAAACAAAAAATAGGAGAGTTGACCGTGACTTCACTCGTTTTCATATAAATTCCATATTAGCAAATCGTTTTGACGGTTTTAAAAAAGAAGCTGATTTGACTACGGTAGTAGGAAAGTAGCCAATTTTGTATTAGCGACCCTACCTCTATCTGTCAACTCTATGGGTATACAATACCTAAATCTTTCATAGACATTTTAGTAGTGATCAGAGAAATCATTTTAGGCTAAAAGCCAATTTACCAAATACAAAATAAAACCATGTACATAATTCAACTAGTTTTATTACTAACAATAATATATTGACTAGCTTGTGCCAGCTACCTTTTCCTTTTCATTACCAGTCGCTGGTTGCGTCTCAGGTACCGTAAGGTCGTTGGGTGGCGCTGTGAGTGTGAACATGACTGGTATGCTAGATAGTAAAGGATTGCCGTTCTTTTCTAATAATCTTATCCAGGAGAGTAGGGAGTCCCTTGATGATGTCCCTGAAAAGTAACGCAAAAGGATGATATCATGTCATGATAGATGTATGTTCAATAGCGTTATATTTTCACTACAGTCACAGAATAAGGTACAGAAGGTTCACTCCAACAAAACGCGTCTGTACGACAGATATGACCACAAGGTGGCGCAAGCGCGAGCAGGCGTCCGTTCCGTAGCGGTGCGCGGCAACTACTACAGCTAGACACCAGAATTGGTGTGGGCTGCATGTACTTGTAGACGGGACGAAATTGCGGAGTGAGCCACCCCTGCTATAGTCCTACTATAGTAGTAAATTTTATTGTAACGAAATAAACGAATAATCCTTCTCCAGGTATATGTGTCAATAGAATTTCAACCTTAGCGGTCCGATTTAAGGCTCAAATTAGCTTAAATTTTCGCAAAATGTACCTCGGGTTTAGATGTACCCTCCCCCCCAATACTAAACTTATTTTAGGCACTGAGAGAGTGTATAAGGGACAAATGAGGCCCTGTCTCCGTCATCACTTGACAATGACTGGCACTGACTCCATCCTAGAAAAAAAAATCGGACAAGTGCGAGTCGGACTCGCCCACCGAGGTTTCCGTACTTTTTAGTATTTGTTGTTATAGCGGCAACAGAAATACATCATCTGTGAAAATTTCAACTGCCTAGCTATCACGGTTCATGAGATACAGCCTGGTGACAGACGGACGGACGGACAGCGGAGTCTTAGTAATAGGGTCCCGTTTTTACCCTTTGGGTACGGAACCCTAAAAATCATATTATTACCTGTGGCACACACAGACAGTATCGTCCCATCATCTTGTTCGTGCACTATACATCTGGTTGACGGTAATGTCGTTTGTCCAATGAAGCCAGGTATGCCTGAAGGCTTTTTGAGATTTGAAACATCTGAAAAAATTACATTTTATTTGTATTGATCGAAGGAATTGCAGGGCTGTTTACAAAGATTGTGTTGTGCGTTTCATCATAGCCTCAAAACTACTAAGCCGATGGCATAGGCTACTTTTAAACCGACTTTGAAAGAGGAGATTTTTTAATGTTGTCAAAAATAATTTGTACAACTGAATTAAAAAGCAGAATGGCCCCAAAGACTTTGGTCTTAACAATGAAAAACATACCATCAGGATCACTGTTATCCTTTATCTCTGGTCTAATCTTCCCCAGCAACAGGAAGTATGTGACGAACTGGTCCCGAATGCAAACTTTGTACGGCCCTCTCACAACTAATGGTTCATCTACCGGCTGTTCTGCCAGTAGGATCTTCTGTGCGTCACTCTGGGCACTGACTATCCAGGTTTTGTCTAGTGATGCTTCTATTTCTTCTGCCTGAAATTATTACAAATGTAATAAGACAGAAATCTGAAATAATCCGAAGTTGAATAGGAATTTGTATTTAAAATAGTAGGGTGACTGCTATAGATATTGGCTACTCCATAGTAACTGGCCACTTTTACCAAAATATAGAGAAACAAGACAGACAAAAAAAGCGCTGGTGGCCTAGCGGTAAGAGCGTGCGACTTTCAATCCGGAGGTCGCGGGTTCAAACCCCGGCTCGTACCAATGAGTTTTTCGGAACTTATGTACGGAATATCATTTGATATTTGCCAGTCGCTTTTCGGTGAAGGAAAACATCGTGAGGTAACCGGACTAATCCCAATAGTGCCTAGTTTCCCCTCTGGGTTGGAAGGTCAGATGGCAGTCGCTTTCGTAAAAACTAGTGCTTACGTCAAATCATGGGTCATCAGCCGTGGCAAAATGTCGGGATAACGCGATAGAAGTCTTATTGTTAAGAGTGGCCAATTACTATAGCAGTCACCCTATGAAACCATTCTAGATGAGTAATGTAGTTAGTTTAGTTGTATGTATGAAATTATATGTGAGTTGTCACAACCCTTGCATACCTATGGCATGCACACTGATGTGTGTCATGTGTGTGGGACATGGACTTACACATTAAATAATGTATGAATCCTTATAATGTTACAAATACCCACACTGCATGTGCATGTCAGACAAGTGGTATGTAACAGCTCCTGTGAGCATCCAGTCTGCATTACTGACAAAGTAATCTTAAGGTTTATGTTAACTAGTTTCTGGTGTCAAAAAATGTGGCATGCTTGATGTTTTTGGATATCAATAATAGTGGTTAACAGTACCTGCCAAACTTCAACTCTAGTATCAGGATCAACTGAAGTTATCCTCTGTATAGCAAGTTTTGCCAGCTCCATCACATCCACCGGCAGCTCATCCGGCAAGTACCATGGACTTAGGTTCTTAAACTTGGGCATCCAGTACAGCATACGCCAGAACTTCCGGAGTGGTATGCCTCTCCGACCGAAGGTGTTTAGGAGTATTTGTTCCAGTTCCGAGTCGGGCATGACACCTAAAATAGACAGTAAGAAAATATTTTCAATACTTACATATTTTTATGCAAAAAAGGCACACTCCGGTGTTGCAAACTTTTTACAGTGTTGAATATAATATTGACTTGCAAAATTGCCCAGGAGAATTGGATACAACAATGTGTCTGGTGTGTGTGTGGATACAAAAATATCATCATCATCATCATCATCATTCTTAAATTCATTATAACTTAGAAAAAAACATTTTTAAATAAAGCAATGCCTAGTAAATTCTTCAGAATAAATATCCATTGCTAAAATGTTTAAGTATAATATATTGGAATTGTGAATTGTTTTTCAGAATAAAGGGTTAAATTGACCAACCATTAATAAAATTATTAGTTTAAATTATCTGTTTTTTTTTTCACGAAATTAACAAAGCTAGTAAGTATACAAAAAGTAATATACCATTATCTTCCATTTGTTCAAGTAAATCAACAGCACACTGCTGCTGTTTCGGATAATGCATGAACTCCGCTTGAAATATATTCTCAGCTATAAACTTTCCCTTCGGCAGCACTTCCACCAGCGCCTTATACACTTCCAAATCTTTCTGCACACCAAACTCCTTCATTCTTCCTAACGCTGCGTAAATGAACTCGACGTGCCCCCGCCGCCTAGTGTCCCGGCCTTCGAACATCTTTATTACTTCCAAATACGTCTCCTTATTCTTCTGTGGCTTATTTACAAATGGATCATATACAACGACCTTCTTTTCTGTACCCTCCCAACGCCTAAACAATATGTTTGGCGGCTTAGTTCGCAAAATATTTCTTAGCATCTTTGTAGCCATTGTAGGTTATGTTACGAATTTTATTATTTATTCTTAATCTTATTTTGTAATTTGCACTAACATATTTCACAATGACTCGTTTAAGTCAACATTTAGGTGATTTTTGTGTTTTTATTAATATTCTTGCATAAAAATTGAAAATCCGAGCAATAATAAATACATTGAACATCCAGCTGACAGTGACACTGACATTGACGTATGTCACAGTGGACAATTCACAAAAGACATTCATTCTTACCATGCTAAAAATTATGCGAAAAATTCGTTGGGATATTTTCATTTTGTATAAACTTTTCTAAATTTGTATTTACATAAGAAAAGTATGATATATACTTGGTCAAGCAGATCTTGTCAGTAGAAAAAGGCGGCAAATTTTAAAAATGTAGGCGCGAAGGGATATCTTCCCATAGAAAATTTGAATTTCGCGCCTTTTTTTACAGACAAGATTTGCTTGACCGTCTATATTATACAGGTTACTACAGTACTATAATGTCTATAATGTACGTTTTATGTTTATATTGTTTTTATTTGTGCTGTCATTGTCAAATTACTATTTGCGCGGCAGTTGCTGTCCGCTCCATGCACTTGTTCATTCATTTCGTTCGGTTTTGTAAACAGTTGGGATTGATAAGTCAAGGAGAGAGGACGTCGCGTCCCTAACAAAACTTGTCTACGTATTCAACTACGCGAAGTTGTGAACGTTCAATTAAAAAATATAAACTGAAGTTGAGATGTGTTAAGTGAGCTAGGATTGAAAAGTGATTGAAGTGAACATTGAAATAAATTAAAATTTGTACAAATATAACATTTTGCTAACAAAATGTGTAAATACATGGTTATCGGGCTTCTTGTTAGCTTGATTTTGACTTCAGCGGGTAAGTTTATAAATACTTATTCTATTAGCACATTTTTCATCTTGGGCACTATAAAATAATATTGAAAAGTCGTATCAATGTGATCTTGTTTCAAGGCTGTCTTGTGATACAATAATTATTTATATTCAATAACATGTTGGTATGCAAGCGAAGTGACTGCCGAGAAGGTAAAAACAGATTATGAGGCTGTTACGTGACATTTTAAAAAGTAATTTGCATAGTTATGTACACATAATACCTACCTAATGATTATAATATGCAAATAAATAATTGTGGTTCAGTATTTATGGACACGTGTATGGAAATTGTAGGGGTTCAAACGAAAGAAAACTTTTTAAACGAAGTTATCCTTCCGGCCGAATGGGTGAACCGGCGTTTCGTATTTGTATCGTTCACTCTCACTACCCCTTCACAATTTGTATGTGACGTGAATTGTAATTAAAAAATCGTCTACGTACAGAAGAATAGTTTGAATTTTTTAATAGTTTAAATTTAGAGTTAGGTAACTCTAAATTTGAAAATAAAAAACAACAATGTTACGACAGAGTTAAATCTAGCGAGTTATAAGTACATTTATTTAAACACCTGAAAACTTGTATTAAAAAACCGCATTCAAATCGGTTTATCATTCGTTTGGGAGCTACGATGCTACATATAAACACACATATTAAAACTTATAACGCTCTCTTATGCGACAGGGATTAATAAAAGCGAATATGTACCTATAATAAATGGAATGGGTTAAACTAGGTACCTGCTTAATATTATACGCAAAATAGGTATACATTTATCACTATATGATTTGATATTTACCAGTCGCTTTTCGGTGAAGGAAAACATCGTGAGGAAACCGGACTAATCCTAATAAGACCTAGTTTCCCCTCTGGGTTGAAAGGTCAGATGGCAGTCGGTTTCGCGGACCCCAGGCTCCCATGAGCCGTGGTAATATGCCGGGATAACGCGAGGAAGATGATGATAATGATACATTTATCACTTTAATTTTCATACTGCTTAGTTAAAACAATAATAAGGCGAATATCCTACTACCCACGGGTATCATATTAAATTATTTATTTCAGGAATAGTGTAAACAAACATTCACGTTTTTAAACAATTACTTAAAGTACCTACCTAAATCATACATACAGTCGCCATCAGATATATCGGAGCAGCCCGGCCGAGGTGTTCAAAAATATCTGAACACCCACTCTAACGTCCTGACAATAGAGGCGTGTTCAAATATTTCTGAGCACCTTGGCCGCTCCGATATATCTGATAGCCACTGCACACTGCAGAATTTGCAGTGGTTGTCTCTCTTGTCCCTTTTATTCTGCATGTTCACAAAATATCCGCCTGTCAGATACCTACGTCAGATTAATGTATGATTGCACACATTACCAGGAACGCATTCCGATTAAAGATACCAACAAGCCATAACTTTGTCGTTTTTCATACTTGTTCATACCTTTGATTGTTGGTTGTAAGATCTGATAACAATATCGCTGTACAGTCAGCAGCAAAAGTTGCTATTTAAGCGTGCCAGGTGTTCAAAACTACCTTGACACGCTCTTATTCTCTTTACAATACAGTCGCGTCAAGATCATTTTGAACACCTGGCACGCTTAGTAACTTCTGCTGCTGACTGTACCTACCTACCTACAAATTTAGCGAATGCTCTTCGCTCGTGGTTGAATTTTGCAATCTTTCGAGTTTTCGACTGCTCGGGAGCACGAAGGGTTTAACAACAACTTTATCCCCTTGTAAAAAAATAACCTATTATATATGTACTTATTTAGGTACCTACTTTAGTATTTTGGCTACTTTAATTGGCAAAAGTGGAAAGTATTCGTTATCATATCAAATAGTCATATTAAGTCGTATAGGTACGTATAAAATAGTCGTAGCGTAGTGGTATGTAAATAAGTCGGTTAGTTGAATACCTTCGTCATATCTTCTTCAAGTTAGGTTTCACACAGGTGATTTATATAAAAAGTATTCACGGTATAAGAAGACCGGTAGTCGATAGGTACCGTATGGCATCCAGACCGGAGGTTGTGGGTTCGTATCCCGTACTCATGTTCGAAATATAACTTGACCCCGGACTTACAAATAAATATCAACATTTCATATTGAAAATTTGAATTTTTTACTAGGTAAATTATTGTTATATTTCCCGAGAACTGCTAATAGTTCTAATAAATTGCCGAGATATTGGCATATCGTTCCCACGTGGTCTCCACGCTGATTCAATGCTGGTTGAGAACTTCACAAAAATGTATTTTCTACACCAGAATTTATTTAGTATTAGTGGGCGGTAATTGCTTCTTTAAAGGTTCCAATGACGAAAAATATACAAACTTCCGCGTTCAATAAACATCATTTTTACTAGCGTGTGAACGCTACTATAAATACCGCGCGGCGGACTATAGTATCATTCCATCAGTTTGTTATGACTTTGGGCTCCGATTTCAGCACTAAACCTGTGAATGTCCCCATTGTGTTTATCATAGTACGCCTGCTAGGGGTCTATAGTAAGGCTAACTTCGTCAAAGTACTTAATAAATATTTAAATAACACTTTCAATGCGTCTGGGTTATAGCCTTTTTCATTAATATTCCAAATTTCGACTCGATGGCGCAAGTAGTTCTCGAGATATTTAGTGATGTGATAAACAGACGGACAAAGTCGCACTTAGCGTTCCTTTTTATCTATTTGGTACTGAACCCTTAAAAACTACTAGACCTGAAGCGACCTCGGTGTAGTTTTAAACCGCTTTGTAGCTACTCCCTCGTATTTAAGGTTGCCATATGGAAGAATTAAATGTCTTGATAAAAATCCGGACATCACCCTAAAAATCCTGACATTTCTTCTAACAGAGATTTGGCGTAGCTTGAACGTCGCCCCGGTGGCGCGCTGCGCTCTGCGTTGTACTGTATCGTGGATCTACCTTTATTCCCTTTCCCTCCGCCCGACCACGTAGCGACTAAAAATCCTGACGCTTGCCAAGTCTGGCCGCAATCCGGACAAAGGGTCAAAAATCCTGACATGTCCGGACAAATCCTGACGTATGGCAACCCTACTCGTATTGGATAAAAAAGTACCTACAGTAATCTTCTCCATTCAAGAGAAAGAAGATAACTGTTACAAAACTGCCTTTGCTGAGGGCCTATCGCGAACCACGTTCGACGTGTTACCTCCCTGACACACTTACGTACGAATTTACAAGTGCGACAGAGAGGCAACACGTCGAACGTGGTTCGCGGTAGGTATGGCCACGCTTTACGAGTTGCGTGGGTTATAATTAAAATTAATCCGTCTGAGCCTGATAGAAGGTAAAACAGAGGGCCTACCGCGAACCACATTCGACGTGTTATCTCTCTGTCGCACTTGTAAATTTGTACGTAAGTGTGACAGGGAGGCAACACGTCGAACGTCCTTCGCGGTAGGCCCTCAGGCTGGACGCTGTGAAGGATGACATGCACAGGGATCGGAACCGGTTTTTAACAAAAACTTCGAAATAACCATATTTTTCGAATTACTTTATACTCGAAATGTATAAAAGTTGTGTAGTTAGGTACCGACTTCGTATTACACATTAGATTGCCCAATGAGAAATGAAATAATAACCATCAAAGAACGAAAAAATACCGTTTTCGTTCCCATACCAAAAAAACACCGGTATCCGATCCCTGGACATGCGTGCCAAAGACCTTACAAAAGAGTATGCGAAAACCATGAAAAGTGGTGGAGAACATTTGGGGAAATGGATCCAGTCTCTGACATATTCGCTAACGTCTGCGTATCTTACTTTCTATACATCTCCCTCGCACTAATATGCCAGTACGAGCGAGATGCTACTGGACGCCGAAATAGTAGCGTAGGAATTAACCAGGTCAAAAACTGTGATAAGATAATACATTTTACTTATTACGGATCTGAATGTTATATTATGTAGATCCTATATACACATTCATATCTTCACATAATTATATTCACATGTATTCACAGCTAGGTGCAATAAGTGCACTAGGTTCGCTACAAGTTCATTGTAGTCCTGACGTCACTCAGAATCTGTAGGTGTCAGGGATTTTACGCCCAACAATATAACCAACCATCCAGAATAAGTGTGATCTCCCATCACACACAGTTGTCTTAGATCTTGGTATCAAGTTGTAGTGGTTTTGCCATGCTTCGAGAATAAGGAGGACTATTTTTGTTTACCGGGACGCTCTCTGGGCACCGCTCCAATACTCCCACGCTATGATTATTGATACGCGAAACCAGACGGATAAAAACATTAATTGCCAGATAGATAATTCACACATTGTAACAATTGAAGATTAATCGTTTTTCTTCACAGTTCTCAGCCGATTTGTGGAAATACTTTGTCCATGTAGAACTTGTTAATTAGGTATAGGTAGGTAAACTCTCTTCTACAGACAAACTTCCATATTTTTATTGCACTAAATTTCGGGATGAATTGCGAGAAAAATTAAATGTTTATGTTTAAATACTTATGTAACTATGGTTTATAATGGGTGTAGGCAGGTAAGAGTAGGGGTGCAGCTCATAGTGGGGTCATACATTGAGATAAAACAATTTCAGGCGTAGCCCAACCAAACCGCGAACTAATATGCGGAGCTGCGATAAATCATGATTAGTCTTCGGCAGAAGAAATGAATCCGTGGATTATACGTGTACCTATCTACCTATATAAATAAGAGAATCTTCGATATTCACGTATATTATTGTTCAGTTATTACGAGGTGTTATTTTATCATTTTTAAATTATCTATGGGTCATTCGTTACTTTAAGAGCGCTCTTACAAGAAAAGTCGAAATAATGCAAAATTGATGATACTAGTCGACGAAATTCAGGACATTGCGCTTATTATGAGAAACAATGAGTACTTGTTCCAGTAAAAGCGTCTTCTTATCTTTATAAATATCGTTGTGAATATTAGAAAAAGGACTTATTAAATTAGTAATGATTTTTTTTCTGATGGTCGTTTCCGAAAAACCCCGTGAAGCACTGAATGGCGAGCTCTTATTTGGAAATGTTGAGAATTTTACTCTGCTAAACCTGGCTATTTTGTATTACTAATACCCTGTACTTTAGGCATATCAAACTATATTTTTCCTACATACCTTTGAGAAAGAGAAAATCAAAGTAAAACGAACTCGATTTTCTCTCCGAAACAAGTGTCAATTCCTACGAAAATCTACTTAATATCGAAGTCATTTTCATACTCAAGCAATCTGCAACGTTTGCTTATACTGTTGGTATACATTAGTGTTTATGAAATTCTACTATAATTTTTTGGCAATTTTTTGAAAACTACTCTATATTACCGATGACGCGCGCTGCGCCAGCTCAGTGCCGCGGCAGAGCTTGTAGAGGCAGGACGTGTGTCGGTCGGCTCCGCACATTTTCAACGGCGACGACGAGGTTTTTTATCATTGTGTGCGGCGGGCGCCGTGTAAAACGCTATACTGTGTGCGTGTAAACCGCAACGAGAGACTTTGATCCTAGCACTGTTTTTATAGTATTATAATTTATAATGGTACAGTTTAATAAACTACCGGACAGGATTAAAAATATTTGAAACGACCTGACATTCTATATGTATTTATTTGACTCAAGATAGTACTCAGGGTCTGATGATGGAGCCGGAAGGTGGTCACCGGTACCAATCAACCATGCAACTAAACCACTTCGTGTTTAGGCTCGTTTTATTCATCTCAACAAGATCTTTGACACAAGATAGTACTCAGGGTCTGATGATGGAGCCGGAAGGTGGTCACCGGTACCAATCAACCATGCAACTAAACCACTTCGTGTTTGGGCTCGTTTGATTCGGCTCAACAAGATCTTTGACTTAAGATAGTACTCAGGGTCTGATGATGGAGCCGGAAGGTGGTCACCAGTACCAATCAACAATGCAACTAAACCACTTCGTGTTTAGGCTCGTTTTATTCGTCTCAACAAGATCTTTGACTTAAGATAGTACTCAGGGTCTGATGATGGAGCCGGAAGGTGGTCACCGGTACCAATCAACCATGCAACTAAACCACTTCGTGTTTGGGCTCGTTTGATTCGTCTCAACAAGATCTTTGGCACAAGATAATACTCAGGGTCTGATGATGGAGCCGGAAGGTGGTCACCGGTACCAATCAACCATGCAACTAAACCACTTCGTGTTTAGGCTCGTTTGATTCGTCTCAACAAGATCTTTGACACAAGATAGTACTCAGGGTCTGATGATGGAGCCGGCAGGTGGTCACCGGTACCAATCAACCATGCCACTAAACCACTTCGTGTTTAGGCTCGTTTGATTCGTTTCTATAAGATCTTTGACACAAGATAGTACTCAGGGTCTGATGCTGGAGCCGGAAGGTGGTCACCGGTACCAATCAACCATGCAACTAAACCACTTCGTGTTTAGGCTCGTTTGATTCGTCTCAACAAGACCTTGGACAAAAGATAGTACTCAGGATCTGATGATGGAGCTGGAAGGTGGCCACGGGTACCAGTCTACCATGTAACTGAACCACTTCGTGTTTGGGCTCGTTTGATTTGTCGCAACAAGATCTTTGACACAAGGTAGTACTGAGGGTCTGATGATGGATCCGGAAGGTGGTGACCGGTACCAATCAACCATGCAACTAAACCACTTCGTGTTTGGCTTCGTTCGATTCGTCGCAACAAGATCTTTGACACAAGTTAGTACTCAGGGTCTGATGATGGAGCTGGACTGTGGCCACGGGTACCAGTCTTCCATGTAACTGAACCACTTCGTGTTTGGGCTCGTTTGATTTGTCGCAACAAGATCTTTGACACAAGGTAGTACTGAGGGTCTGATGATGGATCCGGAAGGTGGTGACCGGTACCAATCAACCATGCAACTAAACCACTTCGTGTTTGGCTTCGTTCGATTCGTCGCAACAAGATCTTTGACACAAGTTAGTACTCAGGGTCTGATGATGGAGCTGGACTGTGGCCACGGGTACCAGTCTACCATGTAACTTAACCACTTCGTGTTTGGGCTCGTTTGATTCGTCGCAATAAGATGTTTGACACAAGATACTACTCAGGGTCTGATGATGGAGCTGATGATGATAGACAGGTACCCGTCGCCACCTTCGCGCTCCATCATCAGACCCTGAGTACTACCTTGTGTCAAAGATCTTGTTGAGATGAATAAAACGTGCCTAAACACGAAATGGTTTAGTTGCATGGTTGATTGGTACCGGTGACCACCTTCCGGCTCCAACATCAGACCCTGAGTACTATCTTGTGTCGAAGATCTTATTGAAACGAATAAAACGAGCCTAAACACGAAGTGGTTTAGTTGCATGGTTGATTGGTACCGGTGACCACCTTCCAGCTCCATCATCAGACTCTGAGTATCACCTAGTGTCAAAGATCTTGTTGAGACGAATCAAACGATCCTAAACACGATGTGGTTTAGTTGCATGGTTGATTGGTAATGGTACCTTCCAGCTCCATCATCAGACCCTGAGTACTGTCTTGTGTCAAAGATCTTGTTGAGACGAATCAAACGAGCCTAATCATGTTACTACATGGTTGATTGGTATCCGTGACCACCTTAATCATCATCAGATCCTCAGTACCAGTTCGTTTTTAAACCCTCGTTGATACAAACTTTACAACCTATAGGTACCAAATGCAATGACGAAACATGTAAATAAGCGAGTAGGTACCTATAATTTCTTTCGAGTAATATACCTTCATAAGTACGAGTATGGGGCTATTCATAAATTACGTCGTTTCAAATGGGAGGAGTGGGGGGGAGGGGTCTGGACATCGGATGATGGTAACATGACGTAGGAGGAAACAGATTCATCCGAAGCTTGATTTTTGGATGATTTGAGGGGGGGGGGGGTCAAAAATCGTCAAAAATAGATGACGTAATTTATGAACAGCCCCTATGTACATTTGCACTGCATTTAGTATTTTCGTACTTACCAAATAACAGTTTTAGAACTTTAAAAGTTAAGTACAGTTAGTGTTGTTATGGTTGATTTCAATATTCTTCGCGAAGGATCAAGAATGTTTAATCCATCATTGTAGTGCGAGTGTGGTAGAAGGGATCGGCGTACTGGGGGCCTAGCCGAATTACATTCGCTCCGTATCGATTCGATCTCTACGATCGCAAGCGACTGATCGATAATGTTTATAATAACCTAGCCAAGAGGCAATCTTTTTAGTTAACGCTCATTCTACGCGCCAAGTCGGTAAAAATTAATTTTTGTCTGTGGTTCTCGTTCAAAACCGTCAAGAAACATCATCTGTCAGCTGTCAAGAGTATCAAGTGAACAGCGAATCTAATTTTGGAGAAAATAATAGTTTTATCGGTAAGCAAATTAAATATTTTGGTATTTGTTTAACTTAGTTTATCACAATTTCGTGATAAAATAACTCTATATAGTGTAATATTTGAAGAGTGCGTTGTTAATTGCATATAATTTTGACCTAAAGTTTAACAATTTCAGACAGCCGTCGTCCCCGCAGCCCCAACCAAGGCGGCGACGCAGCCAGAGCGGGCAAGAGCGGCTCCGCGGGCTCTTCTTCCACGCTGAGAAGTTCTCGCCAAGTTGGCACGTACACGTACACGTACATGGCAGTTACCAGTGCTAAGGACGTGCACTGCTGGCTTACTTGACCAGAAGAGACAATACTTTAAGCGTTAGTATTGATTCAAACCGTGAAGTGATATTGTGGACAGGTTTGCCCGAATCAGTGTAACCTCAGTGAACTCATTTACTTCATAGACTTCAAACATTTTCGAAATTATCAAAAGTCAAGCGGACATTGAATACATAGATGTTATGCATTAGATTTATCTATTAAGATCGCCGAGGACAGGAACACTTGGAAAAGCATGGTACATCGCGCAGGAAACTCTTCAAACTAGACACGACCTTCAGCAATGAAGACGCCGACTAAGAAAATGCATTAGATAAGATAAAAGCTGCCTGTGAAACCAAAACTAATAAATCATATTGTTACTTAATATTATTTTTTTATTACCTACCTGTCTTTGATTTTTGTTTACTCAGTAATAGAAATACCTAAGTGAGTGAGGCGTTAAAAATGAATTAAACACATCTTTATTATTTATAGTCAATGGAAATTTGGGAAGGTAATCTCACCCGCTAAGCTACTGGCTGTTCATATTTAACCTTTTGTATGCTCCTGTCAAAAATTTGTAATTTATATATCAATCATAATTGAATAAAATAAAATAAATAAATAAATATTGGGGACATCTTACACAGATCAACCTAGCCCCAAACTAACCAAAGCTTGTACTATGGATGCTAGGCGACGATACACATACTTATATAGACAAATACAAACTTATATACATAGAAAACACCCATGACTCAGGAACAAATATTAGTGTTCATCACACAAATAAATGCCCTTACTGGGATTCGAACCCAGGACCATCGGCTTAGCAGGCAGGGTCACTACCCACTAGGCCAGACCGGTCGTTTTACAAAGACAACTTTTAAATATTATTGCATTTTTTAAAGTTGAATATAGGTAAGTACATGGGAGCAGATCTGCTCCTAAGCATACCATAAGTTAAGGTGGTAACCACCATAAATAAATGCCATAAATAAATGAAACAATGATTGGGTTAAAAAGTTAAATTATATTTATTTTATTGAAAATCTATTAATGAAAGATGCAGCAGGTATTTTTTGCCAGCAGCATGAAATCAGTAGCCAAGCATTCTTTTCTTGTTTGTACATATATTATGTACAGTGTTTTAAAATAGTAAAACAACACTCAATATATTTTTGTGGTTGTACATGTGACATAGTTTCTTCCCTTGACCCTGGCTTTGGAGCACCATAAAGTATTGGTTCATATGCCAAGGCTGCAATGAATATCCAAGTCACCTGAAACAAAATGAATGCTTAGTTTTTCAACAAACTCTGTAACATTTGGTTATAATACTTATTCTCTACCAGTCATATGACAAAAAAAAAAAAAAAAAATGTTTTGTGTAAGTACATGTTATGATTATTTTTATATAGTGTGTAAGTACAGTCAGCTGCAGAGAAAAGGTACCACCACTACATAGAAGTTTGTATGCAAGGGTGGGACCTTTTCTCTGCAGCTGACTGTATCTGCGCCTGCCAAAAGAAGTCATATACAATGTTTCATAATATGAAAAAGTTTCATTAATATGGTTGATAATGTATATGTATGACAACAGCCCGTCTGGCCTAGTTGGTAGTGACTAGTGACCCTGCCGGTTAAGCTGATAATCCTGAGTTTGAATCCCCGGTAAGGAAATTTGTTTGTGTAATGAGCACAGATATTTTGTACCTGAGTCATGGGTGTTGTCTATATATTTAAGTATAGTTTGTCAAAGGACTGTCTCATTTCAAATAAAGACAGAGAGAATCATACTAGCTTTGTCATATACCAGTACTAGCACCCAAAAGATAAGTATGAGTATAGTTTTCCTGGTTCTTACTGACTGACAAATTGGTTTGACCATCTATATATGGTTATCTAAGTACCCTAAGTACCCACAACACAAGTCCTCTTGAGCTTACTGTAGAGTCCGACTAGAAATTGTAGAAATTAAAAAGTAGCAACACTGTAGTCTCATCCCTTTCAAATCAATTTAAGAAAATGGGATGACACTACAATATTGCTAGTTGTTAGTGACCTTGCCTATGAAGGTGATGGTTTTGCTTCCCGGGAAGGGCATTTATTTGTGTGAAGAACTTTTGTTCCCGAGTCTTTATCTATATTTGTAAAGCCTTTACCTATATACCTTTGCCTTTACACATTCAATTCACTTTCCTATTGAAAAACAAGTGCTTGCCATTGCGCATATGGGTACCAAATTTAATCTACACCGTTCATCGGTTTATATTTGATGACGTAACAGGAACACATTAGTTATTTTAGCATTAATAACATATTTTATATACTTATTAGTAGGTATAGTAGGGATAAGTTATTGACTCACTCTTACCTTTGTAGGGACATTGTTTCGTGTTGCATTTGTGGGTGCATAATCCATTTTTCCATGACACTGTCACTATAGATAGGTAGATATTCAGCGCCTCGGTCACATTGGATCCTTTGGGTGAAATGCTGCGTACGGCCCACAATCCTTTGATCGTAGCATACATGATAAGATCACCAGCTAAGGGCAGTCCTTTCCTAAGCAGTTTCAAGTTTCAATAGAGGCGATTTTTCAGACGGCGCCTGCGTCTAAACGACACTTCCGCGTTGTTCGCCGCCCACAATAATGTTGAAGTATGCTTTTTATTACAAATTCTAATTTACAAACACTATTATTCGGTATTTTCTTGTGCTTCGGTAAGTTATCTGCAAGGGGATAGCTCGCGCTAGATATCGACACCTAGGAGGCGATAACGATTTGATTTCGCTTGTCAAAAGTGTCACTTGGCTAGACAATGTATGGCAGATATCGAATTCCGGTAACGAATGTTTTGCGTTTCGTTACAACATTGCAACTTGGCTAACATTTTTGTATTCGTTAATATTTTTCGACAGACTCATCTACGGTACCTGTCATTCCCATACATTTTTTATCGATTCGTTAGCGATATCTTTTTTCGAAATGCGTTTCGGCTAGGCCCCCTGAGCTCGCACGGCCTGCCGCAGCGCGTAGAATACCTAAACTCGCTCAACGCCGAAATGTAATAGCGCTCTTAACGGGTATAAGAATTTTGTTTTGACTTAAAAAAAATTTGTTAAGTTTTGAAGGAATAAGGCTTAAAATTAGTAAAGCATAGGTATTATATTGCCATGAATTTCGTTTTCTCTTTTTTTATAAATTTGTTAAGTTTTGAAGGGATTAGGCTTAACGATGGTTTAGCATAGATTGCGAGAAATATACCTACGGGAAAATTCCCCCTTCTCTCAACATTCTCATTCCTAGAAACTCCCATCCCTATTAATGTATTTATTTGTTTCACATTTTAGGGCCAAATATATAAGCTTTAACATTGTGGGGTCATAAATTGAGATAAAACAATTTCAGACGTAGCCCGAACCCCGAACTATGCGGCGCTGCGATAAATCCTGATTAGCCTTCGGCAGAAGAAATGAATCCGAGGATTATTGCCGTATTTTCATACGTGTATAAATAAGGGAATCTTCGACGTTACGATATATTGCTCAGTTTTATTTGGGGTGCTATTTTATTGGCTGAATTCGCATTTTCAGAATAAATTAGTTATGCATGTTGTTTTCTTTTCTCAAGTAAGTGAATTATTGTTATTCTTTTGAGAAAATAAAGATCTTTAAACCGAAAGAAAACCGAAATAAACATAGTCGCCGCGCGTTAAAGTGCCCAGGCCGAAGCGTCCGACATATTGTCTTTTTCTATGTCGGCTGATCGGTGATCACATGGTGCTTTCCATAGAAAACGAAGCGCCGGAAGCTCCGGCCCGGCCCCGGCCCGGTCTAGCGTGAGTCATCCTTTACGCTCTTATTTTGCATTGACATGCTGTAATAACATAAATCTTGGTATGAACATTAAAGTAACATATATCTATTTTCTATGTCTGGTACTACTAGTTATTGTAGATAAATTTTTTAATACAAATAAATTAGAGCGCGTAGAAGTTTTATATACAAAACTTAGCATGTCGTTTCATAAATTCCATTGTAGGTATAGGAGCGGCGTTTTGGCGACTGATCAGTGTGTCTTTTCACTTAAATTCTACGTGTTACTGATCTCAGTTATGTACAATTCATGTATAGACACGCATGTGCACCCGTTGTAACGTATGGAATTATATGAGAGCTGTCATATAGCCTGCGAGCGGTTTTCCCCCATTATGGTAGCAAAGCATCACCACCATCCCATGAGGCGGGACGAATGAAAATCACTGAATAGCCATAGTTAATATAATACACATCGTCAACTGGCTATTACGAAGCCATTGTCTCAATCAAGGAGCTGTAATTACTAGTAAGGCCGAAGCATCGTTTAAAGTCAGCGTCAACAAGTAGCGTATCGGACTACGCGTCAAAACTATCTAACGTTCTCTAATAACTTTTTTTCACCACACCAACCCGAAGCAAATATTAAATGTAAAATATCAAACAAAATCAAATCAAATCCAAATGAATCTTATTAATAATTTATCAACCAAAATCATCATTTAAAAGTCGAATCAATTCTACCAGCAAACATAACACAATAACTCAAAGGATGATGTTCCGCTCCCATACAAGTTTGGCCCAACACTCGCTAAACATGGGTGGTATATTGTTAGGCTCCAAACATGAAATGAAAGTCCCGAAAGGCCAAATTCGGCATTATCCTTTGCATTTGATTACTTTGCCTCACATGTGAATAAAATGCAACTTTGCTATCAGTTTTTGAAGTGCAAAGTAAGCTTTTCCGAGCTGGTGTGGTGAAAAATATATATACATATATTATATGTAGAACAACTAGACAGTTACAGATACTTTTGAACGCGAACTGTAGAGATATCAGATATATCACTACCGTAAAATGGGGTGAGTAGGGATCGCGAGGAGAGTCGAGTTATGAATGGGGAGCGAAGGGATGACAGGGGGGTGAGATGTTTATTAAAGGCTACTGCTACCTAAATAATGTATATTCCTATTACAAATGGAGCTATAGTAATATTCATAATAAAAAAAACGATTCAACAACGTTTCAAAATCACCTTTTGTATGAAATCCCAGCGCCCCCCAACTACGAGGGACTACGGGGTGAGGAGGGGTTTTGTGTTTATCGTTAAAGTTATGAAATGGAACTACCTAAAATCATAAAAAAACTAAAATACAAACGGCCGGAACATTTATTAATGAAATAAGTTTGCATAAAATGTAAAAATAAAATGTTATCAAGGTTTGAATGTCAGTTTCCCTACTCAGTACTCACCCCATTTTACGGTACTAGCTTTTGCCGGTAGCGTCTTGGGTCGTCCCATTCGTTTTTCGTCAAGTTCTTAAATTAGTCCTACTCTGCTTTCGTCACTCATTCTACATTGAAAGCCACCGACGATTGTGACGAATGTAGAATGAGTGACGAATGCAGAATAGGACTAATTTAAGAACTTGACGAAAAACGAATGGGACGACAAAAGACGATACCCTTTTGCCCGCGACTTCATGGCATGTGTCTACGGGGCTGCCCGGATTTAGAGACTTAGGGCCCCTAGGCTCTTTGTATGGTCTTAGAATCTAGCGGGGCTTTCTCCATCTAAAAAAGTAAAAACCATTGCTAGGTTAGCCTCGCCCTTGTGGGTCTAGCCGAAAATCCGGCCCTGGTGGTAAAGCATTCATATCTAGGACATGCAGTACCGGTCCCGGTACCAAGAATTTCATTTCCCGGTTCTAGGCATGGCCGGAACCGGGATTCCCGGTTCTTCCCGGTTCTCAAGGCTTCTTTTGGTTACTTTTAGGAAATTGTTTGTGTTAGCTTACAATCTTCTCTTGAATGACTTATTTGCATATAAATAATTGCATAAGAATTAATAAATGACTTATTTTATTATAAACAAACACTTAATTGGCGTTCCAACCTATTTTACGAAATTAACCGGCACACTTTGCCTCCGTCTGGGCCGAGCCACACGGCCGTAGTGTAGTCGATGCACTCAGCACTATGACGGCACGGCCTGCCTGCACGAATGCCTACTACAGTGAAACCTGGATAAGTGAGACTTCAAGGGACGAGCAGATTTGTCTCACTTAAAGAGGTATTCCACTTACCCAGGCTCTCAGTTAGCCAGGTACAAATAAATTTCCTGTCTCATTTACAGAGGGTCCCATTAATAGAGGTGAGAATAGAGGATATATCTCAGTTATAGAGGTGGTCAATAAGGTATTTTGTAATTATCTTTAAATGTTTAGGTAAAAATAATCCTTGTCCCTAAATATTTTTTAAGTCTGTTTAAATATTTCTTTGAATTTATTTTGAATGATTTTCCAAAGGATAGATTTTTTCAATTAAATTTGATACGGACTTCATTGCGTCTTAGAAATTTATTAAATGAAAATTTGTTTATTCTTGTTACTTATCAAGATTTCAGCTTTCGTTTCGATAGTTTTAACTACATAAAGTAACTAAATGAATCTTGAAGTCATTTAGACACAATTAAGCAAATGCGGAATTTGTGGATAGACTAAGAGTTAGTAAGAATACGGAAATAGATCAATAAAGTCCAAGTTAGAGAGGTTATAGATTGACGTTATCTCAGATACAGAGGTAATTCGTATAAAATAAAAAAAAACAATTAGGAAAAAGTAATCTTATAAATATAGTCTCAGTAAAAGAGGTAAAATACACTCTCTGTCTCAATTATAGAGGTAAATGTGACTATAAAATCACAACAACTAATCCCAGTTATAGAGGTTCGTTTTATCTCACTAACAGAGGTAATTCAGTGCTAAAGTGTCGGGACCGCACCATGAGTCCCAGCTATAGAGGTTTCTCACTTATCCAGGTCCCACTTAACCAGGTTTCACTGTATTTGGGTCCCCCGTTTCATTTCATAGCACCATTATTAAATGTTATATAATATCCCGAGCTAAAGTCCTAAAACATTACTACTATTGAAATGGGAATAAATAGTCGTATGATGAGAACCGGGAAGTACCGGTACCGGGTCTTCAGTACCGGTTCTTTTGACACTATAAAATTTCCGGGAGTTCCCGGGAATATGAGAACCGGGAATTCCCGGGAGCATGCCCTATTCATATCCCAGGAATGTTTCATTCTGTGTCGGTCCGTAGATCTTGTAAATATTGTTTTGAATGGAGTTACTATTTTGGCATCCGGATGTTTACAGTCGTCAGAACTGTCCCTGTTGTATTAGTGTAGCCGTCTTGGCATCCAGTCCAACTAGGTGCAGTGTAAATAACATATTTACTATTACCACACAACATAGTATATTTTATTTACCTACTGAAACTACTTACTCTACATAGGCCTAGGCTATTGACAAAAGAATGGTTAAACGCGTTTAGGGTTACCATATGTCAGGAATTTTACTGACATGCCAGGAATTTTGGCCGTTTGTCAGGAATGCTGTCGGAATACGAAAATGTCAGGAATTTTAGAGAACCCGTAGTCAACCGTACACTGTATAAACGTCATGTAAGTTTGTTCTCACTATATACCTTGACACTGGCTAAATTGTCCCAATGAACAGAAGCCATTTAAAACAAAAAAAACTAAAAAATTGTCGGGAAATCGACAAAATCTGACGTAGATACTATCTACGACAGACCATCAGAATGTCATGTGGCACAGCAGCAACACCACTTGTTACTATCGCAAGTTAGTCAAATAGGCACGTAATACTAATACTAACAAGCAATTAAAACTTATCATCTTACTTTACAAGAGTTTTATACAAAGTGACCGCATTACTCACATAAATTATCTTATTTCACTCGACACATTTCTTTCCGCACAGTAATTCCACAGTATCACAAGTGATAATAACCCCCGATATCTCCATAAAACTTGTGGCGAAGTCAGCGGGCCGTACAAAAAGTTATCCCATCCCGCGATGACAGATGAGCTAGCTGCCGACTCGAGCCACCGAAATAGCCGATTTGCTCCGCCATCACTCCGAGATCCAGGCTTTATGTCGCTGATGCTCTCGGGGCTTTCATGATGTCGTTAGAAAACAAGGTAAAAGTAATTTTTCGTAGTCGATTCTTTACTAAAATATCGAATGTGGAGTAATATTTTGCTGAGCGACAGATTGTATTGTAGCGGTTTATCAAGTCAATTTCCAAATTGGGTAAGAAAGCGGAAACTTTTTTGTATCGATTTTTAAAATGATTAACCTGATTGCACGATGTCATTAGGGAACGTCATAAATGTATTTTTTGTTATCAAATCGAACGTAAAGTAATATTTTGTTGAGCTACAGATTGACGTGATTTATGTATGACTGTTTTTTTTTTCAAGTGAATTTCCAAATTGGGTGCAATTAATATAACATTTTCTTTCAAGATGTCGTTAGGGAACAACGTAAAAGTAATTTTTCGTAGTTGATATTCTTTACTAAAATATTCAGTATCGATGTTACTCAAATATAGAATATCGAGTAACATTTTGCTGAGGAAGTTGAGGGACAAATCGTCGCGATTTATTCGAATGGCTGTTTTTCATGTCAATTTCTAAATTGGGTAAAATACAGGAAAAAACTTAAAAAAATTTGCAGACATGCAAAATATCGAGTGTCGAAGTTAACTAATTATCGTAACATTTTGCCGAGTGGTTGTCACAATTTATGTTAATCACTGTTTTCAAGTTGAGTTTGAAATAATTAAAACATTTATTTACATACAAAATATATACAGTGGTACTACTAAACGAAATTAATAACTAGCTTAAATCTAAAATAGGCCCTTGAGGCATTGTACCAAGGATGCTGGCGGCATTTCCTCGCTGTATCGCAATGCTGATACGTTGTGCGAGGTAGCCGCCAGCTCTTCGGTCACCAGTTACGTCAACCAGACGCTTCGCGATTTCTGCGAACAACTTATGCGCGCTGGGACCCCATGGACCTAGAGTTTCAACACCAAATGGTACAAAATGGTACTCTCTACCGAGGCTCTTATATTTGTTTCGTTTTAGAATTTCGGCGCTTTCCGCCGCTCCGCCCGCTTTTACAGTAGTAGTTTGAAATTAGGTATGAAAGTAGGTATACAGCTTATATAATATACCTATTTAACGCATCAATCAAATGGCTTTTGGTACATTGTATAGACACATCAGTATCAAATACATCACTAACATCGACGACTTCAAGGATAATTTTAGCCTAATAATCTAACCTAACATCTTCGGTCATTGACTTTAAGCTATTATAAGAACAGTTAATTAGCAAAAATGTCCAAAATTACCTTTAAATTAAGTCTAAAGCTATTTGGCGGTATTTTCCTATTCTAAAAGTGCGTCAAAAGATATAATCTACAAAATCACGTGGAGATACCTGCGTGACATGATAAATTGATAATCCCGACCCATAATAACAACAAATTCGCAATGATAAGATAACAGATAGCGATAAGTTACGACTGCGACATAGCTCTTATCTTATCAGCGTTCCATTTTTATCGCCTGTCACCATGCCCGTCACTTTCGCACTAACTTACTTGTTAGAACGTGACAGGCATGGTGACAAACGATAAAAATGCGATCGTGCTACCGCCGCAGATCTCACACCTTATCCAGTCTAGATACGAAATTCGCGAATTGATAACTCTCTATAGCTATTGCATGACCGGTATATAGGAAATTTCCTTTGACGTGATTAATTTGCCTTATATGAGTTAATTGTGATTGATATGATTAATTGAAGCATTAAATTAGTCCGGTCAATTATAAAGGTGTTATATTATTTTAGTTTGCATATCTAAGAGCCTAAGAACAAAGACTAATTGAAATAATTGTGTCAGTGTGCCTAGAAATCGAATCCGTGATACGTCTCAGTTACTCGTCTCATGTACCTAATGTCAGTTTTGCTAGTTAATAAAATAATTAGAAGGATAATATTTTATTTCCTTATAAAACAATCTTGATAGTCATCTAACTGCTGGTTACAGACCGACAGGACTCTTACTAAATGGTCTAAGGCTATTATGACACTCCTTAACACATACGTAGGCAATGTAGAGTTAGACCAAGAAAAGTATGCAGCGATTTTGATAGCACACGCAGTGCAAGTGTTAATTTAAACGTCAAACTTTTATGAAATTATGACGTATGAATAACACTTGCACTGCGTGTGATAACAAAATCGCTGCAAACTTTTCTAGGTCTGACTCCATGAAGCATTTCTTCGCTAATGTATGTGTTTACTTCATTATGTCTCCGCATTAATTTGCTCGAAATAGATCGTATCGATAAAATCGCATAATCCATTATAAACTTGGTAGCGAAAACAACTGACTTAGTCACGCACTGATAACTCGAATCATGCAATAAATGACTGTTATAAAGCAAAGTTCGGATTAAAAAGAACTTGAGTTGCTGAGAAATGGCTGATAGATAACCCCATCGTAAAATATAGATAAACTTAAGTTATCTAACACATTCTTAATCTTTACAAATATATACTGGTTAATAGGTCATCATAAAGTAATCTGATCACGCTATATTTACATTGCTGTAAAAGTTAATCAGTGTTATTTAAACAAGTTCACTTTCTTATAATAAATGTTTTTGATTTCATCAGTATCTTATTTGATTAAATAGTTTAAATACATTTAATGGCGCAGCGACCCAAAATGAATCATGGATCTTTTTTGATTAAATACTTTGAGAATATACAATTAATAATGTTCAATGCGACAGGAGGTCGATTCGACCCCTAAGTTTTTTACGAGTTAAACTAATTACTTTAACGAAACTTGTTAATTTTCCCAGTAGTTTTATAATAAAATTAAGAATATCGTATAGATATACTATAAGCTAACACTGATAATAGCTTTTCAGAAGGAGGCCATTGTCCCCTTAAAGGTTATGTGATTATTAACCTAAAGTAATTGGCCAATTTAAGTCAGTGCATCTGCATTGTCCGACATGAAGTCTTGACAAGTCCGGTCCGTTCTTGCCAAACTTGGTCCATTCTCACCGCTTCGAGTTTACCAACTTATATTATAACTCTCGCGTTGGGTTTCTGTGCATCTTACAGCACCCGCGAGCACCGTCGTGTTAGGGCTATTTAGAACACCTGGGACAATTCTGAATTTGGAGAAACCTGGAGTTAACATCAGAATGCTTTATATTATAGTCGGTATTATGTAGGTAAAACGAATGCTTTAAAACGGTTAAGTATATAGGATGTCCAGTAATCTAAAAATCAAAGATAATCGAACTTGTCTTTAGTTTTTAATAGCTATCTACTTCACTTTAATGATCATTTAGTTAGTCCATATCTTTATTTTTAAACAAGTTTTAGGAAAGTTGGTTACTCTGGTTTTTATACATAGGTACATTTTTTGTTCGCAACACAAAATATTTGGTTCAACTTCTTTTTCTACCCAATTTGAGTGTCCCACTGCTGAGTACCACATAAAACCTCTCCCCTGATCTAATATTGTTTTTACAAAAATATTTGCTTTCTTGACACCGCTGAAGCTACAAGCGTACCACCTATACATATTATATTACATTGGCTTCGTTGTACGTTGTTTTTCGAAATCCGAAAACTAAAAATAAACGTAAAATACCATTAGCGATTCAAACGTGATACTTCTTATCTTTAGTTGTAAATATTGGCGCAAGTCCACGTGGTCTACACCTAGCTAGTTTATTAGTATATTACTGACTGCCGCAACCTTCACGTTATTATATTTTACTGTTTATTACTGAAGCGTGGTATAAACGATTTGGAGTTAGTACATTAAATACGACAATCTTTTTCAAGGTGGTAACTACGAATTACACAATATCGGTGCTTACCTAAACTCGAAACCATTTTTCTATATCCCAGATAAACTACAGAAAGGCTTAAAAATACATTTATTAATCTATTAGGCATACAATTACTCATAGGTACTTGCTTTTGTAGTAAAATGAAAGTTCGAGCAATCGAATATCATTTTAGTACGTAATATAAAAACAAGGATTACGATGTAAGTCTAATTGTAAGTAGACCTCTTCTGTTTGATCAGGAAAATAATTTTATCTACACACATATCATAAACTCTCTATGACGCCTTCAAAATCCGTAAATAATGGCCCACATTACGATAAACTGTTTTGTTACAGCAAATTTCTTATCTGTGAAAATGTGGTAATAGCTTCATTACTATATCAAAATCGATTTGGTAATGCATTTTAAATTTCGAACATCTCTGAATAAAAAAAGCAATTTGATTTGACCCCTATTCTAATATCAGTCGAGATGACGTTTTATTCGAAATCAAATGACAATTGCATACAATATTGACAAATCCCGCATGTAAGTTGGTATCGGACGATATGGTAATTGACCCCGACTCTAGTTTGTCTCTGAATTAAAAAAAAAACTTTGGATGCGTGACATGCGTGAAAAAAGTTGCCGCCATTTGACGTACAGTTTATATTTTAATAAATTTGTAAGAAAAAAATAATTTGTTTTGTTGTTTTTAAAGTAACTATAACAAAAGTTTCGTGTAAAATGTGCGATAAAGATATTTCGGAGACGCCAGCTCATATCCGCGAGTTCCGCCAGAGAGGAAAGTGCCCCAATGTCGGCTGTAAATTGAGGTTAGTGAATATATCATAGAAAGTTTATAATATGTGTGTAGATAAAGCAGTGTATGTAACTGTACATAATTAGGCATTAAAACACTCGTGTGATACTATTATGAATCTCATTTCATTCGTTTCATAAACCCACACTCGTATTTTAATGCCTTTCATTATGTAGCAGTCACATAAACTACTATTACAGAAATAAATTGGAGAATCTTTCGAACTACAATCGTAAACAAATAAATCCCTTACTGGAGGGATAAATTTTAAATGAGCAGCGGGGAATACCGCGATCCAATTCACACGTTGCAAAACAAACAGAAATCAAGTCACTAATACGAGTAATAAGCGTCTTAATTCTAAACTAAATCGAAGTAAGTGGATTAACGGGATAATTCCTTAGTAATCGGTAAAACAAGCGGTGTCTGTATTCGTACTTGTAAATTGAGTCGCCAATAGGTCTGCATCACTGACCATGAGTGTGAATGGAATCATTCTGGAAAAACCTTCAGTGAACACTACAAAGTTATTTTCATAGGGACAGTCATATTAATAGAACAGTCTATTGATGTACAGTTATTAATTTATTACCGCTACTATCTTCGCTATTAACGTTAATAGCGAAGATAGGTATTATGAGACGCGTAAGCTATTTTCATAATCTATATGCGACTATTTTAATAAAATCTAGTTTTATCAATATGTAATTAAATCTGAACTCGCGTTATTTAGCATCGAAGGAGAACTATTAGAGCTGTTTATAGAGCTTGCAATATCGGACGGTTTCCAATTCCGGAACTGATTTTCGATATTCGGTCTCAATTCCGGAATTCCGGAACTGGTTCCGGAATTAGGGTTAATCATATTTTTATTAGATTTTTTAGATTTATTTAAGAAAAAACAACAAAAAATTAGAAATTCTGATACTTTACGTTTATTAAAGACAGTACTGTTTTAGTGGAATTTAATTTGAAGTATTATTAATCGAAAAAGATTAATCAGTTGAGTAGTGCCGTCCTGCACCTCTTATTTTAGCACCTTATTATATACTATGGTCACTTTTATTCACTTCAATGATACGGCGTATTTATTTGGGGAAACTACGAGTGCTGGCACTGCTGGCAAACCATTTGATGCCTAATTTTATTTATTGTCTAAATATAACGGCTTTGTAGCCTACCTAGGGGCTCCCTGTTTACGAAGATCAAGGTCCCGATGGGGTTCCGATCTCGGTAAGGGCATTTATTGTGTTAAGGTTAACCTATAACGATTATTTGTTCCTGAGTTAAGGTTGTTTTTTATGTATGAAAGTACCTATTCACTACTATTCAGCTATACCTATTACATACTTAAATTACTTAACCTTTACATACACAAACGTTACGCTTTCCAAGTTGGGTTTTTCCTTACTAGTTCCTAATTCAGAATTTAATGTGCTGCTACACTACAATAGCCGAAATCATACATTGAGGAAACTTCTTTCTGAATTGAGAATAAAATATCCAAATGTTTATAAATATTAATTCAAAGGATTCGTGTAGGTAGGATTCTGGGCAAGTTAATGTATGGCTTTGCTTTAGCATGTATCAAAAGTAAATAATTCGATGGTTAAGTTAATGAGAATAATGAGGCATGTTAATGCAGCATGCTGCTAGACTTTAGACTTTTGTCAACGACGGCTAATAACACCAGCATAGTGTAGTTTATTTGGCAATTTTCAATAGTAAAATCTAATAAAACTACTTAAATCCAATTCCGGAATTTTCGATATTCAATGGTCTCAATTCCGGAATTGTAATATCGGAAAATTTGTCCGAGATTCCGGAATTTCGAAATTCCGGAATTCCGGAATGCAAGCCCTAGCTGTTTCCCACTGACGTCCAGTTTTTTGCGGGTACGCTTTTTGCAGGATCCCGTTTTAGTAGTATAGATGCTAATATAGTAACTTTCACACGAGGATTCTGTTTGCGGGATCCTGCATGCATACTACAGGATCCTGCAAAAAACCGTACCTGCAAAAAACTAGACGTCAGTGGGAAACAGCTCTTACACAGTTATATTTAGTTCTAAATACTTTATAATTTCATATAGGTACTTAATCAGGATATAACTTCAATACAGGTAGGAATGTTCGTTTAATAATCATATACCTACTTACCTATATAATTCATTGTATCAAATTAGCTAGTGTTTATTTATTTATAGGCACCTGCATTTATAAAACTGATTCCTACATACATGTTTGTAATGAATGAATGACAACATTACAAGTTCACCAGTGGACTAAAACTAGCTACACTGCAAAAAAATGTTTACAATCAATCATCAATAAACTATGATTATTGAGTCGACCGCGTGTCAAGGCAAGACTTCTAAGGCATCTTAACAATTCCACAGTTAATTGGCGATTCTATATCTACGAGAACGAATTGGCCCTCGATCATGCTTCAATTGGATGACAATGTGTGTCTTGAGTATTCCCATTTGAATAAAATTCACGAACACCACTGTTATATGACCTCTAGCTTTATAACAACTATACTATAAAGCAGAACGCACTTATAGTGCTTCGTTGAAGCCATAGGATTCGGTAAGCGATAGTAATGTTTCCCCCGTGCCGACGCAAGCGCCTCTCACACATGCAAAAACATCGTACGATGCCAGCCAACCAATGGCAGCGCGCCGTGAGGTGGGCTCGGCTCCCCACCATCCATGTTGACGGAATGCATGGTTCTTAGAACGGCACTGTTAAAAATAACTACCTGTTTAACAAGACACACACGATGTTGGCGATTATTCGAGGCCAAGATATAATAGCGCATTCCGCATTTCACATTTACACGTATTAAACAGTTTTAGTTTAATTTTTTCTGACGATGGGGATCTTTTACATCTCCAAATTTAATGTATTATAATTTATAAACCATAGAGACTTATTATTTCTGTTATATTATCTTAAAATAAATAATTACTAATTATGACTAAACCACCATTGTAATCTGTTTTGCATAGGTACATTTAACATCATCATCATCATCAGTTAAGTGACGGCCGCTAACAACCTGTTAAATAAATAATGGTAGACCTAAAAAATATAAATTTATTTGTCACTTCTGATGAAATGTGTACCTTTGACATTTATAAGTATTATGACCCCCGCGAACGCGTTACAAATCGAACAAGTTCATGAATCCTCCGATAAGTCCGCAGATTAGAGCAATCTAATCACGTGTGTGTGAACAGCTGATCGCGCGTGCGCGTTGCGTGACAGATGACCGGCTGCGCCGGCGCCTGCTTATCCGCGTGCAGTCAAACGCTTGCGAAGTTTTTACCTAGGGAGATTTGTAATAACTATATGAGAAATACTTTTTTTACAAGGGTGTAAAGTTGCTCAAAGGGATTCAAAGCCCGAAATTTTGCTACAGAGTGTTACACAAAAACTTTCACTATACCAACGTGAAGAACATACTAGCAGTAAAACATCACAAAGCTAATGATTGCTATTGAATATTTACAATTTAAAATCATCACTTAATAGTCCTAAAGCCATCGTGAGGAAACAACTCAAAAGCATAAAATCCCTTTGCCACTCTAGAGGATAAAATACAGCTTTGAGAATAAAGAGAGCCTTTCCAGGCTGCTGTGGAGAAAACGATCTTAATATACTGCTTTGACTGAGATTGAGTTCGTTGAGTTTCCTCGAACGCACGAGCAACTAGAACATTTAGGATAACTAGTCTAACTGGTATCAAGGTCCCTAACAGTTATGCTTGATCCAGGTTCACTGTTATATTGGTCCAATCGAGACAAATGCTTGGTAAAGCGATAAAGAATGAGCGCCTGACTCGCCAGAGATACGAAACATTCGTCAACACCATGATTGTTCTTGATAAGGACGTGATCTTTTACAATTTCGTTTAGTTTGCATGACTTATCTTTATCTAGTTAAAAACACGTATCTTGTTTGTATTCAGAAGGTTAATTAATGGGGATAAGTGTTGTTAACTACCTCTTTGTCATATAGACCTTTTGAAGACATATTTCCTTTCTTCTGGTTTCTAGAATTTAATTTTGTTTTTTGTCAGTATGTGACATCGCAATTGCCCACACTAGAATGATCAGGGTCTGGGCACCCGGTGCCCTATGCTGGATTCAAACTGGTGTAGGTATGGTAAGGTATGCATATACATATTTTACTCGAGTAAATGACATAAGTACCTAAATATATCATAAAATGTCCAAAAATATGCACACTTAAATTGATATTAAACAATAAATAAATAAATAAATATTATAGGACATTTTTACACAAATGGGGTCCTAAAACGCCCCTAGTTTAGTCAACAAAATTATATTCCAATTTTTTTGTTAGCTTTAAAAGTGTATTTATTCACTGTCTCGAGTTTCCATTGAATACATTCTCAATATAAAATTTTCATTATTTCACTAAAATGCTATTTTGATATTAACCTTGAAATTAACGATACTGCGTAAATACTCGTATTTGCCCCACCTCCAGGAGTCATCTGGAGATGTGCCCACGCGAATCCATTTAAAGCTGTGCGCGTCATACGAAAGTCATATTTTTCTCAATTAAAACGGCGTATGTTTTTATGATATGACATACTATTTAACATAGTTACATATTTCATAAAATGTCATAAAATACGCAGATGTTTAACATTTAAATGTTAATTAAACTATGGGGTCCTAAAGCGCCCCTAGGTTATTCATTATTCAACTCTCTCATACATATTTAATCTTCATATATTCAAGAATTAAAATGACAGTGAACGATCAATTATTTCAGATATTTAGAACCCAAGATCTTCTTAACTAATACTAATACTCGTATTTGCCCCACCTCCAGAAGTCGTCGTGAGATGCGCCCACGCAAATTCATTTAAAGCTG
This sequence comes from Cydia splendana, assembly GCF_910591565.1. Lineage (NCBI taxonomy): Eukaryota > Metazoa > Arthropoda > Insecta > Lepidoptera > Tortricidae > Cydia > Cydia splendana. Next base: position 2,861,799 of record NC_085965.1, on the reverse strand, counting down.
TGCGCGTCATACGAAAGTCATATATATCATAAGTCGTTCTAAACAAAAACGACGTATGTCCTTATGAGATTCATCACTACCCTTTTTTAACTTGGGAATTTTCATGTTATTTCTACTCAGAATTACGAGCTCTTTTGATCCTAACATCCTAAGAAATAGGAAAAAGTTGTCCCAAAATGTCATTCATCATTCCTTTATCGTCATACAAAAATGGTAGGTGTAGTTAAAAATCGAAGGACATTTTTTTCCCTATTAGTATGAAAGACCTCGGGATTCTGAGTACCTATTATTAGGTACCTACCTAGTAATAGTAATAAGTTACTAAATTATATAGCAATTCCCAAATCTGAAAAAAGTGTAGTATACAAGTTATACAACTTTGAAGGAATTAACCCATATTAGTTCTTATAACATATGACTTTTTGAAGTAAGATGGTATAGTTGACGCATACAGTGTCTGATTGTTCTGTTTACATGTTAGCCGAGTGCGCTCTAATGCGCATTTTTGTTATGTAAACAATTTTTTCATAATAGAAAATTAATTTGGATCGATGGTGTATTGTTTTAAAATTTTCCGTTAGGACCTGATTCACATTTTACAAATTGATAAGGTTTTTATCTTATTTTGATACGACCTTGAAAATCGCTCACGCCATAGAGAAATATAGTAAGGATAGAGTGCTCACTCCATCCATACATCAGTTTTGGTACCAAAACGACTATTATTTTCGCAGTCGATCTAGCATCGAGTAGCGGAATTATCAGTACGGCTACTTGATACTAGAATTCTCTAGTGTCGCGACTCACGAAAATTGTATTGAACAACAACTTACTTACAACCGTTACAACTAATATTAAGACGAAACAGGAGCTGAGTTTTAAATATTTTAGGTAAATATACCCGTCTCGCTAACGGAAGCGGCACCTAAAAGTAGTGCGATAAGGACGAGGCAAAAAATCCTGCGTAAAAATCTCAAAAATCGAGGTTTTGTACTCTTCTGTTTCCTCCTCCAAAACTTAACCAATCGTAACCAAATTTGGAAATCTAAATGATTATGAAATTATCTGTGTCGGACCGTTTTGCTTTTTTGGCTAATTGATATCAGTTTTGAATGCCACGCCTCTCATTGCGGCATAGTCAATTAGGCCATTTTGGCCATTTTTGAAGGGCTCTAGCGCCTTAAAAAACAAAAATATCAAAAAAAGCAAAACGGTCCGACACAGATATTGACAATATTAATCTGTGTTGAAAAAATCATTGCTCTAGCTTCAAAAACCACGGAGGAAAACGAGGAGTACGTTTGTATGGAGAAATGACCACTCCCGTTGGCTCTTAAAGGCAGAAGCAGTTGAAAATAGAGTTCCGGTTAATCCGGTTGTAATATTAGCTGATGAAATTTTTTGAGTATTAGTCTTTTCGGTCGGTGCTCCATCTATTGTCAAGTTGTAGTACTAATAATTCCACTACTCGATGCTAGATGTCGACTACGAAAATAATGGTCTATTTGGTACTAAAACTGAAGTATGGAGTGAGCACTCTATCTATTTTTTTCCTATGCCCACGCTAAATGAAGTGAAAGTCGTGCGTGAGATGTGTGCCAATCGCCAAGACCATCGCCAAGGTCGTATCAAAACCATAACAAATCCTAAAATTGAATCGTCCTTCTGGTTTTCTATGCGCTGCATCTTGGGCTTTTCTGAACGACTTTTTTTAGGTTTTTAGTTTTACACCTTTTTAGGTTCATTTCTAAAACTATGTACAAGTATTAGACACCTGTTGCGTTATTTTGGCTGCGCTCTTTAATAGGAAGTGGCAGAAGGTATTAGGTATTTATTTAGGTACGTCCAGAATCTCGACAAATTTGTTAAAGGCTGCTATTTAACTGATCACCAGATTTAGTAAAATTTAATACCAAAAAAATATATTTTACCACCCTAAAATAATGAATGATCACCAAAATTATAACACCATTTTAATGTTAAATGATTACCAATTTTATTACATTTTACTATCCTTTTAACGGAAATGACACCAAACTAATCATTATTAACCCAAAAATAGTAAATGATTACCAAATTTCAAACCCCATTTTAATGTGAAATGATAACCAAATTTTTTAATGTTGCTATCCTATTAAAGAAAATGACACAAAAATAATCATTCTAAACCCAAAAATAGTAAATGACCACCAAAATTAGAACTCCATTTTAATGTAAAATTATAACCAAATTTTTAAATCTTGCTATCCTCTATTAAAGCAAATTACTCCAAAATAATCATTGTAAACCCAAAAATAGTAAATGACCACCAAAATTGTAACCACATTTTTATAAAAAATTTGCAAATGTTAAATATACTTAATACTATTTAATTAATTAATCCACTTCGTCACCTTTTTCTAGTAGCATTTTATTTCTGTAACAGTCGCAGTTCTAACCTAACCTAACCCACTTTTCTAGTAGCATTTCGTTTCTGTAAGGGTCGCAGTTCAAACCTAATCTAACCCATTTTTCTAGTAGCATTTCTTTTCTGCAAGGGTCGCAGTTCAAACCTAACCTAACCCACTTTTCTAGTAGCATTTCGTTACTTTATGGGTCGCAGTTTAAACCTAACCTAACCCACTTTTCTAGTAGCATTTCTTTCTGTAAGGGTCGCAGTTCAAACCTAACCTAACCTACTTTTGTAGTAGCATATCTTTTCTGTAAGAGTCGCAGTTCAAACCTAACCTAACCCACTTTTCCAGTAGCATTTCTTTTCTGTAAGGGTCGCAGTTCAAACCTAACCTAACCCATTTTTCTAGTAGCATTTGGTTTCTGTAAGGGTCGCAATTCAAACCTAACCTAACCCACTTTTCTGATAGCATTTCTTTTCTGTAAGGGCCGCAGTTCAAATCTAACCTAACCTACTTTTCTAGTAGCATTTATTTTCTGTATGGGTCGCAGTTGAAACCTAACCTAACCCACTATTCCAGTAGCATTTCTTTTCTGTAAGGGTCGCAGTTCAAACCTAACCTAACCCATTTTTCTAGTAGCATTTGGTTTCTGTAAGGGTCGCAATTCAAACCTAACCTAACCCACTTTTCTGATAGCAGTTTGGTTCTGTAAGGGTCGCAGTTCAAACCTAACCTAACCCACTGTTCTAGTAGCATTTCGTTTCTGTATGGGTAGTAGTTCAAATCTAACCTAACTCACTTTTCTAGTAGTATTTCGTTTCTGTATGGGTCGCAGTTGAAACCTAACCTAACCCACTTTTGCATTTCGGTTCTGTGAGGATCGCAGTTCTAACCTAACCTAACCCAATTTTATAGTAGCATTTCGTTTCTGTAAAGGTCGCAGTTCAAACCTAACCTAACTTACTTTTATAGTACCACTTCGTTTCTGTAAGGGTCACAGTGCTAACCTAACCTAACCCACTTAACTGATAGCATAGCAGTTTAACTTACTTTTCTAGTAGCATAACGAAATGCTACTAGAAAAGTAGGTTAGGTTAGTTAGGTATGTGGTACGTGGTACGGGGGGTTGAGCGGGAGGGGCTAGTAATTTTGGCATCAGTTTACTTTATTTGGTAATATGTATACATTTTTTGGTAATCATAGTGGTTTATTTAGGTGAAAATATCGCATTAATTTGGTCTTCAAGATTTGGTGATCATTAATGATTTTTGGTGGTCATTCAATATATTTGGTATTTGAATACAATTTGAAGGGCAGTCGTAATTAAAACGGTGGTACTTTTGTATTTTTAGGCCTTATTTTTTTGGTGTTCAGTAAATTTTTTTGGTAAGCATGATTTTTTTATTTAGGGTACCAAAGTATTTTTTGGTGGTCATTATATTTGTAGCCTTTGTTAAATGTGACTTTTTAAATTAATATACCTTTCTTGTCCGCAGGAGCCAACGAGAACTGCAACAAAGACATGCTGCAGCGATGCGCCATGGATCTGCCTGTGCTAAATTCACCGGAGATCTCCTTCGCCTTAACTAGGGAAGAACTAGACAAGAGTTGCATGTAAGTTCTTTCATTATTACTGCAGTCTGGAACTTCTGTCTGCCAAAGGGGACATAATGCCAGAAAATTTTAAGGAAACAATAAAATACTCTGATAAATATACTTCTATTTAAAATTTTGCTTGTCAAACCTATAGACTATATCACTAGCTATTTTATACTAAAATTATATTGCTATTGTATGCAGGTTAACGATAAACAACTAAAAATAAATGATCGATACTCCAGCGCCCTGCCATCTGAGCCACCAAGACCTCATCCATAGCCAGCAAATCTTTCCACCATATGGGTCTAGGGGTCCCTAGCGACATCTACCGTAAAAGCGTTACACTTCTTAAACAGCTACCGGAGTTCCAAATCATATTGGAAATTCACCAGTTACAGCCCAAGACAGTAATTTTTCCACTTTTAAATTTATTCTAAGCTCAACGTATCCCTTGCCTACAAATGACCAGTTTACAATATATCAAACTTGCATTATACTCGTCAAAGGATCGTTGTAGACTTGAAATAAAATCCGTATCTCCATACGAACGCCTGCAAGGAAAATGATAGCGTTTTCGGGAACCGACACTTTTTGCTATCCGCCGCTTCCAAGATATCTTTACAGCCGTAAATAAATAGCCGACTAGATCAACTTACTCAACGAAGTGAATAAATTGCTTTGTTAATAGACTGAAAGACCTGCGGCGGTAGCACGGTCGCATTTTTATCGCCTATCACCACGCCTGTCACCTTCTAACAAGTAAGTGCAAAAGTGACAGGCATAGTGACAGGCGATAAAAGTGGAACCATGCTGCGCCCGCCCGCTGCAGGCCTATTATGGATAGCTTTATCCACGTGACAAAATATCCGTCACTTTTTAACGGAGCTCGATTGAAAGTGACGGATACCGTTTTATCACGCTGTCACGTAGACAAGAACGACCATCATATCCGTACTGAAAATAAAAATGTTGGTACAATAGAGGTTTACAGATGTACTGCATAATTATTTTCCATCGTATTTTCACGGAAACTTACGAACGTGTCTTGCTATTTCAGTCAGTCTCGGTACAAAAAGTATTGATATTGACTGAACTAGCTTGACAAATACGAACGTTGCCGAAAAAATACGATGGAAATTATTACATGTGGCCGAATAGATTCGGGACTCTTCTGTTTCCGAACAGACTAGCCGTGAAATGTAGCCGGGTATCAAGTTACTGAACTGCACAGCAAACAAATTGCTCTGTAAACACTGAGCTGCAGCACAGATTGCTGAATTATGCATGCATTTAATTGTAGATAATCGATGAATGGTGCCTGAAAATAAAACTGTTGGTGCAATTTACAACAGCGATGTAAGTAAATATCGACGTATCGAATTGTGATTTTAGCAAGCGTGAACTTATATACGTATACTCATCTTCTTCCTCGCGTTATCGGCATATTGCCACGGCTCATGGGAGCCTGGGGTCCACTTGACAACTAATCCCAAGAACTGACGTAGGCGCTAGTTTGTATGAAAGCGACTGCCATCTGACCTTCCAACCCAGAGGGGAAATTAGGCCTTATTGGGGTTAGTCCGGTTAACTCACGATGTTTTCCTTCACCGAAAATAAACTGGTAAATATCAAATGATATTTCGTACATAAGTTCCTAAAAACTCATTGGTACGAGCAGGGTTTGAACCCACGACCTCCGGATTGAAAGTCGCACGCTCTTACCGCTAGGCCACCAGCGCTTCGTAATACGTAGCGGAGCGTAACTTGTATACGTGGACATGACTAAATTATTCAATTCAATATTCAATACATCTTTAATACAGATAACAAATGATCCATATTACATTAAAATCACGAACACAGTTAAGATCATAATAAATAGGTACATTTAAAAATTATTCAAATAAAATAAAATAAAAATAGTAGTCAAATTAAATTACAATATTAGTTGTAATACAAAATATAAAGGCAAAAATTCAGTCAAATCACTACATGAAGGCTGTTCCAGTGTCTCGCTATAGGGGAGTCCAAACTGCTGGCGATCACGCCCAGAATGCTGTTGCTACTCTCGCACACACGGCGCATGATGGAGGCGACCCGCTTCCGAACAATGGCATGGAAGCCGTCTACTCGCGCTTCCGCAAACATGCCCGACGCGCTGCAGTACCTGGGCACGGGCAGGCCCAACAGCATCCTGAGCGTATTATATCCTGAGAAATATAACATGCTTAGGTAGTGGGAAACCAAGTGGCAGACCACTTGGTCAGAATCAGAACCCCTAGTGTTTAATTTAATTCAATAGCGTGACGTGTGTTCGCGATTGCTTTATGCCTATTTTTGTATGGGATTTTGAACAGCGCGCCAAGCGGGACGTTTTGAAAACTCAAAATCCCATACAAAATAACACTTAACGCAAACGCGTACGCCACGTCACGCTATCGAATGAAATGTACACTAGAGGTATTAGGTACAGGTAATTTTTGCACACGTCTCCCCTATTTTTAGGTGGGGACCTAAAAATCAAACATGGGGAATCAACTCAAAGTCAAAATTTGCATCAATTTAATTTGCCACTCTTGAGGATAAAACGCAACTTTCTCAGCAGTTATTGACGGATAAAGAGAGCTTTATGAGCTGGTGTGTACTGTGTATTGTGTGTTTTACCTTACCATGTATATTTAATACGGATTGTCCGATTGTGATTTTCAGTAAAAGTTTCATAATACATCAGCTTTGGTTACAAGATAAGCTACTGAATGAGGTAAAGAATTCGGCAATTTACTACATCTACACTCTACAGTCAGGTGTAGCAGTTAGAGTTACGGTGGTTACATACCAGGGATGTAACGGATGTGGTTTTATCGGAACCGAAAACGGAAACTGATGTTTTCAATTTAGTTTAACGGAACCGAAAACGGAATAGGAACCGAAAACGGAAACGGAACCGGAACCAGAATCGGAGCCTGACTTTTTAACGATGTAGTCGTTTTCCCCTTTCTAGAATAAACCTTCAGACAAAGTTTACACTTAGCCGTGTCGCCGTGTCCCCACTAACTTCACCAAAATAGTTCCAAATCGAACTTGATTTCGGCTTCATTGTGCGTTTTTTTTACACACTAACTTTCACCACACATACTACACACAGTCAGTAGTCAGTACACAACCGATTTTAATTTTAATAACACGAATAAAACAAAGTATACAAACAAACAACAAATTAGCGTAGCACGTGTAAAGCGGGGCGATGAGCGACTGACTGGTATGAACCTGTTTGTTTTTGATGTACGCCGCCGCCGCGCGAAGCATTGACATCCGTTATAACTTCCGTTTCAAACATAACGGAACCGGAACAGAAACGGATGTGTAATACCAAACGGAAGTTCCGCCTTAACGGAAACGGAACCGGAGCTCCGTAACATCCCTGTTACATACATATGTACCATCACGAACCGCGATTGTTGAGCCATTTAGGGTCCTAGCTGAGATGGTAACGAGATACGCTACTGAACGTGATAAAGAATTTGGCAATTTGCTACACCTATATCGGTTAGTGTTTAACACGTTTGAGTTTTAAAACTATTAAGTTTCCCTTTGCAATCATGTAAACTTTTGTGAGCACACATTGTTCAAATTATGCATGTACTGTATTTGATTGTAGTTAATTGATTCGTAGCGCTTGGAAACAATACTGCAGCTGCAGTTTACAATGACGTAAATATCGTATTAACGAATCTAAGTGTGATTTTAATGGACGTATAGGTACGTGTTCTAATTATCACGTGTAGGTCCGTTTTTACGGACTTGGTACAGTCACCTGCAATAATATGTTACTCTTCGAAGGCCGCAAAAATACGTGACACGCTCTTGTGGCTCTACAAATAAGATCGTGTCAGATATTTTTGCGGCCTTCGTTGTGTAACATATTATTGCAGGTGACTGTACAGTAAAATGTGCCTACTTTGCTCCCCACTGAGTAATCGTGCTCTAACAATTTTTATATGTGAAAACTATATCAAAACCTTATTTAAGTGTTACAACTTGTTAGTAGTGGCAGTGGTCTACTTTGAATCGGCATATATATCAACATACCTAAGGGTCTACAGCAGCGGTCGGCAACCTTTTAGCAGCCAAGGGCCACATATCAGTTAACGAAGTGGACGCGGGCCGCACTTTGTTAGTATTTATGACTTTATCAGACATTGTCGTTTGTCAACATTACATATACAAAATAGCCAGGGAGGCTCGCGGGCCGCAAGTGAGAGGGCCGCTGGTTGCCGACCGCTGGTCTACATCTACAGTATGGAGTTCTTCAAAAAAGAAGTGTACAGGTTTTAAAGGGTCGGCAACGCGCATGTAACACCTCTGGAGTTGCAGGCGTCCAAAGGGTTGCTTAACATCAGGCGGGCCGTATGCTTGTTTGCCATCGACGTGGTATAAAAAAAATGCTCCTGTACGGTTACCATCAGTTTGTCACTGACATAAACGCCGTCGAGAACGTAATTTACTTTCTATACATCCCGTTTGCACTAATATGCGAGTGCGAGCGAGATGTATAGAAAGTAAATTACGTTCTCGACGGCGTTTATGTCAGTGACAAACTGATGGTAACCGTACTGGAATCGATAATTAATGGGACAAAAAGGTTCTTGTGTTGTGTATAGGGTTTGCACGACGGATCCGAAATGTATGGGAATATCCGCGGATCCGGATCCAGATCCGGATAATTTCATACATTTCGGATCCCGATTGCAAACCCTAGTTGTGTATCGATCGCGTACCGCAAGCCGCGTGGCGTGGGATAAAACCCCGAAAATGTTACCCGGTGATGGCCGCAGGTGTGGGTACGTAAGTATGTAGGTAATTAATTATTTAATGCGGGCAACGTGCGAATGGATGTATTGCGAAGATCATTAGGGACTACCTTTATGCAGTTTATAAGTATAACATTCAAACACTATTATTACCAATACAAAAAATAACAATATCATTTGTATTTCTCCATATCTCGGGACCATGGGATCCCGGAAATTTGGCTTGCTTTAAAAAAAAACCATTGAAGTTAGTTAATCCCAATTGACACTTAAAACTATGTTAGTTGCACTTCACTCCGAACTGAGAGCGAAAGTGTTTGCTTAATTTATTACCCCTCAAGCAATGATTAAGCTCCAGATTAAGAATAATAGTTCGGTCTTTAACCGTTAAGTATGTAGGGCGATATAGCGTTCATTAATTTACGAATAGGGTTGCCATATAAAAAAAAATATCCTGACGAAAATCTGGAAATCACCTCAAAAATCCTGACACTTCCTGGACACTAATTTTCCAAAAATTCCCCTCCTGTTCCAAAGCTCGGCTAATAGTAACAGAAAATCACCGCGCAACTTTGAAAACAGCCTGATGAGATAAGTGTGTTAACCTATTGTGTCTGAAAACTCTGACATTCACCAAGTCTCAAGTTGAACTCACTTCCTCATATTACTATTCTACTATAACTCGGATCCTTTCAAATCGAGAATTAATAGACATCTCTTAGGTAAGCATGCTCCATTCTAGACAGCATCGGCACTTACCATCAGGTGAGATTGTGGTCAAAAGCTTTCCTTTATCCAAAAACCCTGATAAAGAACCAAAAATCCTGACATAATTACTTACTATACTGCTGTGGCGCAAAGACTCGAAGTGGATCTTGGCCTCCGGCACCAAAGCTCGCCATGCTACTCTGTCCAGTCGACGGCGACCAGTTCGCTAAGGTCTTTCTGCACTTCGTCTTTCCAGCGGTACCTAGGACATGTCAGGGAAAATGCTAACGTATGGCAACCCTACGAGTATTCGCGGAACGCTCAACTTCGTGAAAACCGGGTAACTTTGGTAAAATGGCTAACTTTCGCTAAAGACGTAGACGTCAGCAAGTTGAGGAATGGTACGCAGTTAGCTCATCTTAATTTAGTGTTCTTGTTTGTGGTAAATAGCAATTTGAAACTAGTTGTCTGGCTGACTAACTTTGGATAGAGCTGAATAGCCAATGAGTTCTTTGGCGTGAATAGAGATCAAGTTGTTTCGCTTGCACTGTTATAACATTTGGTAATATTGTTTCTCAGTTTACATTGCACACGGGAAACACGCGGCGTCTGGGTTTTGGCATATCAGTTATCTGTATCGTATAGAATCAAACGATGTAAGGGAGAAAGACAAAAAAAAGTAGGTACCTAATTTAAAGAAAGTATGAAGGGTACAACTAAGCTTTTGAGATCCGGAACCTTAATAAATTAAACGCAATATACCGTTGTGCTTATTTAAATGCAATTGATACACATTGATGAAACCCGCAATCATTAACAGTGATTTGTATTTGCCATTTACAAACTATCGAGCTATTAATTAAAACGTTAAAACAAATACAACTAAAAACGGAATTGGAATTTGTTTGTTCAAACAGCTGTCAACTGATGATTTGTGGGCTTAATTTATTTGTAGTCAGGTGTACATTAGTGTGGATAATGTTGAATACAATGTAGAGATGGGCCGAATATGGAGTTTTCTGAACACGCATATTCGGCCTAATGTTCGGTTGAAATTTTACCGAACCGAATATTTGGTCGAATTATTCGGCTCATCTATAACATTCTAATACACCATTCAAAAACTTATCAAATACCTACATTAGCAGCTAAAGATTAGGAATTTCCCTAAAAATAAACAGGTCAAGGGTAAGGCCCTCTCGCGCATGAGAGGAGGCCTGTGCCCAGCAGTGGGACGTATATAGGCTGAAATTATGAAACAGGTCAAAAAGCTGAGTCCCTTGCCTTGCAATTTTTCAATCCTCACCAAACAATCTACACTGATTCAACATGTTGAATGAAACAGGATGAAAATTTAATTCAAAAATTAAAAAAAAAATTAAAAAAAAATTAAAAAATTGATTTAAATTTAATTCAGACATTTTCATTCGTTCATCAATGTCAACGGAATGACGTAACCTGGCAGAGAGTCAGTTAAAAACTTCTCGAGGAGCTTTCATTTTAAAGTATCGCAAGTCGCAACCACACACAAACAATAAAAAATATTTGCTTTGATACCGTACTTTAACCGAAGTTTTCGGTCGAATTCAAACATTGAAAAACATGCCTCGTAAAGGACGACTCACGCCAGTCACGCCAGACAGGGCAGTGCTCGGGCCGAGGCGTCCGACATGTCATTTTCTACGTGTATGACGGCTGATCGGTGATCACGTGGTGCTTTCCGTAGGAAACGAAGCTCCGGAAGCTACGGCAGGCCACGGCCCGGTCTAACGTGTCTTCCTTTCTTTAGCCGAATACCGAATATTCGGCTCATCTCTAAAACGAAGCTTTTACTAATCATTTGACAACATAATGACTATAATGAGTTGTGGCATCATGTTAGAAAACCGCAGGCGTGGTGAATTATTGATTGTGTGGTTTGTTGTGACACAAAGTTAAACTGGGACTACTATAGGCGCCGTGCATGAACTATAGGGGGCAGCATAGGAGCCGTCAGATTTTTGGCGCGAGGCGTAAATGTGTCGTTGATGCTTCCGATGTAGCCCACAAGATGGCAGAACCTACTATGTAAGTACTAGGAAACGTACCGACGAGAACGGTAGATGGTAGCACTTGCTTTGGCAATGTACATGTGCACATATGTTTCCGATTCAGGCCACAAGATGGCAGACCCTTCAACGCGCACGGTCCCTATTGTGGGATGAAAATGGGTCCCAGCAAATGGCACAAAATATTAATGTTGCCCATTTTGAAGGGAGCTTAATTTGTTTGATATTTATGTCGGCTAAGGCCGCCTCCGTCGCAGTTTAGGCCTGCATCAAAATTGTAGGCGTTTTGTTTCACCAATGTCTTATTTTCGGGAATATTACTTAATAGACGGGAAAATTTAACCCAAATTTCTGTATTGCCGAGCAAAAGTATTATTTTGTTGCAAATTATTGTGCTTATTAATAGTTAAAATATTTTTTTTTGTTTGAAAACTTAAAAACAGATTTTTATAAATATGATCTGAACCTACCTATTTCTGATTTTACTTTTGTTGAATCGAAAAAGTTTACTTCGAATCTTACACATGACCACTGTGACGTCTTTGACCCATTGTGACAATTTTTGTTTCATTAACTCTCTTCAACATTTTACTGACTAATCTCTTCTTTCCAGAAAACTCCACTCTGGCATAACCTGCATCGATAACTACACAAGCGCCTGCATGAGCAGACACGAACAGACCGTCTTCCGCAAAATCTACTCCGGAATCAGCGATGGTATGAAAGAACTCTGTACCCCCGGGGCTTACCAAGACGAGTACTTGAAACACGCACGCTGCGTGAAGATATTCTGGGCTGATTATGAAAAGTGTAGCCAGAAGTATGAAGTTACACTCACACATCTGAATGATCATCAGAAAAATGAGCAGTATTCTACGGATCAGCGAGATATTAGCACGAGCCATGAGGATTATTTGAGGACAGTTTGCTGGTAAGTGGATTAGTTAGTATTTAGACTATTTTATGATGTAAAATTGTAAAGGATGGGTCCACGCGCGCTGCGTGAAGATCTTCTGGGCTGATTATGAGCAATCTAGCCAGAAGTATGAGGTTACGCTTAGCCGGCTTACCCATCTGAATGATCATCAGAAAAATGAGCAGTATTCAACGGGCCAGCGAGATATTAGCACTAGTCATGACTTCATGAGGATTATTTGAGGACAGTTTGTTGGTAAGTAAATTTGTTAGTGTTTTGACCATTTTATGTTGGTAACGGCACTATGAATGTCATCTCGCTTGGACCCGGGTATGTCTTTAAACTAATACGTCCAAAAGAGGTATGGGCACTATGAATGTCATCTCGCTTTGTTCAGTTAATAAAAGATGTGGGATATCGACCAAAATAAGTAGGTACATAATACTACCTTCACTTAAAGACGTCAAATAAAGACAAAGCAATCTTTTTTTTGTCGAATCCTGTAAATTGTCATAAAATTGTAACAAATATTTCGAAGTCACACACTTGTTTTTTGTAATTTTCCACAAATTTTTCATGCCATTCTATACCTGTTTCTGCTCAAGTCAGAGTATACTCGTATTCTAATATTTCAGCAGCAAACTGTAAACATAATTAATAATTGCCTCAGCTTTCTCATTATCTAATACAGACGTCTTTAGATTGGCCTTAGACAATTTGATTTCCACAAATTAAAGTGTCCGAGAACCTGATTCTGTATTAGCAATTTTATGTGGTTTTGATTTTATTTTGATACGACCTTGAAGCGTGCGTCGCTGCACCAATCGGCGTAAGGGTAATTCCATTTCTGACCGTTTGCTTTTATTCCGTACTTTATCCGAATTATTCAGCCCATCTCTAATACGAAGCTTTTTCTAATCATTTGACAACATAATCAGTTGTGGGATCATGTTAGGTATCCACAGGCGTGATGAATTATTGCACTACTAGTACTAACGCGTTGGCGTTATTGTCAATTTCCATAGTAAAATGAATGGTAGTGCTGCTGTCGTTGGAAATGGACTGTCACCTTAAGCCGCTAACGCTGATTGGTCGAAACCTTTTTTAGCATGAATTGAATTTATGCTACTTTCCTGACGACATAACAAAATAGACGGAGTTATAGTTTAATTTTCGTACTCTATCCTTGTTGGCTTAGGGGCTGTCCATAAATTACGTCATCGTTTTTTGACGATTTTTGACCCCCCCCCCCTAAAATCATCCAAAAATCATGCTTCAAATGACCCCGTTTCCTCCTACGACATGCTACCGTCATCCGATGTCCAGACCCCCCCCCCCTAATTTGAAATGACGTAATTTATGAATAGCCCCTTACTAAATACTTCTACTGCTTAATTTTTTTAAGATAAAAGACTTTATAATGTCTACAGAAAAGACGGCGGGTTTCCTGAACGTTTTTGACCCAATCAGGACTTGTCTCATAAGTCATCTCACGTGCACCAATTGCTCGCACCGATTGGTGCACGTTGGCGTGAGATGCCAGATGATATGACTCAAGCCAATAGCAATATGACATACGATCAAAACCCTATCAAATTATTAAAACAGAATTGGCCCCGGAGAAGTTATCAAGGGAGTCCAAAGAGTCGGAGTCTTGAATATTGAATAGTCCTCGTTAGAATATTTTACGGGATCGAACAGTTCCTTAGAAGTAATTACGGGGCCGGCGTGAATCTTTGTGAATGTTCGGGGAGAATTGGACTATTTTAGAGGGGAAGTTTTTTGCTGCACTTTCGTTACGATTTCTCGAATTGTTATTTTTATGAATGAGTATGACGATTAAATTATGTGTTGTGAGTTTTAATTTTGTTTATATTCAGCCGTCTTTAAATCTAAATTATTTATTTTGTCAAATAGGGTATCAGTTCAGTCAGTTTCACTATGTGGCCTTACGGCATATTTGAAGGCATGATTGTCAAAATATAATAGACAAATACATAGTCTAATAAAACATGGTCTTCCATTCCCAGAGTGACACGGGCCTACGTCACAACAACATGGCCGCTATATATAGCGCTATCGCATATTATCATATAGCGCTGTCGCATGATGACGTAGGCCCGTGTCAGTTAGGTGACCTAGAAAAGACGGGAATGGAGTACCAGGCGGAGTATATTATTATACCATGGACAAATATAGTGGACAGTAAACATTAAACTTTAACGGGTAGCTGCAATTTCTTTGTCTACTCCGAACATTTTTATAAACTAATTTCGGGTAGTTTAGTGTTGTTTTATTAATATCTCCGTTGACATTTGTTGGGACGTCAGTCTTTCCGTGACCACAGCTGGTGCAACTCAGCTGAAACGTCGGAATTAAAGGTAAAAACAATGAAATTATATCGCGGTAGACCCGTTTGTGTAATAAAATAAAATATAATAGGTGTAGGTATTAACATATTTATCCTTTTATAGAATTAATAGTAAGTCTTACGAGCTAAAACATTTTCAAAGAATTTTTAAATTGATTAAGCTGCGGGCGCAGCATGGTTCCATTTTTATCGCCTATCACTATGCGCGTCCCTTTCGCACTTACTTGTTAGAACGTGACAGGCATGGTGACAAGCGATAAAAACGCGACCGTGCTACGCCGCCTGTACTGTTTATTCGCCTTGTGGTGTGGTGTGGGGCCATTTCGACCAGCACTTGGTTTTGGAATATCATTGTTTTGGGTACGATAGGATAACCACGTGTCTAGTGACTCTAGTGAGATAATCAAGTGCAACAAGTCTACATATGCAGGTGTATTCAAGCGGAAACTCAAGTCTAGTATAGCAGTAATTTAAATTTTAAAATACCCGCTAGCCCCGATCCAATTGTACCCTAACATACTTTAATACTAAAAGGCGAACTTATAATGAAGAATAGTCGTCACGAGGCTGCTTTTATAGGACCCTTCGACCTTACTTTGGAAATATTTAAAGCTAAATTGAATCTCATTAGGAATCAAAAGAAAAAGATTGGTTTGTCGATGTTTTCTCTGACTGATGAAGAGCAAAATCCGGCCAAGTGCGAGTCGCACTCGCGCACGAAGGGTTCCGTGCCATTACACAAAAAACGGAAAAAATCACGTTGTATGGGAGCCCCACTTAAATATTATTTTATTCTGTTTTTAATGTTTGTTGTTATAGCGGCGACAGAAATACATCGTCTGTGAAAATTTCAACTGCCGAGCTATCACGGTTCATGAGATACAACCTGGTGACAGACAGACGGACAGACGAACAGACAGACAGACAGACGGACAGACAGACGGCCAGCGGAGTCTTAGTAATAGGTTTTTACCGTTTGGGCACGGAACTCTAAAAAGGGAAAATTAAATAAAAAAAATAATATTTGCTTAAGTTTAAAATTGTATGCAAATAAAGCCAAGGAAGTTACCGATCTAAAAGCAGCACAGCACCCTACTTCTGTCAGTCCGCGCACCTACGTCATAATTAATTTACATTTTATTTTGCCGTACTATTTCTAAAGCCGTGCTAACTCTTTGAAATTTTAGCGCGATTTTAAGCAAAGATTTGGATTGGACATGATTTCACACTTATAATATTTAGTAGTTGGTAATATATTAAGTAATATTTAGTAGTTAATATTTAGTAGTACTGCAGCACTAAAAAACCGGGCAAGTGCGAGTCGGACTCGCGCACGAAGGGTTCCGTACCATAATGTAAAAAACGGCAAAAAAAAAAAAACGGTCACCCATCCAAGTACTGACCCCGCCCGACGTTGCTTAACTTCGGTCAAAAATCACGTTAGTTGTATGGGAGCCCCACTTAAATCTTTATTTTATTCTGTTTTTAGTATTTGTTGTTATAGCGGCAACAGAAATACATCATCTGTGAAAATTTCAACTGTCTAGCTATCACGGTTCGTGAGATACAGCCTGGTGACAGACGGACGGACGGACGGACGGACGGACAGCGGAGTCTTAGTAATAGGGTCCTGTTTTACCCTTTGGGTACGGAACCCTAAAAATATGGTACCTATAATACTTTGTGTACAACAACTAAGTAACCTAAGTAACTCAAACTAGTTACCAAACTAATTTGATCTAAACAATTGAAATGGTGGTGAAATGCATGCCTCTTTTTAAGATAGGTTTTCCATTAAAAAATTAAAATACATAGTAGCAAAATATTCAATAATATCATTGATAGGTATACCTACCACAAAGGTGACACTCGGATGTCAATAGGGTATTTGACTGTATTTAAAATAAATTATTTTACTCCATGCATGAAATAAAGCACCAGAAGATGAATTAGATAAACGTAGACAGCAGTAATTTTAGACACAATTTCTATTTTAAAACCCGTATAAAACTATAAAGAGTAGGTAATTTGATTGTGACGTCACTTGCTAGTGTTTCATAGTTCCATAGTAGCAAAATCGTTTTGACTGTTCGAAAAAAGAAACTGATTTGACTAGTAGTCAAATACCTTATTGCATCTGACAACGTAATTACATATTTAACATGCTAAATGTTAATCACCTCTGCGTGAATTTGCAAAATCGGGCTTGATTATTCTGTAACGCTTACTATTCAACACACAAACCATCATTAATGTTTTGCGATCCATAATATCTCTATAATGACTCGCAATCAATCAATTTTATCTCAGTCCCACCCCCATTACGTCCGATTTTTCCTCCATTGTGACCATTCAACTGTTTAAGGATTCTGCTTGAATTTATTCTGTATTAGAGCCTCATTCGATCGTAATGGCTTCGTTATCCGCGTTCACTTCAATTGAATCGTTAATTTGCCGATAATGTTTTAAATATTCGATATGCAGATGATATTGCTGTGTTTTAGGTTGTACTTTTAGTAATGACTTTTATATTTCGCTTATTTAACGTAATCTGCAAGCATTGTTGGTGCACTTTCCAACCCAGACACAAACAGACTAGAATTTTGTTTCAAATCAGTTACTGGACTATTTTTCAAAATGGCAGAGCCATGGGGACTAGATATCACTGAACCATGAAACCATCAGGAGTACCTGAACTAAGTAGTACCTGATGACAAATTGTGTCAGTACCTAGATGATACCTTGATGTTAAGGGAGATGTAGGTATCATGAAGCGTCGTGAACATCAGCAGACGCTCCTAAATATTTGCCTCTATATATACACCGTGTTTTTATTGAATTCTGTTATCTTCGGGGTATGGTTAAGTACGTTTAAGAGAACTAAATGACATAGTTAATAAAAAAAAAATTTTTTTTTTGGTTTGCTTTTTTTATATAATCAAGTTTAAAAAGTAATTAAATGTAGCATATAGCGTTGTTGTAACACGGGCAGTACATTTAACTCAACCAAACAATTTAAATCTGTGACATATCAATATCATTTCAAACATCGATCGACCGAGATTGTACTTAAGTTTAGTAGCAAATGTATGAACTCATTCTAAACACTAATCAATATGTAAACCGGCCCTAAGGGAAGTGTACACGCTTGTAGAGGCCTTATAGGAAAAAAATAATTATTCCAGGAGTTCCATTTCGGAGATAATCAATAATTAATTAGAATATCGGTGTCTTTGAGAAAGTTACTTGATTTAAGCTCAGGAATGCACCCTTGAAATTAACGGAAATAAAAAAAAAACACGGTGTATAATGAACGCGTTCGGGTTCTTTAGAATCATCTCAATTAGTTTATGTCACAACGTTTAACTAATACATCTAAGTATGGTCCGCAAAAACTTGTAGGTACCTATACCAACACAATACATTTTATTAAAACTCGTATAAGCTATGTTTGCGAATAATTTTCCTCTATCGCAGCGCAACAGCGACGCTACAAACATACTTACAATGCAAACAAATATTGTTTCTGCAACCTTTTCCATTCGCCCGCCGTTGGTCAGTTCTTCCATTAAAAATATTCCTCTATCATAGGATTTACACATCGCTGCCCGCGTTGGCACAATGGAAAGATAAACAAAAATGCTATTTTTTTCGAGAAAAATGGCTATGGAAATTAATAGATTTTTTAAAAACTTTGCGAGTGAAAGAGGCTTAAATAACGGTGCAAAAAATGTTAAAAAGAAATCCATTAGGTAAATTCAATAGTTGAAGTAAAATACGCTCGCATCTACAGGGCATCTCTGACCATGGGGCTTTAAATTCAATGTTCGATTGTACTCGCTACACTGAGCTACTTTTATTATGGGACCAACCCCGAAATCGCGAAAAAAAATTTGGCTTTTTCATACATTTTGGGTATTCAGATGTCGAGATTTTCTATGGAACGGCCAAAAATTTTTTCGCGATTTTGTAGCGACAGGATCCCATGGTCATTGACACACTATAGTCTTCTATACGCAACGTAAACATACCTAGATAGGTATAGACTTTTTTTGTTGTGTGCGATGATATGCTTTGAATGGGAGCGGAGCGGAGGCGCAATGGAGGGGCAGTTTAAAAATGGTTTACCTCTACCTAGTTACGTAAAGAAATACAGAACTTAATTCTACATTTCCCATTCCATTTAGACATTCAAGAGCGACGCCATTTTGCTGTCAATGTACCGTCTATTTGCACGGAAACGATTTGCCTTTTCTCCCCTAATGCAAACTGCTTAGAAAGGATTTCACTCCCGAAATTAGTGTTTCTTGCCTTACCGTGCTTTTTATACGTAATACTGTACTAATTTTGCGAGTCCCAACTTGCCGCTTATTTTGCAGCAAGTATAGCATATTAGATTCTTCAGACTAGTCTGTATATTGTCTGTGTAGTGTGTAGTGTAGTTAATCTAGATTAACTATGTTTTTTCTGGTTTCAGCTCATTCCAGGAGTTCATGTCGTGCTCCGAAGAAACGGTACAGAGGACGTGCGGTGACGAGGCAGCCGTCTTCACCAGCAAGTTCCTTAAGCAGATGGCTTCCAACATTATAAAGGTTTGTCTTGGTTAGTGGGGAGACACTCCTGACTTCGGTCGAAGTCGGCTCCGTTCGGATCAGCATTGCTCCGAGCAATTATTATAGTTCGTTTTTTTAGCATTTTCTAAATAAGGTAAACAAACTTGATGTGTCTTTTAATTGAGCTAAAGACATTTTATTTCATAATATCCCATACATTATAAAACAATAACAAATATGATAAAATTTTCAGTAAGGATATCCACAACGCAGGCTTCGTCAGGTGGCAATCTTTTAATTGAAAAACATATTTTAAAAATAAGTTACGGCAAATATGTAACAATTACATAATCTAATACGATCTGTATCTGATACGATATGTATTAATTAGATAATCTAATACGATCATTAATATTCTGCTGCTTTCATAAGTAATAGGTACTGATTTTTAAAAAGCGTTTTTCAATTAAAAGACATATCAAGATCGCTTACCTTCTTTCAACTTCTTTCTAATGCTAAAAAAACGAACTATACTGGGTTGGCACTACTTGACTTCCTTTTGCGTGAACGACCACAGATAAGATTTAATCACTTGAATTTTGACAACCCCAAATAGCCGAAAGGGATAGTGCCATATATTAGAAAGGGATTGCATGATTCGACCCTGAATCGCTTGCAAACTTCGGTTTTGTAGGAAGTTTCCTGTACTATTATTTCTTCTGTGTCTTGGTTTCCAATGATATTATAACTCCAGCGGACGCAGCATGGTTCCATTTTTATCGCCTGTCACTATGCCCGTCACTTTCGCACTTACATACTTGTTAGAACGTGACAGGCATGGTGACAAACGATAAAAATGCGACCGTGCTACCGCCGCAGATAGGTTATAGGCATTCCGGAATTGAAGCGCTTAAATTGTACAAATTGTACAGTTGTTCTTTAGTCGCGCCTAGGCAAGCGAGAAATGTGCACGTGCTAACGAGCGCCCGCACAACGAGAGAGAAAGAGACGAGCTTATGTTGAACAACGAGTGAATATGAATTCAATACAAATATGAATTATATGCGAAAATTTAACAACAAACAGCAAGAGATGCATTCTAGAGTATGTAATAAAATAAATTTGGAAGTAATCAAAGATACATGTAATAGGGTATTTGACTACTATAGTCAAATCAGATTCTTTTTTCGAACTGTCAAAACGATTTTGCTCCTATGAAATTTATATGAAACACTAGCATGTGACGTCACAATCAAATTACCCACTCTTTATAGTTTTATTCGGGTTTTAAAATATAAATTGTGTCTAAAAATAACTGCTGCCTCCGTTTCTCTATTAATCTTTGGGTGCTTTATTTCATGCATGGTGTTAAACAATTCATTTTAAATACAGTAAAATACCCAAATTCGTACACTCAAAATCCGGACTACGGACAAGACGAGATTCGACTTGTTTCACTGCTATTTATCATGGGTAGAGATGGGTCGCGGGTATTTACCCAATTTACCCACCCAGGTAAATACCCGGTAAATACCCATCTACCCGGTATTTACCCGTATCTTCCCAAATGGACGGGTAGATTCATTTCTTGTTGCACATGTCGATTTGTGTTAAAGTGGAGATATAAACCGAGTTAATGGCTGTAATTATTGTGTGTCATTTAAAATGAAATCGTTAAGTTGCAGTTGCAGTTGTAACTAATTAATTTTTAGTACAGTTTTGATAAATATTAAAAAAAGGCCGTCATAAGAGTATTTTTTTTAGACGAGTAAATTATCGTACTTATATGTTGATAATACACATTCCAACTTCGGTCAGCGGGGGGTGTGGTTGGGGGGAGGAGGGCAAAAGTGAACTTTTTCATACTTCTTGGAATCTGTCATTAATATCGAAAAGTGTTGTATGTACAAACTAAAGTAGACATAATTTTCTACAAAAAAGGTTATATACATTTTTGTCCAAAAACTAACTGTGTTTGACTTATAAGCTTCACAAGTTGGGATATTGCACAATTTTTTTTTATTATGATTCATAAGTATTCTTTATTTTCATCTTTCTAATGTATATTAAAAGCATTTTAAAACATTTCCGGAAGCCAGGGAATGATTTTACACGATTTTCATAATTGGACTGATATGTTAAAATCGAACTTCACCTCATAGCAACCTTTTCGTAATTAGTTTGAACATACATTTTATGTAACATTATAAAAAAATACTTAAATTAATCTTATTTATACTCACATACCATTAAACACATCAAATTTAGAAGAAAAACGAAAATACCCGCGTATTTACCCGCGGGTAGGTAAATATCGGGTATTTACCGGGTAAATACCCGCTCTCGGGTATTTACCCGGGTAGTTACCCATCTCTAATCATGGGCAGTGCGACTACTTATACACTCTTCTCTTTGAAAGTAATTTTCTAACAACCTACCACTATTTAATTGTTACTTTATATCTTTTCATACCTACAATTTGATGCACCACGCACCGTCTCTGTGCGTTTCCCCATACAAAATGTATATAATACAATCGTTTTTAACGTTTGTGTACAAGTAAATATTTTTGATAACATATCCCTCAAATTAACCAAACCGATACTGTTATTTAATTGGAACGCGAAATTATAATGATTTTCGTAAAACTGTTAAATGAAGTGATTGCGGCTTGCGGATTTGCGGAACGACCAAAAATATTAAATGTATTTTCCTCAGTTTATGATCACAATACCTATTGCATTTTACAGTATGATCTAAAAGAGATTGGTGAAAAATAGATTGCTTCATAAAACCCTTATGAATAAAATAACAAAGGAATTCATAAATAAATATAGCTTTTAGATATTTATTTAGTTTTAAAGGTGCTCGAGATAAGTAGATAACACAAAGAAAGATAGTCTATAGACAGAAAACATTTCAAATTAGGTACGGTCGCCGTCAGATATATCGGAGAGGCCAAAGTGTTCACAAATACCTGAACACGCACTCTAACGCCACGCCATGGCAATAGAGGCGTGTCGTGTTCAGATATTCGCGCCTCAGCCGCTCTGATATATCTGATGGCGACCGTACTAAATCTTCTCCTCTTTCAAAACCGCACTCTGTATGCAGTTTCCAATTTGCATCTCATAATCGGATTAGGAATGCAAACGTTACTATCCCTGTTTGAATTTCAAATATAAAAAATAACAGATACAAAACTAGAGTGAGACAAGATGTAATCAACTTCTACATAACGTAAGCTACACTGTTACCAAATTTGATTGCTTTCTCGTAGATAAAAATATAAAAAAGTTTACATTAATCCATCGTATTCCGGAATGCACACTCGCGTTGCGAAAAACGATTAAGAGCCCATCAACGAGCACACTAGCGCCACAGCTGAATAATCGTAATTATTTAAATTTAACGAAAGATATTGAAAAAAGGGGTCCGCTACGTACTGTATTGTGTATTTAAGTACCTTTTGAATACATCTAACTAGTTTTTGGGTCAAAAAGATCACTGTGTTATGTCTTTCCTGTAGACATACACAAGAGTTAAGGGCTATAAAGGTTAATTTTCTTATTTAATCCTTATCCACGTGAAAAGGTCCTCCTTTTATTTAGAGAACTATGATAAAATCATTACCTACATGCCCACAAGCTGTTAACTATTGCCCACAGGAGGGAAAAATGTACTGTTCGCGATAACACACTAGTTTTCTCTTTCACAGTTGAAATTTTCATAGATGATGTATTTCTGTTGCTGCTATAACAACAAATACTAAAAACAGAATAAAATAAAGATTTAAGTGGGGCTCCCATACAACAAACGTGATTTTTGACCGAAGTTAAGCAACGTCGGGAGGGGTCAGTACTTGGATGGGTGACCGTTTTTATAGATAATGGTACGGAACCCTTCGTGTGCGAGTCCGACTCGCACTTGGCCAATTTTTTCAATATCTTTCGTTAAATTTAAATAATCACGATTATTTAGCTGTGGCGCTAGTGTGCACATTGATGGGCTCTTAAAGAGAGAAAGAGGTCTTCTTATTTTTTTATTCTTTTTTATTTGTCCTGTTTAATTAAGCTAGCTTTATGGTTTAACCCACGTATTCTTAGTCACATGTTTCGGAGACTAGGTCTCCATTTACAAGCACTAAAAGTGCATGAGCAGCGGTCAAGGCGACTCACGATAGCCGCATGCCTAGGGTTTGCACGACGGATCCGAAATGTATGGGAAGATCCGCGGATCCGGATCCAGATCCGGATAATTTCATACATTTCGGATCCGGATTGCAAACCCTACGCATGCGACATTGACATCGCACCACATAACGCCGCACCACATATCGAGTGACTAAAAATATTACGTGTGTTAAATCGTAAAATTACTAAAATTAGCTGACTGACTCTCGACAGTTTAAATTCGATTGCTTTATTTAGTTCATTTACTTTCTAATAAGGAAAATCATTTATTTACATACAATATATATATATATACAGTGTGGTACTACTAAACGAAATTACCAACTAGCTTAAATCTACGTAAAATAGGCCCCTGAGGCATTGTACCAAGGATGCTGGCGGCATTTCCTCGCTGTGTCGCAATGCTGATACGTTGTGCGAGGTAGCCGCCAGCTCTTCGGTCACCAGTTACGTCAACCAGACGCTTCGCGATTTCTGCGAACAACTTTCTAATAATATTTTTTTTTTCAGAATTTCTGCTACGAATACCGAGATAAAGAATGCTCCTCCCCAGATAAAGCCAGCGCAACGTTCCAAAACCTCCAACTTGTTCTCATCGCCCTTTCGGGGCACCTCGCGTTTAACGCCGGGAACCTAGTGCCAACGTAAACTAACCTAAAACAATTTTAGGAATCGAATTTTGAAATTAGAACATTCGTGCGTGTGTGAGTGCAGTGAACTGTAAATAGTGAGCGTTATAATGATAGTGTTTTGTTAATTTAATATTATGCATCACTTTGAAACGGTAGCTTAATTAATTTGCGCATGCAATGCCTCTTTTGCCTAGTTTTATAAGATATGATTTATGATCATTATAAAGCATAAACTATATAGAAAATTACTTCAACAAATAAACATTTTATGCCGGTTTTGTGAGACTTCAAGGCGAAGCTAAGCTTAGAAAATACTTCTGCAGAACGTTAAGGCATTACCTACTTCAAATAAGGTATGAAGGCGGAAAAGGAATGAGTTCTGAAATGTTATTAATTCGAAATGTTTTATTACTATATGACATTATACCTACATACATATTATAGAAATATGGGTTTGTGCAAATATACCCTTGAAACGGATAAGGGAAAGAGATTTTAGTTAGGATTTTTAAAGCATTAAATGCTAATTGCATGCAGCCAAACTAAACTATTTAGTTTAGAATAAGGTTTTATTTCGTAAACTTGTTTGTTAGGGCTATATAAACATTCACATGATATGGATGTCTATGGTTCATAAATATTTCTAATAGTCTAAGCTCAAGGAAATATGATATTTATCATAATCAGAAGACATAGACATTTTAATTACAGATGTAGTGCATAATTATTTTCCTTCGTATTTTCACGGAAACGTACGAACGGGTATTGCTATTTCAATCAGTCTTGGTACAAAAAGTACTGATGATGACTGAAGTAGCATGACTAATACCAAAAAGAATAGATAGTATAGAGGGGTCCTGTCATTGTAAATTTCGTAGTCACTGTAAAAAGAATAGATAGTATAGAGGGGTCCTGTCATTGTAAATTTCGTAGTCACTGTAAAAAGAATAGATAGTATAGAGGGGTCCTGTCATTGTAAATTTCGTAGTCACTGTAAAAAGAATAGATAGTATAGAGGGGTCCTGTCATTGTAAATTTCGTAGTCACTGTAAAAAGAATAGATAGTATAGAGGGGTCCTGTCATTGTAAATTTCGTAGTCACTGTAAAAAGAATAGATAGTATAGAGGGGTCCTGTCATTGTAAATTTCGTAGTCACTGTAAATTTACTGCCATCTATCGACACACGACTAAAACTCAAAATTAAAACGTATAAAGTTATCAAAAAATGTATATATATGGATAAATGATTTTATTATTTTTGTATCATTTTGATCCATGTTCATTCACTGATATCTATGTGTTAAAATTGTTAAATATGAAACGGTTTCGTCACGCCATCTAGCCGAGAATAGGCTAAAGGTGTGTGCGGCATCTATTCGAGAATGACTTTTACTTGAATTCCGAGGCACGTTTTTTCCTTAGACTTTATTCGTCTTATACGAAGTTAGATATGTCTTTGCTAATACGAACGTTTCCGAGAAAATACGATGGAAAACAATTTTGCACTACATCTGTAAATATACTTACATAAACGGGCACTTACGTTATTAAACCGATAATAACTCTTAACGAACGTAAATTGTTTGAATATCGTTTGAGTATGTTGAAGTTTCGAAAACATGAATTCATGTGTACGGTCAGCAGCAGAAGTTGCTAAGCGAGTGATGTGTGCAAAATGATCTTGACGCGACTTTATTGTTAAAAGAATAAGGCCCACTTGCACCATCCCACTAACCCGGGGTTAAGCGGTTAAACAGTTAACTTAGTGTCAAATTGTACTGGTAACCATGGCAACTCCAGGTTTAACCGGTTAACCGGGTTAGTGGAATGGTGCAAGCAGGGGCGTATTTGGAAATTTGGCGCCCCGGGCCAATACGTTTCGGCGCCCCAGAAGTCAAGGAAGAAAAACAAAATGCAATCCGATGCCGCCCCTATATGCCGCCCCTGGGGGTTGGCGCCCCGGGCCATGGCCCGGATGGCCCTAGGGTAAATACGCCCCTGGGTGCAAGTGGGCCTAAGAGTGTGACAAGGTAATTTTGAACACCGCGCCCGCTTAGCAACTTTTGCTGCTGACTGTATGATGGCATTGATGGCTCTAAATCTTAAACACTTGGTTTATTACAATGTTTTAAAGTATAGGTACCTACTACGCAATCCTACCTACATTTTGTGAAGTTCTAAGTTGTCATTACTCAAGAATTTCATAAAATCTAGCTTTAATGTTTAATTGTCTACAAGTCTACAACATAATTGTAAGCTCATTAACAACGTTATGAAATTCATAGTTAAATATCTATAATACGTATATGTGACGTTATCTATGAAAAGGGACCTTATTATCGATGGCGCTTACGCCATCATTAACGATGCTCCGAGAAAAACACAATGCCGCGCGCTGTTGTGCGGCGTAAGCGCCATCGACAATAAGGTCCCTTTTCATAGATAATGCCCCATATAATATTTTATGCCATGTTCGATCGTGTTAGGTCTTGTATTTGAGCCTTGAAATTAAGCTCACAACTTCCTGTGATACATATAGATGTCTAAGGAAATATCCATTTTATTTATAAGCATTGTTTTATGAAATGTTTGATATTTTTCACTAGGTAATAATTTCACTTAGGTATACTTTTGCAAAGTGAATGTCTTTAAGACTATTGCTAGATTTTAGTTGTTATTGCAATTTATTTATAAGCATTACTTACTTTTTATGATGAATAGACATGACAAAGAATGAAATTCAATTGAATAAAGAGGAAATTGGGAAATGACTATAGTCTGTATCTTTAGGTATTAAAATAAAAGTAAACAAACAATTTGTACATTTTCGGGTAGTTATAACATTTGTTGGCTAACCAACCAAATACAAAAGCGCCTGGATCTGTCACTGAATGACCTGACTTTAACCTAATAATGATTTTGTAATGTTTTCATCTACCCTCAACTGGCTTAAGGAGCCATTTGAGGGTAGATTTTGTTTACTTTTATTTAAATACTAAAGTTACAGAGTATACGAAAATAAATCATTACCTAAGTACACAATTTTTATTTTTATGTACGTTTAAATCAGATAAAAAATAGGTAACATGTTTCTTGTCTGCTTTTCCAAAAAAGTGAAAAATGTACTGCTCAATCCACGCTGAAATTTGGTATTCACATAGCCTATTAACAATATTAACAATGCATCATTGTAGTAAAACAGAAAAATACCTGTTTTCTGAACTTTTCGCAGAATATGTACACAATTTAACAATATTATTTTTCCTGAAACTCGTAAAATAGTTTTTATTTCACTAGGCGCTACAAAATATAGAAATTCATTTATTTTATTTCACAATATTTGTCTTACTAGGTATTTCTTACCTATAAAGTAGCAATTATATCAATTACCGTTTTACTACCCGCTGGCGGGTTATTAAATTAGTGTGAGTACTTACATAATAATATAGGTATATGTTTACCTGATTACCTAAAGTAAATAAAAATGTTAGTAATTTTGGAGGAGACCACTTAAAAACCTACTTAATTCTCTAAATAAAATTAGAATTTTACACAAAACATAAACCGTATTTTATTTTCAACGATAGATCGTGACAGCCATTAATCATATTAGCCACTTTTGTTAAAAAACAGCGATGTCACTGGCAAGCGCCAATAGGCCTGTTGTCATTCAATACATACAAAAGCAGACACGAAAATTCAATACACACTAAGGCAGAGGTTTTCGTCATTTTTGGATATTGTAATATTTAATATTTTCGAAAAACCAAAGTTTGGGGAAATCACTTCAGAAAATTAACCTATGAGGCATGGTATAATAATATACTCCGCCTGGTACTCTATTCCGAGATTCGCGTATGACCTAACTGACACTGGCCTACGTCATCATGCTGTTTACAGGTTCTCAAACTTTAAAATGTGGGAGAATTTTAACCAACGGTGAAAATTATTTTAACGGCATTATTTTTAAGTTATTCATGTAGAAACATAGTAAAATAAAACAAATCTAATGTATTAAAATAAACTTTATTTATCTGTACAAGACAGACGTTTGAAAAACTAATTCACAGTTACACATTAATTACCAAGCTTTCGACGTGAAAAGTTTGGAAAACACTGCGACTGCTGACACTGAGCGAGAAGGAAATAACAATTAACACGCGTTCGACAAGGATGACGGTCAGGGCATGAAGTTATCTAGATCCGAATTGTCAAATGTGACAGCGCTATCCTGTGTTGCCAGTAATGTAAACAGAATTACCCGAACGTCTGAAATTTCTTTCGTGAATCGGAAGATATTGCTAACGAATAATTAAAAATGACGTGTTATTGTAAAATTTAAGATAAAATACATATAAATGAAAATTATAAAATTATAAAGAAATATTTTAACTTATTAACCATAGGTATAATGTACCCATGTAACATGTTATGTTGAAATAAAGTGGCAATGTTATTGTGACGTAGGCCCGTGTCACTCTGGGAATAGAAGACCATGTTTTATTAGACCATGCTATGAGGGCGCTTCCAAACAAGTTGGACACTCTATACTCTGTATCTTTAGGTATTTAAAAAAGAGTAAACAAAATCTACCCTCAAATAGCTTCTTAAGCCAGTTGAGGGTAGATGAAAACATTACATGATCTAATAATGTAGGTTAAAGTCAGGTCGTTCAGTGACAGATCCAGATCGTTTTGTATTTGGTTGGTTAATCAATAAATGTTATAACTACTCGAAAATGTACAAATTATATAGGTTTCATTTACATTGTCTCATATCAGATGACAGCTGATACTTTATTCTTTACTATTTTCAGTTTATTTTAGCAGTCACTTAAATAGTATATCGGGTTTTTACCACAAAGTTACCACTGGTAACAGTTAGGATTTTTTTCTTCTGCTACCACTAAACTTGTAAAACAGAGAAGCCATTTCAGTCTTGAAATCTAGCAATTCACTCGGTGGTAACGCAGTTGTTCCCAATGGTAACAGATAAGGAAATATGTTACCACAAAGATTTTACCACTGGCTTGTGAGCGGCCAGCCAATCGCGTTGCTAGAAAGTATCTGAAAATTCGTCCTATCTATTTAATACTAGTCGTATCTCCAAAGAGCAGAAACATCCTATATCTGTTTTCAGTTGATTTGCTAATACCACGAATGGTTGGTCGTTCTATACAGGGTGATTTTGTTATGATTAGATATAATGTAGGTACACACACTGAGAGATAACATAATCATACTATATAAATGTACTATCCTAAGTTTAGGTCATACTAAAATTTTGCTATGGAACCTAACCCCAAAACACAAAAAATGTTTCATACATTTTGGCGAATTATGTCGATGTTTGGAGTTGGATCCTTAGTAAAAGTTGCTGAGTACCTCTCAGACACTGTCTTAATATAACAAAGTTAAACTGTAATAAGAAGTATGTGGTTTTGTACGTAATTATTTGTTTAATTTACGTCAAAATAAATATTATATAGTACTTGAATTTGAGTACACGTTACACCGGTTACTAGTGTAACGTGTACTCAAGGGGTACTTCTCAGGTGTCCTAGCTATACATATCCATAAATAGAAGTATATTCAACTATATCTACATATCATATCAGTGTAAATATTCAAGTCATATTATAAATGCGTAGCATGTCATACAACTATGTTCGACTTATCTGACTTTACCATGCGAAATTGAATTTTAATCCAAAGGTATTAAAGTTTAATTTTGCCTTTGTGTCAGGTTCGAACATAGTCAAGTACATACCGGATGGCTATGATCTTGGGGCTTTAAACCTAATGATTGATTTTATTTCTCATACTGAACTAAATAAGGTCGATACCGGTAAGTATGGCGGGCCTTCATACCGGTATGAAAGGCCCCGGTCCTGTTTGCTAATTGATTAGTGTTTATGGCGAGTTCATATATTTGCCACTAAACGTAACAAGGAGCGAACGTACGTATTCGCAATAAACACTAATCGATGTGTAAACAGGCCCATTATACGGCCTGGCCACGACATTGGTCTAAGGCGATCGGCGGCGGCGACCGGCGGTAAGTCGCAAAAACAATAACCCGGTGACGCATAATGCATGCCACGAGCCTTGTCGCCGAGCGGCAACGCGCGCGGCGTGCACCGGGCGACCGGCGGCGGCGGCGAGCGGGGCGGCGCGCGACTCGAACATTTGTATCGGGCAGCGCGGGCGATGCCACGACTTTAGAGCGGCGCGACCGGCCTAGGCGGCGAGACGGATCGAGCGGTGGCGTGCGGAACAAAACATTTTGTTTTTTTTTTCGAGCGACATGGACACGGAAGCGTATATTATTGAAATTTTAAATGTGCTTTCGCGTATTTAATTATGTTGTAACGTCTCCACACTCATTCTTGTGTACACGCTTTTTTTTTGGGTGCTTTCTATACATAATATATAAAATACTAAACTAGATGTAAATAAATTTGTCGTCCTGTATTTAGCCCATTCACCCCTTCTCTTCTGTACAAGATGCTATTGACAAACAATTAAATATATTCTATGCACTGAAGTGCCACTTTTGAAAAATAACATGTTTTTAAATACGTCTACGTCCTAGCCGCTCCTAGTCGCTGCCGCCGCTACTGAAAGTACGTGGCATGCCTGGCGGTCGCTCGCGTTTGCCGCGCCGCCAGCCGCCCCGCCAGTCGCCTTAGACCAATGTCGTGGCCAGGCCGTTAAGGCCAGCTACACTTTTCCCGCAGCCACACTTATCCGTATTGATCTTATTTCGATCTATAAACTTAATATTATCAAATCTAGGTATTAAGAAATAAAACTTGACCATAAGTTTTAGAATAAAGGGTAAAATTTATATCGATTTTTGTATTTAGATCCCCAAGATCGGTCACCCTGTATAAAATGTAAGATTTTGTAACTAGTGTTGCCAGTAGCAAGTTATTCGTTAACGAAACTAATTGTAATTAATTTAGTCAATCCGTATCCATTAGGTAATCATTTAAAAGACTTTAGTCTGTTAGATATTGATGTATGTGAAAGAAATAAAATGTGCGTATTAAGTAAACTTTTTTTTAATAGTATTTTACCTCTTCCTGGCTGTATACTAAAGAGCGTAAAAGCGAGTAAAAGTACGAATTCAAAATCCGAATTACCGTGAAAATGTAGGTAAGTAGGTATATCGTTCGCAAGCGGCCGAAACTCGAACAAAGAGCGTTTGAATCTTTTACAAAGCAACCCTATAGAGGAAATTTTTAGCATTACCCCTTCCTTCTATGAAGACGTATGTGCCATGGAAACAGGATTTAGTTAAGTCATTTGAATGTTTCGTGAGTGTCTGCTAATAAAATTGCTAGCAGGTGAACCAGGCCTCAGTTCGATTTGGAATGGTTACACATAGAAACACATGATTACCCGCTAAAAGTCGTTATCTATACAAGGTGGCCAAAAAATAAGTGCATTCCCGTTGCCAGGGAGGTTTTGGGATTATACTAAGCAACTTTTACTATGGGACCAACCCCGAAATCGCGAAAAAAAAAATTTGGCTGGTCCATTTTTCTACGACCATCATCTTCATAGTCTTTAAGAAACTAAAATAGTTCTCAGTAGCAATATGCAATTTAAAAGCTGAAGAACATTCTCAAAATTTCCGAAAATTTCTGGAAACTTTCATGACAAAGTTCTCATGCAAGTTGCCACTTTTAAAGTTCCCGTTCAGATAAGGGATTATTACTATGTCCTTAATTAACTGTTGACGTTGAAATTTTCCCGAGAATAGAGAAATATGTCATTCCATTAAAAAAAAATAAGATTGTCCAGAACTTATTTATGCTAATAAGAGAACGTTCTCGAGAAAGTTGGAAATATTCCGGAAAGGAATTCTCAGAAACGAGAAACGAGCGGCAGCGTGTCAAGCCAAGTTCAGAAGAAGAGAACTGGCGACGCAGCGGGTAATATTTACGCCACTTTGGCGTTTATTTCAAGCGTTAAATCGAAACCAACTGTAAGAAGGCTTGCTTGACAAGTATCACGCAGAAATAAATACAGAGAATATTTCATGGGACCTTAGCAATTTTTGAAGATTCTCTTTGGCACATTGCTAGTTCTCAGGGTCTTCCGATAGAAAAATGGAAGAAGAGGCGAGGCGATTTGCCGCTAAAGGCATGAGAATTAGCCACTGCCGCCGGACTTTCTCGTTTTCAGCACATCGCATGCACTCCGCCGCTCTTTTCTTTTGATTGAATATTTTCACACTTTTCTACGCTTTCAAACCTTTAGGAATAACTAAATGTGAGGTCCAATAGAACTTAGATTCCGATATCAAATTTTGTTTTCAATCGCCCGTATAGGCCAATCAAATTAGATCCAAAAAAAGCGTTTTGAGGAATTAAATCCCAGTAAGCTGGAAATCATTTTAATACCTTCATTTGGTGCTAAATGCGTATAAAGTGAGTTTGCTCCATCCCAAGAGGTGTGGATACATTTTGGAAGCCTTGGGAGATAGGTAACCTACCTTGGACTGACAAAACCACTCGATGTAGAATGAACCCACCGTCAAAATCAATGTCACTACCAGCAAGGTACGTAGGTAAGGTATAAGACACTAGCAAAATAAAAATTCGAATCTTAACACGATTTTACAAAAAAAAAAAAGAAATTTTAAGTGGCGGCCATTTTTTACAATGTTTGACTAAGAATTCATATTTAGGTACTTTTCGAATCCTCAGATGTCAATTTTTATCAAGATGAGAGCAAATTTTTCGTCGGACGTACTGTTTTTGAACTAGGTACAAGTAAAAATCTGAAAAAAGCAAATTTTTTCCACAACTCCTGGAATGGAGCAAACTCGGATTACACTAATTTAGGACCAAATGAAGGTATTAAGACGATTCCCAGCTTGCTGGGAACATAGAAGGTATAGGATCGTATAGAAGTGGTATACGCGTGCCTCCGTGAGGGACAAAACATACGCAAATGCGACACTGTGATTGGTCGAATTCATTTGTTGCCCACCATTATCCATACTAAAAAAAGGTGGGGAACAAATAAAATGTGAGACTGTGACAATAAAAGGACAAACAATAATAGCTCTTTCGCTGCTACCCCTACTGAAAGATACATAAGACTGCATAGTTCTTAAAAGGATTTTTGGAAATTTAACCCCTTAAAAAGTCAAAATGGTGTTTATAATTGAACGATATTTACATGAATACCTATCAACTAATATCAAGTTTAAAACACATCGAAAACCCGAACAGAAAACTCTATTCAGGAAATTCGCAATTAAAACTGAAAAACAACTCTTACAATTTATTTGAAAGCTTCACAATGTAACAGAAATAAACTAAAAGATTTAAATAAACCAGTCATATAGAGGCCAATTCGACTTGCATTCCGATATCAAAATGATGATGTTTGTTAATTATTCGTGCGTGCATTTCGTTCATACATACTTGTTTGTACCTACCTACTTGTTTTGACGCAGACGCGTACTAGATCAAATTTGATTTTTTCCAGGAATTAATTCCCAGCCATGAATCTAGGATATACCTGGATCTGGCATGAGTGGCAGAACGGAACATATGTACCTATGCACAATTACACACTTAACAAATATGTTGGAACAAGTTTTGAGCTAAAATAACTTTTAATGAATGTACCTACAATATTACGTCTTTTCAATCTATGTAACACTTCACTGATGTAACATGTCTAAAAACATGGTAAAAAAACATCAGTATGACATTTAAAGTCAACCAAAAAGCCACAGACCTGCAAAAGTAATAGGTCCCGGCCGTTTTTGGCAGCGAGTGGCCCGCGGCTCCGACAAATAGCTTCACAAAGCCATTCTCAAATGAGCTCTCGAGCAAAGACTTTGCTTTGTTGTTGAGGGAAAACTACTCGCAGTCAGCATTAGACAGATAAAATAAAGATAAGGTTGAGTTTGATTAAAAATGGCTCTGACCCCGATAACCTTGCACAAACTTGGCAGTGAGAATGCACATATATTCCTATAAGCTCCATACTTTGAACATGGCATGAAAACTTAGCCTATGTATTTTTTATGTGGCAATGGTTTTCTTATACTTGTCACATCACCTATTGGGAAAAAGGTTTATTCTTCCCTGCTAGGAGGGATTAAAGTGGCACTTTTCTTCCCTGCTAGGAAGGAGCAAAGTGGCACTCTTCTGTTCTAGTACACAATTTTTGACTTTTCTGCATGCTTACCTACGTACAATTTTTTTAGCCTCAATAATATTTTGAAACATAAGTACTTTAAACTCTCGCGTTTTGTACACATATTTAATTACACAAACGGGTCTACCGCGATATAATTTCATTGTT
Organism: Cydia splendana; assembly: GCF_910591565.1. Lineage (NCBI taxonomy): Eukaryota > Metazoa > Arthropoda > Insecta > Lepidoptera > Tortricidae > Cydia > Cydia splendana. Next base: position 2,827,237 of record NC_085965.1, on the reverse strand, counting down.
TTTACCTTTAATTCCGACGTTTCAGCTGAGTTGCACCAGCTGTGGTCACGGAAAGACTGACGTCCCAACAAATGTCAACGGAGATATTAATAAAACACCACTAAACTACCCGAAATTAGTTTATAAAAATGTTCGGGGTAGACAAAGAAATTGCAGCTACCCGTTAAAGTTTAATGTTTATTGTCCACGGCACGACACGCAACACTCACAGTATCCGTACACTGGTCCGAAGATATATCCGCTGGTTTCAACATTTGAATCACTGGTCCCCAAGTAGACGATAATTTGTACCCGTCCTCACGATTGAAATTTTTAGGGTGTTTTTTAATTTCAATCGCCTCTCTCACGATCCGCGGATAATAGTGTCGCTCGTTGGAGAGGACTTTGGGTTTATGTAGCTCAATCCAGTGATTCGTTCCTGTTGTCAGCAAGTGCTCAGCTATTGCGGATTTGTTTACATGGCGATTTTTAACAGCTGCTATGTGTTCCTTCACCCTCTCTTGAACGCTGCGCTTAGTTTGACCAATGTACGCACTTCCACAACTGCATTCTATCTTGTAGACACCCGGATTCTGATACGGAATGACATCCTTTGGGCTGCGTAAAAGACTTGCTACTTTAGATAACGGCGTGTATACAGTCTTAATGGAGAATTTCTTCAGTACTGATCCAACTTTGTCCGTTATCCCTTTCACATACGGCAAAAAGGCTGGTTGCCTACTAACCTCCGGATGTCTTTCTTTTTTCCTAGTCGTGCGTGGGATTTTCTGCAAGTACCCATTTTTCTTTAGCACTTCCTGAACATGGGCTAACTCATTATCAATGTGTTCCGCGTCACATAAGTCTCGTGCTCTGTTAACCAGAGATGTGACCACGGATTGTAGATGCCTCGGATGATGGTGGGAAGATGGTAAAAAGTAAAGGTAAAAACAATGAAATTATATCGCGGTAGACCCGTTTGTGTAATTAAATATAAGTACTTTCTTTATGCGTGATGTGGAAAACAGTATGTGTCACATGGTAGCAAAATAATTTCCACCTTGGGCGTTAACACTTGAATCCCATACTACGATCAGGATTATATTTGCGAATCCTTTGCTTCATTCAGGATTCAATGGACGAAACCGTAAATATGTTATTTTGCTCCCTTGAGACACAATCTACTATTTTTTAGTTTATAAATATAGCTAAATGACACTTGCTTACAAAGGGGCTGTGCAAGATTGCACAACCTTTTTATATAGATTTACCTTTTTTACGTTTTTTTGTCTATGTTTTGATACCTTTTGTCTATTTATTATTTTGGCTAACACCGGCCCACTTCGTACTCACATCTCCATCTGGCCGCCCCATACCCGCTACCCTGACCGAGGCCGATCTCCTTAGTACAAGCAAGTGGCGCAGGGCGGTGAGACTGGCTGACCATTTCTGGCAGCGCTGGGTAAAGGAATACCTGCCCTGCTTGGCACCACGTGCGGGGGAGGGTCGCCGCCTAATGTCGCAGTAGGCGACATCGTGATAGTTTGCGATTCTAACCTACCAAGAGGCTCGTGGCCCAAGGGTCGCGTTACCGCCCTTTACCCTGGTAGAGACGGGATAATAAGAGTGGCGGATGTTGCTACCGCCGCTGGAGTGTTGCGCAGACCCCTAAGAAAACTAGCGAAGATCCTCGTCTCTCTCTAAAAAAGGGGAGAATGTGCAAGATTGCACAACCTTTTTATATAGATTTACCTTTTTTACGTATTTTTGTCTATGTCTTTGATACCTTTTGTCTATTTATTATTTTGGCAGATTACATTTTGTTTTTCTCGAAACCAGTGCCGTTTTAATCACATTCGTTAATAAAATGGGCATTTCTGACCCGTTTAATGAAGTTCAGCTTTCAGATAGGTACCGAACATGGAATAAATAATGGAATAACTACTTCATGATACAGTAAGTTTCAGTTGCTGACAATATGTATGCACGACTTTGTAGTCCATACATTAAGGTAGTGTGTACATATTTTTGGCACTTTTTCCGTGTCGATAATTAATAACATGACTGCAGTTTACAAAAAACTGCCTACAACATTAACAACATTTAAAGTAACTAAGTCGACAGAGCATAGAAAAAAAAATAATTAAAAATTAAAAAACACGAATGCGAAAAAGCGAACTGAAAAGACAAAAATAATTTTTAGTTGTGCTAGTTACTCAACTTAATGAATGTAAAAAATTATTAGAATATGAGTGTTTAGTGAAGGTTATAAACAACAAACGCAAAAGTTTTATGCTCATTTAGAATCGTGACTGTACCTGTGTATTTTATTTCAATTGCAGTCGGGGACCTTGATGTATTGACATTTTCCCATTAAAAAGGTCCCCGACTGCAATAGGGCGCCGAAGGCGCCCGGCTTTGATAAGCGTACAGCGTGTCACGTACGTCGGGCTACGCCCGACACTTTTAGTATGAGAATGTTGAGGGGACTGGCTTTGGACCGCGTGCAGCGCGCCACGTACGTCGGGCTACGCCCGACGCTTTGAGTATGAGGCCGGCTTTGGTAATCATACAGCGTGTCACGCTACGCCCGATACTTTTAATATGAGAGAGTCGAAGGCGCCTGGCTTTGGACCGCTTGCAGCGCGCCACGTACATCGGGCTACGCCAGAACCTTTAAGTGTGAGGGCGCCGAAGGCGCCCGGCTTTGGTATGCGTACAGCGTGTCACGTACGTCGGACTACGCCCGACGCTTTGAGCAAGAGGGCACTGAAGGCGTCTTGGTAAGGGTACAGCGTGTCACGTATGTGGGCCTACGCCCGACACTTAGTATGAGAGAGTCGAAGGATGAGAAAGTAGAAGTCGCCTGGCTTTGGACCGCGCGCAGCGCGCCACGTACGTCGGGCTACGCCCGACTCTTTTAGTAAGAGGACGCCGAAGGCGCCCGGCTTTGGAACGCGTACAGCGCGCCACGTACGTCGGGCGTAGCCCGACGCTTTGAGTATGAGGCCGGCTTTGGTAATCATACAGCGTGTTACGCTACACCCAATACTTTTAATATGAGAGATTTGAAGGTGCCTGGCTTTGGACTGCGTGCAGCGCGCCACGTACATCGGGCTACGCCAAAACCTTTAAGTGTGAGGGCGCCGAAGGTGCCCGGCTTTGGTATACGTACAGCGTGTCACGTACGTCGGACTACGCCCGACACTTTTAGTATGAGAAAGTAGAAGTCGCCTGGCCTTGGACCGCGCGCAGTGCGCCACGTATGTACGTCGGGCTACGCCCGACTCTTTTAGTATGAGGGCGCCGAAGGCGCCCGGCTTTGGAACGCGTACAACGCGCCACGTATGTCGGGCTACGGCCGATGCTTTGAGTATGAGGGCGCCGAAGGCGCCCGGCTTTGTTAAGCGTATAGCGTGTCACGTACGTCGGGCTACGCCTGACCCTTTTAGTGTGGGGGCGTCTTTGGCGCCTGGCTTTGGACCGAGTGCATATACTTGGACAAGTTGCAGGAAGCGCACATCTTTCTTACGCTCTGAGCCGTAGGCCCTACGTGGAGCTCACCCTTCGGCCTTAAAAAAAATGTCATCATCATCATAAATGTTAAAATTAAATCAAACCATACGGTTATAATGATACTTTCACGATTTGTTCTGCCAAAGTCGGTGCAGAGTTAGCTTAGACGGACTCTGTATCGTATCGATTAATAAATAGAAGTTATATTTTAAACTTTTCGATTCCATAAGCGCAATTACGAACATGTTTTAAAAACTATGAGTAGTATGTACCTACTTAATATAATATAATTATATTGTTTTATGATCAGCGATCAAACCCTTTCCTTTTATTTTAATAAGTATCCCATTCAATAATAATATTTGGTTTTATGAGATTAGCTTCTCTTAACATATTTTGTCAATTCTTACTTTCTCAAAATGAAACTTAAACCCACATGTTGCATATATAGTATCAATCGGCTTTCAGCCCTTCATTTTGATACCCTACTCGATAGGTTTGCACGATATTTTTTTCTAAAGGTTGCGTAATATGGCGTATTAAGTCCGCCATATTGTTTTTATAATGACGTCACATAGCCTATGTTACCCGGGATGACGTAAGGATTCTAATGATGTATCATACGTCTAAATCGGTTAAGGCATTCAGAAGTTAAGGTGGAATAAAGAAACTCACATACATACAAACATGAACGCTGAAAACAATACACTCTTTTTGTTTGGGCAGTCGTGTAAAAATTGGCACCGCTGTCCAAAAGTTCTCCGAATGGGTTTGGCATTTTTTCGTTCCCAGTCGACGGATAGCCCAGTTTCACAGATGGAAATAGGTAATACTAAAAAAATATGCGGGATAGCGAAATGTCTTCTCGTACGAATTTAGTTGCCTAGGGAATATGAGTGAACTGCAAATAATTTGTACATAGTTAAGCACCTGTAATTAGTCTAAAGTTAATTGATTCCATTATGTTACGACAGTTAAGCCATTTCTATTTATGTTAGATGCATGAAAGTGTGTTAGCGTATGCTATAGACTTATATGTGTACGAATTTAGAATAAATACAATTTACATAGTTAATTTTCGTAACACAAATGAATCAATTAAGTTAAGAATAATCACAGCTTCTTAACTGCGCTTAATTACCTACGTACAATTTTCTTGCAATTCATTCATTTACGAAAACGGGACTTAATAATTAAGTTTAAAAATTACCTTAGACATTCCAAAGACGGCAGGGTCACCAGGGTCCCCGTGGTCTCGGAGAATGGGTATATAAAACTTAATTATACGCTATTAAGTCCCGTTTTCGTACATAACAATATGAAAAAATTGTGAAAATATAAATCAGTGTTTTGCCTAGGGAATTACCGTAAGTTCGAGTTACTTTGGCTCTGGAGGATTCCAGGCTCAGCAATGTTAAATACCCAATGGAATTAATTTTAATAACTTTTTCACCTCAGCAGCTCGAACAAGGGTACTTTGCTTCTTAAAAATAGTGAGCAAAATGCGATTTTGCTCACTGAGTCAACTGAGTGAGACAAAATGACATTCAAGTGACCTTTATAGTCAAATGTTATTTCAACATGCGGGGTCTAATACAAGTTCGAAATACTTGGGTTCTATTATCTCTGTCCCTTTCACACTGTAAGCAAAAAGAAACAGACGAATAAAAGTTCAAGCGACATTCAACGGTATATTGACTGTTTAGTCTGTTTATAATAGACCCCCGAAAAACTTCAGAACGCATCGTTCCAAAACACGTACGAGCTCCGTACGAGTATGAATTCTTAATAATTATTTAATTAAAATAAAGTTTAAGATTTGATAAAAATACTATATTTTAGGTATTTTATTGTACAATTAAAATAACTAGATGAAAACCCGGCTTCGCTCGGGTAAAATAAATAATAGTAATAGGTAATACTCATTTTGAATTAAGTAATTATTTACTTTTAGACTTCATACCTTCATCAAGGCGGTTACAAACCTATCTCATCTCAGAAAACTTTAAATCCGTAACATACAATCATAACTCGAAAAATTTACTATTCCGATATATCTAAAAACAAATATGTAATTAAAAAAACCTAATCCGCTTTTCTGGTAGCAGTTCGGTTCTGTAAGGGTCGCAGTTCTAACCTAACTTACTTCTGGTTGCAGTTTGGTTCTATAAGGATCACATTTCTAACCTGACCCACTTTTCTGGTCGCAGATCGGTTCTGTGAAGGCCGCATTTATAACCTAGCCCACTTTCCAATCTCAAAAGAGGGAACCCTTTTGTACCTACCCTTCATGGCACTAAAGTGAAAGTATGGAAATTATCACTACTATTTCATTCTTTAATATTAATGCCTATCCGTTAATATTAAATTCGTTTACAAAAAAAAAACTGAATAAGTGCGAGTCGGACTCACCCATCAAGAACGGAACACTTTTTAATATTTGTTGTTATAGCGGCAACAGAAATACATCATGTGTGAAAATTTCAACTGTCTAGCTATCACGGTTCATGAGATACAGCCTGGTGACAGAGGGACAGTGGAGTAAACTGAAATAAAGGTTCCGTCACACCGGCGCGATTTCAGAGCCGGGCCTGAGCGTTTTATATGAAAAAGCGGCGCGCCCCGCTCACGCGCCGCACGCGAAACGCGCCTGTGTGACGGAGCCTGAAATGTCAAACCGGGCAAGTGCTCGCGCACGAAGGGTTCCATACTTTTTAGTATTTGTTGTTATAGCGGTAACAGAAATACATCATCTGTGAAAATTTCAACTGCCTAGGCCTATCACGGTTCATGAGATACAGCCTGGTGACAGACAGACAGACAGACGGACAATGAAGTAAAACTGAAATAAATGTCATATACCTACTAAGAAAAACCGGCCAAGTGCGAGTCGGAATCCCTAATAGGTTCCCGTTTTTTAGTTACCCTTCAGGTACGGAACCCTAGTATGAGTGTAATAGATTTGTAACCGGTCAGCAATGTGAGTCCCTTGGAGAAGCAGAGGTCTAGTCTAAACCCCCACTTACCATCGGCATTAACAGCCTTGTATTCTTGTTTGCCACCAACATGTCATATTAAAACATATTAATAAAAATTTACTCGGTCAACAATGTGAGTCCCTTGGAGAAGCAGAGGTCTAATCTAAACTCCCACTTACCATCGGCATTAACAGCCTTGTATTCTTGTTTGCCACCAACATGTCATATTAAAACATATTAATAAAAATTTACTCGGTCAACAATGTGAGTCCCTTGGAGAATCAGAGGTCTAGTCTAAACTCCCACTTACCATCGGCATTAACAGCCTTGCATGAGTTGTATGCTTGTTTGCCACCAACATGCCATGTTAAAACATATTAATAAAAATTTACTCGGTCAGCAATGTCAGTCCCTTGGAGAAGCAGAGGTCTAGTCTAAACTCCCACTTACCATCGGCATTAACAGCCTTGTATGCTTGTTTGCCACCAACATGTCATATTAAAACATATTAATAAAAATTTACTCGGTCAGCAATGTGAGTCCCTTGGAGAAGCAGAGGTCTAGTCTAAACTCCCACTTACCATCGGCATTAACAGCCTTGTATGCTTGTTTGCCACCAACATGTCATATTAAAACATATTAATAAAAATTTACTCATTTCATCAGTCATATCCAGCCTAGCATTGCATTGGCCCCGCTTAAATATTTCTTTAATTTGTTTTTAGTATTTGTTGTTATAGCGGCAACAGAAATACATCATTTGTGAAAATTGAAACTGTCTAGTTAATCTAGTTATCACGGTTCATGAGATCTTGAGATACAGCCTGGTGACAGACAGACGGACAGCAGAGTCTTAATATTTAATAGGGTCCCGTTTTTACCCTATGGGTACGCAACCCTAAAAAGTGACCAAGGCCTCCAGTGCCCTAGGCTGGAATCAAAGCAGCGTCCTCTGCTATTGCAGCAGGTGCCTGTGCCATTCTGCCACCGGGCCACCCACGGCGGCATAGGTCGAATTTTTTCAAGTATACTTATGCACTACTTACTGAAGGCTTATGGAGCCTCGCCGTCCCTAAGCCTAAATTAAATATTTTCTGAAAATAATTTGTTTTGATCTAATAACATATTGGAGTCCTCGTAATAGGGGTCCCGTTTTTACCCTTTGGCTACAGAACCCTAAAAATCAACCTTGTTTTGATACTATGTACTACGTTCACTATGACTCTGAAAGAACCTTGTCCCAAATTCTAAGGGGTTTGGGCCCCACTTGTACAATTTAATCACGCATGCTAGTCGATAGAGTATGATCTGTAAATTATTAATATAAAGGTTTCTACTTCTTATTGTATGTGCAAGGACCCCTAACATGTAACTTAAAGTTATACTCTAATAAAAGTTACACCATGAGTTTAATTTTGAAATCTCTATTTAAATGTGTCTTCTTGCGTCCAGACTATCCAGAGCACCTCCTCGTGGTTGACGGTGGTAACAAACAATATGTCTTGTTTGGCTAAGACTCTGGGCGCGTGTAATGCCGTCATGGCAAGAAGAATTCGAGAATGTGATTTATATGTCTCTGGAGTCCGTCCTGGAGGGGAAGATATGCAAGCGGCGGATGTGCCGGAGGGAGCTAGTCAGCCTCCGGTACAGGGTCACCTCAAAAAGGTTACTGGCTTTAATAAAAATATTTGATGTTGTTCCTTGTGACGCTGCTCTCACGCGGTCGACAAAACTATTGCGACAACATTAATTATCAGGGAGTCCAGACAATGAAAAAGCTTTTTTTTCTACCTGTCGACTGTAATTCTTGAATTAAGATTTCGTATATTGGGTACTTTTAATGTATGAGCTCCCAACTCAACTATAATATTCATTTCGATACAATTTAGTCAACTATAATGAAATTGACCAATCACAGCTCGCCGCGGTCAAGAGTGCGAAACAAAACCATAGCTCAAATTAATTATTTATTTTAGGTTGTATTGTAGGAGCAATTGCTTCATAAGTCAGAAACGCGCATGTGACACCCTTAATATAGGAACATCCATAAACTACGAAAACCGCTTAGCTTGTTAGTCTCCATAGGCTACGGTGGCCAAAATCAAGAAAACAACTGTCTAAAAATTTAATTTAGCGCGGAGCAAGTACAGTCACCTGCAATAATATGTTACTCTCCGAAGGCCGCAAAAATATGTGACACGCTCTTATGGCTCTACAAATACGATCGTGTCAGATATTTTTGCGGCCTTCGTTGTAATTTTTGACAGCTCCGATGAAGAGTCAGTTTCTGATGAACTTTAATTAACTACAACTTACTTCACACACATGTTAATAAGTTAAAATATTTTGGTTATTGTTCTACTCGGTTAGTACTACATACTGTAATAAAAATCATTCGTGTACACCAGGGGCCCAGTTTGGGACATGGTTCTTTTAGCAGGAATTAATATTTTTTTTATTGTCACCTGTCAAATTAGAATAGAATAGAATAGAATAGCCTTTATTGACCAAAAAATTAAATTTCAGCACATATTACATTTAAATAAATTCACATTTCATTTATATCAATTAGTTTCAATATTTTTTCCTTAGTAACTTTATTAAATAATTTTTATGTCATTGCTTTTTAATAATTATTTCAGTCTGCCTTCTTGGCATAGGCCTCCCCCAGCTCTCTCCACAGCTCTCTATCCCTTGCCGTCCCTATCCAATTAGGTCCCGCATGCTTCTTTATGTCATCCGACCACCTCATTATTGGTCTCCCTTCTCTCCTTTTTCCATCTCTAGAATACCATTCCGCTTCCTCTCTATCCCACTTATCTTTACCTTCCCTTGCCATATGTCCAGCCCAACCTGTTGCAGTCAAAAGTGTGAACTGGCCAAAGAACTTTTAACCGACAAAAACAGGCAAAACTGCTTTTGACTGAGCATGTTGGTCAAAAGTAGTTTTACCTGAAAATCATACCTATTTCTGGCAGCAGTTTCGTATTTGGGGCGTAGCAAAAAAAAAAACCCTAACCTACCTATCTCTGGGAACAGTTTCGTTTTTTGGGCGTAGCAAAAAAATAACCCTAACCTACCTATCTCTGCGAGTACTTTTGACTGATAGTAACAGTCACAACACAATTACTATTAACCAATGATTTTCAGGTAAAACTACTTTTGACCAACATGCTCAGTCAAAAGCAGTTTTGCCTGTTTTTGTCGGTTAAAAGTTCTTTTGACCAGTTCACACTTTTGACTGCGACATATATACTATCTATATATCTTATTATATTTAATCTTATATTCAACTTACATTGACTCCGGAGATAACTTATTAGCTTTATGCAGTTGACTTTCCAATTCACCGATACACCTCAAATTTGATTCATAGTCTAAAGCACAGTTATTAAATATGTCCACAATACACTGTAGCTTTTTGCACTGTTTCACACTGGCAATGTACTTAATTAGAATGAGTTACAGTCAGCTGGCACTTAACTCAAAGTTTCTTTAAACAACGTCATTTTCATCTCGCTCACTTATTAGTTTATCACAGCTGCTTCAAGGTTGCTTTCACTTGCATTTCCAGGTAGCTAGTAGTGCCTTGACATGTAAGAATATTTGGAATCATTCTGAAATATTAAAATACAACTGAGAGATTGATGTTTATACTAAACACAATACACCCATGGAACGCTTTGAAGTTCAAATCTCGTTACGTTACGATGGCGTTTGCACTTTGCACTATGTTCGGTGACTATTTTTTATTGTTAACACACACAATACACTATTTAACAGGTTTTTATCACTGGAGTACCGGATAAAGTATTTTCGAATAACAGCCGTCGTTGACGTCTAGGCAGTGTTGCTATCGTCTTAAAAGCCGTAACAGACTATCGCACGTTCTGGCTTAAAAACAAATTTATGTAATAATTATACCGGTATACATATCCATATGAAACGAAACTTAATGCAAATAATAACCATTATACATACCGGAAAGTCATCAAATAAACAGTAATATTCGTCTTGCTTTTTATTAAAAAAAAAACGACCAACCTAACTTGTAAGCATAATGTTTGCAGTTTCTAAACGCAACGCATAGCTGTCAAATGTCAACCAACAAATTGAGCCTTTAGTATTGTTTGTCGAAATTTTTTTCACTTTTAAATGCAAAATACGCGACAATACGAATTTTGCGGATATATGTTCTCGATTCAAAGGTGATATTTTTTCAAGCTCTTTCGATTGAGCATAATTTCTTTTGGTTTTTCCGTCAAAGCGGCTCGCGTTTATTAATATAGATGAACTCAAAAATACACAGATTATCACGCAAAATTAATTATTTTACTTTTAAGAATTTCTACTACAGTTGACAAATAGTACGTATCCGCAATTCGGACCGTATCTTACAAAGTTTTTTTTTTTACAAAAAAAAGGTTGTCGGTTGAAGTGTCAGTTGTTGATGTTCGTTATTTCCATATTATTTTACTGAAATTTATTATTACGTTTTGTTTTTGTGTTCGATTGCGGTAATTAAACTTAATTGTTTGTATATCTTAAGAAAACATCAGTGCATAGGTATTGAGTGACGAAGAAGGATTACAAGTTGTCTAATAGGTATGTTCTCACTGCTAAGGTGTGAAAAATTTTGTGTACTACACGAGATCAAAGTTATTTACATCTCGTGCGCTTTTGAGTCCCTTACTACGCTCAAGATTCTAAATTAGATTCACTCGCTACGCTCGTGAATCTATTATAGAATCTTTCGCTTGCACGGGACTCAAAATAAATACTCGAAGAAATATCAAACTTTGATCTCTTGTTGTACAAATAACTATTACTTATGGTGCGATAGAGATAGAATATGGCGAGTCAATGTACGCAATTCGTCGCGCTTCGTATTCATTTTACTACGGACGTATCGTAAGTACAGTCACCAGCAGTAATACGGTACACAACGAAGGCCGCAAAAATTATAAATTCCTCATTTATTTATTTTTTTATTTTCCTCATAGTTGATGTGAAAAGCAGTATGTGTCACACGGTATCAAAATTATTTCGTCCTGGGCGTTAACACTTGAATCCCTCATTACACTCAGGATTCTACTTTAGAATCCCTCACTACGTTCGGGATTCTATTGAAGAATCCATCGCTTCATTCAGGATTCAATGTACGCCCTTGACGGAAATATATCATTTTGATCCCTTGTAACACAAACTACTATTGAAGCCTTCGAAGAGTAAAATATTATTGTAGGTAACTGTACACCTAAAGTGAACTGTAATTTGTTGACTCATCAATAAATATTTCAAGCTACTGCCAGTGGGGCGACACTCCTCCTTTCGGGCATTCTCGGCCCCTTTCGGCTCAGCATTGCTCCGAGCAATTATTAGGGTTGCCACAACTTGACATCCCTTTACAGTTTACGACCACAGATAATGACTTGAATTTTAACAACCCTAAATAGCCGAAAGGGATAGTGCCATGCAATGATTCGTCCTTGAATCGCTGTCAAACTTCGGCTTTGTAGGAAGTGTCCTTTCTGTACATCAGTACCTACTATTATTTATTCTGTGATACTGCTGAGTGATCAGTGAAAGCGAGCATTTTTAAATCGCTGTAAGTCGCTAAGCGGCTGATCCATCTTCCTCAGAGAAATCAGTAGAGTACTAATGAAAGCCGATTATTCGTTATTCGATGGCGAAGTGCTGAAGAACCAAGGCTGCGGCTAATACGTCAGCGGATAATCAGTACCGTATTTATTGCTTTAGCCAGGCGTAGTAGGTATCCTTTCCACACTAATTTTGGTGGCTAGCCATAAGCCGCGCGTGGCGCTGTCGTCACCTAGCGGCCATATCTGTCCTGATCGTAACAGACGCGTTTTGTTAGAGAGTGAGTCTTCTGTACCTAGTACTATTATTTATTCTGTGCTTTAGCCAACACAAATTATTTATGTCAATAGTATAGACTATTGATAGAAATACTATTATATTGTAATCGATTAGTTTCATCAGAAATTAGCGTTTTAGAGGTCTAAAGGATGACTCACGTTAGATCGGGCCGCCGTGTCCGGGCCGGAGATTCCTGTCAGTGTGTAAATCCAATACGGGCGAATATTTAAACGGTGGTTAGCATAGGACCTAAGAAGTATATTGACATAAATTTTGCTTAGAAATACAATGAAAATATTAACCATACAAAATAATTCGGCCCGCAATGTAACCGCATGTTAGCAGTTACTATAAAAACCTCGTATCTCGTAACGTCATGTCATGTTATCGGCGCGATTCGGGAAATGAATTAGAGATTTACTAAAATAGTAAAGAAGATTTATGTAATAGTAAAGATATGTGACGTTCCACGGCAAAAGGTACCTTATGGCGGCTGGCGCTTACGCTATTATTAACGCCGCTCCAATATTCAGCCGGGGCAATGGTACCTTTTGCCGTGGAACGTCACATATCTTTACTATTTCATATCTAGTGAATCTCTAATTCATTTCCCGAATCGCGCCGTGTCTCGTTTTGTTTGCAGTAACTAGGTAAGTACATTGCTGGTCCGGTAAATTTTCAAGCAATAACTACGGGGGCAAAATTAAGCGTAACTTACCAAACTTCTTAATTAATGATTACACGGATAAATTCTATACCTATTACGTAGACGTGAGCGTTATGTCAATGTTGAAACTGATGGTAGACGTACTAGTTTGATTTAATGCCCGTATTGGATTTAAACACCGTAGGTACTTATTTTACGAAATGACTACAGCCTTAGCGGATAAAATAGAAAAAAACTTGGAGGAAGCGCTCAACTCGCGCCTCGTGCGAAATAAAGGATTGATCGGGAGTTAGAGTAGTTGCCAACTTTCTATCTGCGATGCCTCTAATTAAGGGCTAAGTAGGGCTCTAACTGGATTAAGTGGAAAAGTTGGATACCTACAGTAACTGTATGAGTGCTCCACATTGCCTAAGGTGTGCATTGCCTGGCGGCTAATTCAAACTCACATTTTGACGTCAAAATGGTATCTAAATGATGTAGTCTAACTACATCCCACAAATGACCTACATTTTTTCGGGATAACAGTACAGTCAACGACCATAGTAGGTAGCATCCAAAGTATTAAAATACTTCGGTACACCATATTATTTGTAATGGCGTACCGAACTATATATTTGAATAATTTGGATGCTATTATACGACGCTGACTGTACTCTACAGCTACCACCACTTTGGCACTGACATATAAACGCTAGCGTGAACGTAATTTACTTTCTATGGAACTCGCTCGTACTGGCATATTAGTGCGAGCGATATATATAGAAAGTAAATTAGGTAGCCGATAGCTTATATGTCAGTGTTGACACTGTCAGTGACTCGTGGTACGGATACAGATGTCGAAAAGTCACGTGACTTCCATACCATATTTAAGTTTCAATTGGTGTTTTCTATCATCAATTGTCATCTTGGCTAGACCCCCAACGAGGCCTCGGCCTCCGGTGTAAAACTCTTCTTCTTCCTCAAGTTATCCCGGCATTTTCGACGACCGGTCTGGCCTAGTGGGTAGACCCTGCCTGCGAAGCCGATGGTCCTGGGTTCGAATCCCGGTAAGGGCATTTATTTGTGTGATGAACACAGATATTTGTTCCTGAGTCATGGGTGTTTTCTATGTATACATATTAGTATGTATTTATCTATACACCGTGTTTTTATTGAATTCCGTTAACTTCGGGGTATGGTTAAGTACGTTTAAGAAAACTAAATGGCACAGTTAATTTTGAAAAAAAAAAAAAATTTTTTTTGCTTTTTTTTTCAGAAAAAATAATATTAAAAAGTAATTAAATGTAGCATATAGCGTTGTTGTAACACGGGCATTACATTTAACTAAACCAAACAATTGAAATCTGTGACATATCAATGTCAATTCGAATTCGAACATCGATCGACCGAGATTTTACTTAAGTTTAGTAGCAAATGTATGAACTCATTCTAAACACTAATCAATATGTAAACCGGCCTTAAGGTAAGTGTACAAGCTTGTAGAGGCCTTATAGGAAAAAAATAAAATATTGATTATCTTCGAAATGGAGTTAATTAGAATATCGGTGTCTTTGGGAAAGTTACTTGATTTAAGCTCAGGTATGCACCCTTGAAATTAACGGAAATCAAAAAAAACACGGTGTATAAGTAGGTACTTACGAGTATGTTTATAATTATATCGTCGCCTAGTACCCATAGTACTTACAAGGTATGCTTAGTTTGGGGCTAGGTCGATCTGTGTTCTTAAGGGGCCCACTGATTAACAGTCCGCCGGACGGTATCGGCCTGTCAGTTAGAACTAAATTTTGACAGTTCAAAACAACTGACAGGCCGATACCGTCCGGCGGACTGTTAATCAGTGGGCCCCTTTACCCTTAGATGTCCCCAATATTTATTTATTTATTTTGTCACGGCTCATGGGAGCATGGGGTCCGCTTGACAACTAATCCCATCATTTGACGTAGGCACTAGTTTTTACGAAAGCGAATGCCATCCGACTTTGTAAACTCCGGTGTAAAACTTATTAATTAACCGCAGACACATAAATTAGAATAATAAAATATGCACAGTTTGGAAAGATATAACGTTCCAAGATGAACATTAAATTAATCTCAACTCAAAGTTAATTTATAATCAAGAAGATTTAAGTTCAATTAAACATTTCTAAATAAAATTAATATTATAAAGAAGCTAGATTAATTCCGTAGAGCTTTGTCTCTAAGGATGACTCACATTAAACCGGGCCGTGTCCGGGCCGGAGCTTCCGGGGCTTACTTTTTTATGAATGACAGGCGATCACGTGATGCTTTCCATAGAAAACGATGCGCCGGAAGCATGGTATAATAATATACTCCGCCTGGTACTCTCTTCCCGTCTGGCCATTTGGGGCCATTGGGACGTGGGGATTGGGGACGTGGCAGTTGGGGCCGTGGGGCCATTTTATTTAAAGTTGTCCACTACACTTTTTTTTCAAAATTGGGATTTTTATGTTATTTCTACTCAGAATCAAGAGCTCTTTTGATCCTAATAGGAGAAAAAAAGTGTCCCAAGATTTCCATACATTTTGCGATCTTTCCATTCCGAAACCGCCATACAAAGTCTATGAAAAAATGGTAACGGAATGGAAAAAAAACCTTGGGTCACTTTTTTTCTCCTATTAGGATAGAAACAGCTCGCGATTCTGAGTAGAAATAACAAAAAAAATCCCAATTTTGAAAAAAAAGTGTAGGGGACAACTTTAAATAAAATGGCCCCGTGGTCACGTTACTGACACAAGCCTACGTCATCATGCGACAGCGCTATATGATAATATGCGATAGCGCTATACAAAGTGGCAATGTTATTGTGACGTAGGCTTGTGTTACTCTGGGAAGAGAAGACCATGTTTTATTAGACTATGCGCCGGAAGCTCCGGCCCGGACACGGTGTCACGGTGGTTTTCCTAGCCCGGCTGGGGCTTTGCCCAGGGGAAACTCACGGACAATTAAGGTTACTAAATTAACCAATCTAAATCTTAACCAAAAACTCAAGCAGGTGCTTACACTTATTTCCATCAACTATTCAGGGGTTTCTAAAGGATGTCAAAATGAAATGTTAGTTTTGTGACACATAATTTATTTCTATTCTCACACTGAGGAAGTTGTTCTACAAGTAAATCATTTATTAAGCTAGCATTAAGCACCTTATTCTATAATGTCAGACGATAGAGCCGGGTCGTGCCAAAAATGGTTCTACAATGATTTACAAGCAGACCTATCTAAATTTGTTAGTACCTAATTTATCATTTGCCATCACATATGATTCTACTAAATTCTTTAACTTTAAATTTGGAAATGCTTCTAGGACGGAAGGAAAGCGTACACCAACCTCATAATAATGTTCCACCAGTTCAAGCCCGACGTGTGATCCTCCTCACCTCCATCCAGCAGAAGAGCGAAATTCTTATGGCGAACTGCTCACCAAACACGCTTGAAGTTTTAGGAATATGGACAGACTTCCATACTCTGATATGCGAACTGATTTCACATACGTAGTAACATAAAAACGAAAAAAACAAAACCCCAGTCAGCTGAAAGAAACAATTCAAGATTAATAACTAGAAGCATGTGCTCTGCTAACCTAAGAGACATTATATGATCTAGGTTTCTCACCAGCTGGAAATTCCTAGAGTGGATTCATCTCACAGCTCTAACCAATCCCATCCCACCACATTGTTTCGCCAGCAGACTGGAAACAAAACGAATGGTCAAATAAGCAGGGACAAAGATTCAACAAGGAGTCAAACCTGAAGACAATTATATATTATCATATTCTACTTACTGTCTGTGACAAAATAACTTCTGCATGAGCTTCCTAGCTCATGGATGCAGCGGCTGCTGCCTAATCAAGACTCGGATCGATGCTACCATAGCATGATGTATTTAGCTTCACTTTCTAAATTAAAAGATGCCCATCCAGGGCAAAAGCCAACCAGGAAATGATCTCAACCTAACTGTCCCTGGGATAACACAATCAAAATAACAGTAACTAATGAAATTCTTGGAATAATTTTTTGTATGTAAGTCCAACATATAGAAATAAATCATATTTAATTATCTAAACATATTTCCACCTTTTTTGTATTTAAAAATTAAGTTTTGATTTAAATATTTAATAAATACTATTCCATCAATTTAGGATTTAATTTGAAGTAGCAACACCATCAGATTTAATTAGTTTCTAATTGGCCAAATGGTTGTCATTTGTTTTGTTGCTACATCAATGACTTCCTTGCCATAAAACAAAACTATACTATATTCGAGACAATCCTAAAAACGTTAAACTGAATTATACATGCAAAGTGCCGTGTCACAATACCCCTCTCCCCGCTGTTGCGTTTTACCAAGGGTAAAACGCTCGCTGTCCTCAGCGACTATCCTAAATCCAAAACATGTGTCACAAAGAAAAGTAAACAAAACAATACTAAACTACCTCGACCATACCTAGTATGGGAGCACCTAAAAAAAACAACCAAGATGATTGCTGCAGGTCCCGAGAACTCTAACCTTAAAAAAACCAAAGTAAACCAAACTATCAATCAACACTACATGCCAAAACCGCTAAACCATAAATTTAAATTCACGAATTCTCGAACCCACGCAACACTAAATACTAAAAACCTAACGTGTGTGGTATCCGAGCCCATCAGAAAAATCCACCACATTATTCCTAACTAACCAGTGAACATTCCTTGGTTTTGCCAGCACAACATTGCGTCGTTGCGCTGGAAAAACCAAACCAACTGCCAGGACTGATGATCAGCATTCCAAACTTATCTCTACTAGACCGGGCAAAATAAAAGTCCGAAATAATTCCTACTTCGAAGTTTACTTCATAAACTTGAGAAGCTAAATAAAAATCCAATCCAAAATATCATTAGTAATTCCGAAATTTCCATTCTAATCCTAAAATTGTCGCCACCCTACGGGTTGAGGACACCAATAATTGTCTCAACCCTTCAGGTTGACAACCACAGCAAACCCAAACCAACAAAATACCAATCCTAAAAAAAACCAACAACAAACGGTTGAATTGGACACATCTTAACTGTGCCAACTCTTCCATTAAACCAAACTAACCAAACCATACCAAAACATCTGGGCCCTTCGAGTTGGTGAGAGTAACCTATCCCCCAACTCTCCGGATCACAAAACAAACCGACCAAAACCTTACACAACTCTGAGGTTGCAACATGCCCAAAATCTCAACCATTGAGGTTGAGTACTGAAACAGTATCGCACGCCAGGCATGATTGGCGGCGATACCGCGTGTCGCATCTTCGCCTACAAAATATTTCTCGTTGTATCGGCAGCGCGAACACAAAAAATCGTGTGCCTCACCAACGCCTCTATGGCTTGGACTTATGGGCAACACGTACACAAAAGGTACCCACCAGCGAGTACCAAGTCGACGCCTGAAAAGAGCAAGAACCCATCGGAGTACACAAAAAGAACGCAAAACGTCCGTGGTATGCAGTGCGCGCCCCGCCATACCTCACAAAATCTCCTGGGTGTGGACCCCTGTCGACCTAAAACACAAAACGCACCAACACGGCGCTCGGGTGTGGTAAGCACCCAAAACTTCTCACAAAAAAAACCCTGGCCGTATTAAGGATCGCTCAAAACTTAAAAAAAGTGAGCTAGATTGTAACGCCCCTTTCATACTCCACGCATTTAGAGCACTGTTCCAAGAACCCTTTCATTCATCACACAAAACAAAAAATAGTAGTGAAAACAGACATTGCTGCTCACCACGTTCCGTACATACAGTCGTGATTGAATATTTTTACCACAATATCCAACACTCCAAACGAAACAACCGTAGAACGAAACGTTATAGCGTAAGGGAGGGCGTTTACTCTGGCGGCAAGGTGAAAGCTAAAAAACCGGGACCTTGCGTCCAGAGAAAACCTCCACCTCCAAAACCTACCAAAACCCTTGTGTCCGAATCCTTAATACGCCACGATCCAAACTCCATGTCCAAAATCCAAAACGAAACTTCACCTAGCACCATATAAAAAACTTCAATTTGACTTAAACTTGGTGCTAAAAAACATCATCGTAACGTTACATCATTAAATGGAATGTATTGAAACAAACCGTAATGATAAACCAAGTTACTCAATAACTTCAAAAAAAACGAGCGTTTATTAAACGCTGACACGTTACGACTTAAGTTTGGACCCTAAAAATATCATGTTTCTGAACGCACCCTTTGTTGAACTTATTTATTTACTCTATGGTATAGCGTCTATGCTTTTAAAAAGTTAAATGTCACTGAGATATTTTGCGAATTATAACCTTACCTACAAAAAACTTTCGCCGCATTTATCATTTATTATTAGATTCATCTATATTTTAGCCATTACTGTAATAACAAATTGGAAAACTAGATATGAGTGTGATCAAACTTCGAACAATACTTAGAACTTCAATATTTAGTTTGTCAAAATGCGTCTTGGAATGGAATTAAATCTACTAATAAACACAGGTAATCTACCAAATAATGAGAAACGGAGTCAACTTCCGTTCTCACACTCTAGACTGAACGCAAAACCTCTGTAAAGTTCCCTGTATTTTATAAAATAACCAAACTAGTATGTATATTCCACTCTAATTTTAATGATATTGTTACAGATTACTATAAAACTGTGCTAAATTTGAACAACAGACCACCATAAAAGCAATAGATATCCAGCTATGCCTATAACTGGACACCGGACTACAGGAATTTGCAACTTTGAAAATCAAACAATGTTAAATCATGAGAACATAGGGACTGGCAGTGCGCCGAAGAATTATATCTTCACAAATCAAAATCATTTCCTAATCAGGAACACAACAGAAGTCACTTGCCAGCGACTATCAACCTTGCTGCTGCCGGACACTCAAACATTTCCACTTCTCCGCCGTTCCTGCAAACTTCCAACTACTGCCAGCGACGCCTCAGATTTGATCCACCTTCATAAATAAGTTCAACGGGCATTAAACATTAAAAGTGTACTGAAACCGCCGTTGTATAATAAGTTTAACTCAAAATATTGAAATATGATGGCAAAAGACTTACAAATTGATGTGGCACTATTGTATCATTACTATTTATAATAAACAATGCTAAATTTAATGTGTTTTTTACTACAATGAACCCTTTTTAGCTCTGTGTAAGTATCTTACATATTTCATATAAACAAAATTTGTATCAAAGCTATTGATAACAGTGAAAGCAAGCCACTAACTAAAATAAATTACTACACAAAATTGTCCTAAAATTGCAAGCTTTCAAATTGAAGTCTATCTAGAAAAAAAAACGTTCCAAAATCAAGTATGTACACACTGTATGTTCATACATTTTACCAAAAACAATTTCCTTTGTTCTTAAAGCCCAAAATAACGTTGGATTGTAACTTAAGCTTTCCATCTGTGGCTAAATATCTAATGTTAAAAGGTATTTTGAGTTAAAATTTTACACTTAAACAATACTTCTCAAATTTCTTAACAGTTTCTGCACAAGCTCAATAGCTTTTCGAACTTGACCTAAAAGATCATTGATTTGACCTTAACGAAATGACATACAACTCAATTGCAGTACTTATAAAAGCTCTGCCCAAATATTTGTCTATACCTAACCAAGTTATACAACAAAATTAAAAAAAAATGCTTTTTAAATCCTCAAAAATGCAAAATATCTAGGTCTCACTCTTTAGAGACAAGCTCACAAGCAAAAAAGGTAGCAAAATGTACTAAAAGTTTGACACTTTCAACTTCCTGACAAAATGTCAGCACAAATTTTATTAACTGAAAATCAAAGCATTTCATTTACGGATTTCACCAGAAATTCTGAATTTCGTGCAGAACATTGGACAAAACTAACTGTAAAACAGCTAAAGCTTAACCTGGATGGTATCAAAGTGTGCAAAGCCAAAGCACAAGCTCAAAATTAATACTTAACCGTAAGTATTTCAAAACTTTTATCATCTATATGTGATGGCAGTGATACAAACTGATTTATGATGGAAATAGAGCTTTAAGACGGAATCTGTGGGCGCCAAATTGTCACGGTGGTTTTCCTAGCCCGGCTGGGGCTTTGCCCAGGGGAAACTCACGGACAATTAAGGTTACTAAATTAACCAATCTAAATCTTAACCAAAAACTCAAGCAGGTGCTTACACTTATTTCCATCAACTATTCAGGGGTTTCTAAAGGATGTCAAAATGAAATGTTAGTTTTGTGACACATAATTTATTTCTATTCTCACACTGAGGAAGTTGTTCTACAAGTAAATCATTTATTAAGCTAGCATTAAGCACCTTATTCTATAATGTCAGACGATAGAGCCGGGTCGTGCCAAAAATGGTTCTACAATGATTTACAAGCAGACCTATCTAAATTTGTTAGTACCTAATTTATCATTTGCCATCACATATGATTCTACTAAATTCTTTAACTTTAAATTTGGAAATGCTTCTAGGACGGAAGGAAAGCGTACACCAACCTCATAATAATGTTCCACCAGTTCAAGCCCGACGTGTGATCCTCCTCACCTCCATCCAGCAGAAGAGCGAAATTCTTATGGCGAACTGCTCACCAAACACGCTTGAAGTTTTAGGAATATGGACAGACTTCCATACTCTGATATGCGAACCGATTTCACATACGTAGTAACATAAAAACGAAAAAAACAAAACCCCAGTCAGCTGAAAGAAACAATTCAAGATTAATAACTAGAAGCATGTGCTCTGCTAACCTAAGAGACATTATATGATCTAGGTTTCTCACCAGCTGGAAATTCCTAGAGTGGATTCATCTCACAGCTCTAACCAATCCCATCCCACCACATTGTTTCGCCAGCAGACTGGAAACAAAACGAATGGTCAAATAAGCAGGGACAAAGATTCAACAAGGAGTCAAACCTGAAGACAATTATATATTATCATATTCTACTTACTGTCTGTGACAAAATAACTTCTGCATGAGCTTCCTAGCTCATGGATGCAGCGGCTGCTGCCTAATCAAGACTCGGATCGATGCTACCATAGCATGATGTATTTAGCTTCACTTTCTAAATTAAAAGATGCCCATCCAGGGCAAAAGCCAACCAGGAAATGATCTCAACCTAACTGTCCCTGGGATAACACAATCAAAATAACAGTAACTAATGAAATTCTTGGAATAATTTTTTGTATGTAAGTCCAACATATAGAAATAAATCATATTTAATTATCTAAACATATTTCCACCTTTTTTGTATTTAAAAATTAAGTTTTGATTTAAATATTTAATAAATACTATTCCATCAATTTAGGATTTAATTTGAAGTAGCAACACCATCAGATTTAATTAGTTTCTAATTGGCCAAATGGTTGTCATTTGTTTTGTTGCTACATCAATGACTTCCTTGCCATAAAACAAAACTATACTATATTCGAGACAATCCTAAAAACGTTAAACTGAATTATACATGCAAAGTGCCGTGTCACAACGGCCTGGTCTAACGTGAGTCATTCTTTATT
This sequence comes from Cydia splendana, assembly GCF_910591565.1. NCBI lineage: Eukaryota > Metazoa > Arthropoda > Insecta > Lepidoptera > Tortricidae > Cydia > Cydia splendana. Next base: position 2,804,691 of record NC_085965.1, on the reverse strand, counting down.
TTAATGCCAGACTAAATTTTTGGTCAGTAGCCGTGAATAAAATGTTAACCCTTTGAACGCTAACGACGTTTTAAGTAGTCTCAAGTACCCAAAGCCTCCAAAGGACTGGGCCAAAATGGCCCATTTTAAGTTGTATAGTTTGAATAATCTCAGGTGAATTTTTCGGGCTCGGACCCTAATCTGTTAAACAAAACATATTGTTTCCTTTATGCAGTGGTTACAATGCTTACTGCTAATAGAACCGACGTAACTAATGGGAACAAACCCATTTAAAAAGCAAATTTACCATTCTAATTATATGGTTCAAATTCCTGAATCAGCTCATTCGGAGATAACACGTTTTTGCTATCTCTAAAAACAAGACCACCCTAATTGTTCTCTGAACAAGCTGTCATATGAATTTGAACCTTAATACTATCACGATAGTTGCTTTTTAAACGACATGGTTGCTTTGGCACGTGGCTGTAGACCGCTCTTAAAAGAAACAAAGGCTTTTGTTTAACGGATTAGCACCCGAACTCGAAAAATTCACCTGAGATTATTCAAACTTTACAAACAGCAACACTCCTAACTGTACATCGGTGGACCTTATTACACAAGGCATAAGGTCTACCGATGTACAGCTAACAGTGCGGGCGATGGTACAGTCACCTGCAACGAAGGCCGCAAAAATATCTGACACGAATTTATTTGTAGAGCCACAAGAGCGTGTCACATATTTTTGCGGCCTTCGAAGAGTAACATTATTATTGCAGGTGACTGTACAGTATAGGTACTACACTTTTTTTCAAATTTGAGATTTTTTAGGTTATTTCTTTTCAGAATCACGAGCTCTTTCGATTCTTATAGGATAAAGAAGTCAAATGCCATTTTTTAACTCAGAAGAACAAAAATCCAAGCTTATTTTAAGTCCATTCAGAAGTAGGTATTATTTATTTCAAAAGTAAATTCAGACACGAGTAAAAATCCTACTTTCTACATTATTAGGAATCACGATATCTCCGTTAATCCGAACATTGGCTTAAGTCACAAACCTACAGCGTATAAGGCAGCGTATAATTTTGTTGTCTCACATTTAACTACTGATATGATACGATTTTAACACAACTCGCAGTGCATCTCGCGGATTTTGTGTTGCCTGAATAAATATTGAACTGATTTTGTGTTGCCTGAACTGGAGAAGAGTGGCCCACGACAGACCTCAATGGAAAGAGCTAGAGGAGGCCTTTGCCAAGCGGCACACTGAGCTTAGTCACTCTAACTCAGAACAAAGGGGCTAGATAGATAGATAGATAGATTCTATTCTATTCTATTCTATTTTTACTTCTTACACAATTATGATAATTGATGAATCTTATCTTATCTTAGTTCGTGGAATTAGTACATGTGTTAAACACATTCACTGCCAGCCGCGACCCGCGTCGCGTATCTCGCGCTGGCACTGAATACGTTAAACGCTACGTAGAGCTTTAGCTAACTTAAATATGCTAAGGGCTACAAGCTAGCTAGCATTCCGTTCGTAGCACACCTCAAGCCCAAGCTTGCAGTTATAATACAAAATTGTTGTGGCTGGCTGTTTGCCCGATTCGAACTTTAAGACACGTAAATTAATAGATCTAGAAACGATATGGATTAGATGTGTCAGTGTCAAAAGTGACATTTTTGTTTGAAGAAAAGTTACATTTGACACTGACATATCTAATCCATATCGTTTCTAGATCTATTAACTGACGTATAAAATTGTTGTGGCTGGCTGTTTGCCCGATTCGAACTTTAAGACACGTAAATTAATAGATCTAGAAACGATATGGATTAGATGTGTCAGTGTCAAAAGTGACATTTTTGTTTGAAGAAAAGTTACATTTGACACTGACATATCTAATCCATATCGTTTCTAGATCTATTAACTGACGTATCTTAAAGTTCGAATCGGGCCGTGTGATTAAATTAATATTAAATCCGCCGTATACTTCCAACTTGTCCTATCGGGCAGTAATACCTTCAACTAGCAGTTCCATTCAGTTGGAGCCGATTATGAGCGTCTGTAATACCCCTTACAATGTCGTTCAATGAGCGTCCGGACTGTAGACTATCTCCTAGTAGATCTAGCATCACTGAGCAAATACGAGTAATCGCGTTCTACGACCACTTCATCAGAAACATCTCTCTCTCTTCAGTCGTTCCCTCATTCCTGAGGATCGTGATCACTATGTTTCACATCCTTGATCAGCTGTCTCCATCGGTCTCGATCCATTGTTGCCCTCACTGCTTGATGGAATTTGCTCGAGGAAGTGGCTTCTCCAACTTGGTCAGTCCACCTGGTTGGCGAGCGACCGCGACCTCTCTTGCCTTCCACTCCACCAATCACAACCAGTTTCTCGAGACTCTCAGCTGCTCTTCGCATTACATGGCCAAAGTATGCCAGCAACCGATGTCGGCAGATGGTGGACAAACGTGTTTTGATGCCCAGTTGGGAAAGAATAGACGCATTTGTGCGCTTTCAGAAACATCATAGAGGGAAAATAAATGGAAAGAGAGGGAGGGGAAGACCAAAAAAAAAGTTATATGAGCCAAGTAAAGGAGCATGTAGGGGCCGTGTCGTACCAGGACACTAAAGGGCTGGCTTCGGATCGACCAAGGTGAAGACAACATAACGCTGCAGCGACAAGAGCCCAGCTCTTAAATTGAATGAATGAATGCATTCTAGTTATGGCATTTCCATCGGTAATCCGTTACTCGTTATCAATATTGCAATTGAAAATCATGGTTTGCAAAAAGTAACTTCCGCAAGAAACCCTAATATGTGTGAGAGGGAATGTAGTTAGCTAATTGGTAAGGAACTGTTGCTTTGCTGATCTTTATTTAATCATTTGATATGATATACTATTAGAAGTATTAGAGCAAATTAAATTATTTTCAGAAAATATTTTAATTTGTTTTATTTCAAGTAGAAACACAACTATATAAATTATAAACTAAAATAAACGTCATATACAGGCACCTGCCGCGATGGTAGAACACACTGGTTCGATTCCAGCCTGGGGCACTGGAGGCCTTGGTCACTTTTTCTTAGTATATGACATTTATTTCATATGATGTTCCCTTTTTCTTACTAAGGGCCACGTCCATCCGTCTAACCGGGGTTAACCGGTTATAACCGTTAACCCAGTGTCAAATTGTACTGGTAACCATGGTAACTCCAGGTTTAAAGTGGCGCTTAGTGTTTATAAAAATATTACTCGTTTGATTATAATAAGCTTTTATTTGACTGTTTTGTTCTCGGAAATTTCATGAAAAATTCACAAGAAATAAACAAAATGGAAATTTCCGAAATTATTCCATGCAGAAATTTCGCGAGAATCTTTCCAGCGACAGATCAGTAATGCTACATCTGTCCAGTCTGATGGGAAGCGGTCACAGCAGCCCTCGAACGCTTGTCATTCCAGTGGTATCATAAACACTTTGAAAGAAAGAAAGAAATAAAGAAAAATATTTTATTTGCCAACACACATAAACACAAACACTAAGGTATAAAACAATAACTTATCTAAGTGTGCCAGCAAAAAGGCTCAAGCTCAGCATAGTCAGGGGTGCGAAACTCCTGACTTCGGCCAAACTCGGCTCCGCTCGGCTCAGCATTGCTCCGAGCAATTATTAGGGTTGCCGCCACTTGACTTCCTTTTGCGTGCACGACCACAGATAAGATAATCACTTGAATTTTGACAACCCTAAATAGCCGAAAGGGATAGTGCCATATATTGGAAAGGGACAGCATGATTCGACCCTGAACCGCTGTCAAACTTCGGTTTTGTAGGGAGTTTCCTTTCTGTACGATAGTATTATTATGTAGGGGTCATCCATTAATTACGTCACACGAATTTCTTGACCTCCTCCCTCCCCCTAAACGTGTGATGTAATTAATGGATGACCCCTTATTCTGTGGCATAGTGCTACAGTACGGAGGCTGTAGCACTGATTTTCAGCTTGTTCCTTGATGCACTTTATCGACTCTTTGCGAGTAGGTACCTACCTAATATAAAAGGAATCCCTGTCCTGACAGATCAAGGGTCAAATGCAAGCTCCTCAAAGCCAAAACGAAAAGTCTCGAACTCTCTAAATGTACCTAAATACTTGGAAATTCTTTATACCTCCGGGTTTGGTCCAATTGAGACGTCAATATCATGGTATCACTCCACAGACAAGACATCCTCCAGACTGAGCATAGTTAGCTCTACCCCCTCTGCCAGAAATACGGTAGTTTTACTCCATTTTCGACTCGAAAGTGTCTTTGTGTGACGTCCGTGTCTTATTAGAACGGACAAATCACGGCACGGGACCTCGCTCACTTCGTCCCCCGCACCCCCGTATTTTTGGCAGCATCGGTTTCATGAAATAATTGCTCTAAACTCCGTCTAGATGATTCCTAGTCTATGTATCACACAGTCGTTCAAAGTCAACCAATCAGAGAAAATGATCAAAGAGAATCGCTAACACGCACGTAACGCTAACAGGGTTCATAGCCTAAAGCGAACGTGGAAAATCGAAAGTCTGCCTCTCTATCGCTCGAATATGCAAGTGCGATAGGGAGGCAGATATCGAGATTTGGACTTTCGATGTTTGCGGTACGCTCTTCTTGCTGGGTCTTGAGCAAAACCAGTGTAAGTAGATATCTGATTACTAATAGTTGGAGTTGGTCTCGAGGTTTTATTGGTTTGGGAATAAGATGTTTGTAGAAACTTTCAGCGACGCCCACAAGCTCCACCATTATTGCCAATTATGCGTGGCATAATAGAGAAAACCTTTACTTTCCTTGGTTCCGTATGTAGAGATATTTGATGATACATTACATAGTTTTTGAAGTGAAAACTTCTTTAGCGGCGCTGTGCACTTTTTGTGATGGGGAAAAAATGTTAAACTCGCGACAGGTCACGTGACCGTAAGATTCGTAAGACGTAAGACGGACACGTGACCTGATCGAAAAACTGTTACAATGTCATTGAGTTTTCACTTCTGCCGGCACTCCCGGAGTGCATCCCGTTGTTTTTTTTTATTACCCTACTTTGGTGTCCCACTGCTGGGCAAAGGCCTTCGCTCGTTTTCTCTACTCCATAAAAAACATTACATAGTAAGAAAATTTCCTACAAGGGTTTCTCTTACCCCATCTAACCTTATTAATAGTATCACTACACTTTACACAACAAACAGGCCTATTCCGATTTCGAGATAATCACAAGATCTTGAAACGATTTAGAGATCAACTAGATCTACATTAGATATCGACTAGATGTGACTTGGATATCTAAGTCATAACTTGTCGAAATCGTTCAAGAGGACCTACAGAATCGCGGAAACGTCAAATTTGACATATCTATCTTACAAATATCTTTAAATTATCCGTATCGTAACTTGTCGAAGTCTAGTAGAAATCTAATTTATTTTCCGAATCGAGCCGAAAGTCCCCCGCCGCGTATGTCTGTAAAGTAAGTATCATTATTCGCGATAACTGAAAAACTACTGATCGGATTTTTATGCGGTTTTCACCTATCACTAGAGTGATTCTTGGGGAAGGTTTAAGTGTAATTTGGATTTTGTGTAACCCGTGCGAAGCCGGGGCGAGTCGCTAGTCCAAAATAAACTTGATATTAAGACCAGCTTTTAAGTTTGTCGAATTGCCCTTTTTACCCGACTACGGCAACTCAAAAGGAGGGTTATGATTTGTTATTTCCACAAAATAAAAGTCGACTTAAATTAGGTACGAGTTCTACCTAGTTGTAGTTTTGACAAATTTTAATCAAATTGTAAGCTTGATGTTTAATTAATTTTCACATCAAATTTTTGGTTACTAAACTTACAAACGCAACTTAAATGAAAACGGAACCGTAATCCTCCAGAAGCTGGCTATTTTCGGAATTTTGTACCCTTTTCACAACAGGCTCGCGTACCGGTAAAACTGCCAGACGGCTAAAATTGACTTCTGGGTTGACGGAACTCGAAGTTGCGATGCTTATTTAAATGGGGTATCTCGATACTGAATCACTTAAACGATATTAAATAGGGTTTTGGAATCAAGATCAAGATTATCTAGAAATAGAGCCTACTATAGATTTTTTTACATGAAAAAATATAACTTTGCAAATAAAATGCCACTATTTTACATAAAAGGATAATTATTTTCGGGCTTTAAATCTTTTTTCGTGGACGGTGGTTTCCTATTCTTCTACTCAAAGTAGTAACTGAACTTGGAACTGCTAACCTAAATCGATAAATGTCTTTGAAGAATTGTCGCTCATGCGAAATCACGCAAGGAAATTCTCTTCAAATTAGTAGCTTGCAATGAAACTTTTGCAATGGAAAATGACAGAATTCCACAAAAAAGAAACAATATTTTCGGGCTTAAAATCTTTGGGTCAAAAACGTACCGAAAAGTGGCGCCTTTTCTGTGTTTACATGTGTATTAACATTTCGCTGGCCAAATATTACAGATGTTTCACTTTTATTGAACTGAAATTTGAACATTGTCATAGTGACATTAAGTCGAATTTCAACTATCTTGCAAATGTAACATAGAACCCTGTAATACTGACCCAGCGATTTAACGTTTAGCATACATTTTTGTAAGAATTTTGAAATAAATAAATAAAAAATTAAATAAATAGAAGGTATGTCGATATTTAAGAAAATTTGGTTAACATTCCGTATGTTTTATGATCTCCACAGGAAAGTCCCTTAATTCGTACTAAAAAAGTTTTACGTACTAGACCTGTTATTTTTCTTGAATAACAACAGTAAATAAATTTCCTCCACTCAGATAGTATAGTGATATAAGATATAATATAAGGTTTATAAGCAAGGTTTGAAAATCCCCAGACGCTAATGCAACAGATGAAACAAAGATCCCTCCTAATTTACCCGCAAATTGAAACGAAAACTCTGCAAACAAAATGCCAAAATCCACAAAAAGACCAATATTTTCGGGCTTAAAATCTTTTTCCTTTGCATTTTGCCGTTGCAGGATTGGAGCGTAATAATTGATTGGATTATACCTTTCAACGAGGGTCTACGTGATCTCTGTACATGATTGGTGGAGCGCCGGCATTTATTTACTAACCGTGACAATAAAACGCGTTATCTGCGTCATACAAATTCATCGGACTCGGACGTGCGGCATGAATAAAATATTTACGCTTAAACTTTTGAATGGCAATTGTGAATTTTGCATGCTTTTAGCAGTGTTAAACCCTTTGGCCCGTAGCGGTGTACTTGCCATCATACTTAAACGCATCTATACTATAAGAATTACGGTTCGAAATCGAATGACTAGAAAGGAATATCAAATGGTTAAAGGGTTAAAAGGTTTGATGATGGTGAACTATAATTTTGCGTGGAGTTAACTGGGCGCGTAAAATTGATAATTTCAACCTTGCCGTCTGAATAATGGTAGTTTGCTGCGCTAAATAAAATTATACTTTTAGATAATAATAATAATTCAGCCTATATACGTCCCACTGCTGGACACAGGCCTCCTCTCATGCGCGAGAGGGCTTGGGCTATAGTCCCCACGCTAGCCCAATGCGGATTGGGGACTTCACATACACCTTTGAATTTCTTCGCAGATGTATGCAGGTTTCCTCACGATGTTTTCTTTCACCGAAAAGCTAGTGGTAAATATCAAATGATATTTCGTACATAAGTTCCGAAAAACTCATTGGTACGAGCCAGGATTTGAACCCGCGACCTCCGAATTGAAAGTCGAGCGTCATATCGACTCGGCCACCACCGCTTGTAGTACCCATGTAAAAGTTGCTGTATAAGCCAAAGAAAATCTCTTTTGTTAAGGACTTTAGTTTTAAGTAATTTTATTTCATTGATAGTTTAAAAATTTACTGATTATTTACTTTTGCAAAGTAAGTAGTAGGTACCTAAACTGAATAGCTATAATATGCTAGTGCATAGACTGATTTGTGGTAGGAATCTATTTTTAAAATAGGTAAGTTTCTCTTGAGTTAAGTTAGTGTAAAAACGACAAGTTAGTGGAAAAGTTACCTAATTAAACTAGGTATTTAGAAAAATTCGAAAACGAAAATATCCAAAATCTTCAGATAATTTTCAAAATTTTTAAATTAAAGGAACAATTGAAAAATTTACACCTTCGGCAGGACTCGAACCTGCGATCATTGGAACACCAGTCTAATCGCTTCTGCCAACCGGTTGCAGGTTCGAGTCCTGCCGGAGGTGTAAATTTTTCCATTTTTCATTTAATTTAGAAAAAAAATGTAGTAGGTATCGCCCGCAGATGTTTCTGCATGATTAAATATTAACTTTCATCATCTCATCCTTAGCCACTTCTGCTGCATTTTAAACATAAAAATTTTAACAACCTAAATTAACTACGCACAGTAATATTTAGCATAAACTCCACGGGGACTTACAAAAAGCCCATTATATCAATATCCGCAGCGCTTCATCAACGGTCTTTCCCCGGGGGCTTTTAGGGCAGTTCTGGGCCGTAGACCACCACTTATAGACTCCGTTTTATGAAACTAGACTCCATTTTAGGTTCTATTTCACTTGTCTGCGATACATTGTGCATGCTACTTACACCATTTTACGCTATGTTTATACAGTTATAACTTTTCGTTGATATATATATTTAATATACATTTTAGAAAATTATTGAGGGCGCCACTTTCTACGTAACTGTCTCATTTTTGACGTAAAATGCTATAAACATGGCAATAATTTAGTATGGAATTTTTATAGTTCCATTTTATTTAATTGCTACTATTTTATGTCGCACTATAAGCACCGCCCTAGCGGGCATAAATATGATACGTTCCTTATCTGATAGTTGACAGCTTTCAAATGGCGTATAAAGATACCGTCCCACGCCGTGCAATGTAGTGGCTGGTTTCCCCTACCACGCAATTTCCCTAAAACGGAAAACAGTAACCGCTTTGATCTGTCGTGTTGTCTGTAGATTTGTTTTAAACAATGTATGACGATCAGCGTCAGCGTCGAGCGTACACGGGCTTAACCAAGATGCCAATAGTTTGCGCCGTAGCAAACAAAACGCTATGTCTCTCTGTCGTACTAATATGGAAGAGTGGTAGAGAAAGATTACTGTTCCGCTGTACCGTTTGTTACGGCGCTAGTGATAGACATCTTGGCTAGGCTTACGGAGCCCACGTTTCGTGGCCGAGCCCTTTGGCCGAGCCGTAAGCAAACTAAGCAAGTGATCTGTGTTAGGGCGGGTATCCGCGATGGCCACCTAGATTTTTCCACGGCAGTAATGCAGCGAAAGGCTAACATAAATCCTATAAAACGTAGTGCAACAGAGCTTAGTGAAATTGTAAAATATGCTCCGCATACGGCAGAGGCGTTTTAAATGTGAAAGCCGATTTGTGGTAGTTTCCAATTTTAATTTGTTGAGCGAACTTTAATTGTGTAGCCATTTACTGTGGATCGTAGGATGGAGATAACTAACGGTATAACTGTAAAACATTTTACAGTACATATGGTGCTGCTTTACCGCCCTAGGGCGAGATTAAGGACAATACGTGCCTATGTCTAAAATTTAAAGGGCCATTATGTACTGTAAAATGTTGTACAATACACGTGCGAAAAGGTAATTGGGAGTGTTTCAATTTATCGCCACTCGTTGCGAATTTCCTACTTTTCGTACTTGTATCGTAATGTAGGTACTATTTGGCGAAATACCTAAATCCATTACGAGTATTTAGGCCGGTAGGTATTAGGTGGCAGGTAAATGGGTCACTTAGAATTGATCTGCTTTAAAAATATACTCGTTATACATATGTTTTTAGGCTTCCGTACCCAAAGGGTAAAGACGGGACTCACGGGACCCTATTACTAAGACTCCGCTGTCCGTCTGTCTGTCACCAGGCTGTATCTCATGAACCGTGATAACTAGACAGTTGAAATTTTCACAGATGATGTAATTCTGTTGCCGCTATAACAACAAATAAGTACTAAAAAGTACGGAACCCTCGGTGGGCGAGTCCGACTAGCACTTGTCCGGTTTTTTAGTCACCTGCAAGAATTTACGGGCTAAATATATAAATATATAGGATGTAGGTCATACTGAGCAATTTTTATTATGGGACCAACCCCGAAATCGCGAAAGAAAATAGGCTGTTACATACATTTTGGCTGGTCTGATGTTGATATTTCGTATGGGAGAGTCAATTTTTTTTCGCGTTTTTGGGGATGGTCCCATATTTAAAGTTCCCCAGTATGACCTATATATTCACCCCGTACATTAATTATTGCAGGTGACTAAAAAATAACCTGTAAGTAGGTATTTATTTTACAGTGTAGGTACATTTGTCTATTTTAATTGCTAAGTAAATGTAGATTGTTACTCAAATTAAAGTACCGTAAAATGGGGTGAGTAGGGTCAAAACTGAAATTCAAACCTTGATAACATTTTATTTTTACATATGAAAATTGAATGGTGTAGGTATATAATAAGTGTTCCGGACGTTTGTATTTTAGTTTTTATTTTATTGTTCCATTTCATAACTTTGACGATAAAGAGGAAAACCCACCTCACCCCGTAGTGCCTCGTATTTGGGGTGAGAGGGGTTTTCATACAAAGGTGATTTTGGAAGATTGTTGGATTGATTTTTTTTTATTATGCGTATTACTATAGCTCCATTTTAAATTGGAATTAATTTATTTTTGTAGCAGTAGCCTTAAAATCCCTTCTCACCCCCCTCTCAAACCTTCTCTCCCCATTCATAACCCACCTCTCCCCGCGAAACCTACTCACCCCGTTTTACGGTACCTAACTATTTCATTATAGGTACCTATAGCTACATTTGAAATATAAATTTTATAAAATGTTTTCTCTTCCTACAAGGACCATTTTAACAAGAAATGATTTAATCATAATAATTCAGCCTATATACGTCCCACTGTTGGGCACAGGCCTCCTCTCATGGGCTTGGGCTATAGTCCCCACTCTAGCCCAATGCGGATTGGGAACTTCACATACACCTTTGAATTTCTTCGCATATGTATGCAGGTTTCCTCACGATGTTTTCCTTCACGGAAAAGCTAGTGGTAAATATCAAATGATATTTCGTACATAAGTACCGAAAAACTCATTGGTACGAAAATTGGTAGAAATGATTTATTATCTAGTAATATAAAATTCAATCCAAGTTATTTGTTCTTATTGTAAACTTATTTTTCAATATAAATCCTAACGGATTACGACAATCTCGTCGGTTACTTCAATTTATTACAGAAATTGATACTCCCCGGTGTGATGCGGGTAACTTTATCCCGGCTACGGGAAGTCTGCAATAAATGCAACTTTTATTGCAAGCTTTATTACTCGCCTACAAATAGAAATAAAGAAGTTTTTATTGCAAAGCGGCATTATGTGCGTGTTTATATTGCATTAAAAAAATCATATCATTATCATCATCTTCCTTGATGTGTCCCGGCTCATTCTGGGGGGCCCATTCGGAACCTGGAGTCCGCTTTGACAACTACTCTCAAGAATTGACGCAAGCACTAATTTTTACGAAAGCGTCTGCCATCTGACCTTACAAATCAGAAGGGAAACTAGGCCTTATTGGGATTAGTCTGGTTTCCTCACGATGTTTCCTTCACCAAAGATTGGTAAAAATCAATTTTTACATATATTAGTGTTACCATTCGTACCGAAAAGTTCCGAAAAACCCATTGGCACAAGCCGGGGTTTGAACCTTCAACCTCTGGATTGAAAGCTGCACGATATTTCCACTAGGCTATCAGCGCTATATTCATTACTCATGTATTGTTTAATATGGAAACATTGGCCTACTAATGGTATGAATAGAGCGCTAACTGGACCTTAGGATGGGTACACTACATAACTCCGAAATATTTTATGCCGAATTTTAAAATATCGAATTTTATTATTCCGATTTTTAAATGCTCGACCCATCAAAATTCCGATTGTCGTAATTACCGAACGATGAAAATCACGAAGTTTTATATTTCCGAATAGTAAAACCGACGATTTTTTAAATTCCGAACCACATAATTCCGAATATAACAATTCCGATAGGGAGAAACACCGAATTTAACATTTACGATTTTTGATATCACGAATTCCGAATTGTCATAATTCCGAAAGTTTGAATTCCGATTGGACGTGATTACTATTTTTTAAATTCCGAATAACGATATTCCGAATTTGTTGTTAATAAATAAAGGTACCTACGTTTCTACGGGGGGTAGCAGTTCTAACGTAACCTAAACCTACTTTTTTTAAAACAGTTATTTACTGTAGGGGTCGCAGTTCTAACCTAACCTATACCTACTTTTCTGTAAGCAGTAAGTTTTTTAGGGAAGGGAGGGTCGCAGTTCTAACCTAACCTACACCTACTTTTCTAGTAGCAGTTGCTTATTCTGTAAAGGTCGCAGTTCTAACCTAACCTAACCCTCTTTTCTAGTAGCAGTTGGTTTCTGTGAAGGTCGCAGTTCTAACCTAACCCACTTTTCTAGTAGCAGTTGGTTTCTGTAAAGATCGCAGTTCTCACCTAACCTAACCTACTTTTCTAGTAGCAGTTGGCTTCTGTGAAGGTCACAGTTCTAACCTAACCTAACCCACTTTTCTAGTAGCAGTTGGTTTCTGTAAAGGTCGCAGTTCTAACCTAACCTAACCCACTTTTCTGGTAGCAGTTGGTTTCTGTGAAGGTCGCAGTTCTAACCTTACCTAACCCATTTTTCTAGTAGGAGTTGGTTTCTGGGAAGGTCGCAGTTCTAACCTAACTTAACCCACTTTTATAGTAGCAGTTGGTTTCCGTAAAGGTCGCAGTTCTAACTTAAGCCACTTTCGCCAGAGTCGCAGTTCTAACCTAACCTAACCCACTTTTCTAGTAGCAGTTGGTTTCTGTAAAGGTCGCAGTTCTAACCTAACCTACTTTTCTAGTAGCAGTTAGCTTCTGTGAAGGTCGCAGTTCTAACCTAACCTAACCCTCTTTTCTAGTAGCAGTTGGTTTCTGCAAAGGAAGCAGTTCTAACCTAACCTAACCCACTTTTCTGGTAGCAGTTGGTTTCTGTGAAGGTCGCAGTTCTAACCTAACCTAACCCATTTTTCTAGTAGGAGTTGGTTTCTGTGAAGGTCGCATTCGCAGTCGGTTCTAACCTAAGCCACTTTTCTAGTAGCAGTTGGCTTCTGTGAAGGTTGCAGTTCTATCCTAACCCACTTTTCTAGTAGCAGTTGGTTTCTGTAAAGGTAGCAGTTCTAGCATGTCCAAATGGTTTAAATGCATTTTTTTTGCAGATCAATTTTAAAAACGGCTGACCATTTAATTACTTAATTACTTCCCTTCTGAAAATCACGAATTTCATTATTCCGAGTTTACAAAAGATCGAATTATTTTATTTCCGATCTGTCAATGATTTTTCGGAATAGACAAATTCGGAAAAAAAAATCGGATTTTTTAAGAATCGGAACTTTAAGCTTTCGTTCATATGACAATCGGATTTTAAGTATTCGGAAATAGTTCAGTCGTGATTTTCTTTTTTCGTGGTTTTCAAAGTCGTGATTTCGATATTTCGGACGTATAAAAAATCGTGATTATGAAAATCGAGGTTATGAAAGTCGGAAAAACATATTTCGGAATATTTGGGTGTTCCCCCTTAGGATACTAGCTCGCCTAGCCAAGGTGACAATTATGATATAATCGCTTGCGCTTCGCCATCGAATCGCTTTGTGTATCTCTATCGCTGTTCCATATTTTTTTTTTTTTTTTTTTTTTTTTTTTTTTTTTTTTTTTTTTAGAAATTTAATTCAGGCAACAAGGCCCATATTACAAATACCTTACAGACTAACATACATATGTATTTTATAAACTTAAAACTAAACACTATTTAGTCGACAAAACGGCGTGGCTCCGTTGCATCGGCTGCTCTTGTGTCGGATTCGGCAGTTTGCCCCGGAACCTCCGAAACACGACACCTTTCGGCCAGAAGTCGACGCACTCGATGGTTCCCTGCAGCGGTCGCGGCACGCGCACCACAAAAGAGTTGAAGTGCACGTAGTGGCGCGATCGAAGCTGGAACACCCTCAGCGTGTAGCCGGTCTTCTGGTGTACATACTCCACCACTTCAGCAGCCGTGGCGGTGTAATGCAGGCGCGATACGTACAGAGCCTTACTCGGTGTAGCAATCCGCAAGCCAGAATTAGCCGGTTCGGCGGTACCACACTGAGTCTTACGAGGCGCCGTGCGCGCCTTCTTCTTTCTTGATACCACTGTGAAATCCTCCTCATCCACACTGGTAACAGGGAGCTTCTCCTTGTGAGCCGCTCGATCTTCGGTACCCTTTACAGGTACACTAACCCGGTTCGGTGCGACTTTCGGACCGGCGACGACATCCGCGTAAACACGATGACGTGATTTGGAGGAGGCGGGGGGAGGGCGCGCGCGCGGGAGGCTCGCGGGCGGCAACACAGCTGATGCGACACATTTTACAGTGTCAGCAACTCGCAAACTGACCGACTCGGCGCTCGTGGCTTGCCGGTCATCGCACTTGAAATTCGACGCCGCCGACCGAGTAAGGGCACTGTTTCGCAAACTGATGACTTCGTTGCGTAACTCGGTTATAGTGACCTGGGCTGCATCAAACTTCGAAATGATATCTGCTAGACTTGTTTTTAGGGCCACGATTTCCTTCAACAAGCAGCTAACGTCGACATGATCCGGAATATAGGACGGCAGGCTGGAGGCACCCGTCGTCGTAAACTCTGGAATCCGATCTTCATTCTCCCTTAGAACGTTTATGATGTTCTCGAGGGTCTTCTTCCCGGTTTCATCTCCTCTCCGGTGAGGTACATACGTGCCGGCGATCCCGAGGGACTCGTGCAGCACCTTCTTTGCTGCACAGATATCTTCGACGGAAAAACTCGACGAACAGATCTGGACAGCAGACACCGTGTCCATCACTCCTTCCAGCAGCAGCTTCTGTTGCAGAAAGGCGAGGAGCTCGTTCACGATCGGTGCACTCTGTCCGGAGGCACTCATCGCGTCACTTCGCTAGCTGCGGCCGAGCCGCGCTAATTTCGCAATTAATTAAATTAATTGATCATCAATGCGTCCATGTCGCTGCGCGCATTGGACACGACTGTGTTGTAAATTTCTAATAGGCCCCGACGGCTAATCCTTTGTCTATTGTCAAGTAAAACCGCTCGTGCTAATTACCTGCAAAAAAGGGTCTTAATTATTCTAATTGGCACCTGGGCGCGGGCTAGTCCAACGCTCAAAAAACCAGTGTAGGTGCGCTCTCCGATAATGCGCCTTTGTTACGCATCTCAATGACACATTTTAGACTGGTTCTGTAGCGTTCGACTCGCCGGCACTCAGTAACCGTAGTATTGAGTGCGTGCGAGTTGAACGGACCACACACATCCTAACAAAACATTTATCCATTATGAACTAATGGTTAAATATTGTTTCATTTTGAATCTTATTGCAATTTCCATAGGAGTTGAAATTCAATTACCTGGGTAAAGTGAACGAACGATTTTTTATGCAGGTGGTAGCACGAGCGGTTTTACTTAACAATAGACAAAGGATTAGCCGCCGGGGCCTATTAGAAATCTACAAACTATTATAGTTGCGTTTCATTCGCTACGGAGCGATAGCCACTGGCATGTTGTCTACGGGGCTAGATCAGCTTTAAGGTAACATTCAGATTTCAACGACAGCTGCATTAATGTTGCGACATTATTGATGCGAACACAAACACAACAAACAACAGTACAGTCAGCAGCAGAAGTTGCTAAACGGGCGAGCGGTTCAAAATTACCTTGACACGCTCTTATTCTCTTAACAATAAATTCGCGTCAAGAACATTTTGAACAACCTCGCCCGCTTAGCAACTTCTGCTGCTGGCTGTACAGAGAACAGTGATAAATACGATCACCGCAAACCCACAACACCCAACCGTTTTTTATTCAAAAGCTAATTCAATGAACCGAAATACGAAGCGTTAGGGAAAAAAATACGTAAAATTCTGGAGTATATTTCAAGAGAAGTCGTTACGTGATTTGCGGCCCAATTCGAACAATGTTTTAAAGATGTCACAGCGATACGATCTATCAGAATGAAAAGTAACATTTCTTCAACCAAAAACGTCACTTTTGACACTGACAGATCGGTATTGTATCGCTGTGACATCTTATAAGCATTGTCCGAATTGGGCCGTTTGTGTACCGGATTTTATGTGAAAACGAGTCGCAGATAAAGAAAAGGTTTCGGCTTTAAATTACTTCGTGACACTTTTTTATTTTAAGCACCTAACTTTGAAGGTCCTTTTGTTATTCATAAGTTTAAATTATGAAAGTAGATATTTTAATGCAAGGAATAAAGGATGACTCACGCTAGACCGGACAGGGGCCGGGTCGGGGCTTCCGGCGCTTCGTTTTCTATGGAAAGCACCACGTGATCACCGATCAGCCGTCATAGAAAATGATACGTCCCAAGTAACAATTTGTGGTTCTATAGTAGTCGATAGAACGTTTCTCAAATACCACCTAAGGTCCTATAAAAGACCAAAGAAGATTGTATAAAGCCGAAATGGCGCATCTTATGTGCCATTCAGTGATATAGTAGACCTGTAGCAGTGTCAGTCGTGACGTTTTAGGTCTATAAAAGTGATGTGATGATCACTTTTGTGCTAATTTGTTGTCAGTAACGCCATTATAGTGTTAATTTATACTATAGTGGCATTTGAGATTCCTTTATAGTGCTTGTTTTATACTATAGTAGTATTTGAAATTGTATTATAGTGCTTTTTTATACTATTGTAGAATTCATAGTTCCTTTACTATGAAATTTGTTATCAAGTTTTCCATCGACTGTTGTGAGTGGTTTTGTTGTGTGTTTACTTCACAAAAACGGTACTAAGTAAAATGGTGATAAGTAAAGACTTTATATTAATATGCGCCATTTAGATGTCGAATAATTCGGTCCTTAGTGCAAAAAGTATATGGGACGGAAGTTTTACCGTTAGAATAGTATTAGTTTAATGAGGAATTTTAAATGCCCCTCGATTTATTTGTTTTTAATAAAATAATTTAATAAAATATTATGATATTCACCATAGTTACTACTATACAGCCAAGAAGTAAATCCGACGCTTTTATAGGCTAACTATAGAACTTACGACGAAATATTCACCGCCATCATGATTAAAATTAGGGTTCCAAAAGAATTTTGCTGTGACCCAGTTACACCTACAAACTCTTTAGAAAGATATAGGATTTTTTTTAATTTAGATGTAGTCATTACTGTTGTTTCCTTTTTCAGTGTGATTGGTAAAAAAAATGTGCTAATAATGGATGTCGATAAATATCTAAACCGTCACGATTTTATGCTTGTATTAAATCATTGATGATAAATCTCACCTACAGTCACTAATATCACTGGGGTCTTTTTTATCAATTCATTAAATAAAAAATATTTTGTACGGAACCACATTATGTGGCTTAGGCCTGAACTTATATAAGCAAGATATAAGTAGCCATTACAGATCAAATTTATCATTTACAAGTAGTCGTTTTCTACCTTTATGTATCTAACTCGGTTTATAAAAGACATAAAAATTCAACTATAACGCTGTTGTCTTTAAAAAAAAAACCACTATACAACAGTTTTGTGATATAAAAGAGTCATTGTGACGTTTACAGCGATGAGATATAATAGGGATTTAAAAACTACTAAAGCGCTTTTTAACGCTATAAATATGTCCCAAAAACGCTACTATAGAGCAAAACAGTTCTATAATAGTGTTCATATGACTACTAAAGTATTATGTAGGTACTATAGCAGTGATCTCTAAAGCCACTATATCCTAAAATCGTTGTATAGTTGGGTTTTTGTCACTGTTAAAACACAAAACTATAGCGGCTTGCAGGGAACCTTAATAGCGCAAACTACTAAAGTATTATGTACTATAGCAGTGATCTCTAAAGCCGCTATATCCTAAAATCGTTGTATATTTGGGTTTTTGTCACTGTTAAAACACAAAACTATAGCGGCTTGGCAGGGAACCTTAATAGCGCAAATTAGTTGCATAAAAGTGATTCCATATACTATTATACAGTAATATTGCTCTATAGTGGTTATATTTGAACCTGTTATAGTACACGCCTATAACGGCTCTATAAAATGATGAAATAAACCTTTACATCAATTGCTTATAGAATATATTAGCTGTATAAGCCTATAGAGCAAAAAGGTGTTGCCAAGCGCTTTTATACGACAGGTGGTCACCTCTGAAACCTTAATACGACGTCTATACAAGCTTTTAGCGATAAAAACTAAAATTATAGGACTAAAATGTTACTTGGGGTCAGACGCATCGGAACGGGCCCGGCCCGGTCTAGCGTGAGCCATCCCTAAATTAGCTTTAACATTTTAAGCACTAAGTCAACCTATTTCCATTAAAACGTATTTTTCGATGTGTAATTAGTATTTCGTCTAAATAATTTATGGAAATGGCTCACGTGACTTCGTAGCATTAATCATCCCGATAAAATTTTACTTTAAGTTTGCCGTTTGTCGATGTCCGAATGTTATCTTGGCTAAGCCCCTGCTCTCACTGGGTTAGACAACGGATATTTTTCAAAAATAAATGCAAGAGAAAACTTCCTAAATATAATCTGATAGACCGTCCATATACTTACAACAGGATGGCCCAAAAATATGTTCACAAAACATTTTTAGGAATATTTTTCTTTGGCTTTGACAAACAAACGTTAACATAAATTTAAAATTATCAATAATATGCACAAAAATGCAGCTGTAGATACCATCTGAATGTCACTATTTTTATTTAGGCACAGTATACCGATTTTTATTAAAAATGACGTGAAAAATTGCCCAAAAACAAATATTCCAAAACTAGTTTGTTGAATACAGGAACTGCAAAAACTTTTCTCAAATAACTAAAGGATAGCTTTATTTAGCTAACGTGAAAATACTATCGATTAGAGTCGTGACACATCCGACCAGATTGAAACTTAAGCAAAAATAGACCTATGATAATTGAACTGCGTTATGCAATATCGAATTAAGCGCCAAAAACGAAAAAAAAAATATTCGGCCGAAGTGAGTCTCTGCTTTATTATAAGCGTTTGATCTTTTAAATAGATTTTTTCAGTTTTAACCACCACCATGTTATTGCATGCACCAGTGTCCCATAACTGGGCAAAATGATGTAACTAGGTAAGATTCTATAATTTAATTTTGTTGACATTTCGTATTCATTTTTATTGTATTGTATATAGTATGCCATTGTGTTGTTTATGTGTATTTTGTATTATGGGTTTAAAGCCTGAAATAAACGATTTTTTTTTATTTTTTATTTATTTATTTAACTCAAAGTCGCTTGGTTGCTTTTTACATAATACAGTCCATTTATGGGGACGATGCTGTAGTGGACGGTTATTTCTGCAAAGAACAGTAGGTAGGTCCGTTTTTACTTGCTGTATAATGATTTTATGTCGAATATAGGTACGTACTACCTATTAATGCGATATAATTTAAATTAGCATAAATTATTATATTAGCCTGTCATTGAATTATAATGATTGATTATATTAGCCTGATATGCCTTTTTCATTTTTTGAAACTTATTTTAATTATTAGAAGCGGCAAAAAAGGCCAAATTAGTCCAACTGAAATGTTCAATTCAAAACTATGAGCATATAGAAATATATGTATATACAATATATAATATGTAGGCACCTACATATATTGTATATAATAATATTTTCAAAAGGAAAAGTAACAAAAGGATGACAGCCGTATTCGAACAATGAGATACGTCAAATACTAGATATTGAAACGATATGGATCGGATATGTCAGTGTCAAGCAAGTGTCAAAATTGACGTTCTTCAAACAAAAACGTCACTTTTGACAATTGTTTGACACTAACATATCCGATCCATATCGTTTCAATATCTAGTATTTGACGTATCTCATTATTCGAATACGGCTGTGACTCACGTTAGACCGGGCCGTGTACGGGCCGGAACTTCCGGCGCATCGTTTTCTATGGAAAGCATCACGTGATCACCTGTCATGTCATAGAAAAATAAGCCCCGGCACGGTTTAACGTGAGTCATCCTTAATAGGTATCTTTAATTTTAAAAGAGAGCCTACACCAATCAGCGTTCGCGACCTTCAAGGTTACTAAAATCTAATTCGGGCTTCCAGTTTAAAAACAAGGATGGTGATATTATTTTATTTATATAACCATCTTTCGAAAAAAATTCCGCTCCACAATCTATTTAAGTAAGTAAAACTTAAAGCAGCTCTATTAGATTTCCCAAGGAATCACAAAGAGCATTGGAAATAAAAAATGTACCAACACGCTTACCATCTTGACCTCACCCTCATTCACCCTCTCTTAAACTACTAAAGAAAATAGTAGATCCTTTGACTTGAACTGCCTACTTTGAGGTCAGTTATCTTGTACAATAAATAACTGCCGGATTCGGACTTTAAGATACGTCAGTTAATAGATCTAGAAACGATAAATGGATTAGATGTGTCAGTGTCAAAAGTGACGTTTTTGTTTGGAGAAACGACACATTGACACTGACATATCTAATCCATATAAATAAATAAATAAATAAATATTAGGGAACATCTTACACAGATCAACCTAGCCCCAAACCAAAAAGAATAGATAGTATAGAGGGGTCCTGTCATTGTAAATTTTGTAGTCACTGTAAATTTACTGCCATCTATCGACACACGACTAAAACTCAAAATGAAAACGTATAAAGTTATCAAAAAATGTATATATATGGATAAATGATTTTATTATTTTTATATCATTTTGATCCATGTTCATTCACTAATATCTATGTGTTAAAATTGTTAAATATGAAACGGTGTCGTCACGCCATCTAGCCGAGGATAGGCTAAAGGTGTGTGCGCCATCTATTCGAGAATGACTTTTGCTTCAATTCCGAGGCACGTTTTTTCCTTAGACTTTATTCGTCTTATACGAAGTTAGATATGTCTTTGCCCAAACTAAAGCTTGTACTATGTGTGCTAGGCGACGATATACATACTTATATACTTACATAGATTATAACCATGACTCATGAACAAATATCTGTGTTATCACACAAATAATGCCCTTACCGGGATTCGAACCCAGGACCATCGGCTTCGCAGGCAGGGTCACTATCCACTAGGCCAGACCGGTAGTCTTTACATCTATTAAATTAACTGACGTAATCTTAAAAGTTCGAATCGGGCCGTTAAACTACTAAAGAAAATAGTAGATCCTTTGACTTGAAGTGCCTACCAGGCGTGGCTCACTCCGCGATTTCGTCGCTTTGCTACAGGTAGCTAAAAGTACATCCTTTCTACACCAATTTTGGTGGCTAGCCATAAGCCGCGCGTGGCGCTGTCGCCACCTAGCGGCCATATCTGTCCTGATCGTAACGGTCGCGCTTTGTTAGAGAGTGAGTCTTCTGTACCTAGTACTATTATTTATCCTGTGGTGAGGTGAATTATCTTGTACAATAAATAAGAAACGGCATCAAGTGGCACGTAACAGGGGTTAGGCGACCCGTAAGGGATGTATTAAAACGGCCAAACAGAAATATTAGCAAATGTAATTACAGGGAGGAAACGTACCTAATGTCCTGGGGCGGAATTGCAAACGCTAGGAGAGCTGGGGCGAGTTTGATTGTTCTGGACTGCCATTCCAGTATAAAGGTAACATTTGAATATCAATTGCTGCTACGAGATTAAGCTTAATGAAAATCTCATTTTTTTACATATCAGCACTTTTATAAGAATCCTGGCGGCTTAGCACGGTCGCGTTTTTATCCCTTGTCACCATGCCTGTCACGTTCTAACAAGTACGTAAGTGCGAAAGGGACGCGCATAGTGATAGACGATAAAAATGGAACCGTGCTGCGCCCACTGTACGGATATGATGATCGTCCTATGTCTACGTGACAGCGTGATAAAACGGTGTCCGTCACGTTCTATCCCGCGGTGTTAAAAGATACGAGTTATTTTATCACGTGGATAAAACCATCCATAATATGCTGGCTGGTTATAAAAGGTATATAATAGTGTGGCGTTTTTTCAGGGACAACCGATACATATATATAGCGGTAGATTCCTCTAGTGATCCAAGAGACTCGAGCCTTTTAGCTCTTTTTTTAGGGCTAGCCTCATCTCTTGACGGCTAAAAATACCTTGCACTTTAACTATGCACTAGTTCATGTCCTAGTTATTGTTTGCATGTTGTATTATTATATATATTTTGCTATGATTGCTTTAGATGCTATTAACATACTGACACCAATAAAAGTTATGTTAATTTTCTTCACAATAAAGTCGACTCAAATGTTTACAAGGGCCCCACATTATGTTTTTGTTTTGAAAATATCACACTTTCACACAAATGTAAGAAATAAATGTTATTGTAATTATACAATTCAAAAAAATATAATATTTTGCTGAATTATCTAATCTTATTGTGCCCGTTATTTTATCAAATAAAAGAATAACATTTTATTATCAAAATTGTGGTGGCCTTAAGTCTAAATTAATTGATGTTCGTTTGAATATTTTGCAATGCGACTATGACGTCATAGTATTGACTGAAACATGGTTTAACTCTGGAGTAAATACTGCCGAGTTATTCGATAATAAGTACAATGTATTCCGACGTGATAGGGACCTGGTGGGAACTGCGAAAAAAGGCGGCGGCGGGGTTCTAATCGCTGTAAAGTCTAACCTCCTCGCGACCCGCAGAACCGAGTGGGAGTCAGCTAACGTCGAAGATGTTTTTGTTGTCCTTACCCTCAATAAGCGTATGTTTATAATAAATGGAGTCTATCTTCCCCCAAAATCGGCCTTTAGCGTTTATCAGTCTTATTGTAATAAATTGGAAAAAATTAATAATCACTTCCATGAGACATATATTTGCGTGTTAGGTGATTTCAATCTACCATCTATCAATTGGGAGCTCAATTCGGCAACACAGGAGCTAGCGCCCTCTGGCGGCGAACTCTGTCCGATAGGAAAGCTTCTTTTAAACACTTCAAACTTATTAGGTCTGAAACAATATAATAAATACCTTAATATTAATGACCGAATTTTAGATTTAATCTTCTATGATGATAAATGTGAGGTCTCACTTCCGGATACTGTACTATCGAACATAGATAGGCATCACCCAGCTGTCCAATTCGATATCGACTTAGAATCACCCCCGCCTATCCCCTTAAATTGTTTACCTTCGTATAATTTCAGAAAAGCTGACTACTCGCGTATTTCCACGGAGTTGAATAGAGTTAACTGGGAATTAGAACTAATTAAATTGCAACCTAACGAGGCCGTTGAACGCTTTTATTGCTTAATTTTTAATATTATTGACGACTGTGTACCCTTAAAAAAAATCAAAGTGTCTAAGTATCCAAAATGGTTTTCTCCGGCTCTTATAAATGCCCTTAAAAGGAAAATGAAGGCATGGCGTAAGTGGAACACCTATAAGGCTTTAGCTGATTATCGTGAATTTGCATTACTTCGCTCCCGTTGCAAAGTACTCCTCTTAGAATGTTTCAATAGCTATACCCATAACACAGAGATATCCTTAAAACAGAATATAAAATCCTTTTGGTCTTACGTCTCATCCCTTAAAAAGGATTCCTCGGGCTATCCTGCTACAATGTTCTACGAAGACAGGCCATTTTTTGGAGGTAAACAAATTGCCAATACTTTTTCAGAGTTTTTCTATTCAGTCTTTGAGCATAAAGATAATGTACAATTGAATGACTTCATAACTCTCCCAACTTCAGAAAGCGCACCAAATATTTCTAACTTACACGTTTGCAAAACAGATATTCTAAAGAAACTTATAAATATTGATGTTAATAAGGGAGCTGGGCCTGACAAGGTAAGCCCATTTTTTATTAAAAACACTGCCACCGCTTTAGTGATCCCGCTATATATAATCTTTAATAAATGTTTGCATTCAGGAACTTTCCCTGAGAAGTGGAAAGTATCTCATGTCACCCCGATTCACAAATCTGGTTCGCGCTCCCAAATAACTAACTACCGCCCGATTTCTGTGCAGTCCTGTATTCCCAAAATATTTGAGGCGCTTGTTCGTGATCAAATGTTTGCTGCTCTTGAAACTTCCATCTTGTCGGAGCAACATGGATTCATGAGAAACAGATCAACAATAACAAACCTTTTATCCTACAGTAACTTATTGTTCGAGTCTATGGATAAAAGACAGCAGGTAGATGTAATATTTACTGATTTTAGGAAAGCGTTCGATAAAGTTGACCATCTGCTTCTTCTTAAAAAGCTCGCGTTCAATGGTATCCGCGGTAATCTTCTGCGATGGTTCGTTTCGTACCTCTCAAACAGGTCTCAAATTGTTGTCGTCAATGGCTTTGCATCTCAGCGCAAATTAGTCACATCAGGAGTAATCCAGGGATCCATATTAGGCCCACTCCTGTATACACTGTTTATTAATGACATCAAACAGTGTTTTAAGACTAGCCATTTTCTTATGTTCGCCGACGATCTGAAAATATTTAAAATCGTCGAGTCTATTGACGACAGTAATTTACTTCAAAATGATGTAAATGTTTTTATTGAATACTGTTCTAAAAATAAGCTGCAATTAGCAAGTGATAAATGCTTGCAGATGACCTTTACAAAAAATAAAAAACGAATTATCAACTCTAAATACAAAATAGGTAACGAGAATATCAAAAAAGTGTCAACGGCACGCGATCTAGGAATCCTATTCGATGATAAACTAGACTTCCAATTGCACATAGAACGTATTATTTCAAAAGCGTATCAAATGCTAGGTTTCGTTCTGAGAACAGCAAAGGTCTTTAAAAAATCTTCAAGTTATCTTCTACTGTATAAGTCACTGATTAGACCCCACTTAGAATATGGCTCAGTAATCTGGAATCCACTGTATAAAAAATATGCAAATGCAATAGAAATGGTTCAAAAAAAGTTCCTGCGGGCATTACACAGACGATTGACAGGGAAACGTCTATCTTACGTTGATCTGTTGCAGTATTATAAGTTGCAGTCATTGGAGACCAGACGCAAATGCTGTGACGCAATTACTCTCTATAATATCTGTAGAGGGCAGTTTAACAGTATGGAATTGCTGGAGCGGATACGGTTCAGAGTCCCAGCTCGATGCAGCTCGCGCTCTAATGCTTTGTTCTCAGTTCCCACCGCCTCTAGTAACGCCGGGTTGCGAGCCCCCTTGCGTCGTATTTGTAACACTTACAATAAAGAATTTACTTCCATCGATATTTTCAATGTCACTAGGCCCAAATATCGTAACCAAATACTCAATATCCTCAACGACCAACATAGTGTCCGTCAGTAATGTGTCGTCATCATCGCTACTATCTCTGCTGTCATTGTACTTAATAATTATTGATCAGATTGGTTGTCAGTATTTTCAACTTTCTCTTTATTTTTCTTGTTTAGCTAATTTAAAATTTTAGAACCTCAATAATAAATATTATATACAATTCACATAAGAATGGTCTACAACACTTGGTTAACTTGTATGTAAAGATACGTTTTAGTTAAGTCCGTTTATTTTAAGTATGTTTTAGTGAGAGCGTTTAAGGAAGTAAGTGTTCATCTCAATAATATATGTACCTATCAATGTAACCTATTATCCTGTCGCATACTTCTGTTGTTTCTCCAATAAATAAAAAAAAAAAAAAAAAAAAAGGCCAAAAGCCTATTTTACTAATTAAATAGAAAAGGCTTTTAGCCTTTTAGGCGTCAAGAGATGAGGCCAGCCCTAAAAAAAGAGCTAAAAGGCTCGAGTCTCTTGGATCACTAGGACGGACAGATGGTTACTCAAGTGTTCGTGCTCCTGCTCGGTAGGCCATTGGGAATGGAGCCCTGTTAGGAGTGAGACGTGACCCCAGCAGCGAGTTTTTCAAGGAAATGAGTTAACTTTCTCCGCTGCCCCTAATTCCGAGTCAACTACGCCATTATTTATTTTGTTTACGATTCTAATGTTTGCGCACCGGATATTTATTTTTGTCGCCGGTTTGTTTTTTATAACTTTGCGCGTTTGGATTCGAATTTTGTTTAAAAATCTATTTAATTATTGGGGATAAAAAACACAAAGTAGTAATGGGACTAACCTAACATCTCGCCTGTGTTATATGCTTAATATCTGGGAGACCGAGCTTTGCTCGGAAAACATATAAAAACTCAAAAATGCGCGTTTTCCCAGAGAGAAGACCTATTAGCTAGATCGATTTTTCGGCCCCGAAAACCCCCATATAGCAAATTTCATCGAAAGAGCCGTTTCCGAAATATATAAATAAATATATATACAAGAATTGCTCTTTTAAAGGTATAAGGTTCTTACCTTATACCTTTAAACGAGAAGTTCTTGTATATATATTTATTTATTATCACCAGCGACGCTCTCAGCGGTAGAATGCAGTCGCTGTGGCCGAAATCGGCTAGGAGGAGATGATAATAAAAATGATAAATGAATCTTATTGTTATTCAGGAAAAAGGGGAATAGGTATTATATAATTAAATAAATATATAATAAATATCAGGGGACATCTTACACTGATCAACCTAGCTCCAAACTAAGCAAAGCTTGTAATAGGGGTGCTAGGCGACGATATACATACTTATATAGATGAATACATACTTATATACATAGAAAACACCATCACACAATCACACAAATAAATGGTCTTACCGGGATTCGAACCCAGGACCATCGGCATCACAGGCAGGGTCACTACCCACTATAGTTCGTTTTTTTTAGCATTAGAAAGAAGGTAAGCGATCTTGACATGTATTTTAATTGAAAAACGCTTTTTAAAAATCAATAACTATTATGAAAGCAGAAGAGTATCAATGATCATAGTATGTTCATAATTATTACATATTTGCCGTGACCTATTTCTTTAAACGTGTTTTTCAATAAAAAGATTGTTCAAGATTGTTTACCTTATTTCTAATGCAAAAAAAAAACGAACTATAGGCCAGACCGCACATCAATCATAAAGTCTTCATCTTAACAAATAAATTGCCGTCCGTTATTCTCTTAACGCAGACCAGTTAATGTATGAATGTTGACTGTACCACCGGACATTGTTTAATTTAAACTTTAGGTACAAACAAAACAAACAGGTTTAACCATTAATAACGTTTCCAAATTATCAACCAGCAATCACAACGGAACAGTGAATAAGAACAATATCTCATTGGGAACTTGTGAAACATTGGAAGCTTGTGAAACATTGGAAAATTGTGAAACTTGTGAAAATTCGCAAATCCCCCAACGAACTTGTTCCTGATTAGCGCTCGGGGCGATTCTATTGTGTAAATAAAATTATCAAAACAAATTGATACAACAACAAAGTAGTGCGGACGGCGGCGGCAACGACGTGTGGTCTTATGGACTTGAACGGTGAATAGAAGGCCTATAATGAAACACTTCGTTCGTCCGTTCATCTTACAGACCACCTCAACTAGGTACCTACTAGACGAAACATTTAACACATTCAGGGCCAAGAACCCGACTGTCGGGTACACTGTTCGTAGAGACTACGCGCTACATACGGCAAAGACGTGGCTACGCCCTACGAGCGTAATCCGTAGTACTTAGTGGCAATGAATGTGTTAGGCGGTCGTCACACTGCGTCACGCAGCGCGGAGGAACGAGACGCACGACGACTAGCGCGCTCGGACGGAGACGCGGTGCGTGCCGCAGGGTATGTCACACCGAGCTCCGCAGTGCCGTACGGATTTTAGTGCAGGAAGGACGCCTCGTATTGCCTTAAATCTAGGTAATCTCTAGCAAAAGACCCATTTATAGGTCTGGTTTGTAAATAGGGATGTATATACCCAGTGTCTTCTGCGTTTTATGACTCGATTGACAAAAACCAAACTGAAAGTAAGTATCACCGCAGCGTTCTGAATAACTTCTGTTTCCATTTTATCGACAAATAGGAACTGTTTTCACCTGTAACGTTCGAATGTGAAATGAACGCGAGACGGAAGTAACGCGGGACGTCGCGTATCGCAGCTCCGGACGGAGATGCGGAGAAAACTCGGACGTTGGTGCGTTGTGTCCGCATGCGAGTCCGTTGCTCCGCGTCTCGCAACGAGACGCGGCGGCAGTGTAACAACCGCCTTAGACAAACTCCGAAACTGGCTAGTGGAGAATAGTTTTTACTAAGTAAATGAATATTTTGATTATTTGAATAGGTGACATACTTAATTATTTTTTAAAACTTATTATTCTTATTAACTACTTTTATATTAACTGACATTTCAATTTGCAAAAATGCGACTGTGTAGTGTGTGTATATAGCTATGTAGGAAATAGGTATAATGATTTGCATGGTAGTTTTTAAATTTCGGAATAATATTTTTTTCCACCATATTTTGCATGCCAGATGTTGGTAAATTGTGTGAACCTGTAAATGATCTTTTAATTACTTCTATTATGTACCTACCACTTTTTATGCAAAATAAAGACTGATTGATTGATTGATTGAGGTCACCACGTAATAAGCGCTCCTGTACAAATTTAATATAGGACGACCGCTTATTTCAGTCGCGCCCACAATTACGACCAACTCAACCTAGGCCCAAACTATGGGTGCATTCACCTCATTGGGATCTGTGTAAGATTGTCTCCAAATATTTATAATTTATTTATTAAAATTGATATATGAATACTGAAATCGATGTCCATCACTTTTGTTTCTCTGTACCATTGTTGAGCCCTCGGCATCAAGTTTTAAGCCCCGCCATGATAATTTAATTATTATTCGGTGATACCACTGAGCCTTCTAATGCTGGCAGTCAACAGTAATTAACTGTGTATAATCAAGGGAATTTGGAAGAAAAATAACTTTAACTTTTTGAAGACTTGTTTCTTAATCTTTATGGACGTGGCAGAACAATTTTTTTACATTGTAATAGGAATCTTAAGGGGTCCACTAATGAACAGTCCGCCGGACGGAATCGGCCTGTCAGTTAGAAAAAAAGTTGACAGTTCCGAACAACTGATAGGCAGATACCATCCGGCGGACTGTTAATCAGTGGGCCCCTTTATAGAATTTCATAATAATAATGGCCATTTTTGACACGTCTGCGAGCGATACTTGTACTACATTTTCTTTCCTTTAATTTAAAAAAAATTGACACCTAAACCCACGACGCCTCAAATGTCAGAGAGAGAGAGGAAAAATAGGTATCACATAGAGTCGGACCAACCTAACTTCTGCATACCTAAAGTTAAGACTCTTAAGATCTCGTAACGCTAGCGACCGGGTACTAGACCGACCTGTACGGTTACCATCAGTTTGTCACTGACATAAACGCCGTCGAGAACGTAATTTACTTTCTATACGTCCCGTTTGCACTAATATGCGAGTGCGAGCGAGATGTATAGAAAGTAAATTACGTTCTCGACGGCGTTTATGTCAGTGACAATGATGGTAACCGTACGGGACTCGCGTAGTAACCGGAATATACGACCATTAACAATCCACAAAACACGATAGTGAAACTCACAGCTAATACGAGCGCGCGCCAAGTCTCAGCCGCTAGATTCACTAAACACTTTGCCTGTAATTTTGCTCACTGTGATGGTCCAGTATAGTCCCGTTCAGCGCTACTTACATTTTTACACAAATGTCATAAAAACGCGATTTTAATTTAAAGATGACTCACATTAGACCGGGCCGGAGCTTCCGGGGCTTACTTTTCTATGACACGACAGGCGATCACGTGATGATTTCCATAGTAAACGATGCTCCGGAAGCTCCGGCCTGGACATGGCCCGGTCTAAAGGGGCCCACTGATTAACAGTACGCCGGACGGTATCGGCCTGTCAGGTAAAACAAAATTTTGACAGTTCCGAACAATTACCCTTTTTTGCAAATAAATAAATTGTTTGTTTGTTTGTTTGTCAACTGACAGGTCGATACCGTCTGGCGGACTGTTAAGTGTTAAGTGTTGTTAAGGACGGCGGACTGTTGTTGTGTTCAGTGGGCCCCTTAACGTGAGTCATCCTTAAATCTTTACACAAATCTCATATAGAACGCGATTTTAATTTACTTGGCTAATTCCGTCATACCGTTTTTTTCGACAACTAACAACATTGATTAATTTCGTCGACAAAGCAGCGATTGCTTTTAGTTTCAGCAATCAAAAGCAAATGGTTTTTTTTACTACGATTGAAAATCAAAGAAATATACGCTCGTGGACGGAATAGACCCTATGACGGAATTAGCCACACTGACCTTATTATTTATAAGTAGACGGTCTTATCGCTATAAAAAAATATTCTCGATCTCACAATCTTGAGTCGTGGAGATAAGAAATTATAATAAATGTGGTGCAAAATCTGGTATTGTTAAGGGTGGTATTCTACCTGTCCAATTTTTATGTCCAATGTCAGTGCGTCTCACTCTCTCATTAAAGCAAAATATGAGACGCAATGCACATTGGACAGTCGACGTCAAATATATGTTTACACTTTTGCACCTTACTCCTTTGTAATAAGGCGAAAAATGTAAACATATCTTTGACGTCGATTGGACAAAGAAATTGGATAGTGGAATACCACCCTAAGATGCTAAACGCTCTTGTGAATTACTTCCTAGGTTCGAGCTGAAATAGTTAAGGTCTAGATCCAATTTAGAGCTTAAGGAGGATACTGAATTAGAACATGTGAGATCAATATTTAAGACGAGATCTTGAGGTTTCCTGAACCACGGTGCTTTTGATTAAACAAGACTAGGGGTGGGAGCCCTCCGTTCCGGGAATATGGATATTTGAGGATTGTCTATACCGTATCTTACGTACACGAAGCTCTTGAGAGGGAAGTACTTAGGGCATACTGAAAATTCCTGGAACTGGCCACTTAGAAAAAATAAGTCTACTCATATATCAGAATCCAGAAATTTTCAGTATGGCCCACGTATAGCACGTACTGGTCCATACAAAAACAGAAAACGTTTTTCTACTTCTAAATATTTTCCTATCTCCGTGATTGTTTAGTATGTTATTGACACAATGAAAAACTAGGTTTATAGGTTATCCTTTTTTTTCAAAATTTACAAAAAAAAGTGAAACCTACAAACCTAGAATATATTATGCAGAAGCAATCGACATCAAAATCAAAGTGATTTGGCCAGATTTAGTTAGTGTAAACCGTTTTCTGCCAAAAAAGATTCATAGAAAAAGTGCTTTTATTTTTTCAAGATTGCAAAGCTATTCTTCCCTCTCAAGTTAAATACGCAGGTACCTAATTCAGATAGTTTCCGTTATAACAACAACAGAATCAGTTTGAATAGAGAAAACTTCAAAGATATTATCGATCAATTCTGAATCCATGGGTGTAGTGTAATCGTTAAGGATATTTCCTTTGCTGACGGTCAGTATCCCATATAAATTGAAAGGGCTTCGTAAAATGCGCCGGGAGAGAATCCCGGTCGAGTATTCCGATTGCTATTACGAGAGTACGAGAGTGCGTAGTTGTGCACTTATAGAGTCTTTGCGGAAAGAAGTTGTAGAATGCATGGGCCCCCTTACATTCTACGACTCTTCTCTTTCCGCACAGACTCTATCAGCGACGGATTATAAATATATGAGTAGGTATCTAGACGAAGCTCTAAATACATTTTTGACTTCAAAAAAACGGTCTACATGACTGACACTTATCTGAAGCGTTGATGTCGTAGATATCACTGACATGTATCCCTTATCCATACATATTTACATACAAAACATTGCAAATTAAATAAAAGCTGGTGTAAAAAATATTCTTCCAACGGCCTGGAACCTGTAAATCTCATGAATTTCCTAGCAGAACGGCAGAGGTTCTGAATAGTTTTCCAAAAACGGAATCGACACAATAATGCTTAGGTACCTAATATCGAACCCACTCACACGATTTCTCAGATTTTTGGCTGAGATATGTGACATCTACAGAGAACAATCGGATATACGAAATCATTAAATGTATGGAGAAGCTGCAACGGAGACGCTTCGCTCTTACTTCGCGCTCGTTCGGTTAAAAGGTACCTATGCCACAAAATTGAACATGTGGCAATCCGTTGACTCGTTCGTGTGTAAGCTTTTGGAATCAGAGATGGAATGAATGACGCGCGACTGCATCGAGGCTATTAATTGTGGGATTGCTGGCGCCTCGCGGGCATTTCACACTATCAACTTACTCTATAAAATATTTAGATCACAACGATTACACTCACGTGAATTGTGAGTCGCTATTGGCGACATGTTTCGGGCCCACCGGGGGTTCTTCTTCAGGCTCGAGTGTTCGCGATGGCTTCACACGCACTGCTGGCTGGTTGGATTGTTTACTTTCTTAATGAATGAATGAAAACATTTATTTTCAGGCAACTATTGGCCCATAGATAAATACCTTAAAACAAATCAATACAAATCAGCTTCGTGCAGCCAAGGAGCCAAGTCTTCAACTAACCAACTACCAACCATCTCTGTCATATATTTTCTTTGCTCCAAATCTAAAAAAATCCTAAATCTTGCCAAAAGAAAACCCGAAGCACATAAAAAATATAAAAAGTTGATTGCCCCAAATATATTTCCGGAGTCAACAATGACAATTTGATAAACTATTCACCGTTTGATGTTTAGTATTCCATCATCAAATCCACCAATCACGGCGCGCGAGGGCACCAAATACTTCATTAGGGAGGCCGATTTGCCTTCAACGATTTGATATGGGTTTCGTCTTGTTTTGATACGACCTTGACTTTGAGCACCGCTTAGGGCTTCCTTAGAGGGGGGGTCACGAAAAATATCACGATAGATCACGTTGGGGGAAGGGGGATCGAGAAGCGATCATTGATGCTCACGAAACGCAATCATGGGGTAGGCCCAAGCTAGCATGCATGCATATTGCATGCTAGCAAGCATGGCTAGGGACAAGATGACAAAATGTAGGCAGGTACAATCGCCTGCGCTCGCGGTGTTCCAGTTTATAAAAAATTGCCTTAATCCTTACATCGACAAACGCTACAAATGAAAATAAAAAAATTATAGGGACGACGCTTGCAAAGTGAAGTCACGTGATACGTGATCATTTGTATGTATTATTTTACTTTCAAGTGACGTTTTGTA
Source organism: Cydia splendana (assembly GCF_910591565.1). NCBI lineage: Eukaryota > Metazoa > Arthropoda > Insecta > Lepidoptera > Tortricidae > Cydia > Cydia splendana. The sequence continues at coordinate 2,771,465 of NC_085965.1, read as the reverse complement.
TCCACGATTGCCCTTTGCTAGGCCCCCAGGGGCTTATTTCACCACGGTGACAATTGACACCTGACACTGACAATTTTTGACCGAAGCGAAGCGAAGGTCTACGTTTTGACTCGGGCATTTTGCTTTCGTATGTCCGGATGTTCTCCTCTACAGGTCGCAATTCTTAACCGATTCTCGTGAAATTTTGTGACCGAATTTTATGACTAAATAAAAATTTTTTGTCAATCCGGTTTTTGGAAATTTTAAAAAATGGCGGAGTCGTGATACCTGGCGCCTAAACAAATAGTCGTATCGATATCATAAGACTTTTTTCTTTTTGAAACATGTTTACAGAGTTAATAGCAAAAAATGCAGAAAAAAATTATCGCTGGTTTAGGCGGTATTTAGATATTTAATTTTAACTAATTTTAATTTGAGAAGGAGTAGCTAAATTTCGTCAACCCATCTAAGAACTATTTGGCTCAGTTTGTAAACGTTCGCTTTTTCTGTTTGCACAGAGGGTCTGGGTTCGATCCCCAGTAATTGTATGCTGGGATATTATAACTTTTTGTATTTTTTTATTTACACATAAATTTCGTATTGTTTTTCTTTAATTTACTATACACCGTGTTTTTATTGAATTCCGTTAACTTCGGGGTATAGTTAAGTACGTTTATAAGAACTAAATGGCATAGTTAATTTTCAAAAAAAAATTTTTTTTTTGTTTTCTTTTTTGGTTTTTTTTTTGTTTAAAAAGTAATTAAATGTAGCATATAGCGTTGTTGTAACACGGGCATTACATTTAACTCAACCAAACAATTGAAATCTGTGACATATCAATGTCATTTCGTACATCAATCGACCGAGATTGTACTTAAGTTTAGTAGCAAATGTATGAACTCATTCTAAACACTAATCAATATGTAAGCCGGCCCTAAGGCAAGTGTACACGCTTGTAGAGGCCTTATAGTAAAAAACTAAATTATGGATTATCTCCGAAATGGACTTAATTAGAACATCGGTGTCTTTGAGAAAGTTACTTGATTTAAGCTCAGGAATGCACCCTTGAAATTAACGGAAATCAAAAAAAACACGGTGTATTTAAAGCTCTTAGCACCATGTTATTTCAAGCTCTGCTCGCGAGGTCTACAGCTCACAGAGCCACTAGTTAGGGTTCCGTACCCAAAGGGTAAGACGGGACCCTATTACTAAGACTCTGCTGTTCGTCCGTCCGTCTGTCACCAGGCTGTATCTCACGAACCGTGATAGCTAAACAGTTGAAATTTTCACAGATGATGTATTTCTGTTGCCGCTATAACAACAAATACTAAAAAATACGGAACCCTCGGTGGGCGAGTCCGACTCGCACTTGTCCGGTTTTTTGTCCATTTATGGATCGATAATAAGTAACAACGGTACCTATCGTCAATATTTACTTGTAGGATCAGCAATGTACGGCGAATTGTCACTGTCAGTGGCCTATTTTATAAAGCTACAAGTTACAATTTACACGCGGAAGTCTCGTTCTAACATATACGGTTAGAAAGAGACTTCCGCTTGTAGCTTTATAAAATAGGCCACTGGTGACAATTGCCACCGTGATGAAAGGGGCGTGGAGTCGTCCCATAACACTTTGATGACACGACTCAACGTCGTATCAAAATAATTTGAAAAACCATATCAAATTGTCAAAACGGAATCGGCCTGCAGCCGACCCTTAAGGGACAGTGCAAATTTCATTTTATACAATGAAGATATATTTCAGGACTCCCAGGTAATCAGCCTTTTTATTGAAAGATTTTGCGAGATTTTCCCGGCGAAGGTTTAAATTGAACGTGGATATTTTAGGCTGCTTTATATTAAGGATATTGTCCTTTTCAATCAAGGTTTTTAAGTACCTACTTACATTTAAGGTAAGTCTAAATTCAGTCGTTCTTGTAAAACGGATATTAAACCTATAAACCAGTACTTACCTTGTTTTTTTTTTATTAGACATAGGAAGGTGGAATTTTTTAGTATTTGAGATTTTTTATTATTGTATATAATACTAGCTGTGCCCGCGGCTCCGCCCGCGTGGAATTCGGTCTGTGTCAGTAAGCGGCTAATTTCTAATCCTAATTTCTCTCCCTCTCCCCTGGAGGCGGAACTTGAAGTAGGTAAAGTTGACAGATGGATATGCTAGAGGACTGTAGTCCAGATAAAATATTTTACAATTAGGTACCACTAAATGAAACTACACTCCAAAGTCAATAGTTTTTTCGCCCTTATTCAAATTTTACACGTGATTTAAACGACAGAGTAGGTAGTAGGTGTATATCGGACGATACAGTAAGCCGTAAGGTATACGCGCGCGAGCGAAAGCGAAGCGGCCTGCCTGTGGCTAGACCGCCACTCACCGTGGTCTTCTTCAGACTCCTGAGGAAGACACGTGCCCCTTGTAACCTCAATGCGTTGCGAGACTTTCGGGAATGATTCGATTGTTTTCGGGAATGCATGGTAATGCGTATAAAATGCGAGTCCCAAATCACTTCTAGACCATGGTGCCCCCTCTCCCTAGGGTCATCAAGATTACATTGAATTTTTTTGGTAAATTGAGTGACGTTCATTGCCGCATTACAGCTGAGAATGGAAATTAATCACATCATTTTATCACGACAATTGACAGTGCCGCAGCAGTAACGTTGCAACAGAGTACCTAATGCTGCTGCAGTCGCCACCCGAATGTCACCTTTATCACATCTTAGAATGTCATTGAAAACGCGAGCGAACCGAGCGCGAAAATTTTTCGATATAAAAACGCAATTTTATAGACAGTTGTACATTTTTACTTTTAGTATGGAAATCAGTCTCATCATTTTATCACGAAAATTGACAGTTCTGCAGCAGTAACGTTGCAACAGAGTAATGCTGCTGCAGTCGTCATATATTAGAAAGTGATTAAGAGCGCTATTACATTTCGGCGTTGAGCGAGTTTAGGTATTTTACGCGCTGCGGCAGGCCGTGCGAGCTCAGTACGCCGATCCCTTCTACCACACTCGCACTACAATGATGGATTAAACATTCTTGATCCTTCGCGAAGCATATTGAAATCAACCATAACAACACTAACTGTACTTAACTTTTAAAGTTCTAAAACTGTTATTTGGTACGAAAATACTAAATGCAGTGCAAATGTACATAGGGGCTGTTCATAAATTACGTCATCTATTTTTGACGATTTTTGACCCCCCCCCACCCCTCAAATCATCCAAAAATCAAGCTTCGGATGAATCTGTTTCCTCCTACGTCATGTTACCATCATCCGATGTCCAGACCCCCCCACTCCTCCCATTTGAAACGACGTAATTTATGAATAGCCCCATACTTGTACTTATGAAGGTATATTACTCGAAAGAAATTATAGGTACCTACTCGCTTATTTACATGTTTCGTCATTGCATTTGGAACCTATAGGTTGTAAAGTTTGTATCAACGAGGGTTTAAAAACGAACTGGTACTGAGGATCTGATGATGATTAAGGTGGTCACGGATACCAATCAACCATGTAGTAACATGATTAGGCTCGTTTGATTCGTCTCAACAAGATCTTTGACACTGAAGATACACAGGGTCTGATGATGGAGCTTGAAGGTGGCCACGGGTACCAGTCTATCATGTAACTAAACAACTTCGTGTTTGGGCTCGTTTGATTCGTCTCAACAAGATCTTTGACACAAGACAGTACTCAGGGTCTGATGATGGAGCTGGAAGGTACCATTACCAATCAACCCTGCAACTAAACCACATCGTGTTTAGGATCGTTTGATTCGTCTCAACAAGATCTTTGACACTAGGTGATACTCAGAGTCTGATGATGGAGCTGGAAGGTGGTCACCGGTACCAATCAACCATGCAACTAAACCATTTCGTGTTTAGGCTCGTTTTATTCGTTTCAACAAGATCTTTGACACAAGATAGTACTCAGGGTCTGATGTTGGAGCCGGAAGGTGGTCACTGGTACCAATCAACCATGCAACTAAACCATTTCGTGTTTAGGCACGTTTTATTCATCTCAACAAGATCTTTGACACAAGGTAGTACTCAGGGTCTGATGATGGAGCGCGAAGGTGGCGACGGGTACCTGTCTGTCATCATCTGCTCCATCATCAGACCCTGAGTAGTATCTTGTGTCAAACATCTTATTGCGACGAATCAAACGAGCCCAAACACGAAGTGGTTCAGTTACATGGTACACTGGTACCCGTGGCCACAGTCCAGCTCCATCATCAGACCCTGAGTACTAACTTGTGTCAAAGATCTTGTTGCGACGAATCGAACGAAGCCAAACACGAAGTGGTTTAGTTGCATGGTTGATTGGTACCGGTGACCACCTTCCGGATCCATCATCAGACCCTCAGTACTACCTTGTGTCAAAGATCTTGTTGCGACAAATCAAACGAGCCCAAACACGAAGTGGTTCAGTTACATGGTAGACTGGTACCCGTGGCCACAGTCCAGCTCCATCATCAGACCCTGAGTACTAACTTGTGTCAAAGATCTTGTTGCGACGAATCGAACGAAGCCAAACACGAAGTAGTTTAGTTGCATGGTTGATTGGTACCGGTCACCACCTTCCGGATCCATCATCAGACCCTCAGTACTACCTTGTGTCAAAGATCTTGTTGCGACAAATCAAACGAGCCCAAACACGAAGTGGTTCAGTTACACGGTAGACTGGTACCCGTGGCCACCTTCCAGCTCCATCATCAGATCCTGAGTACTATCTTGTGTCCAAGGTCTTGTTGAGACGAATCAAACGAGCCTAAACACGAAGTAGTTTAGTTGCATGGTTGATTGGTACCGGTGACCACCTTCCGGCTCCAACATCAGACCCTGAGTACTATCTTGTGTCAAAGATCTTATAGAAACGAATAAAACGAGCCTAAACACGAAGTGGTTTAGTGGCATGGTTGATTGGTACCGGTGAGTCCGGTGACCACCTGCCGGCTCCATCATCAGACCCTGAGTACTATCTTGTGTCAAAGATCTTGTTGAGACGAATCAAACGAGCCTAAACACGAAGTGGTTTAGTTGCATGGTTGATTGGTACCGGTGACCACCTTCCGGCTCCATCATCAGACCCTGAGTATTATCTTGTGCCAAAGATCTTGTTGAGACGAATCAAACGAGCCCAAACACGAAGTGGTTTAGTTGCATGGTTGATTGGTACCGGTGACCACCTTCCGGCTCCATCATCAGACCCTGAGTACTATCTTAAGTCAAAGATCTTGTTGAGACGAATAAAACGAGCCTAAACACGAAGTGGTTTAGTTGCATTGTTGATTGGTACTGGTGACCACCTTCCGGCTCCATCATCAGACCCTGAGTACTATCTTAAGTCAAAGATCTTGTTGAGCCGAATCAAACGAGCCCAAACACGAAGTAGTTTAGTTGCATGGTTGATTGGTACCGGTGACCACCTTCCGGCTCCATCATCAGACCCTGAGTACTATCTTGTGTCAAAGATCTTGTTGAGATGAATAAAACGAGCCTAAACACGAAGTGGTTTAGTTGCATGGTTGATTGGTACCGGTGACCACCTTCCGGCTCCATCATCAGACCCTGAGTACTATCTTGAGTCAAATAAATACATATAGAATGTCAGGTCGTTTCAAATATTTTTAATCCTGTCCGGTAGTTTATTAAACTGTACCATTATAAATTATAATACTATAAAAACGGTGCTAGGATCAAAGTCTCTCGTTGCGGTTTACACGCACACAGTATAGCGTTTTACACGGCGCCCGCCGCACACAATGATAAAAAACCTCGTCGTCGCCGTTGAAAATGTGCGGAGCCGACCGACACACGTCCTGCCTCTACAAGCTCTGCCGCGGCACTGAGCTGGCGCAGCGCGCGTCATCGGTAATATAGAGTAGTTTTCAAAAAATTGCCAAAAAATTATAGTAGAATTTCATAAACACTAATGTATACCAACAGTATAAGCAAACGTTGCAGATTGCTTGAGTATGAAAATGACTTCGATATTAAGTAGATTTTCGTAGGAATTGACACTTGTTTCGGAGAGAAAATCGAGTTCGTTTTACTTTGATTTTCTCTTTCTCAAAGGTATGTAGGAAAAATATAGTTTGATATGCCTAAAGTACAGGGTATTAGTAATACAAAATAGCCAGGTTTAGCAGAGTAAAATTCTCAACATTTCCAAATAAGAGCTCGCCATTCAGTGCTTCACGGGGTTTTTCGGAAACGACCATCAGAAAAAAAATCATTACTAATTTAATAAGTCCTTTTTCTAATATTTACAACGATATTTATAAAGATAAGAAGACGCTTTTACTGGAACAAGTACTCATTGTTTCTAATAATGAGCGCAAAGTCCTGAATTTCGTCGACTAGTATCATCAATTTTGCATTATTTCGACTTTTCTTGTAAGAGCGCTCTTAAAAACGCGAGCGAAGCGAGCGCGAAAATTTTTCGATATAAAAACGCAATTTGATAGACAGTTGTACATTTTTACTTTTAGTATGGAAATCAGTCACATAATTTTATCACGAAAATTGACAGTGCTGCAGCAGTAACGTTGCAACAGAGTAATGCTGCTGCAGTCGTCATATATTAGAAAGTGATTAAAAACGCGAGCGAAGCGAGCGCGAAAATTTTTCGATATAAAAACGCAATTTGATAGACAGTTGTACATTTTTACTTTTAGTATGGAAATCAGTCACATCATTTTATCACGAAAATTGACAGTGCTACAGCAATAACGTTGCAACAGAGTAATGCTGCTGCAGTCGCCATATCTTAGAAAGTTATTGAAAACGCGAGCGAAGCGAGCGCGAATATTTTTCGATATATATATTAATTTATTAAATCAACATAATTATTCAATTATTTTTGTTGATATCCGTGTCTTCTAAACTTAGAGTTAATTTGGCAAAATCTTTCCTCGGTGGCTTATTCATGTCACAACGTATTAAATTCAGCTCCATCTGTTAGTTTACCAGGGTACTCAATAGTGGTAGCACATATTTGAAAAAAGTTTGCCCCTCCTTCCTAAGTAGCGCCATAAGATTCAGGGGCAAACTTAAGTCGATCGAGTTTTGTGGCTACCCCCCTTTTAGGGGTTGAATTTTTATAGCCTATAACCTGGCCGGGGATTTTCTCGACAGATTAGTAAAGTTTTCATCAAAATCCGTTGAGCCGTTTTCACGTGATGCGCGTTCAAATAAACAGACAAACAGATAAACAGATAAACAGACAAACAGACAAAAATTCTAAAAACTTTTGGAACGTGTTCTGTTATCGATTCTAAGTATCCCCAGCCAACTTTTTTTCAAATATCTTCCATGAACAGACTTTCGACCGTCTTCAGCTTTATTATATGTATAGATAGATATATGTATAGATAGATGTTAGTCTGCAAGGTATGTAGGTATCTAGTTGCCTGAAAATAAATGATTTGATAGTTTGATAATGATGATAAATTGATAATGCAACCTACCCACCCTTAAACCAATGCTTAACCGAGGCAAATAAAATGTAGGTAGTCTGCCTGAGCTTCCAATTGCGAATGCAAAGAGCCCTCTGTTTACTATCGAAGACAACTTAATTGAAGGATGCTATTGTAGGCTGTTTAAACTTCGTATTTATTGAGCTAGCGGATGCAGCGACTCGTATTTTGCCTCAAATATGCATACAAACGTAACAGACATTGGAAAGTTGATTTACATGTTTAGCGTAAGACAAGAACATTTATTTACATAAAATATATATACAGTTAATACAGTGGTTTTACTAAACTAAATTTATAACTAGCTTAGATGTGCAGGTGCGCGTAATGCGAAGCTGGGCGACGAGTAGGTACCTAGGTACATTGCCAAGAAAGCTCAGAGAGCCTACCGCGAACCACGTTCGACGTGTTGCCTCCCTGTCACACTTACGTACGAATTTACAAGTGCGACAGGGAGGCAACACGTCGAACGTGATTCGGGGTAGGGTAGGCCCTCTGAACCTGCCGGAGAAAGAGAGAGGCCAGGGACGCCCGCCGACTACATGGTGGACCAGCACGACCTAATTACTTAAGAAAAACGATTTACCCGACCCGACAACCCTCGATAGATTCTCGTGGCGCAAAATAACTAGTGGCTTTGTGAGCTGTACACTTCGCGTTAAGTTTATAAAATGTAAAAGTAAAAAATACTTCGTTCATTGAGGCGTTATCACAGTAAACTCACAATAGTCTTAAGCGCCATAGCCCGTATTGGCGCTTAAGTCCTTTATACCAACTTCCGCGTTTTAAAGAAAATTCAAAAACTGGATCGACAAAAAAAAAATATTTAATCATAGAGTCTGGTCACAAAATTTCATGACAATCGGTTAAGAATTGAGATCTGTAGAGGAGAACATCCGGACATACAAAAGCAAATTGCTCGAGTCAAAACGTAGACCTTCGCTAACGCTTCGGTCAATTAGGAGAGCCGACCCCACTTAAAGTGGGATGGAGCAAGGAAGAAGAAGAAGATGAGCAGGTGGGCATGCGCTAAAATGTTTGGGACGAGCACGCACACGTCACGCAAGCGGTGTGTCGTCTCTCATCAGGATCTGTATATTACAACGCGCACGTGCACGTCTACGCACACGCATCCGATGTGCCTGTGCACCGTGTGTAAGGCCTGTTTGCCCGATTCGAACTTTAAGATACGTCAATAAATAGATCTAGAAACGATATGGATTAGATGTGTCAGTATCAAAAATGACGTTTTTGTTTGAATAAACATCACATTTGACACTGACCTATCTAATCCATATCGTTTCTAGATCTATTAATTGACGTATCTTAAAGTTCGAATCGGGCCGTGTGCCTTAAACGTTTATCATCATTAGAATGAAGCGGTCGGGATGCTCAGAATATTTTGCTCAACTTTCGCATCGTATTCAATACTTTATTCTTATTTTAAACGCTTTGAATGCTTTCTACATTCATTTTATCTTCCATTTAAATACTTTAGCAGGATTGTAAATTATAAATACTTTATTTTAATATGAATTTAATTCCTACTTAATTAATTTTATTTGTCGTGGCATCATCGTGGCAAAAACTACAGAATACCAGCGCTACAATAATTCTTTCTTTATACAGGTACAAAAAGAAAATGGCTCAGTATAATCCCAAAACCTCCCTGGCAACGGGAATGCACTTATTATTTGGCCACCGTGTATACACTTAGTTATACATATGTAGTTATTTTTTCTGCCTTAGATTTGTTGTAGGTACTTGTCGTGTATAGCTAGTTTTTAATCATACATGTTTAGTTTTAATCGATTCTTCTATGTTAATTTACTTTTGTGTGTATCTATTTTATTGTAATAATTTGTGTGTCTATTTTTACCATGTAACTTGTGTCTTATTTTTTACCATTTTATTATGTTACTAGCTGTGCCCGCGGCTCCGCCCGCGTGGAATTCGGTCTGTGTCAGTAAGCGGCTAATTTCTAATCCTAATTTCTCTCCCTCTCCCCTGGAGGCGGAACTTGAAGTAAAGTTGACAGATGGATATGCTAGAGGACTGTATCCACTGTGTCCAGATAAAATATTTTACAATTACCTTATTAAGCCCCAAGAGCGCGACACATTTTCGATTTAAGAAAACGCAATTGGATAGACAGTTGTACATGTTTACTTTTAGTATGGAAATTAGTCACATCATTATATCACGAAAATTGAATGTCACCGTTATCATATGTCAGAAAGTTATTGAAAACGCGAGCGAAGCGAGCGCGAAAATTTTTCGATATAAAAAACGCATTTTGATAGACAGTTGTACATTTTTACTTTTAGTATGGAAATCAGTCACATCATTTTATCACGAAAATTGACAGTGCCGCAGCAGTAACGTTGCAACAGAGTACCTAATGCTGTTGCAGTCGCCACCCGGATGTCACCTTTATCATATCTTAGAAAGTTATTGAAAACGCGAGCGAAGCGAGCGCGAAAATTTTTCGATATAAAAAAACGCAATTTGATAGACAGTTGTACATTTTTACTTTTAGTACGGAAATCAGTCACATCATTTTATCACGAAAATTGACAGTGCCGCAACAGTAACGTTGCAACAGAGTACCTAATGCTGCTGCAGTCGCTACCCGAATGTCACCTTTATCATATGTTAGGAAGTCATTGAAAACATGAGCGAAGCGAGCGCGAAAATTTTTTGATGTAAAAAACTTATTTTGATAGACAGTTGTACATTTTTACTTTTAGTATGGAAATCAGTCACATCATTTTATCACGAAAATTGACAGTGCCGCAGCAATAACGTTGCAACAGAGTACCTAATGCTGCTGCAGTCACTACCCGAATGTCACCTTTATCATATCTTAGAAAGTTATTGAAAACGCGAGCGAAGCGAGCGCGACAATTTTTCGATATAAAAAAAACGCAATTCGATAGACAGTTGTACATCTTTACTTTTAGTATGGAAATCAGTCACATCATTATATCACGAAAATTGAATGTCACCTTTATGATATGTTAGAAAGTTATTGAAAACGCGAGCGAAGCGAGCGCGAAAATTTTTCGATATATAAAACGCATTTTGATAGACAGTTGTACATTTTTACTTTTAGTATGGAAATCAGTCAACATCATTTTATCACGAAAATTGACAGTGCCGCACCACTAACGTTGCAACAGATTACCTAAAGGTGCTGCAGTCGCCACCCGAATGTCACCTTTATCATATGTTAGGAAGTCATTGAAAACGCGAGCGAAGCGAGCGCGAAAATGTTTTGATATAAAAAACGCATTTTGATAGACAGTTGTACATTTTTACTTTGAGTATGGAAATCAGTCACATCATTTTATCACGACAGAGGTCAATGTTTTTTTTTTAAAGTACCCAACTTCGTGGCCATTATTAAGTGCTTAAGGAGGCGATACGTATGAATATGGATTTGATATGGATGCGATATAATTACGATTAGGTATAATTCATGACGGAGAAAATAAATAATTTTATGCAATTATACGCGTGTTTATATGTGTGTTTATTTTACCACTACGTAACTATGTAAACTCATTTTTAGTTTTCTTGGTTACTTAATGTTTACTCAGCTCCCCAAAAGATGGCACTGTGCAATGAGGGGCAATTAATTTACTGTCGTTTAATTTTGTTGTATTATTAAATCAACACAATTATTCAATTAAATTTGTTGATATCCGTACGATTGATTGAAATTTTAGAAAAGGGGTCTTCTAAACTTAGAGTTAATTTGGCAAAATCCTTCCTCGGTGGCTTATTTATGTCACATCGTATTAAATTCAGCGCCATCTGTTAGTTTACCAGGGTACTCAATAGTGTTAGCACATATTTAAAAAAGTTTGCCCCTCCTTCCTAAGTAGCGCCATACGATTTAGGGGCAAACTTAAGTCAATCGAGTGTTGTGGCTACCCCCCCCTTTTAGGGGTTGAATTTTTATAGCCTATAACCTGGCCGGGGATTTTCTCGACAGATTAGTAAAGTTTTCATCAAAATCCGTTCAGCCGTTTTCACGTGATGCGCGTTCAAATAAACAGACAAACAGATAAACAGATAAACAGACAAACAGACAAAAATTCTAAAAAGTGTTGGAACGTGCTCTGTTATCAATTCTAAGTCTCCCCAGCCAACTTTTTTTCAAATATCTTCCATGTACAGACTTTCGACCCTCTTCAGCTTTATTATATGTATAGATAGATGTGTGTAATTTTAAGTGTAAATTGTTCCCCAATAAATTGCATACCCTTTTCCCTTAATTACGAACAATATGTAATAGACTAAGCTTATTGGTTGAATAAAACAATTTCTCACTCATCAACAGCTACAGAGGCACCAGCCTCCTAACACTCTCCAAGTTTTCTTATAAACATACATATGTGTTTTTATTAAACTCCAACTACACTCCCGGTAATGGTGGTAGCGGTATCAAGAAGGTAATCTGCAGCAGCCAGCCAGCGTGTTCCAGCCATCGTGTACGAGTTCCTGACTTCGGAATCTGCGAGCCCCACAGTAACTACGCTCGACAGTACTTAAATGTCATAAATGTTGTTTTTATTTATTATTTAATGAAGAATGTATTATTAGAGATTCATCACGCTATTGTTGATAAACGTATAGAGTTAAACCAAGAAAAGTATGCAGCGATTTTGATAGCACACGCATTGCAAGTGTTATTTATTACGTCATAATTTCATAAAAGCTTGACGTTTAAAATAATACTTGCACCGCAAAATCGCTGCAGACTTTTCTTGGTCTAAGTGTAAGGCCTGAGTGGACTCGAGTTGAGCGTGCAGCGGGGCGGGGCGTGCGGCGTGCATGTTAAACAAATGCAAACGTATATGAGCGGCCTTAGTGCACGCTGCTCAAATCACTTGTGAGCCGGACGTCCACTCAGGCGTTACACTAACTCTATACGTTTATCAACAATTACGTGAATAACTTGATGAACACAAAACTAAATATAGTAACGCTGTTTTGTGTGGCTTGTTTTCGCCTCCATTATCAAATCAACTGAGAACTGATTCATAAATGACGACCGGTCTGGCCTAGTGGGTAGTACCCTGCCGATGAAGCCGATGGTCCCGGGTTCGAATCCTGGTAAGGGCATTTATTTGTATGATGATACAGATACTTGTTCCTGAGTCATGGTTGTTTTCTATGTATTTAAGTATTTATATATTATATATATCGTTGTCTGAGTACCCACAACACAAGCCTTCTTGAGCTTACCGTGGGGCTTAGTCAATTTGTGTAAAAATGTCCTATAATATTTATTTATTTATAAATTACTTTCATAAAAATTACATACATACATATCAAAATGTACATGAAGTTAAATAAAATTTTAAATACTTAACGGTTTAAACCGCATTTATAATTGGCCGTGCTAATTAACCCAATAAAAGTCGACAGCGTGAAAGCATTTCAATGTAATTGAAAATACGAACGGTTTGTTTCGATTATCGTTGACAAATTTAACTCACGGACTATAACCACCGTAAGTGACACTGGAAAATGAGTTAAAACTTGATATTTATTTCACGAGAATACGGTTCATAATTGAATGAGTTTTCGAATGTTATATCTTGTATGGTAAACACATAGAACGTGTTAAGCCTCACCAACTAAGCCATAAATATCGGAGCTCTGAATTATGGCCCAGTTCGACATACAGATTTAACACGTTCCGTTTCTGCCAGGCTTAATTCTGGACGAGAGAAGCTGTGGCAGGGTTACGACGATACAGCGAAGTAAGTAAAATATCTCCTGACTAGAAACAGACTATTTAGGAATAAGAGGAAAAGGGGACCAATTCAGTATCTCGGGCGTATACAAGTGTACCTACTCTGCTCTACCAACTTAGCTATCGATTAGCAAAAAGCTAAAATTAAGCTAACTTCTGCCAGAAATAAAAAGTACTTTCATGTCCAACTATCTATCTGTCAGCGGACTGTATCTCGTGAAGCGGAATACGTAAATAGTTGGCACAGTTGTTATTTTCTACTCTTGTACTAATACTTTGTTATCTAGTACAAAATCAGTGGAAACTCTGAAAGGGACTCGGAAACAGTGGTAGCACCCCTAGAGACTTTTGTTCAAGACTCTGAAATCTATAACATATCAAAATCTCAAGATATTTAACTGAAACCACATTTTCCATACTTTAGGTCCGAGGTCCTTTGTATGAAAATATAACGTTTATACACTCTCTCACGTTGCTCTGTTCAATTCAGTGCAAAGATAGCTTAGACGGACTCTGCTATTATTATTGCACTGGAAACTAGCTTGGCTAGACTTGGCATACTAGATTGCTTGGCATACATCACTGTTCACTCCGGTCACCGGCATACTAAACTAGACTCACCTAGTGTTCCGCTCACAATAAAATAGGTAAGTAAGGTAATCGTACTGGTGCTCGACGCGGTCCCAGTACATGTCAGAAACTTAAGTCATTGTCAATAGAGGTGTCAGGTGTCATCTATTGGGCATTAGCATGTCGAGCACTATTACGGTTACCTTAGTCACTGTTGCCGTATGTTGGGCTGTATGTATAGTCGATCCGAGCTAAATCTGCCCGGCCCGGACCCGATCGGTCTAACGTGAGTCATCCTTTAACCGTATCCACCGGTTCCCAGCGACCCAACTACCTCCGTAACAAATGTTTGCCCGCACAATAATAGTCATGTTTGCATTTTTTTATTAGGGCAACTTGGCAATAAAAACCGGCCAAGTGCGAGTCGGACTCGCGCACGAAGGGTTCCGTACCATTACGCAAAAACGGCAAAAAAAAACACGTTTGTTGTATGGGAGCCCTAAGTACTTAAACATTATATTGTGTTTTTAGTATTTGTTGTTATAGCGGCAACAGAAATACATCATCTGTGAAAATGTAAACTGCCTAGCTATCACCAAATCACGGTTCATGAGGTAGAGCCTGGTGACAGACAGACAGACAGACAGACAGACGGACAGACGCAGACGGACAGACGGACAGACGGACAGACGGACAGACGGACAGAAGGACAGATGGACAGACGGACAGCGGAGTCTTAGTAATAGGATCCCGTTTTTACCCTTTGGATACGGAACCCTGAAAAGTAACCCCCGCGGATAACCTGGCTGGACGCTCTCCGTTATTTTTTGTGCTCATAAAAATACTGTAAGCCTTTATAAGGCAGAGGGAATATATTCCGCATAATGATTTTGAACTTTATTTCAAAGTAATGGGGTTCAATTTTGCATAATTTCTAACACCTTATGGCCTGTTAAAGGGTTGAAATATAACTGGCGTAAAATAGTAATTTGTTATGTCGTGGTGTACAGTCAGCAGCAGAAGTTACTAAGCGGGCCAGGTGTTCAAAATGATCTTGACACGACTTAATTGTTAAGAGAATAAGAGCGTGTCAAGGTTATTTTGAACATCTCGCCCGTTTAGCAACTTTTGCTGCTGACTGCTACAGTCTGTACCTACCTAATAGTTATTTGTTACGAGGGGGCAAAGTTGTTGTTAAGTCGTACTAAATCTAAGTAAGCGAATTTGAATCACGAGCCAGCGAGTAAAAAACTTCGTTAGCTAGTTGACATTTTGAAAAGAGACTATTCTGAGACTAGTACAAATATGCGACAATCTTAATTTTTTACAGTATGTGTGGTACATAATTAGTAGTTATTTACAAGCCACCTTTAGCTCCGTAGCAAAAACCTATATTTGACAACTTATTTTTAAAGGCAACCTGTTGGATGCAGGTGGGCCACTAACCGCCGCGCCGGATTAATCTAGCCCCAGTTAGCCACAGCCGTATTAGCTCGTAGATTGCAAGTTGCTCATCACTAGAGAATATAGCGATAGAGACAATGTACGGAACTCTACGGTATGCTATGCGCACGTCTCTTTTTGCTTAGCTACCTTATTCTTTTATTATGACTTTCCTTTCCACTTTTTGCATATGTGGGTGTATCTATCTAATACCTTTAAACGAGCAATTCTTGTTTATTTATATAGGTATATTTCGGGGATCTCGGAAACGGCTCTAACGATTTCGATTGATTTTCGGGGGCGATATATATAGAGGTCTTATCTCTGGGAAAACGCGCATTTTTGAGTTTTATATGTTTTCCGAGCAAAACTCGGTCTCCCAGATATTGTAAATAATTAAACATCGAGGGTGTGTGCTGCCGTGACGTTGTAAGCATGTTTCTCGCTTGTTATGTTGGTGCGTATGTTATATATATAGTTGTAATATTATTGTAGTGAAATTGTTGTTACTTTGTAAGGCCATATGTTTTTATATGAACGTAAAAAACCTTTATCTTTGCAGATGCAGGTGGGCCGCTAACCGCCGCGCCGGATTAATCTGGCCCCGGATAGCCGCAGCCGTATTAGCTCGGAGATTGCACGTTACTGATCGTGTTTAAGTAGCAACAATATACGGCAGGCAAATTCTAATTGTAATTTCAGGTTATGAATTTGATCTAGATTTGTTATGGATATGATCTGTCAGTGTCAAAACTGGCATTTCTTCAGCCAGAAACGTCACCTTTGAAGTAGACGTTCTAACAAGTATGTAAGTGCGGAAGTGACGGGCATAGTGACAGGCGATAAAAATCGAACCATGCTGCCACCGCTGATTTCATAAAAATTTTTAAATGCTCATAACTCTTATAATAATTAATATCTGGGACACCAAGCTTTGCTCGGAAAACATATGAAAACTCAAAAATGCGCGTTTTCCCTGAGATAAGATCTAGCTAGATCGATTTCTATAGGTAGCAAAATAGAAATCGTTAAAACCGTTTCCGAGATCCCCGAAATATATATTATATTTATTATACAAAAAGAATTGCTCCTTTAAAGGTATAAATAAATTCGAAAAAAATAAAACGTAGGGACATAGCTGTGGATGACGTACAATAAATTGTCTGTAAATATTTTCAATAATGTTAATCTCCAGAGGAAAATGAGGACTACGTTTGTATGAAAAGGCGATTTCGCACGGGTCCTCCACTTTCGTATTAAACCCAGACAGATAGGCGGCCGCCCGCAGCTGTATTAGCTCGTAGATTGGACGTTGCTGGGCACAGCGACACAGAATTGTGGTCATTCTGGTATTGATCCTAACTCGATCTGATTGGAATCAGATTTCGAAAATACTCCGTTTAGGATCACTTTGCATCGATTTGGCTGCGACTATGAATCGCAGCGCCACTATATAGGGTCATTGCGCTAGTTTCCGTCCATGCTCTAGTTTTTGTCCACTTGACGGATTAGCACATAATATATTTTTATTTTTAATTTAGATATATTGTTTAGACATTAAGGATTGCAATAAGTCCAAATATGTGCAGCAATGTATGTTTATATTCAAATTAAGTCAAGTTGACAAAAACTACAGCTGTAGGGCTACGATGGTCGCTTTTTATCATCTGCCTTTTTTTTGACGGAGTGGGAATGCATTTATGCACGATGTGTGGGACTCGCCGCTCCTTTCCCCTCTCCTGGCAAGAGAGGGGGAGAATTTGGCCCTACCCACTAAACCCACTCCGGCGTTTCACCCTTTATGCCGTTCGTGAGGGCGCACTGGGATCGACTGGGATGACATTCCACCACGGCGCGCTTCGGCGGCTCACAATGGGGGAGGATCAGAAACGCTTGATCCCCCCCTCCTCCGACGACGTAGTGTATGGGACCGTGCAATGCGGGTACGGTACCCGCTGACCCTACTGGGGCTCGAGGCGAGCATACGCTCTTTGCCTTCGACCCTGCCGTCTACGTCGGAGAGGCAGCGCGTCAGCAACCGCTTCTCGCACCCTCTCCGCCTCCTCCTTCTGTGACATGGTTTCTTCGCAGAAGGAGGCCACCGCTTCCCATTTCCTCTCGCTGCCACGTTCTAAAAAGTATGAAAGTGCGAAAGTGAGGCATGACATGACAGGTGATAAAAATTCGGCCACGATATCCGTGCTGGACGAAAACTGAAATTTTCACTTACGAGTTTAATGTTTACGGTGACGCTTCTTTCTAATACCTACCTAATTTAGAAAATATTTTTTTTTTAAACAATTATGGCCTGGATGCGAGTCCTTTAAGCCATTAGAAAATAAAATGTTAAAACGTTTTGAAGGACTTTTATGACTGAGAACGTGTCAAAAGCGGTAAAACGCTTTTACTGTCGCAATAAAGATTGCTTTTACGAAATATTTCAACAATGTTTTACACGTGTGTAGGTACTTATCAAAATGAATAGTACCGTTTGAAAATGTACATTGAAGGAAATTACTAGAAAATGTTTGAAAAGAAACATAATTTCTTAGCTAATAAGATTGTTTATGGGTAGGTATTAAATAAAATCGTTATGCTTAATAAAATAGGGCTTAGGTGCTTAGAAGTAAATTAATACTGTATGTTTGCAAAAGCTATTAGACCGGGAGATAGTGACACATTTTACTGGGTCATTTGTACCAGTATGGCGGTTCGTCAGGGGTTTAAGCATGTAATGAAGGAAAGAAAATGCTATGACCATAGCGCTGGTACCGGCGGCCCAATCGGGTGGGCGTTAGTCGAACGTGTCGGATAAAATACGAGTGTCGAACGATTTGTTCCACAAATATCCTCGTATTTTCCGATAGTCCATAAAAAAGAAGTAGGCGGTAGCGTAATGCCATACTTCTCCGGTGTGACTTAC
This sequence comes from Cydia splendana, assembly GCF_910591565.1. Lineage (NCBI taxonomy): Eukaryota > Metazoa > Arthropoda > Insecta > Lepidoptera > Tortricidae > Cydia > Cydia splendana. The sequence goes on along the minus strand of NC_085965.1, from coordinate 2,753,269 downwards.
AGCCCGCCATACTGAGGCGAACACGTTAATTAAAAAAAAACAATTCAACCATTTGTGCCAAGCTAATTTTTGCACAGGTGATCATCGTCGAGCAGCCATTCTTGGACATCACCATGCCATACTTTTCGGATGGTTCCAAATGCCCGCCATACCGCCGCAAGGGAGTTAATTTTTTTTTATTGCTAAACGATTTGTACCATCTTGAATTTTTTTTTCAACACTTTCTGTGTGATCATAAATAGAAATCTCATAATGCCATACCTGTAGGAGGTGGCAAATGTGCACAATATTTTTTTTTTTATTGTAAGATTTTATTCGTATTTTTGACGATTTGTACCAGTATGGCACTAATTTTTCCTGAAAGTTTAAGTTTTACCGAATATAAATCCAAAATTTCAAAGACGTAGGTGGCGGCAATCTTGTCTTATAACTATATAATTATGTTGAATAATATTGTACGGCTACCACCGCTCGAACGATTTCTCGAATCATAGAGATCTCGGCTCATCTTGCTGTAAACCTCCATTCACCATTAAATTACATCAAATCTACCACTGTGTTGCCAGTAAAATGAAACGTTTTATTAATAGTAAATATATAGCTGGTCAAGCAGATCTTGTCAGTAGAAATCCGCGGCAAATTTGAAAAATGTAGGCGCGAAGGGATATCATCCCATAGAAAATTTGAATTTCGCGCCTTTTTTTACTGACAAGATCTGCTTGACCAGCTATATTATCGGCGGAAGAATGCACATAAGTAAATAACTTACTACTAATTAAAAATACAATATTTAAATGCTTATTTTAAATAATCAGTCTTCTAAAAAGCTGTCCCATTAATTAATATTGAATTATAACTATTTTGAGGTAGAAAAGTTCGTATTGAATTGGTAATACTTCAGGTCCTTAGAGAATATAACCAACGATCGATTTTTGCACTCAGAAAAAAATATCGACTCGAAAAATGTGGATAATTAAAAAAAGAGCTAAATCGTGAATAAAAATCAATATTTTTCTTGCATTCCAACGTTGCGAACTTCAGCATCATGGGCTACTTCGAAAAATGGTTTCAATATTGTATTGGTTGTCGACATAGAGCGAGAGTGGAACCTCCAGCCCCCTGGTTACGGTATAGGCTAATTTTTCAACACTAAAAAAACCCTGTAGAAAATAAATTTTTCGAGGGTGGCACCACCTTGGCACTTCACCATAAGTACGGTGTAATTTTCCCAAACGTTTTTTTTCCAACGTTCGTAAATTTAAAATGCCATACTGTAACAATTCGTTCCATTTTTTTTAAATTCATATCTTGCTTGAGTGTGACAATCTTCCGCCCCATGGTAACAGTATGGGATATTTTTTTTTAGGTAGAATTTTACCCAAACGATCCGGATACAAAGATGCCATACTGTAACAAATGATTTTATGTCTTGTACTTTGAAAACCCGTCGAAATATCAACTTTTTCAAGTATGGTGCCCCTTTTTCCCCCTATTAGAAGTATGGCAAATACAATAATGGTCACATTGCATCATCTAATTTCCAAAAATCCAAATGCCATACTGGTACAAATCGTCAATTTTTTTTTATTTTTTAAGTCTTGGCTTAAGTCTCACAGTCGTCCGCCCCGTAGTTATAATCCGGAATAATTTTTTTTAGGTATAATAGGCCTGATGACAAATTTTGAAATCCCTTTTATTATTGTCGGTACACTTGTATTGGTTCCGAAAAACACAATATTTCAGCTATACTCATAAGATTTAACATAGATAATTGCATTTTATTATAGCTAGTTTAAACTTCGCGCGAAAACGCCTCGCATGCCATTTGTGACGTCATTATTTAGTTGGTGGTAGGGTGGTAGACATTGTTTACATACTTACAGTTACGAATTTCCCTTGAATCCGAATGATATTGTTAATTCAGCACCATATATTACGATTAGGGATGATAAATACATTACAACAATTTATCACAATAACTCATTTTACACAAAAACTCTCACACGGTTGCAGTTTAAGATGAATTATTTAGATACATGTAAATTTTGAGTGAAAATCACCGAGCGCCGGTTTTACTTTTTAATTTTTCATTTTTTCTAATTACGACAGCCAACATGGCAATGATAGTTCCATTCAGCCAAATAATTAAAAAAGTTTGTTGTTGAAATATCGTATTATTTAGCATTTTATTTAAATAATAACAAATAGATATCTATTTTATATCGTGTAATAATATTTATTGGACGTAATAAATGTTTAGGGGCGAAATATTTTTTTTTTGCACCTTTCGAACTCTTTGGTGAGGACGTATAGATTTCGGTCAATGAGGTTGTCTATGTTGCTCTAAGAAATATGTTATGGATTGATGACGTCACTGTTTGGAACGCTTCTGATTGGCGTTTCAGTAATAATGGCCGATTGGAGAATTTTGCACTTTTATTTTATTGAATATCTTAATAATCCTTCAGTTTATACTGAGATTGGGCCATTTTTTAGAATCATATTAACATATATGTTTCTTTGAAACCATTATTTCCATGATTCTTTGTTACTTGCAACAGGCCTATTGTATCCAATCAAACAGAATATGATGATGCCATGTTGTAAAAAATTATTTTACGTATTGTATAGTCGTATTTTTGAAACGTGTCGATTAAATAAGTTTTTCAAGTATGGCAGCACTTTTTCCCCCTACTATAAGTATGCCAATTATAATAACGGTCACATTTTATCAAATACTCTCCAAAAATTTTAATGCAATACTGGTACAAATCGTTTAGCAAAAAAAAAAAATTAACTTCCGTGCGGCGGTATGGCGGGCATTTGGAACCGTCCGAAGAGTATGGCATGGTGATGTCCATGAATGGCTGCTCGACGATGATCACCTGTGCAAAAATTAGCTTGGCACAAATGGTTGAATTTTTATTTTTATTAACGTGTTCGCCTCAGTATGGCGGGCTGTAAGTCACACCGGAGAAGTATGGCATTACGCTACCGCCTACTTCTTTTTTATGGACTATCGGAAAATACGAGGATATTTGTGGAACAAATCGTTCGACACTCGTATTTTATCCGACACGTTCGACTAACGCCCACGCGATTGGGCCGCCGGTACCAGCGCTATGGTCATAGCATTTTCTTTCCTTCATTACATGCTTAGACCCCTGACGAAATGCCATACTGGTACAAATGACCCAGTAAAATGTGTCACTATCTCCCGGTCTATATGTATGGAAATGAAAGCTTTACTTTATCCTAGACATATCTCTTCAATTCAATATTATTTTCATCTAATTCGAACTGCATTTATTTGCCACTTCACAGTATGTAAGTACTGAAAAAGAAAAAGATTTTTGCTTATAATATTGATAGGTATAAATTACAAAGGGTTTAAATAACGGTCGAGATGGTATCAGGCATTTAGGGGTCATTCTCACAAAATATATCTGCGGTCTAACTGCCGCGGCATGTGCTTGATTTGTTGATAAAACACATAAATCACTATATATATGCTTTTAAGATTTGAGGAGTTCCCTCGATTCCTCATGGGTCCCATCATCAGAACTGGGTTTTGACAAAAACGGGACCAATCTGTATGCATATTTATACATACGATCAAAAAAATAATTTTCAAAATCGGTCCAGTAATGACGGAGATATGGAGTAACAAATATAAAAAAAAATCACAATCGAATCTCCTCCTTTTGAGATGAGGGCGCCACTTTCTACGTAGCTGTCACATTTTTGACGTAAAATGCTTACACATGGCAACAATTTATAGTCTGTCAAGCCATATCCGTCAGTAGAAAAAAGCGGCTAAAAAATGTAGGCACGAAGGGTTATCGTCCCATAGAAAATTTGAATATCGCGCCTTTTTCTACTGATGACAAACTTGTTTGACCGACTATAGTATGGACATTTTACAGTTCCATTTTATTTTATTTCTACTATTTTATGTCCCACTATAGGCGGCAATGGATCAAAAATCGCGTGGATATAGATGGTCAAGCAAATCTTGTCAGTAGAAAAAGCCGCGGCCCATACAAAATGTATGAAAAGAGTCGTGGCAATAGGCCTGTTGCAAGTAACAAAGAATCATGGAAATAATGGTTTCAAAGAAACATATATGTTAATATGATTCTAAAAAATGGCCCAATCTCAGTATAAACTGAAGGATTATTAAGATATTCAATAAAATAAAAGTGCAAAATTCTCCAATCGGCCATTATTACTGAAACGCCAATCAGAAGCGTTCCAAACAGTGACGTCATCAATCCATAACATATTTCTTAGAGCAACATAGACAACCTCATTGACCGAAATCTATACGTCCTCACCAAAGAGTTCGAAAGGTGCAAAAAAAAAATATTTCGCCCCTAAACATTTATTACGTCCAATAAATATTATTACACGATATAAAATAGATATCTATTTGTTATTATTTAAATAAAATGCTAAATAATACGATATTTCAACAACAAACTTTTTTAATTATTTGGCTGAATGGAACTATCATTGCCATGTTGGCTGTCGTAATTAGAAAAAATGAAAAATTAAAAAGTAAAACCGGCGCTCGGTGATTTTCACTCAAAATTTACATGTATCTAAATAATTCATCTTAAACTGCAACCGTGTGAGAGTTTTTGTGTAAAATGAGTTATTGTGATAAATTGTTGTAATGTATTTATCATCCCTAATCGTAATATATGGTGCTGAATTAACAATATCATTCGGATTCAAGGGAAATTCGTAACTGTAAGTATGTAAACAATGTCTACCACCCTACCACCAACTAAATAATGACGTCACAAATGGCATGCGAGGCGTTTTCGCGCGAAGTTTAAACTAGCTATAATAAAATGCAATTATCTATGTTAAATCTTATGAGTATAGCTGAAATATTGTGTTTTTCGGAACCAATACAAGTGTACCGACAATAATAAAAGGGATTTCAAAATTTGTCATCAGGCCTATTAGACGCGACCGCAGACATATTCTCAGAGAATGACCCAACACTGTTGACACTCGAACGACACCCAAAACATCTACGTATGGTGTGACGTTTACACAATAAAAGAGCAATGCGAACTACCTGCAAGTCGATACTCTGTTGTCAACCATCATGTGTGGTGTGTGTGCAACGCCACACTCACACTCTCTTACCGTAGCGCCGTAGCCTTATCGAACGAGCGAGCGAAGCGAACGAAGTTCTTACATTCGACTTGGGACACGCGGCTGGCTAGGGGCACGCCCCGGCATTTCGATGTTATTAAGCTGAACTATCAGATGATAGTTTGATACTCAAGAACTTAAGTAAATTTGTTCTAATTTAAATTAAATTGGGTAAACGTGTAGTTGAGGGCATTATATTTTAGTCATTAAATTATGAGAAGGCTCGATCAAGGGGTTATTGAGCTAGAAGAGCTTAGAACGCTAAAAAGCTATTTGTGAGGGGTCTTGCTATTCTGGTCATCTTTTTGCAAGAAAGTATGGTCGAGTTTGGTATCAAATGAAAGTGCTCGGCTTGCACTTTTATAATATCGTTTTTAAATTTACCATTTTGAAATAATTAGCAAGATAAAAAAAAACATAATATAGGTATTTGACATTTGACAGGAAATATTTCGGCTTACCACAGATACAGTATCAGTTAAGGGCTCCACAGACCTTGTAATATATACTTGGTCAAGCAGATCTTGTCAGTAGAAAAAGGCGGCAAATTTGAAAAATGTAGGCGCGAAGGGATATCGTCTCATAGAAAATATGAATTTCGCGCCTTTTTCTACTGACAAGATTTGCTTGACCATCTATATCCACGCGATTTTTGATCCATTGCCGCCTATAGTGGGACATAAAATAGTAGAAATAAAATAAAATGGAACTGTAAAATTTCCATACTATAGTCGGTCAAACAAGTTTGTCAGTAGAAAAAGGCGCGATATTCAAATTTTCTATGGGACGATAACCCTTCGTGCCTACAATTTTTAGCCGCTTTTTTCTACTGACGGAAATGGCTTGACAGACTATAAATTGGTGCCATGTGTAAGCATTTTACGTCAAAAATGTGACAGCTACGTAGAAAGTGGCGCCCTCATTTATTAACCGACTTCCAAATCTCAAAAGGAGGAGATTCGATTGTGATTTTTTTTATATTTGTTACTCCATATCGCCGTCATTACTGGACCGATTTTGAAAATTATTTTTTTGATTGTATGTATAAATATGCATACAGATTGGTCCCGTTTTTGTCAAAACCCAGTTCTGATGATGGGATCCATGAGGAATCGAGGGAACTCCTCAAATCTTAAAGGCATGCGTATAGAGATTTTTGTATTTTCATCAGAAAATCAAGCATTTTCATTAAAAACTGTCGCAGTTGATAAAGTGGAACTGCTGATGATGATCAGAACGGAACTCTTCAACGACGCATAGTTCACGTTTGGCGATTTGTCCTCTTCGTTATGTTTGTTAAGCAAGTTAAGTTTTTAAGCCACATTTTCGTCAAGCTCGAGGCCTGATGATGGTATCCATGAGGAATTGAGGGAACTCCTCAAATCTTAAAGGCATGCGCATAGAGATTTGTGTATTTTCATCAGAAAATCAAGAATTTACATTAAAAACTTTCGCATGTGATGAAGTGGAACTGCTGATGATGATCAGAACAGAACTCTTCAATGACTACACGTTTGGCGGTTTCGAACAGAACCGAAAAAAAGTGGGTTAGGTTAGGTTAGAACTGCGAGCCTTACAGAAATGAAATGCTACTAGAAAAGTGGTTTTGGTTAGGTTCAAACTGCAATCCTCACAGAACCGAACTGCTATCAGAGAAGTGGGTTCGTGAGGCTAAAACTGCGACCCTTACAGAAACGAAATGCTACCTACTAAGAAAAGTGGGTGGTTTTACCTCCTTTTCTACATAGTGCACCATCTATGTACAATAATCTTTCACCGGCCCCCATAGAAGTCGGTTTTTTTTTCTTGTAAATTATTTTCTACTATTTTATGTCGTACTATACGAGTAAGTAGGTGCAACAAAGTCAATCACTCTATATAATTTTTGGCAAACCGCGAGTTCTCAGTTCGGGGCGAACTACTAGTATATATATATATATATTTAACACACAGCAAGTGGACAGGTCGCAAAGCACACGACTGACAAGCTGAGTTTTATTTACGACCTTGTAATACAACGGAACTTAGACGTCACATATAGTAATGTCGCTTCAATAAACAGGCTTATAAATCCGCGGCTCGCATCACGCCACACATCTAGCGCACTCGAAGCCGCAATTTAGTTTGCGGTTTCCGCTGACAACGTGCTTGTTGTGTTGTAGTCGAACCCCGGAATCCGGTAAACCTAGGTTTACCTAGCCCAGCGGCGGTAGCACACAATTTTTATCGCATGTCACCGTGCCTGTCACGTTCTAACAAGTTTGCAAGTGCGAAAGGGACAAGCATAGTGACGCCAAGATGAAAATCGTGCATCGATAAACGCCAAACGAAAAGAAAAATATGTATGGGTATGACGGACTACGAAAAATCACGGTATTTCCCTACATTATTAAAGTGTCGATTGACGTTTCTATCAAATATTGGCTAGGCCCCCTGGTGTAGCAGCGCAACGTGCTCCTTCTTCAGTCTCAGAAACTATGGTGTTCTTGTAAGGACCATACACACACACACCTAACATAGTTTTTTAAGTATTTCCTAATGTTACTATTAACATATTTAATTAGACTTTAGTTAATTTTAATTTTATTGTAGTTATTTTATTGTATAATATATGGAATGTAAATTTTATTCTGAAATAAATTACATGTATTTGAATTTGAATTATAGCTAAAGTTCTTACTTTAGGTATGTGCCCATGGTGTCGTGTGGGGGTCTCTATTGTTTCCCAAATAGTTTTAAGTCATAATGTATTGTTTGTCCGAATTTTCGTTAGTCATAATTGGTTTTTCTCAGAAATGCGTAACTTTTCAGGATTGCCATAAAACAAACCTAACCTAACCTATCTACAGAATAATCTTACGAAAATCCTGAAAAGTTAACGGTTTCAGTTTTATGACTAACGATAATATGACAAACAATACATTATGACTTAAAACTTTATGGGAAACAAAGGGACCCCGTCGTGGGGCCCCCAAAAATCCCAGCTGATAAGTAGTTTTATATTTCGGGGGTTGAGTGTTAAAGTCGGTTGATTTAAGCAAACTGAGTCTGACTAATGGTCGGTCACCAAACCGTCTGTAAATGTTGTCACCATACGTTAAAATCTGCAGGCCTATTATGGATGGCTTTATCCACGTGACAAAACATCCGTCACTTTTTAACAGAGCGCGATTTAAAGTGACGGATACCGTTTTATCACGCTGTCACGTAGACAAGAACGACCATCATTACCATACTGATGTATAACAAGTTTGACAGTTCACAGTTACGAAGTAACTAATTAATAATCAGTGGTTCATCGTGCGTAGACGTGCATGTGCACGTGAGCTAAAATGTTAGAGCCGTGCACACACTAATGGTAGCGGTGTCTCTCATAAGAAACTATATATATTACAACGCGCATGCATCCGGTGTGGACAGGCCTTTTACTTTAATCAGTTCATTATTTACTGTACGCGATGCCACCCTTGTGCTAGTATAGGTTCTTATTAGGCAAACCTCAAGTTCACCTAGCCAACCTCAGAATGCCCAAGTTTCGGGGTTTGACTACAACATCTGTCTAATTTCTGTGTAACTCCTCTGTAATGGATTATACCTCAGGGCTTACAATTATGTTTATTATAATCGAGTGAATTATTGAGTTTGGAAACTAGTTGCCCGTGAACACCACTACAAGTATTTATCATGGTTCATGATAATTTATATCGCTGATAAAGAGACAAATATATTGGTATTATTTGAGTGGTAATGTGAGTAGGTATTATACATTGCGCTTGTTAAATACATTTGCTTGTATTCGCATTGAAATATTTTTTTATCGACGTGACAAGCTTGACTTAAGGTGACATTCGGAGCTGCTGCAATACTGTTGCTACATTACTGCTGCGGCCTTGATGTCACCGCCTTATCTGTCAATTGTTAGAAAATAAAACAAAATTATAGGTACATTTTATTATATTTGAGCAATATTTGAGACAAACTCAGATCAACATCATTCTAACCAGGCGAAATGTATTAAAACAGGCCTAGAAAAAGTTATTCATAATAACTTCAACTCTCACGATATGGCTAAGCCTGTACCTATATGAAAAAACCGGACAAGTGCGAGTCGGTTTCGCCCACCGAGGGTTATGTACTTTTTAGTATTTGTTGTTAATAGCGGTAAGAGAAATACATCATCTGTGAAAATTTCAAATGTCTATGTATATCACGGTTCATAAGATACAGCCTGGTGGCAGTGGCGTGCACAGAGATTTGAGACTAGGTAGGCAAAATTATATCAGAAAACCCGGCAAGTGCGAGTCGGACTCGCGCACGAAGGGTTCCGTACCATAATGCAAAAAAAGGCAAAAAAAAAACGGTCACCCATCCAAGTACTGACCCCGCCCGACGTTGCTTAACTTCGGTCAAAAATCACGTTTGTTGTATGGGAGCCCCACTTAAATCTTTATTTTATTCTGTTTTTAGTGTTTGTTGTTATAGCGGCAACAGAAATACATCTGTGAAAATTTCAACTGCTATCACGGTTCGTGAGATACAGCCTGATGACAGACGGACGGACGGACGCACGGACGGACAGCAGAGTCTTAGTAATAGAGTCCCGTTTTACCCTTTGGGTACGGAACCCTAAAAAATGAGAGCTACTAACTCACCAAAAAAATTGCGTGATGGTTTTCATTTTGTTGTCAAGTCTTTTCAATTATTTCTTTTTTTTTGGCTAAACGAACGCTTTGAAAACGCATCATTTTTAATAGTTTGCACACAAACACCCACCGTACAACTTTCACAGTTAAAATTATCCATTTTTTCACTAATCGCACTTTATAATTTCCGGCAACTGTTAACTGTTATCTCATAAACTCACCAAAACAAACAAACAATGGCGACCGAATAAAAAATGTAAATAAACTTAACCAAATACTGTAAACGAATAAAAAAATAGTCTCGTATTTGCACTAAATTACCATAGCAAATGCTACTTTTTAAAATAGTCACGTAAACATCGGAACTATTCGGAAACTTTCGGGCGTCATTCGTTTAGGTTTGGTACGAAAGACACTGCCTATTGCGTCTAAATGTGTGCGTTACTTGTATAATTGTGTGCTCGTACTTATAGGAAGGCCCACTACACTGTAACCGCGTAACGACGACTCACGGAGAGGCACACATAGAAAGATTTAGACGGAAATGTTTTCTGTCTTTGCCGTGCAAGGCACGTAGCGGCGCTAGTGCCGCGTGGTGTAAACTTCGTCGCGTAGAATTATATAATGATGACTTGATGACAAAGCTTAACCGGTAGATGGAGCGCTTATTAATTTTTAGAATGTTTTAAGTTATATCGATTACTGATAGTACGATCAAGTATACATTAAATTAAGTAGTTTAAGAGGATAGACATCGGAATTATAGTAGGGTAGGCAGTGCCTTTTTGCCTTTATGAAGTGCACGCCACTGCCTGGTGGCAGACAGACAGACGGGCATTGGAGTCTTAGTAATAGAGTCCCGTTTTTACCCTTTGGGTACGGAACCCTAAAAAGAAGGTACAATTTTTTTACTACAATGCAATGTCGTTAACCCTGTTTCTCCTAAAATATCTTCGATTTCCCTAAATAGTGAATTCAGCTCCAGCTTAGAAACTAACACAGTTAACTAACTAAAGGCACATTTACCTATTCCGTGTGCCTTGCTGTTTGGATGCCGGAAACTTAATCGTTGGCTCCACTTTTGGGCTAAATACAGAACTCTAATACGTGTAGAACTTTGAAATGTTAGTTAAATACTAAGCAGAGAGTTGCAAGGCCTAGAATATTACGTAGGCAATTATCAATATCATGCGCTAGTTTCTGCCCGATTCTAACAATTTGAGACTTTATTCACAAAATACAAAAAAAATATACATTCCTCACACATTTCCGATTTCTTAATATCTAAAAATGTACTTATAAAATCAAGCACAAATAAATAAAAAGTAACTAAAAACGTTCCCCAGATCTGTTCCCTGCTGAAGGGTGCCCATAATGCTGGCCACATTCCCCCGCTATAAATGGCAATGCTGATTCTGTGGCCAAGGAATGCCTAGGGTCTCTAATAGTGTCCAGGAGCATTTTTTATTTCAAATCTTTACTTAAAATTTATAGTTTACTTAAACCAAAAAGAATAGATAGTATAGAGGGGTCCTGTCATTGTAAATTTTGTAGTCACTGTAAATTTACTGCCATCTATCGACACACGACTAAAACTCAAATTGAAAACGTATAAAGTTATCAAAAAATGTATATATATGGATAAATGATTTTATTATTTTTATATCATTTTGATCCATGTTCATTCACTGATATCTATGTGTTAAAATTGTTAAATACTTATGAAACGGTGTCGTCACGCCATCTAGCCGAGGATAGGCTAAAGGTGTGTGCGGCATCTATTCGAGAATGACTTTTACTTGAATTCCGAGGCACGTTTTTTCCTTAGACTTTATTCGTCTTATACGAAGTTACATATGTCTTTGCTTAAACTATAAATAAGTATAAATAAGTCACGCCTAAACAAAGATAATTCAAGTTAATTTTGGACACACAATACACCTTGCTTGGTCAATTGCCTTTAAAAGTTATCAAGTTTCCATGCTCTTGAGTGTATTAAACAGTTTCAGTTAGAACGTGATACGCTCGCCAGGAGGTAGATTAGTTTATTAATCTTGGCTTGATTTTCCGCATTGTACAATTTGTACGGTCGGAATAACCAACCGCATACTAACAACCGTAGCTCGAGTATACTTCGGTACCATAAGCTGCTGGGGTGCGAAACTTCTCCCTTCGGGCAAACTCGGCTTCGTTCGGCTCAGCATTGCTCCGACCAATTATTGGGGTTGATACAACTTGACATCCCTTTGCGTGCATGACCACAGATATGATAATAGCTTGAATTTTGACAACCCTAAATAGCAGAAAGGGATAGTGCCATATATTAGAAAGGGGCAGTATGATGATATTCTGTGCCCTAAGACCACCCAACTATAGTCCAAAATGGGACAGAGAGAAAGAGCATACCTCTACTCTCATCTTGAAGAACGGCAACAACCTCTAGTGTTGAAGATGTCCATGGAAGACAGTAATTGCTTACCTTCAAGCGGTTCGTCGGCTTGTTTGCCTCCTACGTCATTAAAAACAAAGAGGTGTCACATAAATAGGTGAGTCGTAAAAATTCAGATTATGTATTTATTAACCGAAATTGCCTCTATTTGCCGAGTGGTATCCATATCTGCAGCATTAATACGTCGCTATAAAATTTAACCACCCCGTTGTTTACGCAAACGTTTCCCAAATGTGTGAGACACGCCATTATCTTAGCTAATGCAAGTTGCAAGCACCGGCAGCGGGGGGGTTAATCGGGTAAGTTGCGAACCTTTGGAATAGCGGAGTGCTATTGCATTCACTAGCGCGTACAGGTTAAGGATGACTCACGCTAAGCCGGGCCGGGGCCCAAATACTAAAAACAAAATAAAATAAATATTTAAATGGGGCTCCCAGCTCCCATACAACCAACGTGATTTTTTTGCTTAATGGTACGGAACCCTTCGTGCGCGAGTCCGACTCGCACTTGGCCGGTTTTTATTAGAGAATGGTAAATACTTTATGACGCGTAGTCTGAACAGGTATATTTTAATACTTACTGTCCTAAATACAATGAGGCATGTGAGGAATAATGGACGAATGGACGCTAAAATTTATGATTTTATTAAATAAAGTTGTTAACCTTATTTATTAATTTCAGAATAACAAATATTAAGCAAGAACAAAGGCAATAGAAAGTGACCTTTTCTATTGAAATTTCAGTATAAAGTAACCCGGTCTTTCAAATGTATATATTAGGTTTACACTGTGGTTTGCCCTATTGTTCGAAACGCCCACACTCGCTAAGAAATGAGAATACTGCAAGGTCGTATTAAACTAATAAAGGCGGTACAAGGACTTAACCCTTTCTTTACTTGGAATAATAAGGAACTAAGTGTATACCTATCGAATGACGTTTAATGCCTTTGAACGCGTGAAGGGTTGAAGTTTTGCATGGAAATGTTGGATTATAAAATTTTAGTTCCGCTAAGGCGTGTATAGCGTACATTGTATATGAGTTGATGTAGAGATGTAGTGCAAATAGATAACATCGTGATATACTGAAGGAAAGGAGAGGTAGGTTAAAGGTTAAAAGGTATATGTATAAGCAAACCCCCGTTTGAAGGTTTCGATTTGCTTTGACGTCTAAAAGTGCGAGGACAAAATATAATATATGTAGATAAAATTATAGTGAGAATTTACTAGTGATCGCAATACTCTTCTAGATGGAGCATTTAAGACACCTAACTTGTGATGAACTGGTGAACGTCATGTCATGACATATATGTAAATGTACCTACTGCCTGTGTACAGTCGCCATCAGATATATCGGAGCGGCCAAGGTGTTCACAATATCTGAACACGCGCTCTAACGCCCTGACAATAGAGGCGTGTTCCGATATTTGTGAGCACCTTGGCCGCTCCGATATATCTGATGGCGACTGTACTCCAACTTCCAATAGAGGGAAAAACATTACTGTCAGGAATGTACAGTACGGTTACCATCAGTTTGTCACTGACATAAACGCCGTCGAGAACGTAATTTACTGTCTATACATCCCGTTTGCACTAATATGCGAGTGCGAGCGAGATGTATAGAAAGTAAATTACGTTCTCGACGGCGTTTATGTTAGTGACAAACTGATGGTAACCGTACAGGGCGGGAGGGCGCCTCGTGTTATTAGGCATACCTATCGTAATAGTATAATACAAATGGAACTTCACTTACAGGTAAGTTCCTTTAATGTATAATGTAAATATTATTTAATTGTGGCATAAAATGGCTTAATGTAGGTGGGGATTGCAGTGTTGTACTTTACTAGAATGTACAAACTTTTCTGTTTTTTAGGGTTCCGTACCCAAAGGTTAAAACGGGACCCTATTACTAAGACTCCGCTGTCCGTCCGTCCGTCCGTCTGTCACCAGGCTGTATCTCACGAACCGTGATAGCTAGACAGTTGAAATTTTCACAGATGATGTATTTCTGTTGCCGCTATAACAACAAATACTAAAAAGTACGGATCCCTCGGTGGGCGAGTCCGACTCGCACTTGTCCGGTTTTTATTAAATAATTTTATCCGGCTTGGTTTCCACTGGAATAAAAGGGTCTTCGAAAATGTTAGTAAGTAACATAATAGTTTTCCATATCTCTAAAAATAGGCCAAGTGATAAATAAAAACATAATTATTTAGACCTGTTGTCTGCCTCCGCCCTTTAATCAATAATCTATAAGTATATTTTACTGAGGTTTGCCGATAAAGATGATTCATTCATTCTATTTTCCTTCCCTAGAATACCTTGTCTATACAGGGTGTACTCGTTAAGTGTAGCCAGGCGATAATTCCGTAAATATAACAGATATCAGAAAACTTTAAATTAATATCGAAAGTGCATTACCCAATGAGTAATATTACCTTAATAACTTTTTTAAAATAAAAGCAGAAATATCCCAAACATTAACTTCAAACCCTCCCAAACATTTAGTACGACGACTCACCCCTCAAAGAACGTCGGTGTCGTAAGAGATAAAACTGCTTGAGATTCATTATTTGCAATAATAAACTGTAATAAAATAATGAAACTACCGTTTATGAAAAATAAATCTAACATTTACTTTATAAGGAAAAACATTTTTTGTTTACACTAGTTGCTCGAAGTGACGCCCTTCTTGTGCGATACATTGACGGGCCCTCTTAAATGTTTCTAAATGAACTTTTCTTAAAATTTGCGATGTAATAAAAAAAATTGTTAGATTTATTATTTCACAAACGGTAGTTTTATTATTTTATTATAGTTTATTATCGCAAATAATGAATCTCAAGCAGTTTTATCTCTTATGTCACCGAACGTTCTTTGAGAGGTGAGTCATCGTACTAAATGTATGGGAGGGTTTGAAGTTAATGTTTGGGATATTTCTGCTTTTATTTGAAAAAAAGTTATTAATGTAATTTTATTCATTGGGTAACGCACTTTCGATATCAATTTGAAGTTTTCTGATATCTGTTATATTTACGGAATTATCGCCTGGCTACACTTAACGATTACACCCTGTATGTATAAGTATATCTAGTCTAAGTTCGGCTCAGGGGTATCATATAAGTTTGAAGTTTCACTCGACGTCGTTTCAAGTTTTATGTAGGTACCTACTGAGGGCCTACCGCCAACCACGTTCGACGTGTTGCCTCCCTATCACACTTACGTACGAATTTACAAGTGCGACAGAGGGGCAACACGTCGAACGTTCGCGGCAGGTCTTCTGAGGTTATTTGAATATCAAATATTCCTTTCACGTTTTATTGATTGATCTTTATTAAATTCATTCTGTATTGATGTTGAATATGCATTTGTGTGCCGTTTTGCTCAATCAGTAATTGAAAAAGCGTAAATATCAACTTTAATTTAATAAAAAGTGTATGGAAGAAAATATCGGCATAAATACGTTTATTTGAGTCACCAGCCGGCCTAGCCAAGGTTACAATCGCTATCGCTTCGACAACGAAAAGCTTTATGTCTCTCTATCACTCTTCCATATTAGTGCGACAGTGACAGTTGCATTTCGATCGCTACGGAGCGTAAGCGATTGGCATCTTGGCTACGCGGCCAGTTACGTCAACCAGACGCTTCGCGATTTCTGCGAACAACTTATGCGCGCTGGGACCCCATGGACCTAGAGTTATTATTCTTTGCAATAACATATTTTAACCATCATATGTCCTCTTAAGGTTTAGAAGAATAGAAACATTATAATGTCTAATCCTAAATATGACGTACGTAAAATATATTACCACGAAAACCTGAATTAAAATTAGGCACAAATTGGTAAAGTTTGTCGAAAAAGATGACTTTGAAGAACCTTCTTCGATAGCTTTTGAAAGTATTAGGTTTACTGTAGAACTTATTATTAGAATTTAGCAGACTCTAGCCGCAAAATTACTTACGCGTGAATGCTTTTTTAGGATTCCGTACCCAAAGGGTAAAAACGGGACCCTATTACTAGGCCTCCGCTGTCCGTCTGCCCGTCCGTCTGTCTGTCACCAGGCTGTAACTCATGAACCGTGTTAGCTAGACAGTTGAAATTTTCACAGATGATGTATTTCTGTTTCCGCTATAACAACAAATACTAAAAACAGAATAAAATAAAGATTTAAGTGGGGCTCCCATACAACAAACGTGATTTTTTGCCGTTTTTTGTGTAATGGTACGGAATCCTTCGTGCGCGAATCCTACTCGCACTTGGCCGGTTTTTTTATTTTTACAGGAACCTTACCTACCTTTCGTGGTTTTATGTAGCTGGCTGTATGTGTAGAAACTTAACTTGTAGACAGTTGAAATTTTGTAAGAGTTTTTCTATTGCCGCTATTACAATAAATAACAAATACTAGAAACGTTTTTCTTTTTTTTATGTACATACATAGGAACCGGCGGGCGCAGCATGGTTCCATTTTTATCGCTTGTCACCATGCCTATCACGTTCTAACAAGTATGTAAGTGCGAAAGTGATGGGCATAAATATAAAAATGGAACCATGCTGCGCCCGCTGTAACTAGTTACAGTATACATACTTATAGGTAAAGGTTAACTGGAAGAAATCCCTTAAAGGGATAAGTTCGCCTTTGTACTGCCTATCCTGTGCCATAAATTTGTGTTTTGTGTTTTGTACAATAAAGAGTTTATACATACATACATACATACATACTTACTGTAAAAATATAAACTTACAAAATCGAGGCAAAATAAAGCAAAGTATTCTGTTTCACAACAAATAATAAAATACATCAAGCGTGAGTCAAATTTAAGGAAAAACACACACTGCAAAGAATCGGCAGATTTTTCCCAATATTTAATTCCATTTCCCATTACCTTCTATTCACGTTACCCGAAAGAAAAGGATATAAATAAAAAGATTTATGAAAAAAACAAAGGCTTTATATTTGGACAGCAATAATTGACGCGCTCCGGCGTACGTTTCCAAATGTACAGTCAGCTTCAAAAGTATCGAATAAGAGGGACAAATTCTGTAACCTAACTGTTAGGTCCTAACACTTACTTACTTATTTGCTGGCTGGTGCCATGATCCAAAATGAGTCTTGGCCTCCAAAACAAGAGCATACCACTTTACTCGATCCATTGGGGTAGAATCACGCCAGCTTTTTTCGACGCAAAACAGACAGACACACAGAGGTCCTAACAGCTTAACAAAAATATACATGTCTGTATACTCATGCAGGGCGTCTGTGTAAATGTAGGCAATGAAAAATGCATAAACTGCAGCTACGGACAATAGCGACATCTATTGAGCAAGCTACCTTAATACAGAATACTGAATTGAAATAGAATAATGGAAAGGTTGATCCTGTTCTGATAATAAAAAGGAAAACTATGCTTGTAGGTACGTATGTATCTAATATCTAGCTGAAGTAAAAAAAAACTTTCACGTACTTATACCTATAGCAGGGAAGTGATAAATATAACAAATACAATATTTAAAAGATATATATAGGTATGTTACTGTAAAAGCTTTTACAGTAACATATGTACCTACCTATTTATACGCGATAAAATCTTTATGGTTTATAGGGTGTAGTGATAATACCATATTACACTTGGCAATAATTAGTTAAATTAAGATGGCCCTCACTGTCCAGATAGTTCTCATCGCCATATGATGATGATTATGAGGTGAAATGTGAGTGAAACTTCCTTAAAAACCCGTAGGACGGATCGGATTAAAGACCGGATATATTTCCGGATACATTTGTCTAACAAGTAAGCATGATCAGGAACGCCCGGTTAGCAGCGCTGTGATGCGGTCGTGTTATAAATTATCTCAAATAGACGGCTCTCACTGTCCAGGCGATTGCTATCGCCTGCCAAATACGGGCGAGTTTCAACCCGTATACTGTACAGATTGATTTATAATCTGGCAATAATTACAGTAGAACCTCGTTTTTTCGAACCCTCAGGAATCCGAACGCTGAATTATTTTTTCTGAACCCTCAATAATTCGAACGCTGTAGCTGTTACTCAATTCAAAATTGACGGATTTATAAAAAAATATATATGTCTAATATGGTGTAATTTTATATGCACGTCAAATTTGAATATACCTACTTTCTGTATATTTTTATGTAAAAAGGTGTTGTTTTTGCTGAATCTCATCCCAAAAAACCCGCAATTCGATTATCCAAATTTTAGATTATTAGAAACTAGTCTCGATCCCAATTAGTGATAGATGATGACAAGTCAAGTGTTATTTTGGACGAAAAAGGTTACCGAGAAATGAGACGAAGGCGTTTATCGTAAAGCTATAGCAATATTCCGATCGAAAATACTATTGCTGGGTGCAACCGGCTGTCATTTTCTATGACGGCTGATCGGTGATCACGTGGTGCTTTCCATAGAAAACGAAGCCGGCCCGGCGCGGGCACGGTCTAGCGTAAAGTCATCCTTAAATCTAACATCAAGTTTCTGGTTCCGAGAACTCCGGCGCTCTCGCACCGTACGGGAATTTTCGGGCAGGTGACATAATTCAATTAGATTGCAGGCCGTTTGTTAGCCCGCGGTGAGCTATGCCCTGTCGAGGCGTTACGTATGTCCACTCCAATTTACGTTTCAAGATTTTAGAGAGGAGTTTTGCCTTCTAGATACTTTGATTTCAAAGCGGTATTTCATCTTCCAAAGTTTTAGATTTATTCGATCGTGTGAGAGACTTTTAATGATAATATTACTGTTTCACTCGCATGATTTTAGTACATGACGCCCAACCGTCTACTCACTCATGCATACTACACTACACTAGCGGGCCAATTCGGGAAATGAATTAGAGATTAACTAGATACGATGTAGTAAAGGTATGTGACGTCCCACGGGTAAAGGTACCTTATGGCGGTTGGCGCAAGCTTACGCTAATATTAACGCCACTCCAATATTATTGCGGCGCTATGCGACCGCAGCAATGCGGCGGCAGCCGCCATTAGGTACCTTTTGCCGTGGAATGTGACTATATCGTATCTAGTTAATCCCTAATTCATTTCCCGAATCGAGCCGTAGTGCTTGAAAATGGAGACCTAGGCTCTCCGAATTACTTCGAAACATGTTGCGCGCGTGACTAAAAAATACATGAGTGAGACCGTAAAATTATCTTAATGTTATGTAGGTACTTATGTCGCAAGATAGTTTAAATGCGACTATGAAATATAGACTAGGTATTTCTGGGTGAGCCGGTGAACGGTGAGGTCCATCTTAGGGTATGTATGCACTTTCCATCGTGTGACTAGGGGCAAAAGCCGGTATGTTTATAATTCAAAATTGTATTCTGCAACTAGGTCTCAAGGGCTCTTTGACAAGTCAATAATATATTAAAAGGTACACAGTTTTGTTGTTTATAAACTACAATAACAAAACTTCGTGTAAAATGAGTGATCAAGATATTTCGAGGACCCCGAGTTCCGTGACAGAGAAATAAAGCTGCAACGCCGGTCGTAACATGCGATTACTGAGCACATCATAGAAAGTTTGTACCTATTATGGGTGTAGATAAAACAGTATATAGTGATAGCGGTACAGCCTGAAATTCGGGAATTAGCTGCAAATGGTGTTAAAGGTATGAAAATCGGCACGATTAATCTTTAGGCCATTTGAATCAATTTGACCCGTAGCACCAAAAAATAAAAAAAACGGAAAGGAGTTATGATATCACCTTTTTTTTTGTATCGAAAAGAAATATTTTTTGATCAGAAACCAATCGTGTGTGGTATTAAATGAAAGGGCAAACTCGTCTTCTTTAATCATTTCATTATGTAGCAGTCACATAAACTACCATTTTTACTCGCTATCCTAATAAAAATTAAATAAAAAAAAATGCTTGCAAAACACTTAAATATAAAAAATGCAAACGAATCAAATCGGCTCAAACAATCCATCAAGTCTCGCGCTGACCTAAGCTGAGAAAATCCGCTTGTAATATTACCTTTAAAAATCGATACAGGAAAAGTAATCATTTATCCTTGTTTTCCTCGTTTTCGTTTCTGAAATATTTCAATGCGTTCGGTGATTGCTCGGAATTTTAATTTAAAGAGGAAAGGTGGATACCCTTCTCCATACAAACGTAGTATCCGTTTTTCTCTTTGGATATTGATTTTTTTTACAAAATTTCATCCCAGTAGCCCAGTACCTATATTAACCACAGCTATCGTCGCGATTCGGGAAATGAATTAGAAATTAACTAGATACGATATAGGAAAGATAATAATATCTTTACTATTTCATATCTAGTGAATCTCTAATTCATTTCCCGAATCGAGCCGTATGTCTCTTCGTTCGACTTTTTCAATTTGTAATATAATTAATGGTAATAATCATTTGTAATTACATATTATAAAAGGAGTTAAAATGTGTTTGTAGCTATGGTTAATAATAAACATCAAATCGTGTAAAAATATTTTCTTTAATGTCGAGAGGAAAATGGGGACCACGTTTGTATGGCGAAGCGATCGCCCATTTTCCCCTTAATTCTCGTAACAGTAGCGTTAATAGCATTATTCATGAGACCGGCCGGATAAATTACGATTAAAATGCTGCAGCGTAATTTAAAAGGATATATTTCGATAAGCATTAACCGAAAATTAGTAATAAGCGATGATATGACGATAATATTATCAATTATCATACAACAGCTTTTTGGCGTCGTTGTCATCTTTACTCTCTTACTTACATCAAACTTATAAGAAACTTGACAGAATGAATGCATACATACTTAGGTAGAAAGAAGCTCCATACTTCACGTTTCACTTGGCAAGTAAACTTAGCGCGGTCCGACTATATTTAGGTAAAGTAAAACGCATCTAGACACGCGGCAGCGTGTCAAGCCAAGTTCAAAAGAAAAAGAACTGGCGACGCAACGGCCGTGTTATATTACACGAACCATTTGGAGCCACTTTTGACCCCTGCGTAACTCATAATCTATTAGACAGAAACATGAAATTTGGTTCATCTATTAAGACCCTTAAGGCTAACTAGAACCTCAAATTTCATGAATATAACTCAACCTGTTGTTAAGATACATACATCTAAAAATCGGGATTTTTCTGACTGACTCATGTACGTATGTACGTACGTATGTATGTACGTACATATGTACGTACGTATCATTTATTTATTTAAACTTTATTGCACAAAAGAAAACTTATCGTACAAAAGGCGGACTTAATTCCAAAAGCATTCTCTACCAGTCAACCTTAAGGCAAAGCAGAGAGATTGTGGGCGGTGCTACTAATCACTAAAGCTAATCTGAAATTTAACATACCTACATATATATATATATATATACCTACATACAATTAATAGAATATACTTAATACACATAATACATACAATAAATAATGTATATAAACTAATTTAACACTACTAGGAATCCTTAATTCGAACAGCAAAGAAAGACCGTACAGATTTCTTGAACGCAAATTTATTTGGGGCATTTTTGATATTCAGGGGAAGTACGTTCCAAAGGCGCGCCACCTGTACGCAGAACGAGTTTGACATGAACCCAGATCGATGTGGGGTTTGTATGTACGTACTGACCTATCATCAAAAACCTAACCGACTTTCAGATGTCATGTAATTTGGCATCCAGCGATTCATTCTTGTTCCGGCGTTCGTCAACAACGACGAATATTCTTAATATTGAACTAGGCCAGTGGTTCCCTTTACAGTCCGGTCACCCCTATGACTAACTAGGGAATCTGATTTACCCCTCCTCCCAATGGTAATAAAAAATAAAATGTGTACGTTTGTTGTATTGTTATATTAGGTTAGCTTATTACCCCCGTAAAATACCAGTTTTACCCCCACGGGGGTAATTACCCCCAGGTTAGGAACCACTGAACTAGGCTCTATTTCCACATTTATGTTTTTGGTGGGATTATTCATTACAGCAAAGTTCAAAACGCGTCGCAGGTGTACTGGCCTGTACTTTTGGAAGTAATGGCCGACTACACAAGTTAATAGGCCGGTATTACCATCGGATACGCAAGAGTCGAGTTGGGCGTACCAACATAATGTGAACTCGAGTACTATGACACTATACTAAGCCGGATATTCTCCTCCAGAGAAGCTTTTAAACTATGGTAAATGATACTCTGGTAAGTATACAATAGTTATTTGTTTTACAAGGGGGCAAAGTTGTTGTTTATCCGCTCGTGCTAATATTGATACCCGAGCAAGCGAAAGATTCCAAAATTCGAAAAATATAATCTTGAGCGTTGCGAGGTTTTCAAAGCACTAGGGTTAAACAAAATTTGCCCCCGAGCGAAACAAAAATTTTCACCACACCAACCCCAAGAAAATATTAACAGTAGGATATTAGATATTAACAAACAAAAACCAACCAAATCAAATCCAAATTAATGTTATTCAATATTTATCATTCAAAATCATCATTTAAAAGTCAATTCAACCAGAAAACATAAGAAAACAACTCAAAATTTGCATTTGATTACTTTGCCCTATCGGTTTTTGAACAAGAGAGCCTTTACCAGTTGGTGTGGTGAAATAGTACATCGTGCAACATTTTGCAAGTTGAATATTGCAAACGAGAGTAAGTTAAATCGCGACGGCTTGCCGGAGCGATTTGACTCGAGTTTGCAATATTATTACGCCCCGAGTTACACACAATTAAGTATAAAGACAAAAAACTGTTAATTATGGCACTAGAAACTTCATAACTCCCTAGGGAGAACGCTTTTTCTATAACTCCCGCTAAACCTGCGTGCAATTCCACATTTACTGAGCGAGTGTGATGAAAACTATTTTGACAGCATTGCAGTCAGCAGTAATGTCGCGCTGCAATATAGGGTATTTAAAACTGGGACTGTATTTAAAATAAATTATTTTACACCATGCATGAAATAAAGCACCAGAAGATGAATAGAGAAACGTAGACAGCAGTTATTTTTAGACACAATTTCTATTTTTAAACCCGTATAAAACTGTAAAGAGTAGGTTATTTGACTGTGAC
This sequence comes from Cydia splendana, assembly GCF_910591565.1. Classification (NCBI taxonomy): domain Eukaryota; kingdom Metazoa; phylum Arthropoda; class Insecta; order Lepidoptera; family Tortricidae; genus Cydia; species Cydia splendana. Next base: position 2,729,971 of record NC_085965.1, on the reverse strand, counting down.
GTCACATGCTAGTGTTTCATATAAATTCCATAGCATCAAAATCGTTTTGACAGTTCGAAAAAAGAAACTGATTTGACTAGTAGTCAAATACCCTATTGCTGCAGTTAGCAGTAGGTAGTCTGAATCCCAAGTATGCTGCAGTAGGTAGTCTGAATCCCAAGTATTCCAACGGTATACGAGGCGAACTTGCAGTTTGCTGCCTGCGTCGGTCAGCCAACGCGTGCTCCTACTAGAATTCCTTGTTTTGAAGTAAAACATGTCGAGATATGTCCGACGTAATAAAAAAGGAGTAGAACCCATTTTATTATATTTAAAACTCATCATCTTCCTCGCGTTATCCCGGCATTTTGCCACGCTGGGGGCTGGGGGCACTGCATGGGAACCGCTTGGACCCTGGGGCCCCGTGCAGCAGAAAATAGGCAAAAATGGTATGTCCCTGATTTTTGTATGGGAGAAAACTTTTTTCTGCTGCGTTACCGCACAAAATGTAACTTTTATCTGATCAAGTTGTTAATTTTAATGCTTTAATTAAATACTTGTGGATCTAATAATGCCCGTGTAAACAAAAAAGTAAAAAAATCAACATGGTTTTTGAAAAATCTTCTTTTTTGCTAGGGAGTCTAGGGACACGCAAGTGTTCTAAAAGTTGATTCGCCCAGATTAAACGTCATGGTTCCCCTGAACTCTCCAATCCAGTAAAGTCAGCCGCGATGATAAATGCATACCGGCGTCTGAAATCCACGAAAAATATGGAAAGTGCATCTGCATGAGCCTTATTTAAATGCAAAGCTTTGAAATCGAATCGCGACGCCACAATCCTATCATTTATCGGGTTTTTCTCCGCAGTTATTATACTGAAAAGGGCCATTCATTCTAAAAAGTTAAAGCTGGTAATAATATAATTTAGTTTAGTTTTTGTATAGTTATTGTAATACCTCTGTATACACGGTGGCTAGAGATGGGTCGCGGGTATTTACCTAATTTACCCACCCAGGTAAATACCTGGTAAATACCCATCTACCCGGTATTTACCCGTATCTACCCAAATGGATGGGTAGATTCATTTCTTGTTGCACATGTCGATTTGTGTTAAAGTGAACTTTTTCATATTTCTTGGAATCTGTCATTAATATCGAAAAGTGTTGTATTGTACAAATTAAAGTAGACATAATTTTCTACAAAAAAGGTTATATAGGTACATTTTTGTCCTAAAAATAACTGTATTTGACTTATGAGCTTCCCAAGTTGTGATACTGCACAATTTTTTTTTATTATCATTTATAAGTAGTCTTTATTTTCATCTTTCTAATGTATATTAAAAGCATTTTAAAACATTTCCGGAAGCCAGGGAATGATTTTACACGATTTTCATAATTGGACTGTTATGTTAAAATCGAACTTCACCTCAAAGCAACCTTTTCGTAATTAGTTTGAACATACATTTAATGTAACATTATAAAAAAATACTTAATTTAATCTTATTTATACTCACATACCATTAAACACATCAAATTTAGAAGAAATATGAAAATACCCGGGTATTTACCCGCGGGTAGGTAAATATCGGGTATTTACCGGGTAAATACCCGCTCTCGGGTATTTACCCGGGTAGTTATCCATCTCTAACGGTGGCTAAAAAATAACTGCATACCCGTTGCCAGGGAGGTTTTAGGATTATACTGAGCAACTTTTACTATGGGACCAACCCCGAAATTGCGAAACTAACAGATCGGTATCGTGCCGCTGTGACTTCTTATAGTCATTATTTGAATCAGGCCGTATGTTAAGAAGATTAACCGGAAGTATTTAACGTAATTAACAACTTACTTCTCAACATGGCAATTAATCAGTACCACGCTTCCCCGTCGATTGCATTACCTACGCCCTACGCCTTAGAGCATTTAATAAACCGGAGTCGCCTTTAAGAGCTTACCCCTCTGCCGAAAACATTACACAGTTTGCAAACTTTTGTATACTTTTGCATGGTATAATAATATACTCCGCCTGGTACTCTCTTCCGACCACGTGACTGACACAAGCTTACGTCATCATACGACAGCGCTATATAATAATATGAGATAGCACTGTATAAAGTGGCAATGTTATTGTGACGTAGACTTGTGTCACTCTGGGAAGAGAAGACCATGTTTTATTAGACTATGTACTTTTGTATGGACTGAAGTTTATCTGACATGGCTGTTTGTACGTTACGTAAAAATCATGTAAAAATAGCCATACATTTGACGTCCCCCTCCCCCGCAAAAATCGGCAGACTGTTTTGTACAGAAAATGACAGCCAAGGCGTCTCCAGTTACTAAATGCTTTAAGCATTACGCACATCATTAGGCAAATTAACGTAAGCCGACTAAGGGAATTTTCTTTGTTAATTTGTTTAAAATGTTCCCCGAGAGTTGAGGCGGAAATATATAGAGTAGGAGGAGTAGGTAAGTATATAATTATGTACCTAGGTACAGTCAGTAGCAATAGTTGCTAAGCGGGCGAGGTGTTCGAAATGATCTTGACGCGACTTTATTGTTAAGAGAATAAGAGCGCGTCAAGGTAATTTTGAACACGTCGCCCGCTTAGCAACTTCTGCTGCTGACTGTACAATGTAAACATTTTAGTGATATTTTTAATTTTTAGTGTGTGCTCTTTGTAAAGTGGAGTTCACTTTTGACACACTACTATTTTAATTAAAACCAAAATATTACTTTGCTAATCCGCGAAAAGATAACGTGCTAGTCAATCAGTGCTAACCCGTTATTGAAATTGAAATTGAAATTGAAAATATTTATTTCAGATTTGCATCCATATTTGTTAGTATAATTTAGGAACTAATGTTAATTTTTACACCTAGTATATGTACATACATTAAACTATAACCTAATCTATTTTCTAAATTTAAGAAAGCCTATAACTTGGCGAATCCGATGCGCCAGTATAGGATTCTCAGGCCTTTCTGCAATGACATCCAGAATGCTGTTGGTACTGCTCCTAAGCCGACCCATCATCGAGACGATTCTCGTTCGCATAACCGCATGGAAATCGTCTGTATGTTATACTTACTTGCGTATTTTTTACATGCTATTAATGTTCCCACCCTCCCACCGCAGAAATAAACTACTACACTAGTATTTTTCCTGGCATGCGGGACAAAATAAGAAATATATACATTTTGAGATATTTTCATACTGTTCACTTCGCACCGTGTTTACGTCTCTGTTTAAGCCTAAGGTGGTAGAGATTGCAATTAGGCATTAAGCCCGCCAATTGTATTTTTTTGTATTTAGCGCAATATAAACTTTAAAAAATAAATAAATTTCTTACGAACCTTCGTTATTATGTATACAGTCGATTAACGCTCTTTGTACTCGTTACTAGAGTAATTTACTTATATTGGGTGGACCAGAATGAGGGACTTTTACGCAAACGGGGAATTGTTTAGACTACGTACTTTATTTTTCACTTATTAATCATGTTCATATTTGTAACCGTTTTTGAGATACAGTTTGTTAAACATTAGTGCAAAAATCTGTATGTTTCAACCCTGCAAGTAGATCCGATGAACGACTTGACATGACATGTGTCAATTTAAAATGTAAATAACTTTGTAGGGTTGTCACTGATATCAAATTTTTTCATTGTAATGAATTTGTTTTACTTTTTAATCCAGCTTTACGATTATAATAACTCGATTGCAGATCACTTAGATAACACGATCCTTTCAGCTCAGTCTCTAGAAATGTTCCACCCTGTAGATAGTCTAAGGAATATATTTTTTATTAGCAAATGTCTTGTTTTTTACCCTTTTCAAGCCCTGATACTGATGATGGAATGTGACAGAAACAGAAACTAAAAAAGCCCACTGGGTGAATTATTCGGTGTTTTTGTGACTTTTGTTTGCATTAATTTTATACCAGACAAGGGTTATCCCTTAGAGTTAACTTATCTAAGTAATTTATTTTATGTAATTTCTAAGTACATATTACATTACGATATTGATATTGAGTAAAAAAAAACAGTTTTTTTTTTCTGATTAGATCTTGGTAAACGTACTAGTGCTCGACATGCTAATGCCCAATAGATGACACCTTGCTGTCACCTCTATTAACAATTACTTAAGTTTCAAGAGGACGTTCTGGTACCGCGTCGAGCATCAGTACGTTTACCTTACGGTACGGTACTGAATAGAAGACTATTTCAAACTGAATAATATGAATAATATGTATGAAGTTAAATTATTCACTAAAACAGTGCTATTTACCTAGAGTTGGACCAAACTAATTTGGCAGCGATTTTGATAGCCCAGACTGTGCAAGCGTTATTTCAAACATCAAACTTCTATGAAATTATGACGTTTAAATAACACTTGCACAGTGTGGGCTATCAAACTTGCTTCCAACTTAAGCTTTATCTATCTAACTCTAATAGGATATTTGAATGTATTTAAAATAAATTATTTTACACCATGCATGAAATAAAGCACCAGAAGATTAATAGAGAAACGTAGACGGCAGTTATTGTTAGACACAATTTCTATTTTAAAGCCCGTATAAAACTATTCTAGGTAATTTGATTGTGACGTCACATGCTAGTATTTCATATAATTTCCATAGTAAGAAAATCGTTTTGAGAGTTCGAAAAAAGAAACTGATTTGACTAGTAGTCAAATACCCTATGGTCTTTACTAAACTACATTGCGTGTTACTTTCAACAAAAAGATGTACCTTACCCATAAACGATGACGCGCGCACATCCTTATTTGACTTTCTTCTTGTTTAATTCGTTTTGGAGACGAACTAAATTTCACTTCAGTCAGTTACAAACTTTACTCGCGTGACCTTGTTAATCCTTTAGTACCTACTTTACTCATATCGAAGTTTTGCTCGCTAGGGAGTATTTACAACGTCAATAGGATACAAGTCTGCCTGCCTATGCCGGGTTTTAATTTAAAGTCAGGAGCTTGCTTTATGACCATACCCCACTTTAACGGGTACATTAGATAGAGTATTTGACTACTAAAGTGTCATTCTATGAAACTTGCTAACTACATATGTAAACAAAAGTCACTAGTAAATTCATCATTCAGAGACAATTTCAATATGGCGGTTTGTTTACATAGTTAGCAAGTTCCATAGAATGACACTTTAGTCAAATCAGTTTCTTTTTTCGAACTGTCAAAACGCTTATGCTACTATGGAATTTATAATTATGAAACACTAGCATTTTCACGTCACAATCAAATTACCTACTCTTTATACTTTTATACGTGTTTTAAAATAGAAATAATGTCTAAAAATAACTGTTGTCTACGTTTCTCTATTAATCTTCTGGTGCTTATTTCATGCACGGTGTGAAATAATTTATTTTAAATACACTCAAATACCCTATAGCAAGGCTCGTTAAGGGCCGCAGCTAACTTATTCAAGAGGCACGGGCTTTGTGCACGAGAAATTATATACAAAGCCAGGAATAGACCATGACGGCTCCACAAATCTAGCAGTTTTGGTATTTCTTAATTTACTGCAAAAGTTTTAGTAGTTTTGTGTAGGCATTTCAAGGTGTGTCGTAACAAGGCATTTATAACGAAATATAGGTACATATTATAATCTGAAAATATTTTATTTATTTACTAAACAGTGTTTTCAACAGTAAAATGACGAAATGTAGGGTCATCATTATTTTTCATGAAAGGGGGCCAAAAATATATTCTCATGGTATGGGTTGAGTCACGTCAACAACAAGGTTAAAAAATGTTTCATTTTTCTAGTTTTTGTAGGCGTGATTGATTTATATGTTATGCCAAATTTTTGCCAAGCTTTCTAGCTGTAATAGTTAGTGAGCTAAGCCTTGTAGGGACTGACAGACGGACAAACGCAGACGGACATGTTTACTACGGAACTCAAAATACATGCATATTGAAAGATACACTCACTATTATTTATTCAGTAAGTATATGTACTTTCTAAAGAATTTAATTATTAGTGGGCGGGTTACCTAACAATTACTAATTAACACTTTCAATTAATATGTTAACAAGAATGTTACTAGCAAAGCATTTTCTCAGTTTTATCTCGCTTTATTTTAAAGTTGTGTAATTAATTTGCATTTTATATAATGAACAGCTCCATGATGGCGTAACAATATGTGAATGGTAATTAGAAAACTCAGTCATTTGTTTTACATATTTATTTATTTAAACTTATGGAAAAAAAAACATTATTTTATTTACTTTATGTTATAACCTTTGTACTGACCATGTTTTAACAAAATAAAATTACTGATTTCGTTTAGCATGATCACTGCTGTAAACGCGAAACCTTTTCAATATTGATAACTATAGTTGGTCAAACCAATTTGTCAGTCAGTAAGAACCAGGAAAACTATACTCATCCTTTACTAGATCCTTTTAGGGTGCTAGTACTAGTGTAAGACAAAGATAGTATGATTCTCTCTGTCTATGATCGAAATGAGACCGTCATTTGACAAACTATACAATGTTGGCAAATTAATAATCATTAATTCATTAATTCATCATTCGTTCTTCATGTTTTCATCATTTATAATTCATTCATCTTTCATTTATCATTCACTCATCATTTATTCATTCACTCATTTATTCAAATAAACAACTCAATAGTATATTTTTTTACGCTTTCGATATACAATACGAATTTGTAATACAATTACTTGATTATGAGTTATGACATATTCTTTCAGCCTCGCTTAGCATTATCATTGATGACACATTAGCTAGGACAATTTTATTAGCTGTGACGTACATCAGTCCCATTTTTTGAGCGCCGTGTGTAATATTACAGCGCGGTCCGTCTGATTTATTCATACGGAGACCGCCGGGCCCGTGCTCACTCAGCGGGAATGAATACATAGGTAACTGTAGACGCGACATTTTTTATATATCTAATATTACCATTCATTCATTCACTCATTTATCCAACTAAACTAATCAACCGCAAAAGTCTTATAGTGATAGCGGTACAGCCTGAAATTCGGGAATCAGCTGCAAATAGTGTTAAAGGTATGAAAATCGGCACGATTAATCTTTAGGCCATTTGAATCAATTTGACCCGTAGCACCAAAAAAAAAAAAACGGAAAGGAGTTATGACGTCATCTTTTTATTGTATGGAAGAAAAACAAATTTTTGTTCAGAAACCTATCGTGTGTGGTATTAAATGAAAGGGCATTTTGAGACGGTTCTAAAAATATATCACATTATTATATTTCCGTCACTTGCATTTAATTAAAATAAAAATAATTTTCAAAATACTTATACCAAGTTTGGGCTCCTCCAGATACGAAACCGTTGAATTATTTTTTGTAAAATATACCTCAAGTAATACCCAATATCCTAACTCCAAGAAATTAATTTCGAAAATATTTAGTTTTAGTATTTTTATTTAATTTTTTTATTATTACAAATTGTGATCTATCAATTTATCAATGAAACGGCCTCCTAGCCTAGTTGATAGTGACCCTACCTATGAAGCAGGAGGTCCCAGGTTCGAATCTATTTGTGTGTTCATCATCATCATCACACAAATAAATGCCCTTACCAGGGCTTGTATGTATATATGTGTATATGGGCATTTATTTGTGTGATGATGATGACGTTCCGGGAGTGGGCAGTCAACGTGAAAAAATGTTCAAACGCTGGAAAGTGCAGGGGTCAAAATGTCCATACGGAACCGGCTGTCTATGTGGCAAAAAGTAGGTAGGTTAGGTTCGTTAGGTAGCTTCAGATGCCCGAAGGGCAAACTGCCCAGAAATAGGAGCCCCGCGAAGCGGGGCTCCGTCTAGTTACGTAGACAGCCGGTTCCGTATGGACATTTTGACCCCTACACTTTCCAGCGTTTGAACATTTTTTCACGTTGACTGCCAACTCCCGGAATGATTGCGACCTGTGTCAACAGCAGGAGTTGCTAAGCGGGCGAGGTGTTCAAAATTACCTTGACACGCACTTATTCTCTTAACAATAAAGTCGCGTCAAGATCTATTTGAACACCTGGCTCGCTTAGCAACTTCTGCTGCTGACTGTGCCACCAACGCTTGACGTTATATATGGCATTTTTTTATAAAAATCTCTCAAAATGGCATTTTTAAAGCATGACTCGCAGTGTCAAAATACTGTTGATACGTAATCATTTGTCCCTTTCCGTCATTTTGACAACTGTCCCTGTTAGAAAGAAATAAACATAAATTTAACATAGGTGCGCTACTATTTAAGGTTACTAGAGTTAGACCAAGATAAGCCTGCAACGATTTTGATAGCCGCAGTGCAAGTGTTATTTATACGTCATAATTTCATAGACGTTTTTAAAAAGTCTATTTAGTTTCGCCTCTGAAGATCCTTATTCTTGTGACATCGGATCCCACCCTGAGGTAGGAAAACTTGTATATTAAATCTGTGACGATCCAGGCTTCGAGGGATCTTCTCCGGGTTGGGCGCAGGTCTCATTCGACATTTAAAATGTATTCTATATTTGGTACTCAGAATAATCTCAGGACCGGTTGTACCAACTACACTCATGGAAAAAGAGGAAGGCAAAAAAAAATTAATTACTAATTTTAAAATTACTTTAGGCGCTGTAATCCAGTAATTAAACCTTTTTTGTGTTCCTCTAAATTTGTCCATGAGTATATAGACGTAGTAAGCTACGTTAAATTTAGCTTGAATGAAAAGTTTGAGAAGGATGACAGTCGCCTCCGTTTTTCGCAAAAGAGCAGGAAAATTATATAATCCGCTGCACGTGTAAGTAGTCTATTTGTAACGTACATATATTATTTCCTGTCACTTATTTTTCAAAAATGTTGTTCCATAAAAATACGTCAAGATCGCTTACCTTTTTTCTAATGCTAAATAAAACCGGCCAAGTGCGAGTCGGACTCGCGCACGAAGGGTTCCGTACCATTACGTAAAAACGGCAAAAAAATCACGTTGATTACATGGGAGGCACTTAAATATTTATTTTATTCTGTTTTTAGTATTTGTTATAGCGGCAACAGAAATACATCATGTGTGAAATTTCAACTGTCTAGCTGTCATGGTTCATGAGGTACAGCATGGTGGCAGAAAGACGGACAGACTCCATCTTAGTAATAGGGTTCCTTTTTTACCCTTTGGGTACGGAAACGAAGGATTGCCGCTAAAGCGGCCATTACCTTCCAAATCGTATCGTAAACTGTCTAAACAAGCCATAAACAAAGAAAGTCATCATCACGGTATGCGTGTCGCGTGCGCCCAGTTAGTCTCGCTAATGTGTGTTGCCAACATTTTTATAGCGTTTAACTGCCATAAATATCCGAACGTTGCCGCCCTCGGCCCGCCGCGGAGGGCTTACCGCTGACGTATATGGTGCCTTCTGTCTTACTATAGCACAGACATATGATCAGTGATCGGACAAATCATCGCAAAACCATCAAAAATCATTTATATCTCAAAATAGGACAAGATTTATTAAACTCATATTATGTACAAAGTATCTTTATAAAATTTTCAGATTATACTCAAAAACTGCAGTTCAAAATTGTAAAAAAAATTGTATCATGTTCCATACAATATTTATTTTTGCGATAAATTGTCCAAACTCTGCATATGATTTACAAGACCACGCGAACACTTAAAATCAAGGATCTTTACTGGTTTACAATATATTATTTTTCAAACTCGAAGGGTAGAATGACACCTCATTCAATACAAATTTGCGAAATTTGGCGTTTTTAGGTTATAAATTATATGTGATGTATTTCTGTTGCCGCTATAACAACAAATACTAAAAACAGGATAAAATAAATATTTAAGTGCCTCCCATGTAACCAACGTGTTTTTTTTTTTCGTTTTTTACGTAATGATACGGAACCCTTCGTGCGCGAGTCCGACTCGCACTTGGCCGGTATTTTTTTTTAATACCAAGCATACGGCCCGCCTGATGGTAAGCAGTCACTGTAGCCTATGGACGCCTGCAACTCCAGAGGTGTTACATGCGCGTTGCCGACCTTTTAAAAACCTGTACGCTCCTTTTTTGAAGAACCCCATACTGTAGACCTTCGGGAAAACCTCGGAAGGGAGCTCATTCCACAGCCGGAGCGTCCGCGGGAGGAAATTCATTAATTTAGCATAAGAAAAAAGGTAAGTGATCTTGACGTATTTTATGGGAAAACATTTTTGTTAAATAAGTGACAACAAATATATGACAAATAACTAGACTACGCGTGCAGCCGATTACATATTTTTCCCGCTATTTAGCGAAAAACGGCAGCAACTGTCATCCTTCTCAAACTTTTCATTCAAGCAAAATTCAACGTAGCCTATAGACGAACTCCGATTTTCACGGTTATAGCCCAGACGCTTGATGGTTTTCACACAACTGGCGACAGCGGTTGCGGCATCTATTAAGAATCATATGTCTATGTCTCACTCGCCTAGAACAAGATTTCTAAATAAATAGCCCCAATGGGAATAGTTTAAGTTCGATGCTTTGCAAACGAAGTACCTAATCGGTCTAACTCTCTCTCTCTCTCCCTCTCTCTTGGTAGCACGTTTGCACTTATGTCAATACTAAAGGCGAATACATAATTTCACATCGGTGACAGGTGCGACGAATTGTAAAATCACTGTTGCTGACGTCACAGGCATCCATGGGCTACGATTACCACTTACCATCGGGCGGGCCGTACTCCTGTTTGGCACCATCATTGTATTATTTAAAAAAACTTTATTATATCGGATAAAAACAGATATTTCTCCTGCGAAGTTTCTGACAATTGTCACAAGAAACACTACAATTGTCACGAAATTCCGACATATAACTCATTACCTGGTGGCAAACAGGAATACGGCCCGCCCGATGGTAAGCGGTAACCGTAGCCCATGGATGCCTGTGACGTCAGCAACAGTGATTTTACAATTCGTCGCACCTGTCACGTTGGTGGAACAGGGGCCTGGTCGATTCACAAGAGCGGGCATGAATGCAATGAATGAGTGAATCAAAATATCTATGTGCGTTGTGTACCTTAGTATCTAACTTACTTACCTAATGCTGTGGCGCAACGACCCGAATTGGATCTTGGCCTCCGACACCAAAGAACGTCATGCTACTCTGTCCAAACCCGTTTCTGTCCAGTCGACGACGCCGAGTTCGCTAAGGTCATGGTATAATAATATACTCCGCCTGGTACTCTATTCCCGTCTTTTCTAGGTCACCTAACTGACACAAGCCTACGTCATCATGCGACAGCGTTATACGATAATATGCGATAGCGCTATATATAGCGGCCATGTTATTGTGACGTAGGCCTGTGTCACTCTGGGAATAGGAGACCATGTTTTATTAGACCATGGCTAAGGTCTAAGGAGGAGGAGGAGGGGATAAGGAGTGCAGAGAGACCTTAGCGAACCTATTAAGTATCACATTAACCAATAAAATGGTGGCTGACTGTATACCGATACAGGTGTCACTCATAGGTAGGGAATGCAAATCGGTTATTTTCGGTTATTTTTTGTATGGAAATTATCGGTTATTAACCGAAACCGCGGTTATTTCCATACAAAAAATAACCGATTTGCATTCCCTACTCATAGGTAAGTAGAATGATAGTATCGTTCATACCATTCGTGCCAGTTTTCTTGAATCAACCTTGTGTGTGGAAATATGTGTTCTTTTGCAAACAATATTCTTTTACATTTCGAAAAATTGAGTCGCTTAACTTCAAACTCGGGTAAATCCATCTGTCAGATTATGCGATTTCGGTATTGAGAAAAGGTAGGTAATAGGGTAGTTATTGTTGGCTGAGAGGGTTGTTGCTAAGCGACACAATTACCTACGTGAGTGACCCGTTCTAATATATTTAATATATTATCTGTCTTGATAAGACTGTATTTACGCTTCGGCATTTTACGAGTGGGCATTTTAACAGACATTTTAGTTTTCCGTTTACCGTCCACTGGGAATATTTGGGAGAAGAAAACGGTCCAATGGAGACCGCCAGTATCGCCACGTGAAATGTTGAAAAACGTTTTCCAAACTTTAGTTTGAGGCGATTGTTTTCGTGTATCAAAAGAGAGTGCTATAAGGTAGGTAAACGTACTAGTGCTCGACGCGGTCCCGTTATATGTCATGTTGAAACTTAAGTCATTGTCAATAGAGGTGACAGCAAGGTGTCATCTACTGGGCATTAGCATGTCGAGCACTAGTACGTTTACCTTATTTGAATATGCCAGATAGTGAATGTGTGCAATTGCGGCGAGTTTGGGGTCATTTTATTTATAAGTAGGGAAAAATGAGTACACCATGTTTTATTAATTTGGATTTTTTAATATGATTTCTTATAAATAAAAAAGGTGTTAAAATATCCATATTTTTTCTCATTACAAATGGTAACAGAATGTAAAAAAAAAATATTTTTTAATACAGTTGCTCAAAAAGTGCTACTTTACGTAGCTGTTTAGCGTGCGGAAAGTTGGTTATCTCGAACTAGTGCTTTTTACTTTTCCAATTTTTTTAAATTTATACTTGTTCCAATTCACGACTACTTATTGATGAGTGTTAATATTAGTTTCCTTTAAACGTCGTAATCAGCAGAAAAACCTGTTAATGTAAGAATGTGAAAAATATACATATTTCATATTTTAATACTTACCTCTTCATCATTATAACACGTTTATTTTTTAATATTGAATATTGAAAATTCCGTTCTTAATAAGTTGTCTGAATGGAACGGAATAGCTGACAAACGCCCATAGATATAATATACTTAAAGACGACGTCTAAGCGAGCTGTCACTGTTACCACTTTGGTTTAGTGTACGATTAACAATATTTTACTTATTTTTTCGCAACTGTATTAAAAAATGTCGTTCGATACACGTGCGGAAATGTCATTCTTCACTCGTCCCGAGTCTTGCCACTCGCCTGCGGCTCGTGCCAAGATATCTCGGTACTCGTGAAGTAATGACATACCTTCCGCACTAGCATCGAAATGTACTATTACCCATATTCTCATCATGGTTAAAATATACCTACACGTCTTACAATATTATCAATGATTATAACGCTGTATCTGAATTATCTATTGTGATGCCATAATTGTCGTTTTTTTCTATCTCGGAAAATTCATCCAATCAATTATTTTAATGTTTACCCGAGTCTCATAATATATAAGTTAATAATGTAAAAACACGTGTGTTTACCTCGATGTTTTGAGGGGATGATGGGATTTTGTTATTATAATTAATTCGTTAACGTAGTACTAAGCCTAATCCATGGGTCCCAAAATTCATGCAAAGTTGGATTTGATGGAAAATATTTTTCACATCACCTATTGGGAAAAAGGGCTTTTTCTTTTTTCTAGGACACTTTTTGCATTCTATTGTTTTAGCTTAAATAATATTTTGAAGCATATTAATTTCCTCTCAAGTTATGAGAAAAGCAGTAGGTATGTGTCAGATGATAAATTGCCAATGACTACGTTGATTCTTTAAGCGCCACTTGCGCGATCCCACTAACCCGGTTAACCGGTTAAACCGTTAACCCAGTGTCAAATTGTACTGGCAACCATGGTAACTCCAGTTAACCGGTTAATCCCGGGTTAGTGGGATGGTGCAAGTGGCGCTATAGACTCAGTAAATGCATATTTAACTGCATCACTACCCTTCTAAAACAAAGTCCCCCGCCGCGTCTATCCGTTTGTATGTTCGCGATAAACTCTAAAACTACTGAACGGATTTTCATGCCGTTTTCCCCTATCGTACTGTGATTCTTGAGGAAGGTTTAGGCGTATAGTTTGTAAAGCCGACCACTGATTAACAGACCGCCGGACGATATCGGCCTGTCAGTTAGAAAAAAAATTTGACATTTCCGAACAACTGACCGGCCGATATCGTCCGGCGGACTGTTAGTCAGTGGTCGGCTTTAACCTGTGCGAAGCCGGGGCGGGTCGCTAGTTAAATTATAGGTATACAGTGTACAACATTAACATACTTATTCTCAGGGGACAGTTTCCCAAAGCTCTTCGGACTACATTAACCGGCGAAGTTAGGAAAAATTCGCAGAGTTAGGAATAATTGAAAGAGTTCGACTGAACAGTTTCCGGCCAGTAGCCATGTTTATCGTAAATTATACATAACTTGCTTTAACAGGCCAATTCGAGTTTTAGTTACCCGACAAAAAACACTTAAATTACCCTAGTAGCATTTTCGTTGGGGCCTACGGTGCCAACGGTAGGGAAAACGTTGGGATGAGGTTCGTTCCGTAGCCAACATTAATTTTGTATTGGCCCACCATCGCATTTACCAACATTCGCTGTGGCACAGATGCCCAACAATGGGCCTTTGTGTATTTTGGTACCGTTGGCTAAACAACGATAATATTCGTTGGCCCAATGATGACATATATCGCATTTACCAACATTGGCAGTGGCAGTGATGCCCAACAATGGGCCTTTGTGGATTTTGCTACCGTTCGCTAAACAACGATAACATTCGTTGGCCCAATGGTGACGAATACCGCATTTACCAACATTGGCTGTGGCACGGATGCCCAACAATGGGCCTTTGTGTATTTTGGTAACGTTGGCTAGTCAAGGATATCATCCGATGGCCCAATGATGACAAATATTGCATTTACCAACATTGGCTGTGGCACTGATACCCAACAATGGGCCTTTGTTTATTTTGGTAACGTTGGCTAATCGACGATATCATCCGATGGCCCAATGACGACCAATATCGCATTTACCAACATTGGCTGTAGCATTGATGCCCAACAATGGGTCTTTGTGTATTTTGGTAACGTTGGCTAATCAACGATATCATCCGATGGCCCAATGATGACAAAAATCGCATTTACCAACATTGGCTGTGGCACTGATGCCCAACAATGGGCCTTTGTTTATTTTGGTAATGTTGGCTAATCAACGATATCATCCGATGGCCCAATGACGACAAATATCACATTTACCAACATTGGCTGTAGCATTGATGCCCAACAATGGGCCTTTGTGTATTTTGGTAACGTTGGCTAATCAACGATATCATCCGATGGCCCAATGATGACAAATATCGCATTTACCAACATTGACTGTGGCACTGATGCCCAACAATGGGCCTTTGTTTATTTTAGTAACGTTGGCTAATCAACGCAATCATACGATGGCCCAATGACGACAAATATCGCATTTACCAACATTGGCTGTAGCATTGAGGCCCAACAATGGGCCTTTGTGTATTTTGCTACCGTTCGCTAAACAACGATAACATTCGTTGGCCCAATGGTGACGAATACCGCATTTACCAACATTGGCTGTGGCACGGATGCCCAACCATGGGCCTTTGTGTATTTTGGTAACGTTGGCTAGTCAAAGATATCATCCGATGGCCCAATGATGACAAATATCGTATTTACCAACATTGGCTGTGGTACTGACGCCTAACAATGGGCCTTTGTGTATTTTGGTACCGGTGGCTAAACAACAATAACATTCGTTGGCCCAGTGAGCACAAATATCGCATTTACCAACATTGGCTGTGGTACTGATGCCCAACAATACCAGTTGAGTTTGCTTGTGGCGTCACTAGATGGCGTTACTGTCTCCAAACATCGAAGTTATAGTTATTTTCTCGATTATTCCGGATATAATCATAATATTTTTTAAAAGTAACTTATAAATCTAATAGCTATAACTATAAAATTTATACATAAATTTAAAAAATTGTATTTTACCAACATTTTCTCAATTTAAATCTCAATAAACATAAATCTCGCTTACGAAGTTTCGAAGTGCGGTTAGTATATATACAAATTAGAGTGTATAGTAAGTGTACTTGCTTCGGCAGTACATATACTAAAATTGGAACGATACAGAGAAGATTAACAACAACTGCTGCCTAGCCTAGGGCCTTCATGTATTGTGGATACAACCAATGCCTACCGTAGTGTAATTGTAATATTTATCAGCAAAGGCCCAACGTCGTATTACACAACCACTTACTTAACGTAGGGTAACTGTAGGACTCGTAAACAAAAGCCCATTACATAATTAGACTGTAGGCACACTATAAATTACACAACTATTTACCTACGGTAGTATTGTAAGAATCCTACACAAGGCCCAACGTTAAAGTTACAATGTTGGCCCTTTGTGGGACAAGCTGTGTTGGGCCTTCAACCTGGTGCACGACTACCTACCGACCTACCTGACTTGCCGTTGGGTAATTGTTGAATTTGCAAACAGAAGCACAACGAAAAAATTGCCCTTTTTTATTTTTTTGCAGTTGGCCCTACAGCAAGCCATACGGCCAAATGTAACAATTAACCAACCATCAAACAAATGTGTATAGGCCCAACCACGGCCCAACCAAAACCACCACCGTTGAATAATTGTATGATTTATTTAAATAGGCCCAACGAAAAAATTACTCTAATGGCCCTCTGTTGGGAATCTTCGGGAGGGCCTTTGTCGAGGGCCCTCCAGCAAATAGTACGGCCAAATGTAACAATTAACCAACCATCAAACAAATGTGTATAGGCCCAACCACGGCCCAACCAAAACCACCACCGTTGAATAATTGTATGATTTATTTAAATAGGCCCAACGAAAAAATTACTCTTATGGCCCTCTGTTGGGAATCTTCGGGAGGGCCTTTGTCGAGGGCCCTCCAGCAAATCGTACGGCCAAATATAACGGTTGCCCAACTAATACGTAAACAAAGGCCCAACAAAATCCCTACAAGAAAATGCTATCTATACATATAATAAAGCTGAAGACGGTCGAAAGTCTGTACATGGAAGATATTTGAAAAAAAGTTGGCTGGGGATACTTAGAATCGATAACAGAACACGTTCCAAAAGTTTTTAGAATTTTTGTCTGTTTGTCTGTTTATCTGTTTATCTGTTTGTCTGTTTATTTGAACGCGCATCACGTGAAAACGGCTCAACGGATTTTGATGAAAACTTTACTAATCTGTCGAGAAAATCCCCGGCCAGGTTATAGGCTATAAAAATTCAACCCCTAAAAGGGGGGGTAGCCACAAACCTTGATTGACTAAAGTTTGCCCCTGAATCTTATGGCGCTACTTAGGAAGGAGGGGCAAACTTTTTTCAAATATGTGCTACCACTATTGAGTACCCTGGTAAACTAACAGATGGAGCTGAATTTAATACGTTGTGACATGAATAAGCCACCGAGGATAGATTTTGCCAAATTAACTCTAAGTTTAGAAGACACGGATATCAACAAAAATAATTGAATAATTATGTTGATTTAATAAATTAATATATATATCGAAAAATGTTCGCGCTCGCTTCGCTCGCGTTTTCAATAACTTTCTAAGATATGGCGACTGCAGCTGCATTACTCTGTTGCAACGTTATTGCTGTAGCACTGTCAATTTTCGTGATAAAATGATGTGACTGACTTCCATACTAAAAGTAAAAATGTACAACTGTCTAACTGTCTATCAAATTGGGTTTTTATATCAAAAAATTTTCGCGCTCGCTTCGCTCGCGTTTTCTATTACTTTCTAAGATATGGCGACTGCAACAGCATTACTCTGTTGCAACGTTATTGCTGTAGCACTATCAATTTTCGTGATAAAATGATGTGACTGATTTCCATACTAAAAGTAAAAATGTACAACTGTCTGTCAAATTGCGTTTTATATCGAAATATTTTCGCGCTCGCTTCGCTGGAATTTTCAATAACTTTCTAAGATATGGCGACTGCAGCAGCATTACTCTGTTGCAACGTTATTGCTGTAGTACTGTAAATTTTCGTGATAAAATGATGTGACTGATTTCCATACTAAAAGTAAAAATGTACAACTGTCTATCAAATTGCGTTTTTATATCGAACAATTTTCGCGCTCGCTTCGCTCGCGTTTTCGATAACTTTCTAAGATATGGCGACTGCAGCAGCATTACTCTGTTGCAACGTTATTGCTGTAGCACTGTCAATTTTCGTGATAAAATGATGTGACTGATTTCCATACTAAAAGTAAAAATGTACAACTGTCTATCAAATTGCGTTTTTATATCGAAAAATTTTCGCGCTCGCTTCGCTCGCGTTTTTAATCACTTTCTAATATATGACGACTGCAGCAGCATTACTCTGTTGCAACGTTACTGCTGCAGCACTGTCAATTTTCGTGATAAAATTATGTGACTGATTTCCATACTAAAAGTAAAAATGTACAACTGTCTATCAAATTGCGTTTTTATATCGAAAAATTTTCGCGCTCGCTTCGCTCGCGTTTTCTATTACTTTCTAAGATATGACGACTGCAACAGCATTACTCTGTTGCAACGTTATTGCTGTAGCACTATCAATTTTCGTGATAAAATGATGTGACTGATTTCCATACTAAAAGTAAAAATGTACAACTGTCTGTCAAATTGCGTTTTATATCGAAATATTTTCGCGCTCGCTTCGCTCGAATTTTCAAAATCATTCCCGAAAGTCTCGCAACGCAAAGGTTACAAGGGGCACGTGTCTTCCTCAGGAGTCTGAAGAAGACCACGGTGAGTGGCGGTCTAGCCACAGGCAGGCCGCTTCGCTTTCGCTCGCGCGCTTATACCTTACGGCTTACTGTATCGTCCGATATACACCTACTACCTACTCTGTCGTTTAAATCACGTGTAAAATTTGAATAAGGGCGAAAAAACTATTGACTTTGGAGTGTAGTTTTATTTAGTGGTACCTAATTGTAAAATATTTTATCTGGACTACAGTCCTCTAGCATATCCATCTGTCAACTTTACCTACTTTCAAGTTCCGCCTCCAGGGGAGAGGGAGAGAAATTAGGATTAGAAATTAGCCGCTTACTGACACAGACCGAATTCCACGCGGGCGGAGCCGCGGGCACAGCTAGTTAGGGTATAAACTTATAAATAAAATATTTATACTAGAGTCTGTGCGGAAAGAGAAGAGTCGTGAAATGTATGGGATCCCATACATTCTACGACTGTTCTCTTTCCGCACAGACTCTAAGGGGCCCACTGATTAACAGTCCGCCGGACGGTATCGGCCTGTCAGTTAGAATAAAATTTTGACAGTTCCGAACAACTGACAGGCCGATACCGTCCGGCGGACTGTTAATCAGTGGGCCCCTTTAGTTATTCGATCAAATAAACACTTATATTTGGACTAAGTTGTAGTCGCTCGGTAGGGTGCCCAGAAGGCTGGCCTCATTGCCCCGCTAGTTCCGATATGATACTGATCTGTAAGTGTCAAAAGTGACGTTTTTGGTTGAAGAAATGTCACTTTTGACACTGACAGATCAGTGCCATATCGGAAATAGATCGAATAACTAAAACTCGAATGGGCCTGTTGGTCTCGTTTTAGCTGGAAGCTCTTTTGCTATGTTAATTTAATGCATATATTATCAGCTTAAATATAAACTGAAATAAGTATATGTCATATCTCATATATCTACTAAAGAAAAAGTGATCAAGCGCTCCAGTGGCGAAAGCCGATATTTAAGGTAAACGTACTGGTGCTCGACGCGGTCCCAGTACATGTCATCTTGGAACCAATAGAGGTGACAGAGCAAGGTGTCATCTAATGGGCATTATTAATATTAATTGTAATTCAATAACTTGATAGGGGTTGCTCCCCATGTCCCTTAGATAATATAATCTTAAAATGTAAGATTAGTACTAAGTTAATTGTAATGTAAAATTCTATATAAAAAAATAAACAGTTTAATTTTTTTTATGCCGAGCACTAGTACGTTTACCTTACATCTACATATTTCAATTTATACATAATTTATATACACCGTGGGCTCGGATAGCCCGACAGATTTTAAAGGCGTATTCTTGACCGCATTTACAGACTAAAATGTCGATATTTTTTGAAAATTTGTTTCTGTAATTAGTCAGAGAAAAACGCCTTTTTGACTTGATTTAGACATTAGCAAAATGTATCTGTACCTAAATAAAAAAATCCCCCATAGGCTTTGGTAACCGCTACCCATCAGGCGAACAGCTTTGGCAAAAGGCAAAAAGATAAAAAAGTAACACATGATGATGACTTTAAGCACATTCTTACATAAGTATTTAATACAGACTCGATTAAACTATGAATAAGTCAACTCAACGACATAAAAGAAATAAAAGGCGAGATACAAAGGGAGCAAAGTGAGTAAACTTGCTTCATATAACACAAAGTATAAACCAAAGACTAAATAATAATAGACTGTCAATCTCTTCCTACGCTTATGACACTTTTGCTATAGTTCGTTTTTTTAGCATTAGAAAGAACTTGAAAGAAGGTAAGCGATCTTGACAAGTCTTTTAATTGAAAAACGCTTTTTAAAAATCCACTTATGAAAGCAGAAGAATATAAATGATCGTATTAGATTCATAATTGTTACATATTTGCCGTAACTTATTTTAAAAATGTGTTTTTCAATTAAAAGACACATCAAAATTGTTTACCTTATTTCTAATGCTAAAAAAAACAAACTATAGCTGCAAACGCCTGTAGGGTACAGTGTATTTATTGAGCCGTGTGCTTGATTTTTCATAAACAATTGACATTGTTTAAGTATAAATAATTAGCGTCACTTGCCCCACTCCACTAACCCGGGGTTAACCGGTTAAACCTAGAGTTACCATGGTTACCAGTGGTTACCAGTAGGTACAATTTGACAATGGGTTAACGGTTTAACCGCTTAACCCCGGGTTAGTGGGATGGTGCAAGTGGCCATTAAATATTTTGTATCTTGTATCTTTATCGCCGTCATGATATGAAAGTGTAAAATACGCTCAAAGTTGTATTCCACTTCAAAATACTGGCAGCGGTGGAAAGACTCGTAAACAGAGCAAATTGTTCCGAGTGGCGGCAGGGAGAATTAACCTAGTACCTATATTGTACAGGGTGGCTCAAAAATAACTCTATTTTTGTTGCCAAGGAAGTTTTGGGATTATACTGAGCAACTCTTACAATGGGACCAACCCCGAAATAGCAAAATAACTTGGCTGTTTCATACATTTTATCTGGGCCATTTTCTATGGGAGGGTAAATTTTTTTTTTCGCGATTTCGGGGTTGGTCCCATAGTAAAAGTTGCTCAGTATAATCCCAAAACCTTACTGGCAACGGGAATGCACTTATTTTTTAGCCACCGTGTATACATTATGTTGACACAAAAAGATGGTTTTAATGAAACTGGATGATAACTGCAGGAAAAATATTAACAGTTAAGTAATATCATCATAAATATCATAATATAATCTCCACAATGTGTATTTGTACGAACACCAGTCTCTGTTAACAACTTGTCTCTGTACAAACTTTCCTAATGTTGCCCGTGCACGCAGTTAACCTCTCGAATGCTACGATGTTTTCTCATAAAATAACCCAGCTCTGCGCCCTAGAGTATTTGCTCTACACGCTACCGGCCCAATTCGAGCAATGGTTATAACAGGCGGTTTACATTCGCGGCTCGTGGCTCGGCTCGCGGCTCGTCTCGTGGCTCGCGTCGAGCGCGGAAGCGGGTCATTTGCAAATTTATTGTACCTTTGTCTAATTTTTTCTTAACATTTTCAGTTTCGTAACTAAAATTAACCATACAAAAAAAAACCGGACAAGTGCGAGTCGGACTCGCCCAACGAGGGTTCCGTACTTTTTAGTATTTGTTGTTATAGCGGCAACAGAAATACATCATCTGTGAAAATTTCAACTGCCTAGCTATCACGGTTCATGAGATACAGCCTGGTGACAGACGGACGGACGGACGGACAGCGGAGTCTTAGTAATAGGGTCCCGTTTTTACCCTTTGGGTACGTAACCCTAAAAAATGAAAAAGACCCAAGCACGTCGAGCTAATGATTACACTCTCCCCTCGTGGCTCGGCTCGTGGCTTGTCTCGTGTCTCGTAAGCTCGTCAAGCTAATCGATTTTAAACACTAACGGCACGGTATAAGGTTTGTAACCGAATGACCAGCCGAACGCGAGTGTAAACACAAGCGCCCGTCACGCGCCCCTGACTCGTGCCTAATAAACCGCTCCTCCACTCGAGCCGAGACGAGCCACGAGACCCCGCTTACACTCGCGTCTCGAGGCTCCGCTCGCGGCTCGGCTCGTGGCTCGCACGAATATTTAAACCGCCTATGTATATGATGTCACTGCGATACAATACCGATCTGTCAGAGTCAAAAGTGACGGTTTTGGTTGAAAAAATGACACCTGTACACGGACAGAAGTACTAGCCAAGGTTACAATCGCTATCGCTTCGACAACGAAACGCTTTGTGTCTCTCTATCACTCTTCCATATTAGTGCGACAGTGACAGTTGCGTGTCGATCGCTACGGAGCGTAAGCGATTGGCATGTTGGCTACGCGGCCAGTGTCGTATCGCTGTGACATCTTATAAGCGTTTTTAGAATTGGGCCGTACGTGCCACGCAATATTAGGCTTGAAATAATTGAAGCCAGAATAGTAACTGTTCGTGTCGCACCTTGTATTAAATTTTGATATTAAAACAGAATTCTGTGATTTCAACGTGTTAGTTCAAGAGCAGAGAACTTAAGGAGCGCAAATATTTTACCATTCTCTAAATTGGATGACTATTTCATTGATCTTAAGAGAAGACGTCAAAAAAATGTTGTAAAATAATCCAAATGAATTAGGTACCATCACGCTCCGCGATTGTTGCGCCAATTAGGTTCCTAGCTAAATCGGTTCTTCAATACATACGCTATAGAATTATCCATTTAGCAAGAACTCTAAATGACATTACAATCCCGTGTGGTACATTAAAAATCACAAATGTGTCATCCTTATTATATAAAATGTATATTCCTTACCGATTTGCAGTTTTCAAGCTAAGTTACGTGGAAGATGTCCTATCAAACATATCAAATATAAGTCCTAGCAAACGTGGATACTATTTAGTGACTGTACATTGTATTAAATACAGCTATTACAAAACGTTTCGTGAATTCAACGTATTTGTTGAAGCGGTGGATTCACCGTGGTATGCAATGCAAATATTTTACGGTTAGACTATTTCATAGCTGGCCGAGATTAGTAAAGTGCGGCTTGGATTTTGAATGTTGGAATATTGGGATTATTCAAATTTAGAAATAGTTATTTGTTTTACAAGGGGGCAAGGTTGTTGTTTAACCGCTCGTGCCATAGGCGTACCCACGGTGGGGCAAGGTGGGGCAGTTGCCCCACCCTGGTCTCTGACCATAAGCTAAGAATTTCTGTTTCAACCGTACCCTGTTACAACGTACCCAGCTTCCCCTTCTTCTTCTGCCCCACCTAGAGATGGGTAGGGGTGAGTAAATACTGAGTATTTACTCGGTATTTACTCAAAGCACCCGATAAATACCCGTATTTACTCATTTAGGTGGGTAAAAACGATTGCTGATAAAATATTCAAAAAGTGAGATTTAAGAACAAAATTGTCTTTTATTGAAGAGTGCTAACGTGTAATAACAATATCTATAAAATAAAAAGCATATAGGACGCTTAATTTAGGAAAAAAAGGTAATTATTAGTTAGAGGCAAATTGTGATAATGCATAGTTAACAATTTTGTTTTAAATAAGAAGGTATTTACTTTAAAAATATTGTACTTCAATTCTATCGATGTTCTAGATAACTGCATGTCGCGCAAAAGTGCGTGTTTACGCGGCACTTACGACCTTTTATTAAGGGTTTTTTAAAGAAAACTCAAAAATGGCTCAACCGATGATGTTCAAAATATTGTTTTTTGTACTTTATTATACGGCTAATCTCCCGATATGTTTTCATATTTTTTCTGAACTTTGGTTCTAAAGTTATAGAGAGATAAACATTATTTTGGCCTTTCGAAACGGTTTTTTTCCAAAAATATTCATTTTATCCAAAAATGTTCTTAGAAACATTCCAGTTATTTTTAAAGACCAATTTAATGATGTGCAACACGTTGGTGCTTTCTGATTTTTTTTTCGTGACAATTAGTTACATGTATGGAGTGCCCCTCTTAAAAATACATTTCTTACAATTTTGAGTACTTAATCCAGTAGCGGCTTCCATAATACACCTATATTTCAAATTTATATGCCCCTTTCAGCACTCTAAATAGTTTATACCCACCAATTTGGGTATAAACGAGTAAATACGGGTATATTGAGTAAATACTGAGTATTTACTCGGTATTTACCCTTGAGTATTTACTCACTACCCATCTCTAGCCCCACCCCTTAAAAAACGCTGCGTACCTACGCCCATGGCTCGTGCTAATATTGATACCCGAGCAAGCGAAAGATTCCAAAATTGAACCACGAGCGTAACGAGTGGTTCCAAAAATGGAATCTCGAGCGGTGTGTGGGTTTCAAAGCACGAGGGTTAAAAAAAATTTGCCCCTGAGTGAAACACAAAATTTTTCACCACACCAACCCGAAGTAAATATTAAATGTAAAATCAAACAAAATCAAACCAAATCAAATCCAAATCAATGTTATTAAATATTTATCATCCAAAATCATCATTTAAAGTCAATTCTACCAGCAAAGATAAGAAAACAACTCAAAATTTGCATTTGATTACTTTGCCTCACATGTGAATAAAATGCAACTTTGCTATCAGTTTTTGAAGTGCAAAGTAAGCCTTTCCGAGCTGGTGTGGTGAAAATAATGTTTAAGTATTTTGTCTTTCAAATAAACATCGATCGTTATGAGTTTTCTGAGCACTAGATAAACTAGGCTAGGCCGACCAAAAACACCAATGTAATGGCTCCTCTTCACGTTGGGCCAACGCCAACGCCAACGAGGGACGCAGCCATGCGGTAGAATGAGATAGCAATATCACTTGCTCCCTCTAATGGCTCCTCTTCACGTTGGGCCAACGCCAACGCCAACGAGGGACGCATTTATGCGTTAGAGGGAGCAAGTGATATTGCTATCTCATTCTACCGCATGGCTGTGTCCCTCGTTGGTGTTGGCGTTGGCCCAACGTGAAGAGGAGCCATAACAAAACAAAAGCTCTATAAAACAAATCCTACGTATACAAAAATATTCCTAAAACTCTCCCCGTATCTTGTATTTCATGGAGTGGAAAGGCTCGTCGTTTTTTGTGTCAAAATTTGTTCGGACGTATCTTGTGCCAAAAAGCAACTTTTTCGACGCCGGGAAAAATGCTTGTAAAAATTACAGGGAAGAGTTGAGATTTCTTTGAAGCGTTTTTGTGGCTCAATTTTACTGCCATAACGTAGCAGGTGTGTTGGGGTTATTATCATGGACAAATTTAGAGAAACGCTAAAAAAGGTGAATTACTGTAGGTGCTGCAATCCAGTAATTAAAACTTTTTTTGGTGTTATTTGTCCTATTTATCTTTAATTACGACCATTTTACTTAATCGCGTATAAGTATTATGTTTTGAATTACCTCTGACGTTTCGAGGATGGCATTTTCCCCTTGGTCTCTGAGAACGAATGGCTAAAGTTGATCATCATCTTCTAGCTGCGGGAATTATTGGAACTGGTCTTATTTATAAACTTTCACGTTTTGCGCATTTAATTAAAAAAGTGTAAAAATCGTAAAAGTTTTAATCAGTGTTGTCCTTTGTATTATTAAAAAAAAAATGGTAATTTATTTACCGTTTTTCTGAATTAATCCATTTATAGAAAATCACAGCCATATACCTAATTATGTTTAGAAACGAGAATTTTATGCTATTTTTCAACAGTACCTACTCTCCTAAAACATCGCGAACTATACCAATAAAAAAACATTAGGTATTTGTGTCATTCAATACTAACCATGAACTCATTCAAATCAACTCAACTTGCTCAAAAACCTATCGGAATATTCGGAATAACCCCGAGGTACCGATTGCAAAAACAAAGCTGCATTTGGAAAAGCAATGGATTTTGGAACAAAGTCGGTGCTAATTAGTAACCGGCAGAGCCAGCAAGTTTGCTCATTGGGCCTCAGATCACTTCTACTAGGCCACGTTAATTACCACATGTCAGGAATTTTGGCCGTTTGTCAGGAATTCGGCCGGAATACGAAAATGTCAGGAATTTTAGTCAATAACAGATTTTTTTAATTAAGTAAGTACACAAAAAGGTACACATTATTAAAATTTACTTACATAAAAAACTATCAAACTTAAGCATACATAGATATCTACCTAGCTAGATCAGGAATTTTGTCAGGGAATTCGAAATTTGGATCTGGTAACTAGCCACGTTAATAAATGGAACGTTCTTGCGATGCAGCGAGCGTAGCTAAAGGACGTTCTATACTTTACAAAATCTACTCTGCGGTGCGCTGCGTGAACTGCGTTGCCTGCGTCTCGCCATACGCTTAGCCTTAGTGTTGCCGTTAAGAGCCAACGGGAGTGGTCATTTCTACATACAAACGTACTCCTCGTTTTCCTCCGTGGTTTTTGAAGCTAGAGCAATGATTTTTTCAACACAGATTAATATTGTCAATATCTGTGTTGGACCGTTTTGCTTTTTTTTATATTGTTGTTTTTTAAGGCGCTAGAGCCCTTCAAAAATGGCCAAAATGGCCTAATTGACTATGCCGCAATGAGAGGCGTGGCATTCAAAACTGATATCAGGGTCAAACAGATCACAGTGTTATGTCTTTCCTGTAGACATACACAAGAGTTAAGGGCTATAAAGCTTAATTTTCTTATTTAACCCTTATCCACGTGAAAAGGTCCTCCTTTTATTTAAAGAACTATGATAAAATGATTACTTACATGCCCACAAGCTGTTAACTATTGCCCACAGGAGAGAAAACTAGCGTGTTATCGCGAACAGCACATTTTTCTCTCCTGTGGGCAATAGTTAACAGCTTGTGGGCATGTAAGCAATGATTTTATCATAGTTTTCTAAATAAAAGGAGGACCTTTTCACGTGGATAAGGGTTAAATAAGAAAATTAACCTTTATAGCCCTTAACTCTTGTGTATGTCTACAGGAAAGACATAACACAGTGATCTGTTTGACCCATCAATTAGCCAAAAAAGCAAAACGGTCCGACACAGATAAATTCATAATCATTTAGATTTCCAAATTTGGTTACGATTGGTTAAGTTTTGGAGGAGGAAACAGAGGAGTACGAAACCTCGATTTTTGAGATTTTTACGCAGGATTTTTCGCCTTGTCCTTATCGCACTACTTTTAGGTGCCGCTTCCGTTAGCGAGTCGGGTATATTTACCTAAAATATTTAAAACTCAGCTCCTGTTTCGTCTTAAGTCATCCTAGATATCTATTGCTTTTTTGTGGAGAGCCATTTTGTGGGGACGACTGTCTATCTGCCGCATATAAAATTGCATACCATTTTATTAGGCATGCGTCCGCTTTCACTCAATAGCCTAGTTCATTTTAGATTACATTAATTTCACACCCTAGCGGGTACTGCCTCTGTGTACGTTCCATGATACGAGCAAGGACAGATTCCGCTCTCGGTGTATAAATACAATAAAATAAAAATAAAAAAGCCTTTATTCTACCATAAATATGAGTTTTCAATAACATTACAATAATAACTAAGTGATTTCGTTTCTACATGTTATTTATAATAAACTATCAATATTGTCACATAATTTCATGCATTTTATTAATGTCAATGAGTTATCTTAATAATTATTTTTAGTTAATATTTATGGAAGTCGCCTCTGCGGCGTAGGCCTCCCCCAGTCTCCTCCGCTCTTCTCTGTCCCTAGCCAGTCTTCTCCAAGTAGGACCACCTATTTTACGCATTATATCTTCCCAGCGTTTTAGCTCTCGGTGTACCCCTAATTATCTCATTGTCAAAATGTCAAATGGGCCTCTACGTGTCAAACATTTTCTTCTTTAAGATTATGTAATCTGTTGGGTAACAATACAAAAAACGGCAGAAACTCCTACGTAAACTCTTTATAATGCGCAGTCTATTAAATAAGTCTATAACGGAATCACACTACTTCGCTCTGGCTTACCGACATTTAATTTCGCTGAGATTTCTGAGTGCAATTAATGATAACAAACTTCTAAAGTTAAAGCAGACAGGATTATGAAATATTCAAGCATTTGTATCTATAATTATTAAGAGATACTGACATAGCTCGTCGGAGAATAAAAGTGAAATTTGATTTGGAAATAAAAATAAGTGTAAAATATTTTTTCGGAAAAATAGATAGGTTAAGACAGTATCGGTTAATTCAATCTGTTCTGACAAATTTAAACGTCAAAATGACAGAGACGTATAAGAATAACGATAAAAGTATTTCGAATTGAACCTAGCTGAGAAGCCTCTATTAAGCATTAAATGCGTCCACGGCTTAGAGCATTTAGTAACTGGAGACGTCATGGCTGTCAGTTTCTGTACAAAACAGTCTGCCGATTTTTGCGGGGGAGGGGTCGTCAAATGTACCTATTACTATTTCTACAAATAGCCATGTTAGTCCAATACAAAAGTTTGCACAATTGTGCAAGGTTTTCGACAGAGGGGTAAGCTCTTAAAGGCGACTCCAGTTATTAAATCCACGGTTGTGTCTAATTTTATTCCTTTTCACATGCTCAAGGTCGGTTTGTCAATTTCACTGTCGTTGGAATCGTTAACGAATCCGAATATTAATAAACTTCGAGCTCTTCCTATTAAATATCTATATTATATATTCGAAAAAAATCACGAGTCTAAAAATAATAAAACTTACTTTGTAATTACAATATGAACCGAATTTATCCTATGGACGCAATTCCCCGGTGAATTCATTAAGCTTCTGCATCAACCCATTAAAATAGTAAACTAACGGATAAAGATAAGCTTTGAAATGTGCCCGTAATGAGCTCGCACGGCCTAACTAACTACGAGGCGTATTCAGACTTTCTAAATAGTAATTAAACTTACTTTAAATTAATAACAAAAGAATGAATGAGTGAAAGAAGGCTAACAAAGAGAGACTATAAGGGAGAAGTGGAAGTGGGAGTTGGAAGGGGTAGACCTCGGCGGACTTTCTCTGATCAGATCGGGGAAATCCTGAAGAAAGGCCAGGTCAAGACCACCCTAAACCGGCGAGCGTGTATGAGGAATGTTATGAAAGTGAAGGAAGCGAAAGAGGTATGTCAGGATCGTAGCAAGTGGAAATCCGTGGTCTCTGCCTACCCCTCCGGGAAATAGGCGTGATTATATGTTATATGTACTCGTATGTACATTAAGAGCTAGAATTAAATGAATTTAAAAATGTATGAGAACGGTATGTATAGTAAACATTCGTAGAGCCAGGCACCACTTTTCAGACTGGCAACATCAGGTTTCTTGAAGCTTGGTAGCCCAGGGTGGCCAGGGTGCGTAGCCAACGTGCAATCGCTAACGCTCACCAGTCACACCACATACATTGAAAGATTAAAGAGGGAGATAATTCACCAAAAAAACCTTAGTTTTTTTTAATCCTTTTAGCGCCACTTGCACCATCCCACTAACCCGGGGTTAACCGGTTGGACCGTTAACCCAGTGTCAAATTGTACTGCTGACCATGGTAAATCCAGGTTTAATCGGTTAACTCCGGGTTAGTGGAATGGTGCAAGTGGCCCTAAAAGTTTTGCATGTTTAAATCCGAATGCGCCCCCAGTTGTATAAGTATTTTAAGGGATTTTTACTTTGTGTTTCAGCATTACGGTTAATGAACTTACTCATTTGCATTGTGTTGTTAAGTTCGTTAATTTTAAGTAAACCATACAAAAGCCATTGCCGTATATTGGGATTACAATGAGACAGAAACTGTTTTGGCAAACATATGTATGGACTGTTAACTAGCAAATTAAAACCTTATTGTATTGATATAAGGTTCACTGATGGTGAATTAAGTGTTGTTGTTAGTATATGCTTATATACTCATGGACACATTTATATTATAATATGATTATAAAATAAGGTTTGATTACTGGATTACAGCATCTAGTAATTTCAAAATCACTACACCTTATTGAACAAAGTCTGTCTGTTTGTGGGTTTGTTCGCGATAAACTCAAAAACTAATAAACAGATTTTCATGCGGTTTTCACCTATCAATAGAGTGGTTCTTGAGGAAGGTTTAAGTGTATAATTTGTTAACCCGTGCGAAGCCGGGGTCGGTCGCTAGTTAGTAATTATTATTTTCTTGCGTTCCTCTAAATTTGTCCATGAGTGTAGTATATTACATACCTATAGTTCGTTTTTTTAGCATTAGAAAGAACTTGAAAGAAGGTAAGCGATCTTGACATGACTTTTAATTGAAAAACGCTTTTTAAAAATCAATAACTATTACTTATGAAAGCAGAAGAATATAAATGATCGTATTAGATTCATAAATGTTACATATTTGCCGTAACTTATTTTTAAAATGTGTTTCTCAAGTAAAAGACGCATCAAGATTGTTTACCTTATTTCTAATGATAAAAAACCGGGCAAGTGCGAGTCGGACTCGCGCACGAAGGGTTCCGTACCATAATGCAAAAAAAAAACTAAAAAAAGCAAAAAAAAACGGTCACCCATCCAAGTACTGACCACTCCCGACGTTGCTTAACTTTGGTCAAAAATCACGTTTGTTGTATGGGAGCCCCATTTAAATCTTTATTTTATTCTGTTTTTAGTATTTGTTGTTATAGCGGCAACAGAAATACATCATCTGTGAAAATTTCAACTGTCTAGCTATCACGGTTCGTGAGATACAGCCTGGTGACAGACGGACGGACGGACGGACGGACGGACAGCGAAGTCTTAGTAATAGGGTCCCGTTTTACCCTTTGGGTACGGAACCCTAAAAACGAACTATAGTAGGCAGTAAAGAATGAAATGATCGTGTCAGATCACCTATAATTGTCGGCTGAGGCGAAGCCGAGGTTAACATTTTGATCTTGATTTGATGAGGCTTTTTTATATACTACTAAGCTACTACTCCACTACTACTACTCTACTACTACTCACTACTACTCACTACTACTACTATTTCTCTGTTAACGGGGCCGGAAAGCGGCAACTTCGTTTAGTGATTTATTAGTGATGATTTTCCAGTCCGTTTGGTTCTAAGAAGAAAAGTACTGCGCTAAAACCTCACGTTTCAAGCCAGCAATAAGTAACTTCCATTTGACGTATGGCACGTGAGCGGGCATTTCTCAAAACCTAGCAATAAAGAGCACAAAAAACGCTTCCATATTTATTTCTATACCTACGAAGAAATTTGTTATTATTTATTAATTTTCGCATGCCATTCATCTTTGTCATACTCGTTGTTAAACATAAGCTTGTCTTCTCTTTCGGTGTGCGGGAGCTCGCTAGCACGTGCCCATGTCTCGCTTGCCTGGGCGCGACTAAAGGCAACTTGTACAATTGTCACAAGGTGAGTGCTTCAATTTTGGAGCGTGTAAAACCTATCTTTAGATATAACATCATAGCCTTCTTAGATTAAACATCGGGTCGGATTAGAGCACAGAGTAGTTATTTAGTAACAATTGCCTTTATTGAAGTCTAACCATTAGTAACAATTTAAAGGTTTCCCACTATTTCTTTAACTTTAAACCGAATGCACTTTCTATCTATTACGCTTTGTTGAGCTCTCATTGTGTTCTGAAACTAAATCTCCAGTACATAAAAGAAAATATCTACAGTATACATTACACTGGAAGAAGTCGCGATTTACTGCAGTTACTGTCACTGCGTTTGATACCGTTGAATTTATTTACTTTCTGTCCTTATCCTCGAATTTATAAACGAAAACGTGGGATTTTATTAAACTTTTCTCTGTGTATTCTTTTCTTTTTCAACATATTAAATGCTCCATCGTAATTTCGTAATGTATAAAGGATGACTCACGTCAGACCGGGTCGTGTTCGGGCCGGAGCTCCCGGCGCTTACTTTTCTATGACATGACAGGCGATCACGTGATGCTTTGCATAGAAAACGATCACGTCACGTCAGACCTCGAAGGAGATGGAGGCACGATCTTGACGTCTTTCGGAAAGATTGGCCTAATATTGCCATAGAACGTGACGCGTGGAAGGAAGAGAGGGAGGCCTTTGCCCAGCAGTGAGACACAACAGGCTAACATATAAAATAAGCCATATTGCATGAACGTAGTGGTCTACGGAGAATTAGGTTAAAGGAGTACGTCATTGAACTTCGAATTGAAAACTTGCGATGAACAATTGTACGACAGATGCATACAGGTGTCATACAGCCCAGTACCGTCTTTACCATAAGGGCACTCGGGGCCCGTGCCCAAGGGCCGCCATCCTCGGGGGTAGGGTGGTTCACGTTTGTATGGGAAAAATTCAAACTCTAGTTAGAAGAAGCGGCACCCCCTCATTTTGTTACACTTGTTATGTTGACAAAATACGCCAAGTTTTGTAATCTTATCTCAAGTACAAGGGGGTGCTACAACACTTTGAAATTTTTCAAAGTTGTATGAAATCCAAAAAAAAAAGTATTTATTATTCAGAATTTTATTTAAGTATCTGGTTTCACACTATTTGCACATGTGATTTATAAGTTTTTAAGTAGAAAAACATTTTTATTTCTATTTTTTATAATTTTTCAAAAGTAAGATTTTTATTTTTTTTTAGATTTTTATGTAAGTAGTGGTTTTCACATTATTTGAAAGTGTGATTTAAAAGTTATTAAGTAAAAAAATATTTTTATTTCTAGTTTTTATGATTTTTTTAGGTGAAATTCAAAAAATCTTACTTTTGAAAAATTATAAAAAATAGAAATAAAAATGTTTTTCTACTTAAAAACTTATAAATCACATGTGCAAATAGTGTGAAACCAGATACTTAAATAAAATTCTGAATAATAAATACTTTTTTTTTTGGATTTCATACAACTTTGAAAAATTTCAAAGTGTTGTAGCACCCCCTTGTAGTTGAGATAAAATTACGAAACTTGGTGTATTTTATCAGCATAATAAGTGTAACAAAATAAGGGGGTGCCCCGTAGGAAAATAAAAAAAAATGTTTTTTGAAGCACCCTACTCGGGGGGCCCCGAAGGACAGACAGTAACAGTATATTTGATAACCCATAATAAATAGAAGATCATATTAGAAAAATGTTACTTTAATTCGCTTTCTTTTCTTTCCAAAAGGGCCCAAGTTCTTATGTGCCCAAGGGCCCCAGCATAGTTAAAGACGGCCCTGATACAGCCAATAGGTTAATTAAAACCAAGGTAACATTATTAAGATACAGGAGAAATTTT
The DNA here is from genome assembly GCF_910591565.1 of Cydia splendana. NCBI lineage: Eukaryota > Metazoa > Arthropoda > Insecta > Lepidoptera > Tortricidae > Cydia > Cydia splendana. Next base: position 2,696,800 of record NC_085965.1, on the reverse strand, counting down.
AATTAAAGTACAAGTACGTCTAATAGTTAAAGATAAGTAATATTAATTATTATTATAAGTACATATAGATTGTTGTATGTTAATTTTTAATTAATTCTATGTTATCCTTAGCTCATTAAATGAATTGTATATGCATATGTAAATGACAATGTTTGACTATTACTGAATAAATGATATGATAATTATGATTCAAAATAATCCTACACTACGATATTTCAATAAAACCGGGCAAGTGCGAGTCTGCCTCGCGCACGAAGGGTTCCGTACCATAATGCAAAAAACGGCAAAAAAAAACGGTCACCCATCCAAGTACTGACCCCGCCCGACGTTGCTTAACTTCGGTCAAAGATCACGTTTGTTGTATGGGAGCCCCACTTAAATCTTTATTTTATTCTGTTTTTAGTATTTGTTGTTATAGCGGCAACAGAAATACATCATCTGTGAAAATTTCAACTGTCTAGCTATCACGATTCGTGAGATACAGCCTGGTGACAGACGGACGGACGGACGGACGGACAGCGGAGTCTTAGTAATAGGGTCCCGTTTTACCCTTTGGGTACGGAACCCTAAAAATGGAACTACATTTTCCGACCGAATGAATAAAGATAATTTAGTTTTAATCTGAACCCAACTTCTTTTATTCAATTTATTTCAATTAAAACAGTACCTATGGTAAGTTGGCGCAAGTTGAGCGTCGGGGAAAGTTTGTGGAAAGGATTTATTCCTTTTGAGCAGACTATTCCTGAACTTTGCTATATTCAAATCTTACACAATCTCCTTGGTGCAATATAATGCTAAGTTAGAATGATAGCTGGCGCAAAATTTATTTAAACATGAGGTGAACTATAGTAAATGTAAATTTAATTCGATACCGTGATGTGACGTACGCGTTTGCTTTAAGTTTCATTTTGTATGGGATTTTGAGTTTTCAAAACGTCCCGCTTGGCGCGCTGTTCAAAATCCCATACAAAAATAGACACAACGCAAACTCGTACGTCACGTCACGTTATCGAATGAAATTTACAAGGTTTCAGTATCTATCAACGCTTGATTCGAATTAACTTTTAACTCGTACGAAATAAGGTCCAAATTAGGTTGGCCCTGGACACCTAACCCTGTCGGACTCAATAAGTAACGAAATAAATAGTTTAGTCAAGCTGATAGAATTAGTAGTAACTTACTTTAAAAGGGTCGAAGAAACGTGAGAACAGAGCAATTTAATTTTCTCTAAATTTTCTAGTTAATTTTATCAATGACAGATTACTTAGGTGGCCGATTGGTGGCCGAGTGGTCTAGGCATCTGTCACGAATGCAGGCTTATTATGGATCGCTTTATCCACGTGATAAAATAACCGTCACTTTTTAACTCCGCGGGATAGAAAGTGACGGACACCGTTTTATCATGTCGTCACGTAGACAAAAACGACCATCCTATCCTTACTGGTTCGATTCTAGCGCTGGGTTCTGGAGGCCTCGGTCATTATTAGGGTTCCGTACCCAAAGGGTAAAACGGGACCCTATTACTAGGACTCCGCTGTCCGTCCGTCCGTCCGTCCGTCTGTCACCAGGCTGTATCTCGCGAACCGTGATAGCTAGACAGTTGAAATTTTCACAGATGATGTATTTCTGTTGCCGCTATAACAACAAATACTAAAAAGTACGGAACCCTCGGTGGGCGAGTCCGACTCGCACTTGTCCGGTTTTTTATTACTATTATTAGTGTACCGCACAAAACTTTGTTCGCGGTACACTTATGTAGTTGAGCTGTGCTCAGAGCATAAAAAGGTCAACCACGGCGTTGCATGAACAAGAGATTTCCTTTGGCAGGATTGGTCCTTAGCACCCAAGGATGGATTTAAGAAGTGGAGCCACCCAGATTTTTGACGCAGGTGGGGGGTGGGGGGGTTTTAAGCGTCGGCAACGTCTGATGTTAATAATTGTTTAAGTTTAGGTTCTATGCCAAGTTTAGTATCATTTTCAAGTAAATCAAAGATGTAGACATAGATTTCATCTAAATCAGTTCAGCCGTTATTGATTCCCCATACAATCTTACACCTTCCTTTTCACTTTTAGGAGATTTTTTTTTAGTAAAAACTATCCTATATTCTTCCCCGGGACTCAAAATATCTCTATACCAAATTTTATCTAAATCGGTTCAGCGGTTATTGAATCCCCATACAAATTTCCACCTCCCTTTTCACACCCTTAAAGGATGATTTTTGAGATTTAAAGTAGGCTATGTTATTCCCTGAAACTCAAACTATCTCTGTACCAAATTTTAACTAAATTGGTTTAGCGGTTTAAGCGTGAAGAGGAATTAAAAAAAAGTATTTTTTTCATATTTTATGTGTTTTTACTTCGGAATGGTGTCATTATGATATCAGAAATGAATTCGGCATCCCCAATTTATACGAAAACGATACCAAACTTGGCCTAGTAGCTTAAATGATATAGATATCAAGATCAAGTTGAGAGCCCCCCCTCCCCTAAAAACTTACATCAAAAATCTCGGTGGCTCCACTTCTTAAATCCATCCTTGGGTCCTAAGGACCAATCCTGCCAAAGGAAATCTCTTGTTCACGCAACGCCGTATTTTAGGCCCAGCACCATCCGCTAATGGGATCACTTTCGGTCTTGCAAATAAGTTAAATGCGTTTTTCTCAGAGACCGTTTGACGTAGATACCTAAAACTTGGAACAGTACAGCAATTACGAGTACCACCACTCATATTGTAAATAAGTCTAAACTACTTATTTCTTATTTTAGGGGGAAATTTAGGGGGTTGAGAGGGGTAAGCTGATTTTTTTTGGTTAAACAATAATCGTTAAACCCAGTTTTTCACACACCAGAGTGAAACAATGTGCGCAATACCCGCTTTATTACTAGCGAAGCCAAGACTTTACTGCGTTTCCAAAGGAGATTTACGTCCTGTTATTATTGCTGAACTTTCCTCGCGGCCCGCGGTCCGAGTGAAAACTGTACGAATGCAATTTTATTTATGCGAGTTACTTTTGTTTTAATGAGACGATTCTGAGATAGAGTGGTTAGATTTTGTTAAAATATTCGCTTAGACTAGAGGAAATAAATACATAGGTAATAATTATCGTGTTTCTTGTGACAATTGTCATTAACTTCGCAAAATAAGTACTTACTTATTTATTGTCGATATAATGGAGTTTGTTTTGAATTAAAATGTTAGTGGCAAACAAGCACACCGCCCGTCCGATGGTAAGCGGTTACCATAGTCTATGGAGGCCTGTGACGTCAGTAACAGTGATGTCGATAATTGTCGCACCTGTCACCGTGATGAAATAGGGGTTCGATTCCAGCCCTGGGTTCTGGAGGCCTCGGTCATTATTTTTCGTATATTTTTAGAGCACCGTACAAAACTTTGTTCACGGTGCTCTTATGGGATCACTTCGGTCTTGCAAATCGGTTAAATGCGTTTTTCTCAAAGACCGTTTGATGTAGGTACCTGAAATTTGGAATAGTTATGGCAAGTACCATCACTAACACTGTGAATAAGTCGAAACTGCTTATTTCTGATTTTAGGGGGAAATTTAGGGGGTTAGAGGGTTAGGCTGAATTTTATTTTCAATTGTAAGAATCGTGTGAGGTACCATTAGAAAGCTTGCAAAAAATTGAGTCGATTGACTGATTTTGACTTCATTTTAGAATGCAATAGTTTTGATAAAAAATGCATTTAAAGTTGCAAGTTTTCATACAAAATTTTTCACCTCTTTCCTGTCGATTTTCGCGAAAACTATAGCTAACAGGCAGCTGACCAGTCAATATCCAACTAAAACAAGTATGGAGACGGCGGGAAAATTATGAGGTTAACTCTATCTTTATTAGTTTTTAAACTGCAGCCTGATCTTTGGTTGCTTAGGGCTAGCTAACTGATGCTTACACTGGTCATTTTATATTAGGAAGTAGTTTTAGTGAGAAAGATCCTTACTTAAAACTTTGGCATTGAAATTTAAGACTTATGTCTTTGATACAAAGTTTAATTCTACTTACTTACTTTTGTGAGATATTTAATTTTTTTTTCTTAATAGCCTATTATAAGTATGAGAGAGTAAAAGATCTGCAAAATGCAACCTTGTAATAAAGCAAATAAGTTTAAATTTCGAACGGGCTTTCCAACCAATGGACTATCGCAGTGTGCTCAGTAAGAATCATATTTATTATTGGAGTTTATCAGTACAAATTTAAATTAAGAATTCCGTTCGTCACTGTCGTTGTGTTTTTCACATTAGCGCACATAGAGTTAGTAAAGCGTATAGAGATAATAAAGTCATTTAATATTTATTAACAGCTATGGTGTCATCTACCTATAGATTTTACTGAGAGTATCTGATTCGTCGAAACAGTATTCCTTCTCATTAAGTACCATTACATTTATGTATTAATTGACCGAAGCGAAGCGAAGGTCTACGTTTTGACTCGGGCATTTTGCTTTCGTATGTCCGGATGTTCTCCTCTACAGGTCGCAATTCTTAACCGATTCTCGTGAAATTTTGTGACCGAATTTTATGACTAAATAAAATTTTTTTGTCAATCCGGTTTTTGGAAATTTTTAAAAATTTCGGAGTCGTGATACCTGGCGCCTAAACAAATAGTCGTATCGATATCATAAGAGTTTTTTCTTTTTGAGACATGTTTACAGAGTTAATAGCAAAAAATGCAGAAAAAATTTATCGCTGGTTTAGGCGGTATTTAGATATTTAGTTTTGTATTTCCGGATGTTCTCCTCTACAGGTCGCAATTCTTAACCGATTCTCATGAAATTTTGTTACCAGATTCTATGACTAAATATTTTTTTTTGTCAATCCGGTTTTTGGAAATTTTTAAAAATGGCGGAGTCGTGATACCTGGCGCCTAAACAAATAGTCGTATCGATATCATAAGAGTTTTTTCTTTTTGAGACATGTTTACAGAGTTAATAGCAAAAAATGCAGAAAAAAAATATCGCTGGTTTAGGCGGTATTTAGATATTTAGTTTTGTATTTCCGGATGTTCTCCTCTACAGGTCGCAATTCATAACCGATTCTCATGAAATTTTGTGACCAGATTCTATGACTAAATAAAAATTTTTTGTCAATCCGGTTTTTGGAAATTTTTAAAAATGGCGGAGTCGTGATACCTGTCGCCTAAACAAATAGTCGTATCGATATCATAAGAGTTTTTTCTTTTTGATATATGTTTAAAGATTAAATGGCCAAAAATTCAGAAAATTTGTATCACTGGTTTCGGCGGTATTTAGATATTTAGTTTTTACTTGAGAATGAGTAGCTAAATTTCGTCAGCTTTAGTAAGAACTATCATGGCGCATTTTGCAAACGTTCGCTTTTTTGTTTGCATAGGGAGGTCCCTGGTTCCATCCCCAGTAATTGTATGTTGCTACATAACTTTTTGTATTTTTTTATACTTAAATTTCGTATCAATTGTTGTTTTTTATTTTGAAAAAATGAAAAAAATCGTATTTTTTATTTATCAAGCGCGGGCTAAGCGCATTCGTTTATTTTTTGCAACAGATGATGGCTTTTTGCGCTTTAAAGAAAATTTGATTCTTGAATATACGGCGCCATACCTTTGGCCTATGCTCGTCTAGATGGCGACACCATTTTATATTTAACAATTTTTACTCATATCAGTAAAAGAACATGGGTCAAAATCATATGGCGTTCTAAAAATAAAAAAAATCATTTATCCATACATATATACATTTATTGATATTTTTTTTCATTTTCATTTTAATCCTGTATCGAAAGATGGCAGTAAATTTACTGTGACTACAAAATTTAGTATGACAATAACCCTCTACTACATATAGGGACCGTGCGCGTTGGAGGGTCTGCCATCTTGTGGCCTGAATCGGAAACATGTACATTGCCAAAACAAGTTCTACCATCTACCGCTCGTGTAGGTACGTTTCCTTATGCATAGTAGGTTCTGTCATCTTGTGGGCTACATCGGAAGCATAAACGTCACATTTACGCCTCACGCCAAAAATCTGACGGCTCCTATTTTACCCCCTATAGTTCACGCACGCCCACTATAGGGACCGTGCGCGTTGGAGGGCCTGCCATCTTGTGGCCTGAATCGGAAACACATGTGCACATGTACATTGCCAAAGCAAGTGCTACCATCTACCGTTCTCGTAAGTACGTTTCCTTGTGCATAGTAGGTTCTGCCATTTCGTGGGCTACATCGGAATCATAAACTACACATCTACGCTTCGCGCCAAAGATCTGACGGCTCCTGTGCTGCCCCCTATAGTTCATGCACGTCCCCTATACACTTTATTCTCTTTAGATTAGATATTTAAATTCTTACTCGAGAATAAGTAACCAAATTTCGTCAGCTCATCTAAATGCTATCATAGCGCAGTTGGAAAGACGCTTACAAGCAAGGATATGGGAATAGGTTCCCGGTTCGATCCCCAATAAATGCAATTTTTTTTATTTATTTTTTTGCACTTAAACATCGTATTGCTGATTGATCAAGCGAGCGCGAAGCGCGAGGTAAGCGTATTCGTTTGAGTTTTTGTTTGAACATTTTTTTAGCGGTTTTAGTTCAAGGGCATGGCTGTTCCAGGAGTCAATTTCCACTTACGTTTATAGCATGGGCGGTCACCATCCATAAATCGCAGGGGTTAACATTGCCTAGGGTAGTGGTCGACCTTGGGCTCAGGGAACTAGCTGTAGGTTGCTCGTACGTTGCGCTTTCCCGGGCTCAAAGTCTAACTAACAATAATGTTAGTTAGACTTTGAGCCTTTTAATTTGGATCGCCTCGCTAAAATGACCCATAATTTCCGCAAATCATTTTTTCTTCGAGGCAATTACTCCGTTCTCATTTTTTCCCAGTAGAATTTCTTCGCTTTATTTAATTTTTCGTGTACATTTTTTCATAAACTAAATTTTCCTTTTCTCAATTTATTCCCTTTTCTTTTTAATCCCAGTAGTTAAAATAACCAGTAGGTTTTTTTTTCATTAACTAAATATTCTCTATCTCCACATTTTCTCTTTTTTTTAATGCTAGTGGTAAAAATAACCAGGTTTTTTTCAAATAGGTAGGTTAGGGTTATTTTTTTTGATGACCCTATAAACGAAACTGCTCCCAGAGATAGGTAGGTTAGGGTTATGTTTTTTTGATGACCCTAAAAACGAAACTGCTCCCAGAGATAGGTAGGTTAGGGTTATTTTTTTTTTGATGACCCTAAAAACGAATCTGCTCCCAGAGATAGGTATGGTTAGAGTTATTGGCTGGCAGCGTTTGGTTTTTTACTTGTAGTTTTTTAGATTATGTTTTAATTTTAGTGTTTTTGATATTTGTTGTATGTGAAATACCTACAAGTAACAAATATAATTACTACACTATTAACATACAGTAACAAGAAAATATTATCCTAGATATTTAAAAGAACGAAAACTATAAGGAAAAGACTAATTTAAAAATATTAAAAATAGGCGGTTGCGGAAGAAAACCATTGGGAAAATATGGGAACGGAGTAATTGCTACCGAGAATGAATGATTTCGGGAAATTATGGGCAACGCAAAATATGAGAACGGAGTAATTGCCTCGAAAAAAATGATTTTCGGAAATTATGGGCCACACTCGCGCACGAAGCTTCTTAGTTGCAGTTTACAGGTTAATTCAAATGTAATGTTGGGTTCCTAACATAGGTAGAGTTAGACCAAGAAAAGTCTGCAGAGATTTTGACACTGGCACAAATAACATTGGCACTGCGTGTGCTGTCAAAATCTCTGCAGACTTTTCTTGGTCTAACTCTATCCACTTTTCTATACAATTAGTATGGCGACGTGTATACTTAAGGGGCATCGACCGTACACTGACATCGGGATGATATTTTTATCATGTTATTTAGTAGTCATCGTGCGTCTCGCTTGCGCCAATACATGTACGGACAAGAACGAGTGAAATGTACGATAACTAAATTACATCAGTTAGATGTCTTTCTGATATCAGTGTAAGTTTGAATTGGCCTGTTAGCCAAAAATTGTTTCGTATGTCCATATGTTCTACTCTACAGGTCGCATATCTAAACCAATTCCCGAATTTTGTAAGCAATTGATAGTTAAGTTTTTATGGTCAAATTAGATTCTCTAAATTCTTCAAAACAACGGAACCATACATTTATTCAGTTTTAAACTCTGCTCGCGAGGTCTACAGCTCACAGAGCCACTAGTTGTATACAGTATGTATATTTTTGAACAGATCGGTGAGAGCAGCATCTAGATACTGTTCTGTTACGAAAAAATAATTTTGGAAGACCGGGCGCAGCACGGTTCCATTTTTATCGACTATCACTATGCGCGTCCCTTTTGCACTAACATACTTGTTAGAACGTGACAGGCATGGTGACAAGCGATAAAAACGCGACCGTGCTACGCCGCCTGTATTGTATATGACAGTTAAAATTCACAGGTTTTGGAAACAAAGGTAAAGTTGACGAAATATAAAGTAAGCCGATCTTGATCAAACTTGTTTGAGCGACGAAGATGTCAGTTAAGATTTGGTACTCATGAATTCCAGTTCTACTAAAATATTATCTTTTAAAAGCTGACTTACAATAAGTCCAAAATTGTGCGGTAAGTTAGGTTTATATTCAAATTATACGCAATTCTTTGTAGCAACTCCGCCAAGTGGACGGAAACAGGTACTGGACGGCAAACTGACGCAGTTACCCTACTTGTACTAAAACTTAGACATTTATTAATACTTATTTCTGTGACTTATATGAAACATGAGCAAATTGATTAATACTTTACGTTAATTACATTTTGTGTAAAGCCCCCTCTACACTCGTGCGCGAATTGCGCCGCGAAGCCGCGAACGCGAGTGTGGCGTCGATTTTCGTAGACAGCGAAATCCGCGCCCGCGATTCACGCGCATAGTCTGGAGGGGGCTTCAGAAACAAGCCTAAACGTCAAAAACCGAGAAATGCCGAATCACAGACTTAATTGTAATATTATTCCTTTTTGAGTCGTGCCTGCCCAGTCTACAAGTTTAAAATACAACAATTGCGACTATATCAAAGATTATCATGAGGTCGTATGTATACCCAGTATTTTTGACGGATTTAGTTTTTCATGCTCGAAGTTGCCTGTCAACTCTGACGTATATTAAATTGTCACAACTATTTTGGTGTTTGAAAGAATCAATAATTGGCAAAGTGCCCTGGCAGAAAAAGCCATTCTCACAAAAAAAGAATCAATAATAACGAAAATGTTCAGAAAAGTGGAAGAATATACTTCAATATGTTATGGATGCTAGTAAGATGTAAAAACAACAGTTTAGCGGAATGTCAGTTTACGAAATGGTTTGTACAAATTACAGAGAAATTCATAATAATTTGTTTCTACTAGAAATGTGCCTTCACCAAACGTTTTAGATAAACGGCAGGCCTATATTATATAAACGTTCTTGATTTCGGTTGGCCGAAATTGGACTTACGATTTTTCCTCTTTTCACCTCCAAGATGAGGTTGATTGTTAGTGTTTGAAAGCTGTAATTTGCTATTGATATACAATCGACGCGACAAGGTGGTAAATAAAATCTTTAATCTCTAAAAAATATATCTAAGGTAGAAGCTTTATAACTTCTACATTACCTATACTAGCCCAGAGGCCTTTAATAAAAGTCCAAACTCCAAGGTCCCAGAGCTCCCAGACATTACCTTCTTATTTCCTAATAGTGAATAAAATGTACTTATGGGATAAATTAGTATAAGTATCCAAACTTAAAACCACCTAGGGATGTGTCGTACGGTGCTCTGAACACCGTAGTCTTGACTTCGTGCTTGGCCAATTATTTGTTTTAACAATAATCGTTAAACCAATTTTCCAAACACCAAAGTGGAACAATTTGCGCAATACCCGCTTTATTACTAGCGAAGCCAAGATTTTACTGCGTTTCCAAAGGAGATTTACGTCCTGTTATTATTGCTGAACTTTCCTCGCGGCCCGCGGTCCGAGTGAAAACTGTGCGAATGCAATTTTATTTATGCGACTTAGTTTTGTTTTAATGAGACGGTTCTGAGATAGAGTGGTTAGATTTTGTTAAAATACTAGGTTAGAGGAAATCAATATTCCTTATAGTTTCGCCATGTTCATCTGTACAGACAGATGAATTGCCTGTTAGTCTATCCATATAACCTGCGGCTTTGCTCCGTGATCGTTAGTGTTAGAAAGCTGCAATTTCACATATACGTATGTAAATCAATCAAGCATCAGTAAAAGTAGTAAAATAAAATATGATTTAGTAGATTGAAAGTAAGAATGTTTTTTATATGCTGTGTAAGTAAACTCGTGACGTTTCTTCAAACAAAAATATCATTTTTGACACTGACAGATCCGATCCATATCGTATTTATATCTAATTTTTGACGTATATTAAAATTAGAATCGGGCCGCTAGTCTTTCAGAATTCCGAGCAGAATCGTACTGAAGGAACATTTGTTATCGCTTAGCTTGAAATATTTTCGTGGTTTAACCGAAGAATTGCGGATGCTACGAACATTGTAGCGGTCGTAGATCAATCGTGCTGCTACGCCAAGCGCAGCGCTTGCTACGGACAGATATGTACTCGTAGCATGATACAAAATTTATAAAAATTAAAAATATATCTTGCACTTAAATATAAGCAAGGACACTTTAAGGATGACTCACGCTAGATCGGGCCGGGGCCGGGCCGGATCTTCCGGCGCTTTTTTCTATAGCACCACGTGATCACCGATCAGCCGTCATAGAAAATCCCAGTGTAGCGTGAGTCATCCTTTAGGAGGCTTATAAGAACGATTGTGTATTTTGTTCATTGTGTAATCTTTTGTCTGCCTATATATTTTCTAAACTGTGTGTATTTGCAGCAATCAAATAAACGCTTTATCTATCTTATGAATTTAACCTGGATTTGTTTATTTAAATAGTAAAACATTTATTTACATACAATATATATACAGTGGTACTACTAAACGAAATTAATAACTAGCTTAAATCTAAAATAGGCCCTTGAGGCATTGTACCAACGATGCTGGCGGCATTTCCTCGCTGTATCGCAATGCTGATACGTTGTGCGAGGTAGCCGCCAGCTCTTCGGTCACCAGTTACGTCAACCAGACGCTTCGCGATTTCTGCGAACAACTTATGCGCGCTGGGACCCCATGGACCTAGAGTTTCAACACCAAATGGTACAAAATGGTACTCTCTGCCGAGGCTCTTATATTTGTTACGTTTTAGAATTTCGGCGCTTTCCGCCGCTCCGCCCGCTTTTACAGTAGTCCGTTGGAGGTGGGACGGTGCCAGTGTGTCTACGCATGTAGCATCCCACACCAACATCCGTCCCAAGCTCCAAGGAACTAAGGACACTCCATCGGGCCTCTTGCCATCATCTCTGATAATGCCAGTCGGCTCAAGAAGAGCAGGCACATTGATGGTGGCAAGAGACCGACGGACTATGTCATTAAGCGACGCATGTCTCGAAAAACGGCCTGCACTTTTTTGACAAGATAATCCGTGGTGTCCCAGTCGGTCCACGTCCGTGCCACAAGAGCATATGTGTGGCGTACACACCGAAACCCCGAGTCGCAAACCAGTCGCCAGTCTAAGGGAGGCCGGATCCAAGAAAGTACCAGTATTGGGCGAAGGATGGGCATGTAGCCAGTAACCGGCTTCCCGGGCTCCGACCGCCAAAAGTCTCGCGCGGTCTGGACCTGTACAGTTGTTTAGGAGAGTATTGTAAGTTAAATCACAGTAAACATTATCCCAACTCCTTTGTGAATTTGGGTTGTCTGGAAATTGTTTGCCTGGGCAAGCAATTTTAAAAGCATTTTTGGCGTCCTCAAAGCCCGCAATCTCACAGTTTGTGGGCAAAGCCCTTAAGATATTTCCTATGAGACCAGACGTGCTATGAGTGGACGCCAAAAAGGCTGGGGAAGCCACACTGGAAATTTTGCGAATTCCTAAACCTCCAAACCGAATGGGGAGGGACGCTTGAGACCAGGAAGGCTCACTTAGCTGAATGTTTAGAATCGTCTCTAAACTAATTTTGATCAAATCATCTATGGGCGACAATAAATTTTGATGTTTCCAGAAAGGACAACAGCGGAGCACATACGTAAATTTAGGGACAAAAAGGCAGAATTTAAGAATCACAAGAGCATAATGAGGGCTAATTTCGAGTAAGCGATCCGTGTGACTTTTGAATTTAGGAGTTAGAAATATAATCGGGAAAAGATTCTTCGAATATAGGAGAACCCAGGAGGCAAAGAGAATACTTGTCTACTGATTTGATATTGGGAGTCAGATCGTCAAATTTGGGTTGTAAGTTGGTCAAAGTACAAGAAGATTTTTGAATAAAGAGTTCGCATTTACTGAAATTCAGTTCTAAACCAATATTTTCGAAACTACTCTTAATAAAAGACAAATCAGAGAGTACAGTATTCACGTCACCTCCTAGGGTTCCGTCATCTAAGTACCACACATTGAATTTTGATTTTAAATTTTTGATAATTGGATTTATAGCCAAACTAAAAATTGCTGGCCCGAGAGGGTCACCCTGCTGACAGCCAACCTCGGAAGATAATTCATGTGACTTGTACATTAATTTAGATGAGTCTGAATAGCAAAAGAAAAGGTAATTGTATAGTTCCGGAATTTTGTCCTTAACTTCTGTCAGCAAGGTGTCTCTACTAACCGAATTAAAAGCATTTTTAACGTCAATTTTGACAACAATTTCGCAATCATCGAGTGAAAGGTAGGTCCTTAGGGCATGGACGGCTGCCTCGCACCCACCTTTTGTGCCGAAACCTAGCTGTATTGGTTCAAAAAGGGATTGTAATTTTGATCTAATGTGTCTAACCGCAATTTTGGAAGCCAGACGTCGTAAAGTTGACCCCACCGCAATGGGTCTCACCCCTCCGTCCTTTTTGGTTAGGGCGATCAGGTTTGCCCCGTATAGAATCGGGACGTTATTAGTGTTAATTTTGCCTGAAAACATAAAATTTATTAATTTAGTAAGGGAACAGACAAGCTGCTCACCTGCGTCGCCCACGGAATGAGAAATAAGATCTTTCAAATGTTGGGGCGAGATCCCATCCAGGCCGGCTTTGAAAGAAAATATGGCGTCAATAACGTCTTTGCCTTCGATTTGGAGGCAGGCCTGGTCAGCTGTAGGTGGGGCAAACGAGTGTGGTACTGAAGGAGCCGGGGGATGTTTAGATCGTAAGGCCGAGAGGGTATCGGGAGTATCTGGCGATAGCACGTCGTTTGTGAAAAGAAGACGAGCGGCACCTTTAAGATCGCCGTCGCTAATTTTGCTTTCAATTAATTTAGTTCTATTGAAAGTGGATGAGCTACATCCAGAAGGTCGAGAAATGTGTGGAGTTGTATTCGAAACGCAATTGATTTTGATTTTTTGTGTTAAAGAAATTGTCTTATCCTTCTTGGCATGAAGGGTTTTGAATGAGAAAAGGAAAAGATTATGCCAATCATCAATTTGATTATTTTCCACACATTTTGTAAGTAGGCCTGAAAGGTGTTTAGCGACTGTGATCCTGGCGCCGCGCGGAACTCTTTTAATAACGGGCACATTATTTTTAAGTTCGCTAAGGTGTAAATGGAAAGGGATAGAATTTGGATGGTCAGAAAGGGGGGTGGTCAAAAGGGATGGGCCTAAATTTAGACCGGCGTCATTTTGGCTGATACAAAGACGGTGTTTTTTGGAAATATGAATATTGAGGCCTCTCTGCGTTTTAAAAGAGTTATCGCATTGTACACAATTAAAATTTGGATATGGCGTGCCATCGCCTGATTGAGTTGCGTTATGCATCCACTTACCGGAACTACACAGCAGTAATTAAAGCACAAAAAACTTAAAGATAAAATAACAAGATTCACTAGAAATACAATATATAGTTCGTTGTAGACGTTGACATCGGCCGTCAGGGCGACACGACGTAGCCGTGCAAGACCGCAACGTCTGAAACAAAAAGATATGTTATTATTTGTTCAGTACTGGGCCTGCCCACACTATTGCACAGTAATCTGGTGTTTTTTGATAAAATAAAAGCAGTTTTAGGCATCTAGAGCCATGTATAATTTGAAAAATAAGCCAAAAATATCGCTGTGCAAAGTGACAGACAGAAGGTTGACAGTTTTTATTTTAGTTCTTCGGTATTTCTCAAAATCTATACTTTACACTTGTAACTCGTAATCACTGGCAATAAAATTTTGGAATGTCGTAAAAATGTTTTACCTACTTCACGTTAATGAATCCGTTACAAAACATAAACTTTTTACGTCCAAAGTTTCTTCATATGAATATTAAAAGGGTCCCATATTGCCGCTGAAAGCTTCAGGTTTTATTACCCATTTGTAGCTGGAACTCTTGTTTTATGGCTTCTGCCAAATCAGTTATAACTTTAGCCTTTTCAACACGATTTTTGAAGTGAAAACTTCTTTAGCGGCGCTGTGCACTTTTTGTGATGGGGAAAAAATGTTAAACTCGCGACAGGTCACGTGACCGACAGATTCGACAGATTGAAAATTCGTGACCTGATCGAAAAACTGTTACAATGTCATTGAGTTTTCACTTCAGCCGGCACTCCCGGAGTGCAACCCGTTTTTTTATTATTTCAATAGTTCTTGTAGAGTTTTTAGGTTGATTGAATTTATTTACAGGTTTAACGAAGCTAGTTTATGATTGACAGATGTTTTATCACAATAAAAAGATAGTTAATCACCTTTTTTTCGTTATCAAATATTTTCAAAAATGATATTTAAATTTCTCGTATTTAAATTCAATTATTTATACTAAACGCTCGTCTGTATTAAATTTTAACTCAATCGACCCAAAAGTTTTGGAGTAAATTGACTGTGACAGATAGACAATATTACTCGTAACAGACAGACACGAGAGATCTCGTAAGGGTTCCGTTTTATTTCCTTTTGAGATACCTATGAAACTTTACTCTAAACATAATATGTGACTTCCCACGGGTAAAGGTACCTTATGGCGGTTGGTGCTTACGCTATTATTAACGCCGCTCCAATATTATTGCGGCGCTATGTGACGTAAGTTCCAGCTGCCATAAGGTACCTTTTGCCATGGAACGTCACATATGTATAAGGTCAATGCGGATAAGTGTGGCTGGCCTATTAATTGGGGCCTGTTTACATTTTGATGAGTGTTTTTTGCGTGTTCATACATTTGCCACTAAACGCAAGTGATAATTGTATGAACTCACAATAAACACTAATCAATATGTAAACAGACCTTAAGAGTATACTATTAGTATACTACGTACTCATCATCATCATCATCCTGGCGTCAATCCCGGTTGTGCCCCCGCGCGGGGCGCGAGGACCCGGGGTCCGCCTTCCGACTCCTTCGTGTCCACTTTGCCCGATCTTCGGCGTCCCTGGTGGTGAGTCCGTTGGCACGCATGTCCTCCTTAACGACATCAAGCCATCGCTTCTTGGGCCGGCCTCTTCTTCCCTAACAACGTATACTAAGTATACTACGTACTCGTCCATACAAAAAGAGAAAATGTTTTTCCACTCCTAAACATATTCCATTCTCCATTTTTTAGTTATTGGCACAATGAAAAACTAGGTTTATAACTAGGTTATATTTGCGGTTAGATGTACCTATTTTATAATTTCTGATGTGTTTTTTTTTTGCTTGTACTTTTGTAAATTCCATGTTGATGTGTATAAAGTGCCCTTGTGGTTTATTTGCTGAATAAATGTTGATATTAGTTTGATGTTACCTTTTTTTTTAAATTAGCAATACAAATAAAAAGCGAAACCTATAAACCTAGAATATATTATGCTGAAGCGATCGACATCAAAATCAAAGTGATTTGTTAAGATTTAGTTAGTGGAAATCGTTTTCTCCCGAAATGGAAATGTCATAGAAAAAGTACCGTTATTTCGATGTGATCGCAAAGGTATATTTTCTTCCCTTAAAACCACGCTTATCCCACAGCTACACCTTTTGACCTTACTATTTAATAAAAAACTTAGTCGTAGATATATTTTAACCATAAAGTAACACAAAAGCTTTTAGACGAGACAAAAAGCTAATGAAACACAGCAAATAAAGTGGAAAAAGCAGTGGCGTCACTTAATGTTGCGATTTACTTTTATAGAGGGCGAGGTACCGTACCTACAAGTTATGTGAGCGAGAGATCTCGTAAAAGTTAATAACTTTTTGTTGTACGACTTGGGACAATTTCAGTTTTTGGCCTAAAGGTACTGTCGGATTCTATACCAGCATCTATGCTGTCTGTGTGTGCTGTCTACACAGACAGACACAATACAGACAGACAGCACACACAGAGAGACACACAGAGTAGCATAGCGTGTCGCGGCCGCTGCTGGAAGCCATCGCGAGCACTTCTGGCCGAAGGGTGTGATATTTCGGCGGTTCCATGGGAATCTGCCGAATCCTACAACAGAGCAGGTGACGCCGCAACAGAAAACTGCATCACGAAAATTATTTTTTAGTATTTAAGATTTTTATGGGCCTTTTCTATGGGCCTTAGTTGCGGGAAATAAATGCTTTGATTGATTGATTGATTGATAGCGATGGTGGTCTTTGGAGTCGGAGGCCAAGATCCACTTCGGGCAGCGGGGAGACACTCGTCCTTTCGGGCAAACTCGGCTTTATTCGGCTCAGCATTACTCCGAGCAATTATTAAGGTTGGAACCACTTGACGTCCTTATGCGTGCACGACCACGGATTTGCGGACATAAATGGTAGGCGTGTTATTTTTACATGTTTATGCAAGTAACTGACGGTCTTTCCACCGCTATACAACCGACTGACGATTTTTTTATTTATAATAGCATCTAAACTATCATCTGGCAAAGTATCAATTGGGAGGCCATGACTAAAAAAAAAATTGTTTACATGTTCATGTGATCAATTGACGGTCTTTCCACCGCGATACAACCGGCTGATATTTTTTAAAATTCATGATAGCATCTAAACTATTATCTGACAAAGCATCAAGCGGGAGGCGATGACTGACGATATTTGCTCCTGGCCCGCGGTCTATAATAATTGCCCGGAGCAATGCTGAGCCGAACGGAGAAGAGTTTGTCCGAAGGGAGGGGTTTTGCACCCCTGACAGCACCCAGGCGTGTGTGCCTGGCGGTTTACGTTTTAGGTACTTACTGCTACATATTAGTATGCGCACTAAAGCTTTGTTTTCCTAGGATAGCGGTGCCGTCATATAGCGGCCGTCTCCATACTAAATAATACGGCTAAATATGGATGTCGTAGTATTTGTATGGAGACGGCCGCTATATGACGGCACCGCTATCCTAGGACACCAGAGCATAACTAGCAGCAAAAAGAATAGATGGTATAGAGGGGTCCTGTCATTGTAAATTTTGTAGTCACTGTAAATTTACTGCCATCTATCGACACACGACTAAAACTCAAAATAAAAACGTATAAAGTTATCAAAAAATGAATATATATGGATAAATGATTTTATTATTTTTATATCATTTTGATCCATGTTCATTCACTGATATCTATGTGTTAAAATTGTTAAATATGAAATGGTGTCGTCACGCCATCTAGCCGAGGATAGGCTAAAGGTGTGTGCGGCATCTATTCGAGAATGACTTTTACTTGAATTCCGAGGCACGTTTTTTCCTTAGACTTTATTCGTCTCTAGCAGTAATGATGTAGGTACCTGACGAGCAAATAGGGTTCGTAAACGTCAACATAATGCAATAGAGTCTTCTGTACTACGTAAGTTAGTTGTTTTTTGTTGGTTAAGCGTCCTGAATTACATACATATTAATACACATTTAAAACCGGTTCTATCGCGAATTCATTTTATTACCTTTATTTACCGACGTTGCGACACAGGCGGCTTAGCACGGTCGCGTTTTTATCCCTTGTCACCATGCCTGTCACGTTCTAACAAGTATGTAAGTGCGAAAGGGACGCGCATAGTGATAGTCGATAAAAATGGAACCGTGCTGAGCCCGCAGGTTTCATTGGTCGAAACATAAAATAAATTCGCGATAGACCCGGTTGTAAATGTGATTTAATTAATATATGTTCAAAACGCGAAAGTTTCAAACGTTCTGAATTAATTTTAGTATAGTAGCATGTTATTAGATGCAGTAGGTAATATTGATTTTTTTATTTTTGAGCATTTTTTAAGGTTACACGAAACATTATACTATAATAGAATTAGTCAAGACATTGCTAAAAACAAATTAGGTAGGTGTCGACCTACCTACGATTGTCTAAGCGTCTATATAGGAAATCGAAATATAATAACCCGAAAATTAATAACAATTTGTATATAATTAAGCTGACAGGAAATATATTTCAACCTACGTACATATCAACTCGGAAAAATATGGCCAGAAATGGAAAAATCACCCCTGTGATATGCGCAAGTACCTTCGGATGAAACTTGCGAAGTAAAATTGAAAAGTTTCAAAGAACCGACTCGCTTCCAGAGTTCACTTTGTCATCTTATTTTTAGTCTACCTACCTACGTTGCATGCTTGGAAGAATTAACATATAATACTTACCAGCTTGTATTTTTAGTTAAGTACAATTCTTTATGCTTAGTTAAAAATATGGTGTTTCTTCACACTTGCTCGAAATAAAAGATTTTATTTCATGTACCTACTAAACAACAAAGACTACTAAGGTGTACTAAGAATCTTTGTTCTTTTTACACCTTAGTAATTATTGTTCCCGCGGGAGTTATGGATAGTGAAAAATAAAGCTATAACTCCCTAGCGACATGTTTCGGAGAGCCTAGGTCTCCTTCTCAAGCACTAACAGTGCGAGCAGCGTACACGACGGCCGTGCTTCGCGTACTGTTAGTGCTTGAGAAAAGAGACTTAGCGCTCATTTAGACTATTTTA
This sequence comes from Cydia splendana, assembly GCF_910591565.1. Lineage (NCBI taxonomy): Eukaryota > Metazoa > Arthropoda > Insecta > Lepidoptera > Tortricidae > Cydia > Cydia splendana. Next base: position 2,677,863 of record NC_085965.1, on the reverse strand, counting down.
GACGATGCGAGAACTCGCATGCGAGTTTCATTACACTGTGCGGTTTTTGATCGGTCGGTTGAATTGGACGTAACCAACAGTCCGCAATGTAACTAAAATCGCACGTGAGTTCGCGCGCCGTCTAAATCAGCCCTAAAGTTAGGGATTGCAAACCGGATTGATTTTCAATCCGGCCGGATCCGCCCGGATTTTGGCCTCAATCCGGCCGGATCCGGCCGGACCGGATCCGGTTAGGTATAAGGATATTAAAGTTAATTAAATGTCATATTTTTCAAGTTTTATGCGTTATATGTGAAACAAAGGTTACAAATGTATTCATAAAACAAATATTTGAAGTTAATAAGAAATAACTATTTAACAATAAAATAAAACTAAGTATTAAAAAACCGGGCAAGTGCGAGTCGGACTCGCGCACGAAGGGTTCCGTACCATAATGCAAAAAAAAAAAAAAAACAAAAAAAAAAACGGTCACCCATCCAAGTACTGACCACTCCCGACGTTGCTTAACTTTGGTCAAAAATCACGTTTGTTGTATGGGAGCCCCATTTAAATCTTTATTTTATTCTGTTTTTAGTATTTGTTGTTATAGCGGCAACAGAAATACATCATCTGTGAAAATTTCAACTGTCTAGCTATCACGGTTCGTGAGATACAGCCTGGTGACAGACGGACGGACGGACGGACGGACGGACGGACGGACGGTCGGACGGACGGACGGACAGCGAAGTCTTAGTAATAGGGTCCCGTTTTACCCTTTGGGTACGGAACCCTAAAAAGTGTCAGAATGTCAGTCTCAATTTAAAAATAAAATTTGAAATCTAAGTCATTTGTTAATTTTATTATATTTAATTATTCACATTCTGCTCAAATTTACGTTTACAATATAATTATAATTTTGATTAGATTGAAAAGCCTGTTAATGGGATAATTAATTAATTATGGGATGGGAATTGGAACTCCTTGAAAGGACAAGTTTTCGTAACTGTTCTTTGATGAAATTATTCGCACCTTTAGAATTATACTGACCTAATTGAAAAATGCAAATTTTTGGGAAACGTTAAATAAAGATTGATGGGTTCATAAATTCCATAGAAAAATAAAGATTACCAAGCTTTGATTGAGAAATAGTTATTACAACTTATCTTTAATTAAACTTTACTTATTTCTTAACATGCTTTTACACATAAACACGTAAAATAAATGTATTAATTATTTTATTTGAATTTTTTTATAAAGTGTCAATTTTAGGTCTCTTTACGACTGAAATCATATTTTTTTTAAAGACCTATTTTTGCATAGGTCTTAATATTGCTGAACAATAACACATTCAAAACGTATCATATCAAGTTAAGTCAATACAATAGTAAACTTACAAATGTTTTAAGGGACACTTTCTATTTTTAATGAAACATAACAATAGTCGAACATGATTTACTTTTAATCAAAAAGATGGTTTCATCTTAAACAACAATCATAACAAACAAATCAAATATCCTTCTAGAAATATACCGGGTTTGGCCTGAAATATGAGCAAAAAATTAAACTGTAGGCTGTACTCCTCATACTGACCAACATTTGTTCAGCGACTTTTTAAAATAACTTGTGGTTTGATTTTTAATACACTTTAAAGTGTATTCTAAGACGCAATGTATTGCGAATTTTGTTATGTTTAAGGCGTGACAAGCAACGTGAATCACAATGATACGGCGTGGCGATGGCGTCCATTGAATATAATATTTATTTTGTATGAAAAATAGGGAGTCTAAATACTTTAAACTAATTTTAACAATATGCTCCTGTCCATTCTGATAGATGTTCTGTAGGACTACTAAAATATATTATGTATTATAAATTTAGAAAAATACCTACTTAATCACTTTTCTAGTACCTATTGAGATCACATAACTACTTATGTTCACACTTTAAACAAAAGATTTTCATCTTAAACAACAACCGTTAACAAATAAATCTTACTTCAAAAAATATTTAAACACAAAAACAAATATACTCTACTAAAGAGATCACATAATAGGCACCGTAGTTATGTTTATGCTCATTGTAATTGTTTCTTATTAATAATTGTCAATATAATCATAAACTTTGGGAAATCTTTTGCATTAGAGAATAGAACTATAAAAATCTGCAAAATTACTAGGAATCAAGTTATGAATGTAATTATAACCCCAGTTTTCTTTCAAATTTGAAAATCAATGTCAAATAAGGTCTGTCTATTGGTGTCATTTATATTCTCAGAACATATGAGTTTACACTCACAAACGCCTTTGATGGAACGAGCAGGAACTTCTTTTTTAGTTATAGACGAGACGTAAGATTTTCCTGAATTTGTCAATCTTTTTGCGACATTTTGTTTCCATTTTGATGGGTTTCTGGTACGTTTTCTGGATCTTCTGGCTACTTCTGGAACTGAAAGGAGCCGAAGAACTAGAACTGGGGCTAGAATCAGATGTACACGATACATGTTCGCTACGAATAGATTTATCTAGTAAGTCGGGTCTGAGTCACTTAAGTCAACATCGCTTTCATCGGAATTTAGAGGTGATTGATGATAATTCTTTGTAGGTCTACTGTTTATAATTTGTCCTGTGCATTTAGATGTTGAAGGCCCATCTATGGTGGAATATGCGTTTGAATTACTCATGCAAGCAGAGCTGCTCGATGTGGAAGATGTAGATGATGATCTACGTGAAGAAGAGGAGGAACTATCAGATGATGAACTGCTAGATACGGATAGAACCCCTTGTGGATTGTGGCGTATTATTTCGTAAAACATCCTGCTGAGATGATGATAACTCTGATTCATTTGGTTTCTGAGCAATATCCTCGATTTTGTTTTGAACGTTTATCTGGACACACATGTAACAAGATTAATTTCTGCTAAATTCTCGCCAGGGAATGACATATAAAATCTATCTTTTAATAACCGAATAATATAATATATCGTAAAGTTATAAACTCACCTCAATATTATTGCTAGCAAGAAACGTCTTTGGATCAATGTATGGACTGGATTTTTCCGGAGAGCGTTCTATTATTGAACAGTAACTTGACGAGTTGTTTTCCTTGTCAGGATTATTTTGAAACACAAATACTCATTATATTTCTTAAAAATATTATTCAACAGTAAAAGAACTTCTAAAATTATAGTGCTTAATTAAAGCTCTCTAATATTCCTTTTTTTTAACAATTTTATGAATAGTTAAAAATAAGTATTTACTTCCTTGTCCGTATTATCCGCCAACGATAGTCTTACATCATTAGCAGTGTTCTGAAAAATAAGTAATAGGTGTTATAGTAACTATAATACCTGTTGACTTAATAACTATAATACATGTAACTATAATACCTGAAACAAAACTGTTGTTGTAATAAGCATTAAATATATATTATTTTTGTAAACCAAATACTTACAATTTTAATAGCAGACACTTTGATTTTTTCAAACTTTTGCTGTCCTCGCCGTGTAGTAAATTGCTGTTTACTGCTGACATCGTTATCCTGAAAAAAAAACTATCATCAGACTAAGTGTACGTAGATAATTCGTATATGTAAGTTATGTAAATAATAATATACAGTCTCACCTGGCTTCTACTTTTTTTTCAGTTTATCTAAAATATAATCCGCCCTTTTTTCATTTTCTATACTTACTTATGGTTTATATGGGAACTGGGAAGCTCAATTCTTTTGATTTTAGATACCTAGAATGTTAATTAAAATATTTATAGCATTTAATTTGTCATTTTAACTGGTTTTATAAAAAGTCCCATTTATAAATTAAATAACAAATATTGGCATTTACACAGACACATGACTTAAATGGTCACTAAGTATACGCACATTTTTATTATAAAAAAGACGGTATCCTAGATAACACTCTAAATAAATATTATTCTTTATTATAATATAAACCCATTTATGATTGCGACGTTTAAATCGAACTAGTTATTAATCAAAGACTGACTTAAAGCTACACAAGTCATATGGTAATGAAGCAATTTTGGTATGAAATGAACTTAATATGAATTCAGTCTTTATTGTATTAAAAATAAAAATGTCTACTTACCTTATTTTTGTTACTAAACTGACTCAAATCTATTTGCGTCGCCACAAAACCGAACACGTAACGACCTGCTCAGAACACTCGCGACATATCACTGCTTGCGTCTCGCTCAAACCGAACATGAACCGAAGTTAGAGGGAGGGGAAAAAAGACCGAAGTCTTAGTTTATCCCTTTCTACTCTGTATTGGGCCACTTTTGTATTAAGGTTCAACGAGGTTCATCATTTTAGGACTTTTTATAAGTGAAACTCAAAATCCGTAAATTTTGGATAAGGTCAGTATAATTCTAAAGGCGCGATTTGTTAGGCTGACATCCATTCTACATAGTAACAAGATATTTTACTTTTAACCAAAATTATATGAAATGCGCTCCGATAATATCTTGCTTTAATTTTTATCCGTGAAAATAGTTTTATAGCCTGAATCACAAATAAATAAATAATTCATGAATAAATATTTGGGGACAATCTTATACAGATCGACCTACTCGTAGCCCCAAACCAAGCAAAGCTTGTGCTATGGGTACTATAGTACCTACTACTAGGCGACGATATATATACGTACCTATAGTATATTGATAAATATATGCTTATACAGGTTGATTCATGAGACGTGAGCAGGACTAATCCTGCACACTCAGTAACTGATAATTGATCGATCACCGTCGTATTTAGGTGAAACAGCCAGATTTTTTTCTATTTTTTAACTTTTTGTTGAGGGCAAATTTAATCCTCTACAATCATGGTCACCCTACAAGACCTAATTAATAAGCATAAAACCTCTTTAATTTTTGATTACGAAGAAAATAAACTGTCAAACTTGAGTGAGATACGAGTTTTCAAAAGTAACCAGACCGCGATGACAGTGGTGACATTCAATTTGACACAGAATATCGGTAGTTTAGTATGGCTGCTATTTAACTGATCACCAGATTTAGTAAAATTTAATACCAAAAAAATCTATTTTACCACCCTAAAATCATGAATGATCACCAAAATTATAACACCATTTTAATGTGAAATGATTACCAATTTTATTACATTTTACTATCCTTTGAAAGGAAATGACACCAAAATAATCATTATTAACCCAAAAATAGTCAATGATTACCAAATTTCAATCCCCATTTTAATGTGAAATGATAACCAAATTTTTACATCTTGCTATCCTATTAAAGAAAATGACACCAAAATAATCATTGTAAACCCAAAAATAGTAAATGACCACCAAAATTAGAACTCCATTTTAATGTAAAATGATAACCAAATGTTTAAATCTTGCTATCCTATTAAAGCAAATGGCTCCAAAATAATCATTGTAAACGCAAAAATAGTAAATGATCACAAAATTGTAACCACATTTTAATTAAAAATGTGCAATCATTTAATATATCGTTATCCTATTAAATTAATTAATCCACTTCGTCACCTTTTTCTAGTAGCATTTTATTTCTGTAACAGTCGCAGTTCTAACCTAACCTAACCCACTTTTCTAGTAGCATTTTGTTTCTGTAAGGGTCGCAGTTCAAACCTAACCTAACCCACTTTTCTAGTAGCATTTCTTTTCTGCAAGGGTCGCAGTTCAAACCTAACCTAACCCACTTTTCTGGTAGCATTTCGTTTCTGTATGGGTCGCAGTTCAAACCTAACCTAACCCACTTTTCTAGTAGCATTTCTTTTCTGTAAGGGTCGCAGTTCAAACCTAACCTAACCCACTTTTCTAGTAGCGTTTCGTATCTATATGGGTAGCAGTTGAAACTTAACCTAACCTACTTTTCTAGTACCATTTCGTTTCTGTAAGGGTCGCAGTGCTAACCTAACCTAACCCACTTAACTGATAGCAGTTTAACTTAGTTTTCTAGTAGCATAACGAAATGCTACTAGAAAAGTAGATTAGGTTAGGTAGGTATGCGGTGCGGGCTACGGGGGGTTGAGCGGGAGGGGCTAGTAATTTTGGCATCAGTTTACTTTATTTGGTAATATGTATAAATTGTTTGGTAATCATAGTGGTTTATTTAGGTGAAAATATCGCATTAATTTGGTCTTCAAGATTTGGTGATCATTAATGATTTTTGGTGATCATTCAATATATTTGGTATTTGAATACAATTTGAAGTGCAGTCGTAATTAAAGTGGTGGTACTTTTGTATTTTTAGGCCTTATTTTTTTGGTGTTCAGTAATTTTTTTTGGTAAGCATGATTTTTTTATTTAGGGTACCAAAGTATTTTTTGGTGGTCATTATATTTGTAGCCGTTTTGGCTTTCTAATTTTAGGGTGACCACGCATATCGTAAATAAATCAATAACCTTTTTTTTTTCAACACGACTAGAAAATTAACGTTAACCTCACTAATACTGATACGAAAGTGTTGCTTATAATCTACGAAATGTGCAGTATTAGTCCTGCTCACGTCTCCTGAATCACCCTGTATACATAGAATACACCCATGACTCAGGAACAAATATCTGTGTTCATCACACAAATAAATGCCCTTACCGGGATTCAAACCCAGGACCATCGGCTTCATAGGTCTTTACCTATGAAGCCGATGGTCCTGGCTGGTCACTGAATGGTCACTACCCACTAGGGCAGACCGGTCGTTACAAATGTCTTCCATGACATCTCCATCTTTTCATTTTTACTTCTATACGTCGTATCGTGCCGATTCGTGCCACCAACATGAAAGAAGAGGAAATCCTCTTCTGTTCTCAATCATCGACATATTAAATATCTTCTTATTTTACTAAATCTTGACTTTTTCATTCGTTCTTTATTCTGTTTAACTTCTTTCTTCCATCCGACGCCTTTATCTCACCTAAAATGCACAGTGGATGCTGTGTGCGGTCATTTTTTCTATTTTCCTGGATCCGGTCCGGATCCGGTGATTTTAACCGGATCCGGTAGCTCCTAAAAAGTGCCGGATCCGGTAATCCGGCCGGACCGGATTGCAATCCCTACCTAAAGTAAAGGCTCTCCGAAACATGTCGCGCGAGTGACTAAAAACACGTGAGTTTAAACCATAAAATTAGTTTAAAATAAACTTAAATTGCTTAAACCCAGTGTAGGAAATGTATCAGTAAAGTTGATAAAATCCAAAGCTAATATTATGTATGAGACTCCCTAAGGTCACAATTACATCGCTTTTATCTCAAAAAGGGTTAAGGGACTTTAACAGGGATCCTTGCAGTACTCTTACTGCTATTAATATGTTAATTAAGTTCTTTTTGTACGTGAGTGAAGCTGGATTTTTCATTATAAAGGACTCGATTTGCATAATTGCGCCGACATCAAAACTTTTCACATACATCAGTATAGGTAAGGTACAGTGTACAGTCAAAGTGATAAGGTAGTGTGTCTAAATTTTTGGCACTGTGTCCGTGTCAATATTTTATTACCTTGATTGTACCTACAGTGTACCTGGTACACGATGTACAGTTACGTCTGAAAATATCGATACGAATAAAGTGCCAAAATATGTAAGTATGTTACACGACCTTATTGCCCATTATATTACTAATGTAGGTACATATTTTTGGCACTTTCCTTATATATTGATGTCAGGTGCAGTGCAGGACAGAAAGTCTTGGGCGGATTTGGAAGAGGTATATGCATATAATGGCATATCATGTCTATTATAATAGACACTATAGTGCGACATAAAATAGTAGAAATAAAATAAAACGGAACCATAGAAGGTAGGATCGTATAGAAGTGGTATACGCGTGCCTCCGTGAGGGACAAAACATACGCAAATGCGACACTGTGATTGGTCGAATTCATTTGTTGCCCACCATTATCCATACTAAAAAAAAGGTGGGGAACAAATAAAATGTGAGACTGTGACAAGGACAAACAATAATAGCTCTTTCGCTGCTACTCCTACTGAAAGATACATAAGACTATCCCGTTCTGTCAGTTACCCCCACCACTCATGCCAGATCCAGGTATATCCTAGATTCATGAACGGAACTAAAAAAAATCCATGCTAAATTGTTGCCATGTTTAAGCATTTTACGTCAAAAATGTGACAGTTACGTAGGAAGTGGCGCCCTCATTTATTTTCTACAATTTCTTGTTGGATTCAAGAACATTTTCGCCGTCTGCCTCATTGGTTGGTAGTTGAATGTAAGAGAGCCTCGAAATGAAAGAGAGAGAAGTAAAATGATAATAATTTTAAGCACACCAACATCAATCAGAATTAAATTGGAATTAAAGGACTACAATTCCATTTCTGCGGTGGACAATGAATGTAATATCGTCGCAAAAATTATTGTACTGTCCGGGAATAGAGCTTAATTAATGGTTTTCTTGGCTTGCCTGGTGTAGTTTATGTTTAGTAGTAATAGTTAAGGTAAATGTGTAGGAGAGTATTGGAAAATGTAACAAATAATATCAGTACATTACATTCTGATTGTTTTCAATTTAGTCTGCAATGTTGAAAGAATATATGCGTTCTGAGAAAGATGGACTAAATAAGATAAATTGACTCTCGCCCGATTTGAACTTTAGGATTCTTATAGATACGTTGCTTCAAACAAAAACCTCACTTTTGACACTGACATATCTAATCCACACCTTATCTAGTCGTAATATTTGACGTATCTTATAGTTCGAATCGGGCTGTCTGTTAAAGTGCATTCATGTGTTTGTGTAAGTATACAATGACGGTGGTATATTCAATTAGCATACATTAGTATTGTATGTCGCATTTGTGCGCTCAATTATCACGTGCCACGTTAACGTATATGACAATTCCCATGGGAGTTGTTTCTAACCAGTGCAAAATGAATTACTTAATAAATAAATAATAAATATTATTGTACAATTTCACACAAAACGACCGACCTAGGACGCATTTCTCGAACAGTATTAGACTAATATTTTTAGCATAGACAAAAGTCGTATGGGTTGAGTGCCAAGTAAGAACATTTATTAAAATATCTTCATTAACACGCAGTGCAAGTGTTATTGTAAACGTCGAACTTCTACGAAATTATGACTTATAACTTATAAATAACACTTGCACTGCGTGTACTATCAAAATCGTTGTAAACTTATCTTGGTCTAACTTTACTCTTACGAGCCTATCGTTCAATAAACTCCCTTCTTCTAGAGCGTATCGAACAAGACGTATATACAAAATCTAAGCTTCAAAATAGACTGTAAACACTTTATAATTACAGTCACGTTATACGGAAGCTCAACGGGAATTGCTCTGTGTCGACACGGAACTAGCAGACATAATCTCCTACGAGCACCCAGTGTTATTATTGTGGATTACGCGAACGGTCCGATAGGGCATCGTGTCGTGGGGAAGTTTCAACATTACTACAATGCGTTGAGATTATGACTGCAGTGCTGTATGAAGGTTGTGATAATTAATTCAAAGTTTTTGATTGTAAACATTAATTATTTAATTATTTTTAAGGTTTCTGAACACATCATAGAGAGTGTATATGTGTGTGTAGATGAAACATTTTATGTACCTAACTGTAGGTATATAATTAGGCATTAGGTAGGAGTCACATAAAGTATTAAAATTGTGTTTTTTAATGATATAGGAGGCAAACGAGCAGACGAATCGCCTGATGGTAAGCGATTACCGTCGCCCATGGATACCTGCTACACCAGAGGAGTTGTAAGTGCGCTGCCGACCTTTATGATGGGAGTGCACTCTTTTCTTGAAGGTTAGTCATGGTTACATTTATTGCTTAAACATTATTCTCAGTCTGATAATATTTCATTCAATAAACTATTTCTGTCCTCAGCCCAAACAGCTTAACAGTTTGGAATGTTTGAAAGAAATTGAAAACACACACTTAGAATCAAGCTAAGAGAGTTGAAAATGAAAGTTCCACGAAGTTCAAGTTTCAAATTATCAGAAAAAACCTTGTACAAGTAACTGTTAAGAATCTTCCAGGAAAAGAAATTATCGTTAATAACGCAAAACACATTTTCTATACTCAATACACACTTTTACTTTTTCTTTCTCCGCCTTTACACTTTTCACAAAAGCCAAATTTGTGCCTATTGTCATATACAAAAAAAGGGTCTTTAAGTGTTTCGGCAAAGTTTTCCGTAAGTTCAGTTAGGCAGTTAGGGAGGGTGTGAATTTTCATACGACGGAGTAGGTACTTACAGCGTGAGATAATAAATGTTTAGGCAGTACGAGCCTCGAGACGCCTTTGATGTGCCGTTGGCGTGTGCTTTGCTGTAAGTGTGTCACTAGGTTTATTTAAACAACAGTTATTTTAAAAACTAACTCGTTCCTAACTAGACTTTTGAGACTCGTTTAATAATAGAACTCGTACCTAAATAATATGTCCGGATGTTCTACGTACTCTACAGATCGCATTGTTCATAGTTCATACGATTCTCGTGAAATTTGGCGAGCAGATTGGATAATTATCATTGGATAAGTGCCAGTTATCGGACATTTTTCAAAACGGCGAAGCCATGGGTGTTCGGGAGGTTTACAGCTCATAAAGCCAATAGTTAAGACATTAACAATGAGCTAATTACTTAATAATACTTATTAGGGGTCCCTTTGTTTCCCATAAAGTTTTAAGTCATAATGTATTGTTTGTCATATCATCGTTAGTCATAAAACTGAAACCGTTAACTTTTCAGGATTTTCGTAAGGTTATTAGATAGGTTGGGTTAGGTTAAGTTTGTTTTATGGCAAACCTGAAAACTTACGCGTTTCTGAGAAAAACCAATTATGACTATCGAAAATTCGGACAAACAATTATGACTTAAGTATTTAAAACTATTTGGGAAACAATAGAGACCCTACTTATTCTCTACAATTTTACATATTTTTACAGTTGACAGTACATTGAGTAAATTACAAAGGACGTGTTCTCAAGCGTCAAAACAATAATACGTCTACATCAATTAAGCAGCTCATCCAACTGCGCCGAGAACAATTTAACCCGCTACACGTCGATAATGGCGTAATCCGATTAGTGGAATTAGTTTCAAGTTTGCCGGCCCGGCCCTGGATTCTTGGCGCTTAGCGCGAATTCGCATTTAATAAGGCCATAAACTGGATAAAATAAGTTTCATAACGAAGAAATTATATGTAAGAGGGTTTCTTTTATTTTTTGCCATTTTATATATTGCGACCTTTTTTGCCACTTTTGTGTTATTTCTAGTCAGGATCGCGAGCCCTTTTCATCCTTATAGGAGAAAAAGAGTGTCCTAAAATTTCCATACATTTTTCAAACTTTCGTTTTTGATATCGCCATACAAAGTATATGGGGAAATGGCAATACAATAGGAAACAAACTCTGGGACATTTTTTTATCCCATTAGGATCGAAAGAGCTCGTGATTCTGAGTAGAAATAACACATAAGTGGCAATAACGGTCACAATATTCTATAAAAATGGAAAAAAATAAAAGAAACGCTCGAAATGTAAGTTTTGATTCATGAATACGTGTGGTGTTTCGCATTGTAATTTTAAGCCATTATTATCTATATTTGTGATAAAAACAGTTTTCGAACTGAACAAAGTGGAAATGAGGGACAGATTATTTTTATTGGGGCAAGATAAATTTTATGAAAATTCCACACTAGTGTTCGGTTTGCCCCGGTGTTCTTCTTATCTGGATGGGACAATCTTACACAAATCGCCTAGCCCCACGGCTCCACAGTAAGCTCAACAAGGCTTATGGGTACTAAACGACGATACCTAAAAATACATAGAAAACATCCGTAACTCAGGAACAAAAATACTTAAATGATGAACACATATGGATTTGAACCCGGGACCTGCTTCGTAGTCAGGATCACTACCAACTAGGCCGAGGCCGTTTGAAACAATTCCCAAAGGGGGTGAAATCAAAGTCAGAGGCTCTAGCTCTACACGTGTTTTGATTCTTCACACTTTAACGCTTCGAAAAACTTAACCAACACATGTTACAAACCAAACGCATGCAGATCACGTCAGCGCGCACTCTTAGCAAGGGATTTCAAAAGAAATGCAAATCGGAATACTTGAAGGGTTCCGGTTCCGGAACTTCTTTCGGAGCCAACAGCCCGGTTAAAGTGACTTGGAACTGATATGACGTTTTGTAAGATTTTGTAAGAATTTTCTCTAAGTTTGAATTATGTAAGCATCAGCAATTCACAATACAAACACTTGATATGCCTTAGAAATCAGTTATAATCGTAGTTTATGTGACTACCACATACTGATAGGCATTAAAATACGAGCGCGGGTTTAAAAGCAAGTTTCATAACAACATTACACGAGCGTTTTAATGCCATAAGTTATATACACGCTTCATCCACCACAGTCTATGATGTGTTCAGAAACCGCACTTAACGGAGGATTTCAAAAGAAATGCAAATGAAGTTCTTTCGGAGCCAGCTGAGCAGAGCGAGTAATGTGACTTGGAACTGATAGTATGACGTTTTGTGAGATTATATAAGATTTTTCTTTGAGAATTTAAATTTAAGATTGAAGATTATGCATTTCAAAAATTCAGTTAATACTTTTAAATTAGCTCGATCTAAGAAACCTAGAAAACTTATAGTTAAATTTTACAGTAATTTAAACAAATTTCCATGTTATCGATAAGATACGAATTATTTATTTATATTAATAAGTTACTTTGAATACCCGTGCTATTGTGCGTTTGTGCTCCTGACTGTACCTAAAACGAAGTAGCTCTTAACATGCTCTTATGCTGCCTAAAATGCTGGATTTTCGGGTCCGCTAGCCTGTTATTCTGAACCCTACCCGAGTCAAACTCGATAATACAAACATTACAAACCAATATATTTGTACCTGACCTAAAACTGACTGAAAAAAAAACTGGAGGAATATTTTTTTGTATTTACACAACTCCAAACCTAAGGTAAGCTAAGCGCAGAGGGCTTACCGCAAACCACTTTCGACTTGTTGCCTCCCTGTCACACTTACGTACGAATTTAAAAGTGCGACAGAGTGGCAACACGTCAAACGTGGTTCGCGGTAGGCCCTCTGAACAATAGTGCCATTGTGGACGAAGAGGATTTCATACTGGTATCAAGAAAGAAAAAGACCCACACGTTGCCTCATAAGACTGTGTGGTACCACCGAACCGGCTAATTCTGGCTTGCGGATACACGGAGTAAAGCTATACCTATGTGTCATGCCTGCATTGCACCGCTACGGCTGCTGAGCTGAAGTGGAGTATGAGACACTGCACCTACTTAATCTTTCTGGTTTGACCCATTGGTTGACTGGTAGAAAATGCCTTAAGGCATATAGTCCGCCTTTTGTACCTTCATGTATTGTGCAATAAAGATTATTATTTATTTCCTTGTAGTCATGTTCATAATACAGTAAGGTGTTACAAGTATAAAAACGGTAGGTACTTACATGACACCCTGTAAGGCCACACAATATTATTGTAATTTAAATAATACAAGACCGGTTACACGCTGAAGGTGTTCCAACTTCGATTACGCCTCTACGTGCATCTCACACCTATGATACTGGCGGTGAATGCCACTGTGCGAGCGAGACAGCAAAATATTTATATCAGCAATGGAGAAAGGAACAGGCGGATACGATTTTTTTACGCCATTGTCCTTACTTTAGTCGCCTTATCTTGCGACTCACTAGCAAAATTGGAACTACACACACACTTCTTGCTCGTACTTTGCTCGTAGTTGTACGAGTAGTGTAATCATTACTTATTACTTAAGTACTTCATAATAGAATCTTGCTAGCATACAGGTTCTCGCCTCTTTAATGTTCAAGTTTGTTCATAATTAATGGAATATGCAGCGAAAAGAGGATTTACGTGAACACTAATTTAGTTAGAGTAGAGTGAAGCTTAATTTTGAATTAGTTCATCATCATCATCATCACAAGACTATATACTCGTATGTAGTAAGTATTACAGCTGGGCACAGACTCATCTTTAAGTAAGTTTGGGCTATAACAACCAAGCTGACCAAATGCAGATTGGGGACTTATATTAATATTTCGGGACTTTTATAAACAAATGTATGCGTTTCCTAGCGATGTGTTCTTTTACATTGCGGTCTCAGCAATCATTTGAATAATTGACTGAGCATTAACGAAGGTCTCCGTTTCAGCTTGGGCAACAATTTAATACTCTCGTATGGATGTTCTCCTCTGCAAGTTGCATTTTGTCGACCGATTTTCGTGAAATTATGTGAGCAGAATGTAATTTTTCCGTCGTTTTGTTTTTTGGAAATTTACGAAGAAAATTGTCATATTAAAGGTATTAAAGGATTTAAGTGTCAGTAGGATCTATGGCGCTTAAGAAGTTAAGACTATTGTGAGTTCGCCGTGATAATGACAGAATGAAGTAAGTAAGCATTTTTTTTTACATTTTGTAAGCTTATTATCTTGAGGTTTGCAGCACACAGAGCCACTAATACCTATATATATATTAGTACTAGCTGTGCCCGCGGCTCCGCCCGCGTGTAATTCGGTCTGTGTCAATAAGCGGCTAATTTCTAATCCTTATTTCTCTCCCTCTCCCCTGGAGGCGGAACTTGAAGTAAAGTTGACAGATGGATATGCTAGAGGACTATAGTCCAGATAAAATATTTTACAATTAGGTACCACTAAATAAAACTACACTCCAAAATCAATAGTTTTATTCGCCCTTATTCAAATTTTATACACGTGATTTAAACTTAGAGAATATAACCAAACGGAGTGGTCATTAACAGGCGTTCCCCTCTGTCGAAAATAGGCGGCCAATGGTCAACCGACGTTTATCTGACATGGCTATGTTTAAGTTACGTAGGTTCACATTTGATGTGCCCCTCCCCCGCAAAAAACGCCAGACTATTTTGTACCGAAAATTATAGACATAGCGTCTCCGTTGGTTATATTATCTAAGGATTTAAACGACAGAGTAGTAGGTGTATATCGGACGATACAGTAAGGTATACGCGCGCGAGCGAAAACTAAGCGGCCTGCCTGGCTAGAGCGCCACTTACCGTGGTCTTCTTCAGACTCCTGAGGAAGACCACGTGCCCCTTGTAACCTCAATGTGTTGCGAAACTTTCGCGAATGATTCGATTTTTTTCGGGAAGGCATGGTAAATGCCTTTAAAACTGCGAGTCCCAAATCGTTTGACTCCGCAAACGACCAGTGCCGGATTAAGATATTTTGATGCCCTAAGTATTTCTAGACCATGGTGCCCCCTCTCCCTAGGGTCATCAAGATTACATTGAATTTTTTTGGTAAATTGAGTGACTTTCATTGCTGCATTTCAGCTGAGAATGAAAATCAGTCACATAATTTTATCACGAAAATTGACAATGCCGCAGCTGTAACGTTGCAACAGAATACCTAATGCTGCTGCAGTCGCCACTCGAATGTCACCTTTATCATAAACATCTTAGAATGTTATTGAAAACGCGAGCGAAGCGAGCGCGAAAATTTTTCGATATAAAAACGCAATTTGATAGACAGTTGTACATTTTTACTTTTAGTATGGAAATCAGTCACATCATTTTATCACGAAAATTGACAGTGCTGCAGCAGTAACGTTGCAACAGAGTAATGCTGCTGCAGTCCCCACCCGAATGTCACCTTTATCATAACTTAGAAAGTTATTCGATATAAAAAAACGCAATTCGATAGACAGTTGTACATTTTTACTTTTAGTATGGAAATTAGTCACATCATTATATCACGAAAATTGAATGTCACCTTTATCATATGTTAGAAAGTTATTGAAAACGCGAGCGAAGCGAGCGCGATAATTTTTCGATATAAAAAAACGCAATTTGATAGACAGTTGTACATTTTTACTTTTAGTACGGAAATCAGTCACATCATTTTATCACGAAAACTGACAGTGCCGCAGCAGTAACGTTGCAACAGAGTACCTAATGCTGCTGCAGTCCCCACGCGAAGGTCACCTTTATCATAACTAAGAAAGTTATTGAAAACGCGAGCGAAGCGAGCGCGAAAGTTTTTCGATATAAAAAAAACGCAATTTAATAGACAGTTGTACATTTTTACTTTTAGTACGGAAATCAGTCACATCATTTTATTACGAAAACTGACAGTGCAGCAGCAGTAACGTTGCAACAGAGTACCTAATGCTGCTGCAGTCGCCACCCGAATATCACCTTTATCATATCTTAGAAAGTTATTGAAAACGCGAGCGAAGCGAACGCAACAATTTTTAGATATAAAAAAACGCAATTCGATAGACAGTTGTACATTTTTACTTTTAGTATGGAAATCAGTCACATCATTATATCACCAAAACTGAATGTCACCTTTATCATATGTTAGAAAGTTATTGAAAACGCGAGCGAAGCGAGCGCGAAATTTTTTCGACAGTGCTGCAGCAATAACGTTGCAACAGAGTAATGCTGCTGCAGTCCCCACCCGAATGTCACCTTTATCATAACTTAGAAAGTTATTCGATATAAAAAAACGCAATTTGATAGACAGTTGTACATTTTTACTTTTAGTATGGAAATCAGTCACATCATTATATCACGAAAATTGAATGTCACCTTTATCATATGTTAGAAAGTTATTGAAAACGCGAGCGAAGCGAGCGCGAAAATTTTTCGATATAAAAAAACGCAATTTGATAGACAGTTGTACATTTTTACTTTTAGTACGGAAATAAGTCACATCATTTTATCACGAAAATTGACAGTGCCGCAGCAGGAACGTTGCAACAGAGTACCTAATGCTGCTGCAATCGCCACCCGAATGTCACCTTTATCATATCTTAGAAAGTTATTGAAAACGCGAGCGAAGCGAGCGCGACAATTTTTCGATAATTTTTGGTACCCCCTAGACATGGTGCCCTAAGCAAGTGCTTATTTTGCTTAAAAGGGTTAATCCGGCACTGCAAATAACAGAGGTCAATGTTTGTTTTTTCAAAGTACCCACCTTCGTGGCCATTATTAAGTGCTTAAGGAGGCGATACGTATGAATATGGATTTGATATGGATGCGATATAATTACGATTAGGTATAATTCATGACAGAGAAAATAAATAATTTTAAATAATTTTATGCAATTAAACGCGTGTTGATATGTGTGTCGTGACTATGTCAATGTATGTATGTTAGTTTTCTTGGTTAATTAATGTTTACTCAGCTCCCCAAAAGATGGCACTGTGCAATGAGGGACAATTAATTTACTGTCGTTTAATTTTATTGTATTATTAAATCAACACAATTATTCAATTAAATTTGTTGATATCCGTACGATTGATTGAAATTTTAGAAGAGGGGTATTCTAAACTTAGAGTTAATTTGGCAAAATCCTTCCTCGGTGGCTTATTTATGTCACATCGTATTAAATTCAGCGCCATCTGTTAGTTTACCAGGGTACTCTATAGTGTTAGCACATATTTAAAAAAAGTTTGCCCCTCCTTCCTAAGTAGCGCCATACGATTCAGGGGCAGACTTAAGTCAATCGACTGTTGTGGCTACCCCCCCTTTTAGGGGTTGAATTTTTATAGCCTATAACCTGGCCGGGGATTTTTTCGACAGATTAGTAAAGTTTTCATCAAAATCCGTTCAGCCGTTTTCACGTGATGCGCGTTCAAATAAACAGACAAACAGATAAACAGATAAACAGACAAACAGACAAAAATTCTAAAAACTGTTGGAATGTGTTCTGTTATCAATTCTAAGTATCCCCAGCCAACTTTTTTTCAAATATCTTCCATGTACAGACTTTCGACCCTCTTCAGCTTTATTATATGTATAGAAGATATAGATAGATTTAATAGTACATTTGGAACATTTGGAACACCTGGATGTGTTCATAGGTGTTGTACACTACTACATAAACTAAATAACAATGTCCTGGCTTAAGTATTACAAGCTTTTATTTACTTTCACCTGACCGTTGTCTGTCTGTCGGTCTGTAATCAAATCTTGCAAGTTAAATTTGATCCACTTCCCGGTTTCCGATTGAGCTGAAATTTTGCATGCATGTATAAATCGGATGACAATGCAATATGGTACCATCGAGCTGATCTGATGATGGAGACAGGAGGTGGCCATAGGAACTCTGTGATGAAACAACGCAACCTAATTGTGTTAGGGGTTTTTAGAATTGTATCGATGAGTATTAGTTGCCTGTCGTAAGAAAAGTACAGTCAGCGATAAAAGCTTGTACCAAAAATGATTTTTTTGCCAAAAACTTATTTTTCAAACGCACTATTCAAAACCAACCTAACGAATAGAAAGAAAAACGCAGTTTGCCAAACGCATTTCATCCCACAAACGAAACATTTCAAACAATGCAGACAGATCTTGTCTCTGGTGTACGCGGGCGGTACTATTATTCCATTTTCAGAAACTAAGGCTATCATTGAAGGCCGCTTTATATGCGACGGTGACGTCATGTTGATCTTATTCATAAAACTTAGCAAACCTTTGTCTAATGTTGTCCCTTTCTAGCAAACACAAATGTCAAAATGACGGATAAGCCCAAAAGAGTATCAATAAGGGCTTACCAAGCCCCCTCTAAACTATGTGCGTGTGCGTGAATCGCGGCGCGACTTCGCGGAGCGAACATGTACCTAAGTATACCGGACGTTTAAGTATGACGCCACTCGCACAATTTCATAAACTCGCTTATGTTTTAATGCCTTTCATTATGTAGCAGTTACATAAACTATTAGCAACTTGATATTTTTCACTTGTTTCTTAATGAAAGAAAAACGAAAGAATACAGTAAAATTTCAAGCCCTGAATGTGCCTTCAGGGCAGTTACCGCTCGTCACACAAAAAGGCGCCAGGATGAGTTTTCAAATATCTCCCGATCGATGGAATAGCGATTAGGAAAATACAATGAACATTGGAGAGAAACAGTGTACAATGGAACATCTAAAAACGAGGGGTTTTGAAATATCTTTCAATTCATTGGCATTTAAACTCTCATGCCGTGATTCATGGCCACGAACCGCTGAGCGTACACAATACGCCGGGCCACCATACAAACCGTTTTTAGCTAAAACGTATGACTCAGCTTATGGGTCTCGAGCCTGGCGCGCACGGTAAATAAATCGCCGCTTATGAAGCCGGCCAGTTGAACAGCATTATGCAACATTTTTACTAACCACCGTTTTTCTGTGCCTATCAAAAAAAACTAATTATTGCAGTTCGGTTAGGCGGGTTCAAATTCCGGTAATCCATAGCCATGGTCACAAAATACGAAATCACTAAACAGCACAGGAGGAGTATAAAGTCGCCCACGAATAAATCGTGACTAAATAATATTTCCCATGTTACTCCAAAATACATCTCTAATATTTAGGGGGGATGGGATGAATCACTTCTTGAACTCTTGTGACAACTACCACATGAAAGATAATACCGCCGCCGCCGCTCGGATGCATTCCTTGTTTATTGTCCAAGTGTGTCCGATAAGCTTACACCTGGTCGGTCATTTATCTTTGTTTTGGTAAACGCCATTATATTAGTAACAATAGAGAACTTAAAATGTATTATAGTACTTACTTTCTAATCTGCCGTAGAAACCACGATGTTTTAAAGAACTTGTAAATATTTGTCACAAACTATTTGTAATACAATACATATTAGTTAGTGATGAGTCATCACAAACAGTCATCAGCCTGATGACTGTTTCAACCGCCTTGTTTTATATTGAAACGAAAAAAAATGAACCTTAACATCATTGTTAGTAGGGAATTGCCTAAGATACAATACAACGATCACCAAATATTATGACATAAAAGTACAGTGGGAGAAAATCCTAGTTACCTTACCCCTCATACAAAACAAAATATTATTATATTACGGTTTGGTTCCTACAAAATGTGGCTTACCATCATCCAAACAGTAATCGGTTGTAAAATGGTACAATATCAAACAGCTTCAACATGAAATAAGCTTTAAAACCAGCCAATAAAGTTTATTTTAGCCTGCTACGGAAACATTAGTAGTTTTTACAAGTAGCACCAGGCCACGGTGACCCATACCTTGAGCCATGTCAATAACTTCTGAAATATATATATTTTTTGTATTTTTTAAATATGGATTTTTCTGTTTGCTTGCATCGCATATGTATCTAGAATTTCAGTATATTTACTATATTGCACTGATAGTAAACCAAACTTGAATATTCTGGACCCTGTTTTCATTAAAAAATACGTGTTTATAATTTTTTAACCTAATATACCTTATAGAAATGGTTGTTAGCTTATATGATACTTACGTTATTACATCAAATTACGTTTCGTTTAAGTTTAAATCAGAATTTATTCAAGACTCACATGTGAGTCACTGGCCCTGCGGAACTGTTTGAGCATGACCCATACGCTGAGTCGCTGGCCCTGAATGGGTTAAGTATCGCTTTGGAGCACAGAATAGGTAGGTAGTATAGGTAGTACAAATAGTAGGTAGTCATTTTGTACTATGTAAGTGCCTAGAGGGTAAACAAATTTGCCGTTTAAAACTAAAATGGTCACTCTAAGAAAGCAAAGGATTGTAATAGTAAAAATTAATATGATTTTTATGTTGATTTGGAAATTATTATTATATGTACAGTGGCGGATTTGCCCTAAGGCCAAGTAGGCTCAGACCTAGGGCGGCAAGTTTTTTGGGGGCGGCAAATTGTGACCAAAAATTCGCTGGTAATGACAAGAAGTACTTAACTCAAATTGTAGTCAATATGATGGCTGCTGAGAAAGGGGCGGCTACAGGGCCTGGGGCCTAGGGCGGCAAAGACTGCAAATCCGCCACTGTATATTATGTACCTAACTACATATATTAGGTATTACCTACTCAGAAATAATTAGTAGATATAGATAGGTACCTAATCTCGCGCTAAGATTATGATTGGTATTACCTACCTAATATGTTGTAATCCAATTTTCAAAACCTTAAATGTAGGTACTATGCCTGCTTATAAATCTCATAATAACCAGGATTATACAGGTTTTCTACTAGACAATAAGTTCGTGAAGGGCGAGAGGAATAATTAATTTTATCTTAACTATATAGGTAATCTATACATATAATAAAGCTGAAGAGGGTCGAAAGTCTGTACATGGAAGATATTTGAAAAAAAGTTGGCTGGGGATACTTAGAATTGATAACAGAACACATTCCAACAGTTTTTAGAATTTTTGTCTGTTTGTCTGTTTATCTGTTTATCTGTTTGTCTGTTTATTTGAACGCGCATCACGTGAAAACGGCTGAACGGATTTTGATGAAAACTTTACTAATCTGTCGAAAAAATCCCCGGCCAGGTTATAGGCTATAAAAATTCAACCCCTAAAAGGGGGGGTAGCCACAACAGTCGATTGACTTAAGTCTGCCCCTGAATCGTATGGCGCTACTTAGGAAGGAGGGGCAAACTTTTTTTAAATATGTGCTAACACTATAGAGTACCCTGGTAAACTAACAGATGGCGCTGAATTTAATACGATGTGACATAAATAAGCCACCGAGGAAGGATTTTGCCAAATTAACTCTAAGTTTAGAATACCCCTCTTCTAAAATTTCAATCAATCGTACGGATATCAACAAATTTAATTGAATAATTGTGTTGATTTAATAATACAATAAAATTAAACGACAGTAAATTAATTGTCCCTCATTGCACAGTGCCATCTTTTGGGGAGCTGAGTAAACATTAATTAACCAAGAAAACTAACATACATACATTGACATAGTCACGACACACATATCAACACGCGTTTAATTGCATAAAATTATTTAAAATTATTTATTTTCTCTGTCATGAATTATACCTAATCGTAATTATATCGCATCCATATCAAATCCATATTCATACGTATCGCCTCCTTAAGCACTTAATAATGGCCACGAAGGTGGGTACTTTGAAAAAACAAACATTGACCTCTGTTATTTGCAGTGCCGGATTAACCCTTTTAAGCAAAATAAGCACTTGCTTAGGGCACCATGTCTAGGGGGTACCAAAAATTATCGAAAAATTGTCGCGCTCGCTTCGCTCGCGTTTTCAATAACTTTCTAAGATATGATAAAGGTGACATTCGGGTGGCGATTGCAGCAGCATTAGGTACTCTGTTGCAACGTTCCTGCTGCGGCACTGTCAATTTTCGTGATAAAATGATGTGACTTATTTCCGTACTAAAAGTAAAAATGTACAACTGTCTATCAAATTGCGTTTTTTTATATCGAAAAATTTTCGCGCTCGCTTCGCTCGCGTTTTCAATAACTTTCTAACATATGATAAAGGTGACATTCAATTTTCGTGATATAATGATGTGACTGATTTCCATACTAAAAGTAAAAATGTACAACTGTCTATCAAATTGCGTTTTTTTATATCGAATAACTTTCTAAGTTATGATAAAGGTGACATTCGGGTGGGGACTGCAGCAGCATTACTCTGTTGCAACGTTATTGCTGCAGCACTGTCGAAAAAATTTCGCGCTCGCTTCGCTCGCGTTTTCAATAACTTTCTAACATATGATAAAGGTGACATTCAGTTTTGGTGATATAATGATGTGACTGATTTCCATACTAAAAGTAAAAATGTACAACTGTCTATCGAATTGCGTTTTTTTATATCTAAAAATTGTTGCGTTCGCTTCGCTCGCGTTTTCAATAACTTTCTAAGATATGATAAAGGTGATATTCGGGTGGCGACTGCAGCAGCATTAGGTACTCTGTTGCAACGTTACTGCTGCTGCACTGTCAGTTTTCGTAATAAAATGATGTGACTGATTTCCGTACTAAAAGTAAAAATGTACAACTGTCTATTAAATTGCGTTTTTTTTATATCGAAAAACTTTCGCGCTCGCTTCGCTCGCGTTTTCAATAACTTTCTTAGTTATGATAAAGGTGACCTTCGCGTGGGGACTGCAGCAGCATTAGGTACTCTGTTGCAACGTTACTGCTGCGGCACTGTCAGTTTTCGTGATAAAATGATGTGACTGATTTCCGTACTAAAAGTAAAAATGTACAACTGTCTATCAAATTGCGTTTTTTTATATCGAAAAATTATCGCGCTCGCTTCGCTCGCGTTTTCAATAACTTTCTAACATATGATAAAGGTGACATTCAATTTTCGTGATATAATGATGTGACTAATTTCCATACTAAAAGTAAAAATGTACAACTGTCTATCGAATTGCGTTTTTTTATATCGAATAACTTTCTAAGTTATGATAAAGGTGACATTCGGGTGGGGACTGCAGCAGCATTACTCTGTTGCAACGTTACTGCTGCAGCACTGTCAATTTTCGTGATAAAATGATGTGACTGATTTCCATACTAAAAGTAAAAATGTACAACTGTCTATCAAATTGCGTTTTTATATCGAAAAATTTTCGCGCTCGCTTCGCTCGCGTTTTCAATAACATTCTAAGATGTTTATGATAAAGGTGACATTCGAGTGGCGACTGCAGCAGCATTAGGTATTCTGTTGCAACGTTACAGCTGCGGCATTGTCAATTTTCGTGATAAAATTATGTGACTGATTTTCATTCTCAGCTGAAATGCAGCAATGAAAGTCACTCAATTTACCAAAAAAATTCAATGTAATCTTGATGACCCTAGGGAGAGGGGGCACCATGGTCTAGAAATACTTAGGGCATCAAAATATCTTAATCCGGCACTGGTCGTTTGCGGAGTCAAACGATTTGGGACTCGCAGTTTTAAAGGCATTTACCATGCCTTCCCGAAAAAAATCGAATCATTCGCGAAAGTTTCGCAACACATTGAGGTTACAAGGGGCACGTGGTCTTCCTCAGGAGTCTGAAGAAGACCACGGTAAGTGGCGCTCTAGCCAGGCAGGCCGCTTAGTTTTCGCTCGCGCGCGTATACCTTACTGTATCGTCCGATATACACCTACTACTCTGTCGTTTAAATCCTTAGATAATATAACCAACGGAGACGCTATGTCTATAATTTTCGGTACAAAATAGTCTGGCGTTTTTTGCGGGGGAGGGGCACATCAAATGTGAACCTACGTAACTTAAACATAGCCATGTCAGATAAACGTCGGTTGACCATTGGCCGCCTATTTTCGACAGAGGGGAACGCCTGTTAATGACCACTCCGTTTGGTTATATTCTCTAAGTTTAAATCACGTGTATAAAATTTGAATAAGGGCGAATAAAACTATTGATTTTGGAGTGTAGTTTTATTTAGTGGTACCTAATTGTAAAATATTTTATCTGGACTATAGTCCTCTAGCATATCCATCTGTCAACTTTACTTCAAGTTCCGCCTCCAGGGGAGAGGGAGAGAAATAAGGATTAGAAATTAGCCGCTTATTGACACAGACCGAATTACACGCGGGCGGAGCCGCGGGCACAGCTAGTAATTATAATAATAACTATTTTCTACTCCTTTATGTAAAACTGTGGCACGAAATGAAGTGCATGAGGTGTTCTTGCATTGCATTAGCTGGTAAATCTTCTAGTTGCAGTCTTAATTTATACCTAGATAGTAAATGAGAGCAACCATACATATGAAATCATATTTATGTATAATTAGATTTGTTGGTAAGTATTTATGTTTAATTTCAGTGCGCCTTTCAGCTGTTGCCATGAGAGCCGCCGGTGGCCGACAAACTATTTTAGTAGCTTCCTACGCTTGAATATGTTTAGGCTGCTGGCGGCTCACGCGCCTTTCGATAAATTTCCTAACAAGTAGAACTAAATAAATAAAACAATCCCACTTTGGTAAAGCTTCGCAAGCAATTCTAATACCCTATAGGTCTGCCTACAACTGAGACAACGGTGTATTCCCATCTGTCCCTGCCGGGCATAGATGGGAATAGGCGCTACATACAAGTCATTCTCATTTGTGCCCGCCTCTTGTATGGCCGTGGTCACGTGGGGCGGGCACGGATAGGAATCCACCGAGACAATCCTATTATGCTGTGCCTGTAGGTCGTGCAAAGAATTAGACACACTATACATGTTGGTGGATGATGAAAGGTCACTTTTTATCAAAGAAACATGTGTATTTTCATAAATACTTAAACTAGTGGCTCTGTGAGCTGTAGACCTCGCGAGCAGAGTTTAAAACTGAATAAATGTATGGTTCCGTTGTTTTGAAGAATTTAGAGAATCTAATTTGACCATAAAAACTTAACTATCAATTGCTTACAAAATTCGGGAATTGGTTTAGATATGCGACCTGTAGAGTAGAACATATGGACATACGAAACAATTTTTGGCTAACAGGCCAATTCAAACTTACACTGATATCAGAAAGACATCTAACTGATGTCATTTAGTTATCGTGCATTTCACTCGTTCTTGTCCGTACATGTATTGGCGCAAGCGAGACGCACGATGACTACTAAATAACATGATAAAAATATCATCCCGATGTCAGTGTACGGTCGATGCCCCTTAAGTATACACGTCGCCATACTAATTGTATAGAAAAGTGGATAGAGTTAGACCAAGAAAAGTCTGCAGAGATTTTGACAGCACACGCAGTGCCAATGTTATTTGTGCCAGTGTCAAAATCTCTGCAGACTTTTCTTGGTCTAACTCTACCTATGTTAGGAAACCAACATTACCTTTGAATTAACCTGTAAACTGCAACTAAGAAGCTTCGTGCGCGAGTGTGGCCCATAATTTCCGAAAATCATTTTTTCTTCGAGGCAATTACTCCGTTCTCATATTTTGCGTTGCCCATAATTTCCCGAAATCATTCATTCTCGGTAGCAATTACTCCGTTGCCATATTTTCCCAATGGTTTTCTTCCGCAATCGCCTATTTTTAATATTTTTAAATTAATCTTTTCCTTATAGTTTTCGTTCTTTTAAATATCTAGGATAATATTTTCTTGTTACTGTATGTTAATAGTGTAGTAATTATATTTGTTACTTGTAGGTATTTCACATACAACAAATATCAAAAACACTAAAATTAAAACATAATCTAAAAAACTACAAGTAAAAAAACCAAACGCTGCCAGCCAAGAACTCTAACCATACCTATCTCTGGGAGCAGATTCGTTTTTAGGGTCATCAAAAAAAAATAACCCTAACCTACCTATCTCTGGGAGCAGTTTCGTTTTTAGGGTCATCAAAAAAAAATAACCCTAACCTACCTATCTCTGGGAGCAGTTTCGTTTATAGGGTCATCAAAAAAAATAACCCTAACCTACCTATTTGAAAAAAACCTGGTTATTTTTACCACTAGCATTAAAAAAAAAGAGAAAATGTGGAGATAGAGAATATTTAGTTAGTGAAAAAAAAACCTACTGGTTATTTTAACTACTGGGATTAAAAAGAAAAGGGAATACATTGAGAAAAGGAAAATTTAGTTTATGAAAAAATGTACACGAAAAATTAAATAAAGCGAAGAAATTCCACTGGGAAAAAATGAGAACGGAGTAATTGCCTCGAAGAAAAAATGATTTGCGGAAATTATGGGTCATTTTAGCGAGGCGATCCAAATTAAAAGGCTCAAAGTCTAACTAACATTATTGTTAGTTAGACTTTGAGCCCGGGAAAGCGCAACGTACGAGCAACCTACAGCTAGTTCCCTGAGCCCAAGGTCGACCACTACCCTAGGCAATGTTAACCCCTGCGATTTATGGATGGTGACCGCCCATGCTATAAACGTAAGTGGAAATTGACTCCTGGAACAGCCATGCCCTTGAACTAAAACCGCTAAAAAAATGTTCAAACAAAAACTCAAACGAATACGCTTACCTCGCGCTTCGCGCTCGCTTGATCAATCAGCAATACGATGTTTAAGTGCAAAAAATAAATAAAAAAAATTGCATTTATTGGGGATCGAACCGGGAACCTATTCCCATATCCTTGCTTGTAAGCGTCTTTCCAACTGCGCTATGATAGCATTTAGATGAGCTGACGAAATTTGGTTACTTATTCTCGAGTAAGAATTTAAATATCTAATCTAAAGAGAATAAAGTGTATAGGGGACGTGCATGAACTATAGGGGGCAGCACAGGAGCCGTCAGATCTTTGGCGCGAAGCGTAGATGTGTAGTTTATCATTCCGATGTAGCCCACGAGATGGCAGAACCTACTATGCACAAGGAAACGTACTTATGAGAACGGTAGATGGTAGCACTTGCTTTGGCAATGTACATGTGCACATATGTTTCCGATTCAGGCCACAAGATGGCAGGCCCTCCAACGCGCACGGTCCCTATAGTGGGCGTGCGTGAACTATAGGGGGTAAAATAGGAGCCGTCAGATTTTTGGCGTGAGGCGTAAATGTGACGTTTATGCTTCCGATGTAGCCCACAAGATGACAGAACCTACTATGCATAAGGAAACGTACCTACAAGAACGGTAGATGGTAGAACTTGTTTTGGCAATGTACATGTTTCCGATTCAGGCCACAAGATGGCAGACCCTCCAACGCGCACGGTCCCTATATGTAGTAGAGGGTTATTGTCATACTAAATTTTGTAGTCACAGTAAATTTACTGCCATTTTTCGATACAGGATTAAAATGAAAATGAAAAATAAAAATCAATAAATGTATATATTTATGTATAAATGATTTTTTTTATTTTTAGAACGCCATATGATTTTGACCCATGTTCTTTTACTGATATGAGTAAAAATTGTTAAATATAAAATGGTGTCGCCATCTAGACGAGCATAGGCCAAAGGTATGGCGCCGTATATTCAAGAATCAAATTTTCTTTAAAGCGCAAAAAGCCATCATCTGTTGCAAAAAATAAACGAATGCGCTTAGCCCGCGCTTGATAAATAAAAAATACGATTTTTTTCATTTTTTCAAAATAAAAAAATAAAATAAGAAACAACAATTGATACGAAATTTAAGTATAAAAAAATACAAAAAGTTATGTAGCAGCATACAATTACTGGAGATGGAACCAGGGACCTCCCTATGCAAACAAAAAAGCGAACGTTTGCAAAATGCGCCATGATAGTTCTTACTAAAGCTGACGAAATTTAGCTACTCATTCACAATTAAAAACTAAATATCTAAATACCGCCGAAACCAGTGATACAAATTTTCTGAATTTTTGGCCATTTAATCTATATACATATATCAAAAAGAAAAATCTCTTATGATATCGATAGGACTATTTGTTTAGGCGCCAGGTATCACGACTCCGCCATTTTTAAAAATTTCCAAAAACCGGATTGACAAAAAAATTTTATTTAGTCATAGAATCTGGTCACAAAATTTCATGAGAATCGGTTAAGAATTGCGACCTGTAGAGGAGAACATCCGGAAATACAAAACTAAATATCTAAATACCGCCTAAACCAGCGATATTTTTTTTCTGCATTTTTTGCTATTAACTCTGTAAACATGTCTCAAAAAGAAAAAACTCTTATGATATCGATACGACTATTTGTTTAGGCGCCAGGTATCACGACTCCGCCATTTTTAAAAATTTCCAAAAACCGGATTGACAAAAAAATTTTATTTAGTCATAAAATTCGGCCACAAAATTTCACGAGAATCGGTTAAGAATTGCGACCTGCAGAGGAGAACATCCGGACATACGAAAGCAAAATGCCCGAGTCAAAACGTAGACCTTCGCTTCGCTTCGGTCAATTATTGCGATGTTAACAGTGGGAGTTGTTGAGAAAGAAGAGAGTGAGTGAGTTGGTGAATGGATACACGAATAAAATCATTTGGTCGAATATGGTTGCGTTCAGAACACTAGGTACATATAAGTACCTACACGAAAAACAACCCTACTTCGGTAATCAGGTACTTAGTCGCTACACTCGAAATCCTGTGGATCGCTAGGAGACCACTTGGCTTGCTACAGAAATTAAATGCTGCCGAGGGCCTACCATGAAAACTGAAGTTCGCAAATTGTGGGCATTTTTCTCCGTCACTATAATTACGCTTTAATTGGAGTAAATGAGAGAGATGCCTGCAATTTGCGAACTTCGGTGTTCGCGGTATGCCCTCTGATCGTTGCCATATCGTTCCAAATGTCGTTCGGTACAAAACGGACGCCTTAAACAGCACACAATTAAGCGGCCGGCTAACTACTGAGAACCATTCCCTTTACCACAACGGAACTTGTGAGTTTAGACAGGGGGATTATACGTGGGCGAGTACTTAAACTACCTACATAAAATACATAACATAATACCTAGTGCTTCACACTTACGAGAAAGGAGTTACGGCCCTTACGGATCTTACCTTGTCCAACGAATATCACTTATCAAGTTTGCCGTGTTTATTATCTTTCGTACCGTATTTATGGCTTTTTTTGTATCAGGTAAAAGTTTCCGCACTTATAAATAAATTAATGTAATAAATGTAATTACATAATTCCAAGATATAAAATAAATAAAGAATAAAGAATAAAATGTTTATTTTCTAATGAATATTCACAAAGGTACAGTTTTTACTGACCTCCACACTAGGCAACGCCTGTCCTGTGGAGGAGCTTGACAATTTAGAATACTATCTAAAACATATATAACAGTAAAGGTAATAATTATAAAGTATTTCAGTGAGACTATTACAAAACTGAATTACACTAGTTTTATCATTTAGAATGTATACAAAGCTAGTCAGCAGATAATACTGAACACTGTGAAAGGAAAGTAAAACAAACTGAGAAGGAAAAAGAATGACTTTTAACATAATAAAAAGAAATTTAAGTTACTAGTCTAATTTATGATTGTGTGTGTATGTGTGGGTGCTTGTGAATGTGGATGTGTTGTGTGTGTATGTGTGTGATTGAGTGCGTATGTTTATGTCCATATCGCTCCTTGAGAAACACAGTGTCATTAAGCGAAAAACGTGTTTTTTGGGTACAGAGCTTTAAAATTTTCGTAATCTTCAAACGTCTAAAACTGCCGTATTAGTGATAAATGTAAGATTATTTAGTTATGTTTTGTTAGATTTTTAACTAAGCTTGTTAGCCATTAGAGTAAACTGTGGTTTTTTTGTTTAATTTCTAAGATAATTCAAATAAAATAAAATTGTAATGTCACTTTTCTAGAGATGGGTAACTACCCGGGTAAATACTGAGAGCGGGTATTTACCCGGTATATACCCGATATTTACCTACCCGCGGGTAAATACGCGGGTATTTTCGTTTTATTCTAAGTTTGATGTGTTTAATGGTATGTGAGCATAAATAATATTAATTTAAGTATTTTTTTATAATGTTACATGAAATGTATGTTCAAACTAATTACGAAAAGGTTGCTATGAGGTGAAGTTCGATTTTAACATATCAGTCCAATTATGAAAATCGTGTTAAATCATTCCCTGGCTTCCGGAACTGTTTTAAAACGCTTTTAATATACATTAGAAAGATGAAAATAAAGATTACTTATAAATTATAATAAAAAAAAATTGTGCAGTATCACAACTTGGGAAGCTCATAAGTCAAATATAGTTAGTTTTAGGACAAAAATGTATATAACCTTTTTTGTAAGAAATTCTGTCTTCTTTAGTTTGTACATACAACACTTTTCGATATTAATGACAGATTCCAAGAAATATGAAAAAAAACACTTTTACCCCTCTCCCCCCAGCCACACCCCCCGCCGACCGAAGTTCGAATGTGTATTATCAACGTATAAGTACGTTAATGTACTCAAATAAAAAAAAATACTCTTATGACGGCCTTATTTTTAATATTTATCAAAAATGTACTAAAAATTCTTTAGTTACAACTGCAGGTTTCACTAAACCATTTCATTTTAAATGACACACAATAATTACAACCATTAACTCGGTTTATATCTCCACTTTAACACAAATCGACATGTGTAACAAGAAATGAATCTACCCGTCCATTTGGGTAGATACGGGTAAATACCGGGTAGATGGGTATTTACCGGGTATTTACCTGGGTGGGTAAATTGGGTAAATACCCGCGGCCCATCTCTACACTTTTCCGTTTATTTTTGCTTAATGTCACATGACCTCTTGGCAATATTAATTCAATTTCTGCAAAAATGACACTATACCCAGTTATTTGAAGTAACTTAACCTTTATTTCAATGAAAAAGCGCAAGTAGAACCATTTTACATAGATGCCAATTAATATTTATTTCAGTAAGCGACTTTCAGTCCCAAAAAATAAGAAAACTAGACTAATTTTTCTTTAAAACTATAGTATTTTTAGCTTGTTTTGTTTGGCCATATTTTTACGATCAAAAATTACCAAAGTAAATAAACAAAGGGGAGGATAATAATCGGGGGATGGGATGTAAGGGGCCGTAATCCCAAGCCAGCCTCTCCTGCTCGTGGTCACCCTGTTGAACAACAAACGAGCCTTTGGCGATCCACCAACCCGCTCTGGACCAGCATGATGGACTCCTCGGTACGGCGCTAAGTGCCCTGTAAAAGTGGTGCTAAGAATCCCCGGACGGAAGATCCTACCCACAAAAAGATTTTAATGACCCATGCAAGAAAAAAGAACTCCAACACCTATAAAGACCGCACTTTGATAAACGAAGAGCGTCTCCCTGAACTGAAACACGGCATAAAAGAAATTAATGGTACGTTGTGGGGTTGTCAGAAGTTCAACGAGAGGGCGTGAACCGTTTAACATTTTGGAACAGCCAGCGGACAATATGGAGTAGGGTTTGTCATCAAAAAGAAGTGGAAGGACAACAGTGTCGGATTATCAAATTACTCCGACAAGGTGGCTGTGTGACGTTAAGTATATCCCAAAACCCAAAGTCTACATTAACCCCAATCAAAACCTACGCATCAACATCTACACATTGCCATGATAAGATTGAAGATCATTACGATATTATGACCCCCTAAATAAATCTAGCGACGAAAAGCAGGAAACATGGACCATTGTCCTTGCTGATTTCAACGCTAAAGTCAGATCAAGCACAGATTGGATAATGCCGACATACTTAGTTGGACCACATATGGCCTTGGCAGCAGAAACGACTGTAAGTAGTTCTCGGCCTATTCCATTTGCCTTAGGTCAAAACATGAACGTAAGTAATTCCTTCTTTCTCAAGAAACCTCAAAGTCGCTGGACCTGGACTTCACCTGGCGGAATATCACACACGAAATTGACTACTTATAAGTACTTATATATTTTAATTACACATGTAAGTTTATTAACAAAAGTTTAATTAGAGATTTATTTATGTAGGTAGGTACGTACAATCAATAGGTTTAAATTTAGTTCCGATCACAGACCCGTGAGAGCAAAAATAAAGTTTAAGACTTAAAGAAAACACCTAAACAGAGACACACTCTTATTTGTAACCACGATCAGTTTAACTTAGAATTAAGAAGTAATTTTGACACCTTGTAAGAAGATACCACAAATACACATTCAGAAGCAGTACCGTCTTTACCATAAGGGCACACGGGGCTCGTACCCAGGGCCCCCATCCTCAGGGGGCCTCGAAGGAAAGACAGTAACATTTTTATTTGATTACCTATAAAAAATAGGAGAGCATAGTAGAGAAATGTTAGTTTAATTCGCTGTCTTTACTTTCCAAAGAGGCCCCAAATTATTGCCCCAACACAGTTTAAGACGGCCCTGTTTAGAAGTTCAAATTCAAAATATCAATATTATAAATATTATAAAAACAGACAGTAAAAAAATTAAACCAACCCGGAAAAACAACAAAAAACTCACAAGCGACACATTACATTATTAGAACTAGCTCTTCTGAAGGGGGTACGAATTCTTCGTAATCGTCAGTAAATTAACTTTAACAGTAAGTATCAACTAAAAGAGTAGTTTTAACTTTATTAAAATAGCTTTAAACTTTGTTGTCTTGAATTGCGTTGAGACATTTTCTACTGTAACAGAACAATAGTTTTATGGGTAACGAATAGGAATAATAGGTAGTGATAATAATAATTAATGTGTGTTTTGTGACACCTTGTCAGAAATAAAATTGGAACATAACAGACATCTCAAAAATAACTTGCTAAAAATAATTTTTGATTAATGAAAAAGTATCACACAACACAAATAATATTGTATGGGATAAATAAATATGGGAATCTTACACATATACAGTTAGTTCAATAGGGCTCGTAATGTGGCTAATATATCTATCTAATTATAAATAGTCGTCTAGTAGGTACCCATAATACAACCCCATTATGAACCTTATTGAACAAATACAACACAGTGACATTAAACAACGAGTGACATTCATTAACCACACCGTTATAAGCGTTTTGTCCCAGTTGTAGTGGCTTTAAGCTTAAAACGACATTTTTCACTTAAGCACACCAATACGGTTACCATCAGTTTGTCACTGACATAAACGCCGTCGAGAACGTAATTTACTTTCTATACGTCCCGTTTGCACTAATATGCGAGTGTGAGCGAGATGTATAGAAAGTAAATTACGTTCTCGGCGGCGTTTATGTCAGTGACAAACTGATGGTAACCGTACAAGTGTCGCTATGGTAAACTAAGCTAGCAAATTGACACTACACAGATAATGACGATCGACCGGCTAAAACTCCCGTCAGTTTCTTAAAATCACAATGTCACTTAAAGAAAAAGAACACGTTTTTATTTTTAGTTAGCATTATG
The DNA here is from genome assembly GCF_910591565.1 of Cydia splendana. NCBI lineage: Eukaryota > Metazoa > Arthropoda > Insecta > Lepidoptera > Tortricidae > Cydia > Cydia splendana. The sequence continues at coordinate 2,644,299 of NC_085965.1, read as the reverse complement.
GCTTTGAGTTTTAAGCAATACCGTGATTATAGGTATAATGTCACTTTACTTATTTCAAAACGTTCAAAAATGCAATTAGTACAAGTGTCCTTAAAGGGAAAAGTACAATATTGCTTAAAATTTGATTTTGATTTTGATACCATATTATAAGTTCAAAGTGACATAGTACGTATAGATACACTATTTCTTATGAAAATTGACGTACTTACCATTGAATCTCATAGCAAACCGTCACTAAGCAAAAAATTACAAATTTCTTCCTTTTAATGACATTGTTCCTATGAGGCAGGCGCCTATTCCCTCTATTCGCCATAACGACATTAACGCCCTCTGGCGGTTCTAATAGAGCTAGGGCCATAGGTGTCTTCGTATTGCGTGCGGTACGATTATATGAACTAGATGGCGTTACTAACTCAAAAACCCCATTTTTCGGATAATGACGTTATGTTTCTCAAGGAGCGATATGAGTATGAAGGTTTGTATCAATATGGTATCCTTATGAGGTTTTCAGTCTCTGAGTAGGATAGGTGCATCAAACTGTTTAATAATAGTTTTTTTGTTTGAATTACTGAGTTTTCCTGAAATTTATAGAGCCTAATTAAGCGATTGTAAATACGGGGATACAGGAAGATTGCGAAGCGGTGAGAAAATGAAGTCTTGACTGAGGTGATAGGTATTTTGAATATTCGATATTTAAGTAATGTATTATATTGGGGCAAGTTTAAGACTGATTTGTGTACATGTAACGCGACTCTTAATAAATATAGCTTTCGGACACTGAGTACCTGAGCTTCACGTTACCTAATTCGTTTTTCGACTAAACAGAATGTCAGCTCTAATACCTAAAGAGAATTACGTGACCATACCCTCCATCGTCAGCTCTTTACAAAGTTACAAACTTCGCGCCAGTTCGCGCTTCCGCCGTTTTATACGTTGGGCTGCCAAATACCCTCCATAGTCAGCTCTTTACAAAGTTTCAAACTTCGCGCCAGTTCGCGCTTCCGCTGTTCTATACGTTGGGCTGCCAAATACCCTCCATAGTCAGCTCTTTACAAAGTTACAAACTTCGCGCCAGTTCACGCTTCCGCCGTTCTATACGCTGGGCTGCCAAATACCCTCCATAGTCAGCTCTTTACAAATTTACACTTCTCGCCAGTTCGCGCTTCCGCCGTTTTATACGTTGGGCTGCCAAATACCCTCCATAGTCAGCTCTTTACAAAGTTACAAACTTCGCGCCAGTTCGCGCTTCTCCCGTTTTTACGTTGGGTTGCCAAGTTAAAATAAATTGTAATACGAATTATTCGTAATGTGTTTTTATTTCCTTAACATACCCATAAAACAAAAATTATAAATAACAATCAATACTAAACATAGAGACATAAATATTGAAAATTATTGCTATAAATATTTATTCATTTATTTTTTTAAACAATTTTTAAAAATGCCTCAAACAGCATACGCCAACTGACGGATGATGACATGACCATTCATTTCATTCGTTCAATTTCTTTCGTCTAAAGCCCCCTCCAGACTATGCGCGTGAATCGCGGGCGAAGCCGCGAACGCGAGTGTGGAGTCGATTTCGCTGTCTGCGAAAATCGACTCCACACTCGCGTTCGCGGCTCCGCGCCGCGATTCGCACACGAGTGTGGAGGAGGCTTAACGCAAGGGCCCAACGTTTTCTGTTCTCTTTCACGTCGCAGCAACTAGTATCATTTCTCTCTCCTCGCTCTTTTAAAAATGCCGTTTGTCAAAAAAGGACAACCATACTGTTGACAAGGTGGACTTCAAATCAAGTGTTGCCTTTCTTGATGCGCCCAGGCTGTGTATGTGTGCGTAAAAGCGTATATGTGTGCTCTTTTAGGGATGTGAAAAGTCGATTTTAATCATGTTATATATCGATAAACGCTACACAGCGGAACGAAATAGCGTTGAATTGAAGCTTCAATATCTTCGTTAAACATAAACATAATTGAAATGCTAATGGATAATGAATATATTATAATATAATAATATAATTCAATTATTGCGGAACACCTATTTTAGGACGTGTTCATGTATTTTAATTAAATATCTGAACTTTCCCTTGGTTCCCTGCTGGGGCGTGACTATAAAATTGTGATCTGATAACCACAATAAAGAATAAAAGCGTTTTTGGTAATTTTAGGTATCGTTAAGCCTTTGAAGTAAAATTAAAATTGCAAGAAATGTCGATAGTTTATCGATATGACTTTATCGACATGGCTACAGCAACGTGGGCCTCATTGTTAATCGTACACTAAACAAAAGTGGCAACAGTGACAGCTCGCTGAGACACCGTCTCTATATATTATAAGTCTATGGTCTAACGTCAACGTCAAATCTCTATTCACTCGACGCAGTGAAAAGCAAAGAATTATATGACAAAGAACAACTGTCAATCTTCGAAAGTGTGACCAAAAATGAAATGCAAGTGTGTGCGTAAATTGTCTATGTGAGATCAAAAATAGTGATGTCATGTTACAACATATTAATAATCTGTCGATGTTTGATTGCTTTATCGACTACTTTTTCAAATGTGTTATTTTAAACGTTAAAATTCTACGACATTATGACGTATAAATAACACTTGCACTGCGTTTGCCATCAAAATCGTTGCAGACTTATCTTAATGTAACTCTTACTGTGTTGGAAAGTGAAGTTTAAGTTTACCGCTATACATGAACACCTTCAAAAAGGTATAACAATCGTTATTATTTGAAGTCGGTTATAAAAGCTAATATCTTAATGATGTCTTGTGAAGAAATAATTACATAGCTATTAATATACCGACAAGTTATCGATACTGTCATGTGAACATTTTGTCAAGCCTTAGCGTAAAGTAACAGATTATGTTTTTACACAAAATATTTTAAATTATAGACTAATATGATAAAATATTAGCACACAAAGGAAGAAAAACTTATAATGAACTGTATAAACCGGCTTCTTACACTTTTTACGCTGTTAATTTGACAAAATATCGTTATGAAAATTTCGCTCGGAATATCATAAATCCTCTGAAATGAGTATTTGCTTGGACTATTTGGCCCTGTGACACTGCAATCCGGCACACTACAAGACACCATCTTCACTGAATTACTTTATTTAATACTTTTCGTCCTAATCCGTGTATATTTTTTAATTTGAAAATTACCGTGATAAGCTCTTGGCCGTCCGCGGCCGTCGTCAAACTCAAAAGTGGTTACGTTTTCTCTTTGGTAGTCTGACTCTTTCGCACTCATGGGATGTTCATATACGTGATGGCTTCCCTTTTGCACACTTCAGCTGTCTGTCAAGCGCAAGCGAATCCTAAGTCTATGGTGAAAAGAAGCTACACTCATAAAATCATATTTATTTGGTTTTACACTGTTATTTCCCACTATTTTCGTGTTTCATCTATAAACGATGTGTAAAAGTGTACTATAAATCGTTGTTCACGTAACCATGTGCGACAGCGACGATCCCGCCGACCAAGACCGCGGTGGCGTCGACTTGACCGGGTTTCTGTTTGGCAACATAGATGAATCGGGTCAGCTGGAAGACGATGGATTGCTTGATGGGGACTCCAAACGCATGTTGTCTTCACTCAGTCGCCTGGGGCTTGGCTCTATGCTTTCTGAGGTGCTGGAAAATGAAGAGAAAGTGAAAGAGGAAGAGGAAAAAGGTTTGTGAATTATTTTGGATTTTTTTCAATGAGAAACTCTAGAAACAGTTATATTAAGCTAGGTTTTTACTTGAACAGTCAAATCTAGTGTAAAAGGAAACCTTGTATAGAAATTTCTTCCTATTGTGAAAAAGTTCATAATAGATTGAGGAATATGTGTTGTCTGTAGATCAAAGCCCAACACGGAATGGTAATGTTTTAATTAGGGTTCCGTACCCAAAGGGTAAAATCGGGACCCTATTACTAAGACTCCACTTTCTGTCTGTCACCAGGTTGTTACTGATTGTAATTTTAATATTTGTATTTTTCTTGATTTCAGATTACACAATTAAAAGCCCTTCTGCCGTAGACTTTTTTGATATAGATGATGTTGCGGAGGATGCTCAAGTAAGACAAAATAAACAAAGCCGTGCTTACAAAGCTGCAACATACCCATTACTAATACTTTCATCTGTTGTGATACTCAATTCTAACGGTTATTTAGTTTGCCTATCCTTCCATTAGCAGTACAGTTGAAAACATGATGTACTTACACCTAACCATTGCCTATAAATTGTAATACTTACAAAGCAATTATAATGAGTAAGAGTTTGATATACAAAACTTCTACTTACTCTATTTTTTGTATAACAATTTTTAGGCAATGAAAACTAGTAGCAGACATAGGATATATGTTACTATATGTCCATGGCATTGGAAGAGACCTATGCCAATAGGCACACCAGACAGCGTGACATTCTTTAGTATTACAACAATTTTTTTTAATAAACATTGTACCCAAGGCTTGGAAATAAATGGCTTTATTTATTATTATTATATGTCCCTGCCAAGTCTTATGTAATTTAAGCTTGTTGTTTTAAAATGAGAGTGTTACAACAATAGGGTACTGGCTTTTTGGTGGTGAGTTTTGTTAAATTCTAAGACTGGAACGGAACTACATAATATCACATCCTCTCCCTACTACAGGCTGAAGACACTAGTTCAACTTCGCACCACCACCACCAGAGGGCACTTTTTGTTTAGTATAAGACATCTATGTCAGTTTACAGATTTTTTTGTTAAATGTGACTGTTCATGGGCATCATTTTCACTATTTGACCACATCGCACCTTCTATACCACCGCATGATATCTAGATATCTACCACTATCCATTTCATCCTCATCTGCCACTAACAAACAGCTAATCGCTACACTAAATATCCTACAACTACAATTGTTCTAACATATGTTTGTGTTAACATTAGGAAGACACTAGTACTAATCGGGAAGCACCGGACACACACACACAGACAGAAGTTAAAGTGGATGAGATGGATATTGACACGGCTGTGTCAGTAGATGTTAAGAGTGATTGTCCACAGAGCGAAGAGAATTGGAAGGACAAAGAGATTTTTCAGCAGGAGGAGCAGAGGGCGGGCGATGATGGCTATGAGGGGGACATGGAGGGGGATGGGGGGCTTATGCCACCGCCTTCGACTATTCCGTAAGTGTTTTTGTATCTCCTTGCTCCATAGACTTCATTAGTCAAGGTGGTGATAATCTATATTCTCTCGAATCTTTTATACTACTGTATTAATTAAATTTTAAATTATTTTATTATGTTAGGTACGTACAGTCACCACACGGAATTGTTATGCCGTTTAAGGTTCTTGCTAAATTGGAAATTCTATAGCGTGAATATTGAACAACCAATTTAGCTAGGACCCTAAATGGCGCAACAATCGCGGAGCGTGATGGTACATATGCCGATTTATATTTAGTAGACTATCACTACTATTTTGATATATTTTAAATGAGGTTGTGATATAGTTTTGATATGTAAACACGATTGAAACATAATAATCCAGTGGAGAGCAGAGTAGGCACATTCTACAGAATCAAAAGATTAATTCACATATAAATTAAGATGTGAAATAAAACAAGTTAGAAATTTTATATTCACATGTTTGTTTCAACATTCATTATGAATGGGTATACATTGTTTTTTCTTCTTCTTTCTCATTCCCTCATTGCTGAGGTTCGCGACCACGTAGGTACATGTAGTTTGTCTCCATTTTGTACGGTTATAGCCATGAGGACTGCACGGCCTAGACATAGGGCCGTCTTAAACTATGCTGGGGCCCTTGGGCACATAAGAATTTGGGGCCCTTTTGGAAAGTAAAGAAAGCGAATTAAACTAACATTTTTCTACTATGATCTTTTTTTATTATGGGTAATCAAATATACTGTTACTGTCTGTCTTTCGGGGCCCCCTGAGGATGGGGGAACCCCACCCGCCCACAGGCCCGCCACCGTCTTTACCATAAGGGCACACGGGGCCCGTCTGGGCACGGGCCCCGTGTGCCCTTATGGTAAAGACGGTGACGGGCCTAGACTGCCGCCAGCCCACCTCTTCACTTCTTTTTTTAATTATTTATTTTACATATACTTGTTAATTAAACAATGTTAATAATATTTTTGAGATTTTTCTTTACAGGGACAGAACATTACGGACCCAGATATCAGAAAATAAGAAACTGGAGACACCGCTGGCTGCAATGTTACCTTCGAAATATGCCAACACTGATGTCACTGAACTCTTCCCTGACTTTAGACCTGATAAAGTAAGTTAACATTTATTTAATTACACAAACGGGTCTACCGCGATATAATTTCATTGTTTTTACCTTAAATTCCAACACAATGAAATTATATCGCGGTAGACCCGTTTGTGTAATTAAATATGTGCACAAAACGCGAGAGTTTAGTGTTATATAAGTTAACATTTTGATAAAGTAACAAAATAGGAGTTTAACAATATTGAAGTGTCTTCATAGGCGCCTGGATCAGTCACTGAACGACCTGACTTTAACTTACATTATTTGATCATGTAATGTTTTCATCTACCCTCAACTGGCTTAAGGAGCCATTTGAGGGTAGGTTCTGTTTACTTTTTTTTAAATACCTAAAGATACATAACATAAGATATATACAATCAGCGCTCAATTTCATGAATCAATCTATATTACAACATTAAGTTATTTCTGTATGTCCATTACAGGTTCTTCTTTTCTCTCGACTCTTTGGCCCTGGCAAACTGTCAAGTCTTCCCCAAATATGGCGCTACGTGAAGAAACGAAGGCGGCGCCGTCGTAGCGGCAGTACTAGTAGCGACACTCCCGCACAAGCGCCTGAAAACTATGAACCTCAGTATGCGAGTGATGATGAAGATAAACTACTTAGGTAATGTAGACCTTATGTACTTTCTGTAAGGTTTAAAGTCAAGTAGCAATTATTCCTCAAAAATGGCGCTAATTGAAGAAACGAAGGCGGCGGCGTCGTAGCGGCAGTACTAGTAGCGACACTCCCGCACAACCGTCTGAAAACTATGAACCTCAATATGCGAGCGACGATGAGGATAAACTGCTTAGGTAATATAGACCTTATCGCAATGCTGTAGGGTTTAAATTCAACTGCCAAGTCTGCGCGCAAGAAAACAAACCCATCTGCGCAGGGCCGTCTTAAACTATGCTGGGGCCCCTGGGCACATAAGAATTTGGGGCCCTTTTGGAAAGTAAAGAAAGCGAATTAAACTAACATTTTTATACTATGATCTTCTATTTACTATGGGTAATCAAATATACTGTTACTCTCTGTCCTCCGTGGCCCCCTGAGGATGGGGGCCCTGGGCACGGGCCCCGTGTGCCCCCTTATGTTAAAGACGGTACTGCATCTGCGTGAGAACTACGCAATACGCGAGCGACAAGGAAAAGCTACGTAGGTATACAGGCGATAGTAGACTTTATATCAGTGCAGTTAGGTTTAAACTCAACAAACAGGAGAAACGAAGGCGCTTCATCGTGAACCTTTGAATCGTTTGTATTTATCTGTCATGTTGACTTATGTATTTGTAAGAAAGGGATAAAACATAATTTAACTAAATCAGGCACGTAAAGTTTTATCAATAAGGGGGTATATGTGGCACTTTCTTACAGACCAATGGAAGAAAACCAGCAAACAAACAACGATAGCAACAACGCTCAATCTGGCGACAAGTCTCAACGCCCCACGCCCGCACATTGGCGTTTCGGGCCGGCCCAGGTGTGGTACGACATGCTTAACGTGCCTGAGACGGGAGATGGCTTCGATTACGGGTTTAAAGTCAAGGTATGTCTGTCTCACTCACTAGCGATCTTGTAGCATCGTCTGTTTCACTCGTCAATGAGGTGGTACAGTCAGCAGCAGAAGTTCCTAAGCGGGCCAGGTGTTCAAAATGATCTTGACGCGACTTTATTGTTAAGAGATTAAGAGTGTGTCAAGCTAATTTTGAACACCTCGCCCGCTTAGCAACTTCTGCTGCTGACTGTACGACGTAATCTATCTGAGACTAGAGAAGGCTTTGATAAGTCAAGGTAAGACACCTACCTATAGCTTGTGTTGCCCTTGTATACTTCTCTTACGGAAGGAAACATAAAACATGACAAAACTAGTAAAGCTGAAAAAATTGCCGATAAATAGTATATTAAATTAGAGTCATTACCAAAACAACACCTAAGCAACAACAACATAGACAACCACAACCATATAACATGGACCTAAAATTTGCCCTATTTCCAGGCCCAATCACCAGACCGCGAGACCGAACCAAAGGAGAGACCAGAAGAAGAGACCAAAACCGAACAAGAGGCCGCCGACAGTCCCGACAGTGGGTTTCCTGAGGACTCGTTCCTTATGGTGTCGCAGTTGCAATGGGAGGATGACGTCATTTGGGATGGTAGCGAGATTAAACATAAGGTATGTTCTTATTAGTATCGTATTGGTGGCAGGGTCGCCTTGTAAGGTTAGGCGTTAATGACGAAAAAGACCAAAAGTGAACAGAAAGTTGATAAGAGTCTTCACGGTGGGTTTCTTGAAGACTCGTTCCTTATGGTATCGCAGTTGTAGTGGGAAAATATGACGTCATTTGGGATGGTAGCGAGATTAACCATAAGGTCTTGGTCTTGTCTCTTATTGGTGGCAGGGTCGCCATGTAAGGTTGGGTTTTAATAGAGAATAATCGCCGGTGGCAGGGTCGCCATGTAATATTGGAGGTTATATAAAGTAGAGTTAAATGAGTGACTCGGGTTCGACGACGGTGCCTTACACACATCGACTGAAACCCCTTTTCTACCCTACCTATGTATTATCTACCCCTTTGTCTATGTATTATGATTACATAAATAAATATATAAACTTTAAATTTCCCGTTATTATATTATCCAAGGAGAATTTTTTCGTAGATATTGCCCTCTAATATGGAACATACATAGTTGTATAAAAATGATCAAATTTATTTATTTTTTTGTAAGACGTGCCTGACGTATTGTTTGTAATGACGTGGACCAATTTCGTTATATAACAGGTGCTAGCCCGGCTGAACAGCAAGAGTAACGCGGCGGGCTGGGTGCCGACGTCGGGGAGCCGCACGGCGCAGCAGTTCTCGCACCCGCGCCCGCAGCCCGCGCCGCTCCCCTCCAAGCCCACCACGTACGTTTACCACACTATACTCACACCCCCTTATCCATAAACGTTTACTAAAGTTGACAAGCCGATAATAATCGTTTGTCCCTTTCCGACGTATTGGTACGATGGAAAGGGACAAACGATTATTATCGGCTTGTCAACTTTAGTAGACGTTTATGAATAAGGTGGACAGAGTTTAAACTTTCGTCTTGTGTTTCTTTAGGATCGTACACACAATTTTTTCCCACCTTTTTTAGGGTTCCGTACCCAATCACTAAGAATTCTGATGTCCATAACTATAATACTAGAAATAAAAACAAGCTTGCTATCAGAAAGTTTCGTGTTCGTAAAGTACAGAAGTCATTCGTTGGGCAATGCATTCATTTTTATAACAAGTTACCTGAGGATGCTTTAAGATTACCCTTTCCAGCTCTTAAGAATTACTTTAAAAAGTCATTGATGTTGAAGGCTTATTAGAGAGTCGAGGACTACTTGACAGACAAACATGCATGGTCCAAACCAGAAACTGTAATAACGACAAGTAGCAATTAAAAGCATTGTATTATGTGTAGAGTTAAAGGTGACTCAGCTCAGGTAAGAAAGCACATCAAATTGTATGAAAGCATCTCATAACAATCAGTCAGATTCATATAATATGTATTCTCATTTCTTTTATTGATTTTATTTTCTTTTCCTTTTGTAAGAATTTGATATGTTTTCTGAAAGAGCTACGTATTTGTATAAAGTTATGTATAATTGCATGAATTCTATAGTAATTTAAATTGTATTTTTCTTAATTACTCGTAATGCATGTTAATTATAAGATGTAATAATGTTTTGAAAAGATGTGTCCCGCCGAGTTTGTTGCCGGTCCCATATTGGGATAGCCTCCTCCAATTGAGGGGGGATTTAAATCTTCTTAGGGCAGAGGTGTACGGTTGGAGCCGGTAAAAGTTTATTTGACGTTCATAAGCGCATTGTAATATGCCTACTTGAATAAACTATTTTTTATCTTTATCTTATCTTTATCAAAGGGTAAAAACGGGACCCTATTAATATGACTCCGCTGTCCGTCTGTCTGTCACCAGGCTGTATCTTATGAACCGTTATGGCTAGGCAGTTGAAATTTTCACAGATGATGTATTTCTGTTGCCGCTATAATAAAAAATACTAAAAACAGAATATAATAAATGTTTAAGTGGGGCTCCCATACAATAAACGTGTTCTTTTTTGCCGTTTTTTGCGTAAATGGTACGGAACCCTTCGTGCGCGAGTCTGACTCGCACTTGGCCGGTTTTTTTTGTACAAGAATATTTTGCTATGGCTATGGGCTATTCATAAATTACGTCATTTCAAATTAGGGGGGGGGGGGGTCTGGACATCGGATGACGGTAGCATGAAGTAGGAGGAAATGGGGTCATTTGAAGCATGATTTTTGGATGATTATAGGGGGGGGGGGGTCCAAAATCGTCAAAAATCGATGACGTAATTTATGGACAGCCCCTATGGGGCTATTCATAAATTACGTCATTTCAAATTAGGGGGGGGGGGGGGGGGTCTGGACATCGGATGATGGTAGCATGACGTAGGAGGAAACGGGGTCATTCGAAGCATGATTTTTGGATGATGTTAGGGGGGGGGGGTCGAAAATCGTCAAAAATCGATGACGTAATTTATGGACAGCCCCTATATGTATATGGCTATAATTTTTTTAGTTCATCAACGTCTACTACGAACCCTCAACCGTCTGCGTCAGCCGACGGTGAAGACAACACTTGGTACAGGTACGTAATTCAGGACAGTTTTTTATATATAGTTAGATCAATACATATATTAAAATATTATAAACCAGTGGGTCTGTGAGCGGTAGAACTCGCGAACGTTTGAAAAATTTGCGAAAAATTAATCTACCAATAAAATCCATAATTATGATTATACACCGTGTTTTTATTGAATTCCGTTAACTTCGGGGTATAGTTAAGTACGTTTATAAGAACTAAATGGCATAGTTAATTAAAAAAAAAAAATTTTTTGTTTTCTTTTTTGTTTTTTTTTTGTTTAAAAAGTAATTAAATGTAGCATATAGCGTTGTTGTAACACGGGCATTACATTTAACTCAACCAAACAATTGAAATCTGTGACATATCAATGTCATTTCGTACATCAATCGCCCGAGATTGTACTTAAGTTTAGTAGCAAATGTATGAACTCATTCTAAACACTAATCAATATGTAAGCCGGCCCTAAGGCAAGTGTACACGCTTGTAGAGGCCTTATAGGAAAAAAATAAATTATGGATTATCTCCGAAATGGACTTAATTAGAACATCGGTGTCTTTGAGAAAGTTACTTGATTTAAGCTCAGGAATGCACCCTTGAAATTAACGGAAATCAAAAAAAACACGGTGTATAACGTAGGTATACTTGCAAATTATCAAAAGAATCGGTTGAGAAATGCGATAAGCCGCACACACGAAGCATGTTGGGCCCAGCTAAAACAAAATCATCGCTACGCTCGGTGTTAAGGGGCCCACAGATTCCCAGTTCGCCGGGCGATATCAGCCTGTCAGTTGTTCGGAGCTGTCAAATTTTGCGTTTAACTTACAGGCCGATATTGTCCGGCGGACTGGTAATCAGTGGGCCCCTTTAGGGTCCTACTGGGTCGTGGAAATAAATATCACGGACTGTATTAAAATAGGCTGGTTTATTCCGCTGGTAAATCCTGACCAAACAATTATAAAAATTGAATTCGGTATTCGTCCGTTGCCGGTGAAGTAGGTAAAGCCGAGTGTGTGCTGCGGGTCGCTCGCGGTCCTCTGTCCGCCGCCCACGCGTCTTTACCCGTGCGTATGTCCTGTACGCACTCGGTTACTCACACACAGTTAACACTCGGTAAATTTTTGTGTAGTTTCAAATAACTACACCCATACACAAAAAAAAATCTTCATTACAGTATATTCCCCGTGGAGAACGAAGAACTAGTGTACGGCACATGGGAAGACGAAGTTATCTGGGATGCCGAAAACATGTCCAAGATACCGAAGCCGAAAATACTTACGTTGGACCCTAACGATGAGAACATTATACTGGGGATACCGGATGATGTGGACCCGTCGAAGATTACTAGAGGTAACTATGAGACATCGCTGCTAATATTATAAATGCGGAGTAACTCTATCTTTTACCTTTTCACGTTCAAACCGCCGAATCAATTTAGTTGAAATTCAAGCTTCTGACAAGGATTTTGGAAGGAAGGAAGGTTTAGAAGTAAGGACATAATGTAATTAATAATTCCATGCAGGTTTTTTGGAACAAATTCCAAGGCCCTTCTCTTATTCTACAATTCATGGTTCAATAGCGACAATGTTTTTAACAGAAATGTCCATTTTTCTGATAAAATCTTTTTTATAGGTCAATGACTTTTAAGCGGACACTTTTCGAAAACTATCCAGTTCTTTTGCGACTATATTTAACCCTGTTCTATTGGCAGAACGCGGCCCACAACCCAAAGTGAAAATCCCGCACCCCCACGTGAAGAAATCTAAGATCCTACTAGGCAAAGCGGGGGTCATTAACGTATTGCAAGAAGACGCACCACCGCCGCCCCCCAAGTCTCCTGATCGGGATCCCTTCAATATCTCCAATGATGTGTAAGCTATATCGTCACTACTTTGTAAAAATCTCGTATCTCACACTGCTGCTCAAAGTTTAAAGGCAGTAACACTGTATGCATCCCATACATAGACACCACATTTTTCTTATGATTGACAGAACAAGCTACAAGTTTTTGTCAAAGTGCCGATATTCATTTATATTACTTTAAGCCTGTAAAAAGAACTTTCATTTATTTGTATTAGCACGTAAAAAAATCCAAGATCCTACTAGGCAAAGCGGGGGTCATTAACGTATTGCAAGAAGACGCACCACCGCTTCCACCTGTCTCCTGCTCGGGATCTCTTCAATATCTCCAATGTAATTCACCGTTCAATGTGTCACATACGACTTGTTTCGTAGAGCCTAGGTATGGTATTAGGGTCGGATTTGCGTTGACGGCGCGCCGAAAACTGCCCTTTTCATATGGCGGCTAGCTATTGTCATTTTGAGACTTGGACACACTACAAAATTTGTTATGTTGGGGTGTGACCATGGTGTGCCTAATTGTGAGTTCATGGTAAGAGTCCTCGTAAAATGTGTTTACTCGCAATGAACAGGCTTTAGTTTAAATCCGAAAATTGACTTTTCTCAAAAATGGACGGCAAAGTCGACTTTGCCGTTTAAAAAATAGGTCGCGAAGCGCGTAGTTTATGGTCAGTCAAAAATTAAAAAGTTAAAAACATTGCAGTCTCGATTTTGGGACTGCAATGTTGCATACAAATTCCATTATTTGTCGAGTTCCAAACTTTTTAAAAGTTGAAATGGCCATATCAAATGAAGGCACAGGCCCATTAAACAGCCAAACAGATGATTAGTACCGCGACTATTTAGCTGTCTCAAATAGGTTGACGTATTTTCGGCAGAAAAATACACTTCTATTTTTTTATTAAAAAAATAAAAAGGCGGCAAAGCTAATTTTTTCAATTGTTTCTACTTATTTCTGTGAAAATATATACGTAAGAACGTTGCTTTTGTAAAATATTCCTATTATATTTATATTTCTTGCACCATTTTTGAGAAAAGCACTATATATGACTCGGCTGGAAGCCTACTTGCTGGCTTCGGATTCAATTAAACGGACTCCCAAGGTCGTCCGTTTAAAACGAATCCTCAGCCTGCAAGTAGCTACTTCCGAGCCTCGACAATAATGTACTATTAATATATAGATGGATCAATTTTTTTTGTTGTTATTTTGTCCCGTCAGCCAAGCGACAAAATGTTATAATATATTAAGTAGATGACCCATTATGGAAAGAACCTATAATTTCCTTAAAAATGTGTGTTTGGTTATTTAAAATACTATAAAACCAGGGTTTTTTAAGAGTGGCTTAGCGACTGTAGCCGACGAGTAACAAGAAAAAGTTCATTTACCCATATGGTTAATACTTAAAGTTGTTTTGAAGAACTACCCGGCGACACTCTGAAGAATTCAGAATTACCCAAATTCACTTAACATATTTTGTTCCAGCTTCTACCAGCCTAAATCCCAAAACCCCCGCCTCAAAGTCGGTGGCGGCCAACTCATCCAACACAGTACGCCGGTCGTGGAACTCCGAGCGCCGTTCATACAGACGCATATGGGCCCAGCGCGGCTCCGGGCCTTCCACCGGCCCGCGATCAGGAAACTGTCGTACGGACAGCTCGCCAACCCCGGCCCGCATCCCGTGCAACCCCTGATCAAACACATCAGGAAGAAGGCTAAGGTAGACCTTACAGGGACAGATATACATACATATCTGTCTGTCTTCCCCTATGACCGTCAGCTAAACAGCTGAACTGTCGTCTGCGGTATTTCCAGACCGATACGACCTTCAAAACTTTTAGAGCGTACTCCCATCTTTAATCTCGCAACGCTTATACAACCCCTCTGGTGTAGCGGGTGTCTATAGGCGGCGGTAATCGCTTACCATCAGATAATCCGTCTGCTCGTTCGCCTCCTAAAAAAATGCAGCTCAACTGGCTCTCAGCGACCCTGATGTTCCTCAACAAGGGGGGTTCCTTGTTAAGAGACGTCATGAACGCTTCACGGTCCGTGGGTACCACGGGATTTGCCTCAGCAGACATTTCTTTGAAATATGTGGCCTGCCCATTGCCACTTCAAGCATGCTCCGAGCTATGTGGCTTAGGTCTATTAATATTCTCATTTATTTTTGTTAAATGCTCTTCCAGGGTTTATTCCAATTTTTCTGGTTCAATTGAACCATATTCAGATTCAATTGTTCATGGAATTCCATTATCTTTCCAATTTTTCTACTATTCCTTACTTACTTGGCTGGTGCGATGACCCAAAATGAGTCTTGGCCTCCAACACAAGAGCACACCACTGCTCGGTCCAGAGCGGTATCACGCCAGCTTTTACCGACGCCGAGCTCACGGAGATTTGCCTCTACTCTATCTACTATCCAGTCCTCCTTTTTTGCCCCATATCTTTGACTATGAAAACGTTGGCTTTAACATGGCATCTTTGTTACAGCAACGTGAAGCGGAACGTTTAGCCTCAGGAGGCGGAGACGTATTCTTCATGAGAACACCGGAAGACCTGAGCGGCCGTGACGGAGAGATGGTGTTGGTCGAGTTTTGTGAGGAACACCCACCGCTGATCAGCCAAGTGGGGATGTGCACCAAGATCAAGAACTATTACAAACGAAGTGCTACGAAGGTATGTAGACTATGTAGTAAATGTACATTAACTGACTATTGCTACCTAACTGAGTTTATAATAATAATGTGTGGTTTGAAACTGTGATGTCTACCCCAAACTTTTCCATACACTTTTCGTCGGGTAGTTGCACAAATCTCTGTTTTGACATTTTGCTGGGACATCAGTTAGCCGCGACCACGACCAGTGAAATCTGTGTCGAAATGTCGGTAAATAAAGGTAATTGAATAAATTTCGCGTTAGACCCGTCTATAAATGTGAGTTAAATGTGTTCAAAACGCGAAAGTTTTAAATATTATATATGAGCTTATAATAAGTTACCGAGCGATTTAAGAAATTATACGCCTAACCAGTTTAAGAAATTATTATCTAAATGTCTATTAAATAAATGCTATTACTCCATAAGTGACTTCCTGAATATGAATAATGACGAATACGAGTATGATGTTGATTAATTGTATGTAATTTTAAATGTCTCAGAATAATTTATCCAGCTTGATTGACTTAATGATTTGTAATTTATTTTATTGTGTTTTTAATAATTGCTATTTTAACTTTTTAATTTGATCGCATGACATTACGTACCTATTACAAGTTTTGCATGCTCAATTGTGAGTACACTCGCGTGCAAAAGTATTGCATCACTTTGCAATTTTTCGTCCGCACCCAATATCTTTGTAATTCTATACCCGATTCTAAAAAATTTGGTATCAACTGAAAGCTTATAATCTAACGAATTAGAAAAATGGTAAATTCATTGAAATTTCGAATCTGAAGACTTAAAAAAATCAGAAAACTGAAAGTAGTCGCATAATGCTCCAAAAATAAATCAGGAAAGTTGAGAATAAAAGTCATTTTTTTAATACAATATAAATTATTATTATTAAATTAATACTTGGTATTGCCACCCATAGCCCTCCTTACACAAATCAAGCGGTTTTTCATAGACCTAATTAACTTTTTAATGTGTTGATGAGGAATAGCGTCCCACTCCTCCAGCAAGGCGGCCTTCATCTCCTCAACATTGACCAGGGCAGGATTCCGCTTCCGAACCCTCCTTTTCAGGTAGTCCCACACGTGTTCAATAGGGTTAAGGTCCGGGCTCATCGCTGGCCAGTCCATGGTGTCGATGCCCACTTCGAGAAGGTAGGCTGCGGTGGCCCTAGCGGTGTGACACGGGGCATTATCCTGCATTAGGATGAACCCCTCATCAAAAATACCGGCATAAGGAACAAGGATATCAGTGACGTACTTGGCAGCGGTCAATCCACTGTCACGGCCCTCGCCAGGCACGAAAACCAGCTCTGTGCTCGCTGTCCGCCCGTCGTAGAAAATGCCACCCCAGAACATTACGGGTCCACCGCCATAGGCGACCCTTTCGGAGAAGAAACATGGAGCGAACCATTCTTCTGGCCTTCTGAAGACTCTTCCTCTTCGGTTACATCCATTGAAGTACATTCTGCACTCGTTCAAGAAGAGAACTGGGGTTCATTGCTCAATGGTCCAGTCGTTACGATTTTCAGCAAACTCTCTTTAGGTTGTACGGTGTCGCGCCAGCAATCTGGGCCCGCTGCGAGCCTCCTGGGTGTCAAGTTCACTTTCATAAGTCTTTTTCTTATTGTCCACTCACTGGCAGCCACTCCTCGTACCTCACGCAGACGCTGCTGGATGGCAATGCTTGTCTGGTGTCGATCTCGGAGAGATATTGTGACAAAGAAGCGGTCGTCCCTCTCTGATGTACACTTTCTGCGGCCGCTTCTTGGTCTTGAAGTAAAGGATCCAGTCCCCTGGAACCTCTGGTAAACTCTTCAAACTGTAGATTGTCTTAAATTCAGCTTGGCAGCTACTGAACGTTGGCTACGCCCTGTTTGCAGGGGCTGGACGATTTGGCGGACTTCAGCTTCAGTGGTTTCCATTTTTCCAGGTCTTCTTCACGGAAAAATATGCGGAGATATGTAACGATCAACTTCTGATAAGTGACTGATAACAACTGCTTCTCTACCCCCCGTTTTATAGGGGTCAAGGGGCTCGCAAGTGCTCGCTCGTGCGCGTGATAACGTGAAACCGCTCACAAATCGGGAAAAAGCCGATAATTTGAAAAATACTGGGCCGGTTTCCATATTTTTTTACTTTTCATAAAGCTAAAACTTCAAGAAACATGATCACATTAAAATAATTTAACGAAATTAACCAGTTTACAAATATATTGGGTGCAGTTGAAAAAATGCAAAGTGATGCAATACTTTTGCACGCGAGTGTAGAGTACACTGTACTTCTAATTTTAAGTCATCGTCACCATCTACATATCCACTGTATTCTGGCAAATAAATAATTTGTATTTGCCGCCACGATCAAAAATTTGTTGAACACTTAAAAATGACCGTCGAAATGAGAGACCATTCTGTAGAACTAAGTCGAGGGGGTGGCGGCAACATACCCAAAAACCGCTAGAACCGCGATAGAACCACTTGATAAGATTTCATAGTCAAGCCACTTACTTAAATACACATCAGAGGGCGGACCGTAATGATGGTATGGTCTTGGGTCGTCCCATTCGTTTTTCATCAAGTTCTTAAATTAGTCCTATTCTGCTTTCGTCACTCATTCTACATTCGTCACAATCGTCGGTGGCTTTCAATGTAGAATGATATATAATACCGTAATGATAAATCTTTAAGTGAATTATTTTCAAATCATTTGTTGTGGCTGAAATATGCCCGGACAACATAATCATCGCCCATTCGTTGTTTTAAATAATGACTTCTAGACGGCCAAACAAGTCAGCCAGTAGAAAAAGGCCCGAAATTCAAATTTTCTATGGGACGATAACTCTTTCCGCCTACATTTTTTATATCTTTCTTATGATACTGTCTCCGTCATTTCCATAAAAAAAATTTGATAGCAAATATTATTTATTTCAGGACAGCGGCCCGAAACCTCTGAAATACGGTGAAGTGGCGTACGCGCATACATCGCCCTTCCTCGGTATATTACCTCCCGGCGCCACCCAACCCGTCGTTGAAAATAACATGTACAGAGCGCCTATATACGAACACAATATACCACATTCGGATTTCCTCGTTATACGAACAAGGTATAAATTCATTAGTTTATTTTCGCCTTTATTGTCAAGTCATTAGAGTGCGTGTCCAGATATTTTTGAGCACCTCGGCCGCTCCGATATATCTGATGGCGACAGTAACATACCTACTGTATTATAGACAAGCTAACCCAGGCAAATTTTTTCTTACCCTCAAATAAATTTCACCTGATATTAGCTCTTAGTATCCTGGTAGTACCCGGTGCACCTAACCCTTCCACCTACCTACCACCTACTTACCACCTTCGGATTTCCTCGCCATACGCAAAAGGTATGGTTTCATTCGTTACCTTTCTTAGGCCCACTTGCACCATCCCATTAACCCGGGGTTAAGCGGTTTAACCGTCAACCCAGTGTCAAATTATACTGGTAACCATGGTCACTCCAGGTTTAACCGGTTAACCCCGGGTTAGTGGAATGGTGCAAGTGGGCCTTAGGGTCATAGTACCCTGGTAGTTTGCTTACTGGCATGAACTAGTTTATATCTATCCCAATGCGGAAGAGGATTTCATTGTGAGGATTTTTTATCCATCATCATAAATTTAAGAGATAAATTATTTATTTATGTCTTATAATTAAGCTGGTATTTTTTGCAGACAAGCCTACTACATACGTGAAATCGACGCATTATACGTGGCAGGACAGGAATGTCCACTTTACGAGGTGCCTGGACCCAACTCGAAAAGGGCCAACAACTTTGTTAGAGATTTTCTACAGGTATGTATTATTATTATTGGCAAAAGCCTCCCCCCACTTTTTCCAGTCTTCCCGATCCTGTGCAGTCTTTGGCCATTCCTTTAAAAAGGAGTCTAACTCGTCTCGCCATCGCCGACGTGGTCTGCCAAATCCTCGTATTGAGCTGGGCTGCCACTCTGTGGCGATCTTGGCCCACAGCTCACTAGAAGTTGTGTTTTCTTAGAACTTAAATATTTATAAAATACTCTGGCGAAACATTGCACCTTTATTAAAAACGCTGTTATTTGAAATTAATCTAAATGTATGGTTCCATAATAATTTAACGAATATACTAACATATATTCTGGTTTACGCTGCGCGTCCTCAACGCGAGTGGGTCTCGGCACCTAAATTGCAAAATGCGAGGCCTAAACTCCGAAAAATGTTGCGCGTAGTGACAGTAATACATGACAATGACTTGAACCGTAAAATTATTACAGTACAAGACTCACGAGAGCTTTAATCTACACATTATAAAACAAAGTCCCCCGCCGCGTCTGTCCGTTTGTGTTTATGTATGTTAGCGATAAACTCGAAAAATACTAAACGGATCTTCACGCGGTTTTCACCTATCAGTAGAGTGATTCTTGAGGAAGGTTTAGGTGTATATTTTGTTAAGGTTTTGTGTAACCCGTGCGAAGCCGGAGCGGGTCGCTAATTTGATTATATTTCTTTATGATGTTTATGAAACATTGGTTCTCAGGTTTACATCTACCGCCTATTCTGGAAATCCCGTGACAATCCACGCCGTATCAAAATGGATGACATCAAGAGGGCTTTCCCATCTCACTCTGAAAGCTCAATAAGAAAACGTCTGAAGCTTTGCGCTGATTTCAAGCGTACTGGATTAGATTCAAATTGGTGAGTACTGCAATTTTATTTAGTAATCACTTAAAAAAATATTTATATCGACTTCTGATTTTGTAACAACATACTATTTGGAGACCGAGGTTTTTTTTAGAAAACCTACTATTTTAGACCGCGGCACGCATACGAAAGGTTAATACAAAACTAGTGTATAATAATTTGACGACCGGTCTGGCCTAGTGGGTAGTGAGGTAGTGACCCTGCCTGTGAAGCCGATGGTCCTGGGTTCGAATCCCGGTAAGGGCATTTATTTGTGTGATGACACAGATATTTGTTCCTGAGTCATGGATTTTTTCTATGTATTTAATTATTTGTATATTATAAATATCGTTGTCTGAGTTCCCACAAGTCTTCTAGAGCTTACCGTGGGACTTAGTCAATTTGAATAATAATATAAATATTTATTTTTGGTAATATTTTGTAAGTGTTTTTATATTGTACGTTTATATACTCACATTGTAAAACCCTAACCTAAGACTCAAGATAAACAAAGGATATACATATCGCCAGGTGGGTAATAAAACCCGAATTTCGCCTGCCGTCCGAAGAGGAGATCCGCGCAATGGTGTCCCCCGAGCAATGCTGCGCGTACTTCAGCATGGCGTCCGCTGAACAGCGATTAAAGGACGCGGGTTACGGAGAGAAGTTCATATTCACCCCGCAGGAGGATGATGATGAGGAGCTGCAGTTGAAGATGGACGATGAGGTAGCATTAACGCGTTGGCCACAGAATGCTTAGTTACAACATTAACGCGTCGGCCACAAAATGCCCAATCATAACATTAAAGCCTTAGCCACAAAATGTACAATCATAATTCATAACATTAACGCGTCGGCCACAATATGCACAATAATAATTCATAACATTAACGCGTCGGCCACAATATGCACACTCATAACATTAACGCCTCGGCCACAAAATGCCCAATTATAACATTAACGCCTTGGCCACAAAATGTACAATCATAATTCATAACATTAACGCCTCGGCCATAAAATGCACAATCATAACATTAACGCCTCGGCCACAAAATGCACACCCATAATGTTAACGCGTCGGCCACAAAATGCACACATATAGGTCTTATAACAATAATGCCTCGGCCACAGAATGCTTAGGTACTTACAACATCAACGCATCGGCCACAAAATGCACAATTATAACATTAACACATATTTCAGTTTATTATTTCCCTAATTCACTCATTTTTCCCGCAGGTGAAAGTGGCCCCCTGGAACACGACGCGCGCCTACATCCAGGCCATGCGCGGCAAGTGCCTGCTGCAGCTCACCGGCCCCGCCGACCCCACCGGCTGCGGCGAGGGCTTCTCCTACGTGCGCGTACCCAATAAGCCCACTCAGCAGCCTACTGATGAAGCTCAGCCTAAACGGACTGTCACTGGCACGGATGCGGATTTGAGGAGGCTTAGCTTGAATAATGCTAAGGCGTTGTTGAGGAAGTTTGGCGTGCCTGAAGAAGAGGTTCGTATAAAGTTTGGGTATATATTAGTGCTATAAATGTCAACTGATCGGACCAAGTGCGATAGCCTACGTGCGCGTGCCCAATAAGCCGGCACAGCAGTCTACGGACGAGGCTCAACCGAAGAGGACTGTTACTGGGACGGATGCGGATTTGAGAAGGCGTTGTTGAGGAAGTTTGGCGTGCCTGAGGAAGAGGTTTGTATAATGTTTGGGTATATAGTGCTTTAAATGTTAACAAATCAGACCGGGTGCGATGGCTTCTACGTGCGCGTACCTAATAAGCCCACTCAGCAGCCTACGGACAAAGCTCAGCCTAAACGGACTGTTACTGGGACGGATGCGGATTTGAGAAGGCTTAGCTTGAACAATGCTAGGCGCTGTTGAGGAAGTTTGGCGTGCCTGAGGAAGAGGTATGTATAAAATTTGGGTATATAGTGCTTTAAATGTCAACTGATGGGACCAAGTGCGATGGCCTACGTGCGCGTGCCATGAAGCCGATACACAGCAGCCTACGGACAAGGCCCAGCCGATACGGACTTACTGGGACGGATGCGGATTTGAGGAGGCTTAGCTTGAACAATGCTGAAGCGTTGTTGAGGAGGTTTGGTGTTCCTGAGGAGGTCTGTTAAAATTTAATAAATATATCGAGTCAAATGTCTTTTTCAACTGTCCGGGCGCGAGGAGTCGATCATTAGCATTACATTAACAACCTGTATCTTTTTGTATGTTTATTTGAGCTCCTTTTTATTGACAGATCAAGAAACTGTCTCGATGGGAAGTCATAGATGTCGTCAGAACGTTATCGACCGAGAAGGCAAAGGCGGGCGAAGAAGGCATGACCAAGTTTTCCCGAGGCAACCGCTTCTCAATCGCCGAACATCAAGAAAGGTAAGACCTTATAGCGTTACGTTTATGACGCCATCAAATCTAAAAAGCCGTAGACAATAGCATCCCATAAATGGGTTTAAATTTGCCAGATTATTGTTATTTAATTCTGTTTGCTGATCTCATATCGATTCGGCGCTAAACGTTAATATAATAATTTCTAGACATGTCAACAGCGTTCGAAAATAGTCACGACGACAAAATATTAACGAGTCCCAAGGTTTTAAATTTGGAATAAATTGTGATTGTCATTGCGGACTCGATAACAAGTCTGGGGCAGTGGCGTGCCTAGGGTTTTGGAGTAGGGCAAGCCGAAAGATATGTTTTCGTAATAAGTGTCCAATCTTCACTCTTCGGACTCAAATGTATCTGCTAGCGTGTCGAGGCGAGCTAATCATAGCGCACTGAGGGCATACTATTACTAGATAGAATATTACAAACATCCCATAAAGCGATCGTGAATATCGTTTTCACCGAAATATCTCAAAATCAAACATAATTGTTCCCTATGACTGACGTCAGGAGTTTCGTCAATTATAACAGAAACAAATTTAGTTTTTTTCACTTCATTATCAATGCGAGCTCTTATCACGTCTGCTACGGGATGAACAATGTCATTTTGTATTTTGTTAGACAAATAGCTCGAGCTTGTTTTGTCGCTTTGAACATGTTTTTCTAGAACGCCGTCATATTTTGATAGCAACGATACAAGTTCCAAAAAATTGGCCCTATTTAATGAAGTGTTTGACTCACCGTGTCCTCTAAAAGGAAGTTCTTGCTGAGCTAAATGGCACACAATATCGACTAACCTCTGAAAAACACTACGATTGTTGTCAACACGCATGTTATGTTTAGATATTTCTTCTGATAATTGGCGCGACAAAGAGGCCTCGATCCTTTGTTTCCCAAAATTGCTAAAAGAAATCACTGCACACATATGTTTACCGGAATTCATGTGCCTCTTTATCGCTCCAGATAAATTATTTAAATCGTTATAGCCAGAAGTATTCCAAACGTTAATATCGTTCGAAAAAAATATGCAACACCAGCAATACATCTTATTTGTATGGGAACAACCAACAATCCAATGAGTTTTGTAGACGGCCCTACAGAAATTTCTCTTACGCGACTGACTTGACTGAGAAATACACAAGTCGGGTGTTGGTTTTGCCGCGGAAATTATGTCCCGTTTTTCGACAAAGGTCAAAGACTTTACCTTGTTTTGGTTGACTAAAACGTGGACGCATTTCAAACCGTCACAAGGAACCACTTTTTGATCGATTGTTAACACTTATAAACTAAACGCCACAACAATGAACAAATCCACATTCACTATTTAATGAAATTCACTTAAACAAACTTTCGTTACTTTCAACTCGACCACTGACTCGACTTGACTAACTAAATAATAATACACTTGAAGTAAACGCGAACGAGCGCTCGTGAGAACTTATGCAGCTAGCTTCACACCAAACAAAAGCCAGGCTTAAATCGCCTTATAAAATTGCTATACATACCAACAAATAGTTACATCGTTCTTGAGCGGTTTGTAGGCTGATAGTGCCCAGAGCGGGACGAAAAAGCAAGCACGGTTGCAAGCCGACGAGTGCGAGCGCGAGCAGGATAGCTAGAACATCCTACGCCTGATTTCTTTCGCGCGGACGAGGCGCCACGCCGCGGCAAAATTTTGCAACACGCTCGTGCCGCGGTTCGAAGCTGTGGCTTGAATTTAATAATACGGGTTCGTTTGGCGCGCGATTTTAAAATAATCTGTATTGATCTTATCACTACGTAATTTCGGTAAGGCAATTAGTTGCCTTAGGGCAAGCCCGGCTTTTGGGCTTGTATGGAAGTCACGCCACTGGTCTGGGGGGCTGAACGCGTACAACTATACTCGAATATTATCACTTATTACAGATATAAAGAGGAATGCCAGCGTATATTCGAGCTTCAAAACCGGGTGCTTGCGAGTGCTGAGGTGCTTAGTACGGACGAGGCCGAGAGTTCTGTCAGTGAAGAGTCAGACATGGAAGAGATGGGCAAGAATCTCGAAAACATGCTGGCTAATAAGAAAACTACGGAACAGGTTGGTCCCTTCTTACATTACGTTTCAAACAAAGAAGTTTGTAGTCGGATGGTAATAAAAACCGGGTGCTGGCGAGCGCCGAGGTGCTCAGTACGGACGAGGCCGAGAGTTCTGTCAGTGAAGAGTCAGACATGGAAGAGATGGGCAAGAATCTCGAAAACATGCTGGCTAATAAGAAAACTACGGAACAGGTTGGTCCCTTCTTTCATTACGTTTCAAACAAAGAAGCATGTAGTGATTGTAGTGGGATGGTGCTGAGGTGAGCTGAGGCGAGTGCTGAGGTTCTTAGTACGGACGAGGCCGAGAGTTCCGTCAGTGAAGAGTCAGACATGGAAGAGATGGGCAAGAATCTCGAAAACATGCTGGCTGATAAAAAAACAACGGAGCAGGTTGGTCAGTTTTTTATTTCAAATCGATAGGAAAAAATTGTAAGGTCGTAAAAGATCGTAAAAACAATTTTTTTGGAGGATTGTGCAAGATCTTTATAATATGGCCCTTATACTATCATTCTGCAGAAAAGTACACTAACTTAATATTTATCTTGCAGTTATCTATGGAAAGGGAGGAGGCCGAAAGAGCTGAACTGAGGAAGATGATTCTCGGCCAAGATAAAAAACCGCAGATCAACCAACAAGATCAACAGCAGACTTCCAGTCAAGGTACTGTTATATTCTCATTTTATCGTATTAATAGCCATACGCGTCATTGAGGGCATAGAGAATGGTTTACTAAATAGCCAGTACAGCGTAATGAATATTTCAAAAATTATTCTTTTTGTATATAGTCGTAACACACAAGCATACAAATATCTACGATATGCCCCGGTTTTTTACAACATTACAAAAAATTGTCCATAGGATACGTCTTAAATATAGTAGATTGTTAACCAAGGGATGAAAGGCACTCATTCATTGCAGTCGGGGTGGTTAGTAGTGGGTAATATTCCGAGACAGAAATGGTGCCTTTCACCCTAGTTAACATCTACTTGTTATTTATATCGTATAAGTATCGTTATGTTTATGAAATGGGGTGAAATATCAGAATGAAAATTGTACTTGGAAAGTTAAAAGCCCTAAAGCATAAACGTATCACTTTCTGCACACTTCATAGATATAAACAATGACCCAGTTTCAGAGCATGAGAAATTAAAATGTGTTTACTGTTTATTTCCCAGGTCGAGTCCTCCGCATAGTCCGCACATTCCGCAACGCGTCAGGCCAGCGTTACACTCGCGTCGAGTTCGTACGGAAGGCCGCCGTTATAGAAGCCTACACCAAAATCCGATCGACTAAAGACGATGCTTTCATCCGACAGTTCGCCACTATGGACGAAACTCAGAAGGAAGAGATGAAGAGAGAAAAGAGAAGAATTCAGGTAGGCTGTTTAAACGACAACGGTTTCACTCACTTGAATTTTTAGTCGCTATTCGCCCCCCACCCCCGGCCCGTCGGCGCGCGCGCAACGAGCGACGAGGCGGGCGGCGCGTCCGTGCACGAAGTTCAACCGCCGCGAGCACTCGAGCCTGAGGAAGGCCCCCCGACGGGCCCGAAACATGTCGCCAATAGCGACTAAAAATTCAAGTGAGTGAAACCGTTGTCGTCTAAACAGTTTAAAATAAGACTTTTGACTATAAAACTATTGTTAGGAACTACAATGATCAACGTCGAGTTCGAGAGGTACGGTCCAAAGTATTCATTTATAATCCATTTCGTACCTTGTCAAAGTGAAAATCAATATGAAAGTCGCTAGAGACCTCATACTATTGTCACTGTGACAAGGTACAAAATGGGTCATAAATTAAAACTTTCGACTGTATGTAAACTTCTGACCATACCGTAATGTCGGCAGTGGTTGTGAAAATCGACAAGTCCTACGTTCGCCTTTGTATTTCTTACTAATTTGTTATTTTTAATATGACTTGTACAATACAGAGTTTACCACTACTACAAGTAAACGCGTGGGAGCGTATCCAAAATTATTTTTAATGTCTTTTGAGTTTTACTACTACTACTACAAGTAAACACGTGGAAGGATATCCAAAGTGACAGAATGTATGCAAAGGACTAAGGTGCAGGGGAGAATTTCGACTGCGGGAAAATTTCGACTAATCGAAATATTTTTCATGTTTTACATTATTAACTAGAGTCACACACAACACATCTTTTTCGCTATCTGGACATATATGGCATTCTAGTTAATAAATGTAAAAAGATATTTCGATTAGTTGAAATTTCGCCGTAATCGAAATTGCTCTCCTGCACCTTACGTGAAAACTTACGTCTGAACGGAGTCTTTCACATCTGTCATTCAGATGCTTAGAGCATTTAGTACCTGGAGACATCATGGCTGTCATTTTCTGTACGAAACAGTCTGCCGATCTTTGCGGGGGAGGGGACGTCAAATGTACTGGTATTTCTACATGATTTCTACATAACGTACAAATAGCCAGTTTTTCGGCAGAGGGGTAAACTCTTAAAGGCGACTCCAGTTATTAAATGCTCTAAGTTCAGATGTGAAAGATTCACCTCGCCATTTCGATTGGATGATTGTCATCTTAAATATTATTTGTATTTTTGCGATCACTACTAATAAACAAAATATTGTTTTAGGAACAACTGCGGCGTATTAAACGAAATCAGGAGAGAGAAAGACTGGCTGGTAATGTCACTACACCCGGCGTATTCAATACTGACAGTGAGCATTTTATTATACTCCAAAATTCAAATACCTATTTAATGCTTTTTTAGGGTTCCGTACCCAAAGGGTAAAACGGGACCCTATTACTAAGACTTCGCTGTCCGTCCGTCCGTCCGTCCGTCCGTCCGTCCGTCTGTCACCAGGCTGTATCTCACGAACCGTGATAGCTAGACAGTTGAAATTTTCACAGATGATGTATTTCTGTTGCCGCTATAACAACAAATACTTTCTTCTTTCTTTCAATTTAAGAGCTAGGCTCTTGTCGGTGCAGCGTGATGAAGTTGTCTCCACCTTGGTCGGTCCAAAGCCAGCCCCTTAGTGTCCTGGTACGACACGGCCCCTACATGCTCCTTTACTTGGCTCATATAACTCTTCCTTGGTCTTCCCCTCCCTCTCTTTCCATTTATTTTCCCTTCTATGATGTTTCTGATGAAGTGGTCGTGTCGTAGCAGGTGGCCTATCATTCTTCCTCTTCTATTTTTAATAACACTCATTAGACTTCTCTTTTCTTTCACTCTGTTTAGGACAGCTTCATTCGTAACTCTTTCAGTCCAACTTATTCCTTCTATCCTACAAATACTAAAAACAGAATAAAATAAAGATTTAAATGGGGCTCCCATACAACAAACGTGATTTTTGACCAAAGTTAAGCAACGTCGGGAGTGGTCAGTACTTGGATGGGTGACCGTTTTTTTTTGCTTTTTTTTCGTTTTTTTTTTTTGCATTATGGTACGGAACCCTTCGTGCGCGAGTCCGACTCGCACTTGCCCGGTTTTTTTTAGTTCACTACCTACCTACATATTTTTATGTGTGTGAAATTTCTGTCCTCGAACGCACGGACTGTGTAAGAGTTGCTGGTTCATAAGCTACAGTCAATACTTACCATCAGGCAGGCTATTTGCTTGCTTAGGGGCTATTCATAAATTACGTCATTTCAAATTAGGAGGGGGGGGGGGGGGGTCTGGACATCGGATGACGGTAGCATGAAGTAGGAGGAAATGGGGTCATTTGATGCATTTTTGGATGATTTTCCAAAATCGTCAAAAATCGATGACGTAATTTATGGACAGCCCCTTACCACTGACGTGTTTACTATGAAAAGGTTACATCAGAGTATACGTGTACGACATCCTACTAATGCCTATTAATTAATGAACTAAAATTACTTACAAACTGAATATACCTATAAATGAAACAGAATTAAATAACTAACTTATAAAACTTTAAAACTAAATCTAAAAATAAATAAAACGAATCTTAAAATAAATAACTAAAAACTATTCCCCTGCGACATGATGCCGTAGGTGCTGGCAGCATTTCCTCGCTGTATCGCAATACTTATTGTTTGTGCGAGAAAGCTGCCAGCTCTACGATCACCAGTGGCGTCTGCTATTCTAAATAATATGCCTATTAGAAATAATATTACGAAAGTACTAAGGAGAAGGGGGTGGGGGGCAGTTAAACAACTTCTACGCGGACTTAATCACGACTAGTGTCTCTTATCTTACATTTTCTGTCATAACAGGTATGAGCATGTCATCATCAAACGATTTGGGATCAGCGTCACCAGGGCTTATACCTTTGGGCCAGATAAAACAGGAACCGGACCTTCACACCCCATCCCGTCGGCGCGCTAAGCTGAAACCGGATTTGAAGCTTAAGGTAATGATTGTACAATCGACAACCCACGTGATTGGTCAAAATTATTAACTCATTTACTGCCAGTGAGCTCCTAATATCCCTCTTAGGGATAAGTTCGCCTTTGTACTACACATTTATGTTTTATCTGATGTAACCATTATTCCTTTCTTTTCGTACAATAAAGTGCTTACTTACTTACCAATAGGCGGGTTATCTGTTCGTAGGCGCTTTTCGGTACAAAACAAAAAAAAAAATACGTTAACGGCTACCACAGACAAGACATCCTCCAGACTGAGCATAGTAGCGCTACCCCCTCTGCTACAAATATACGGTAGTTTTACTCCATTTTCGAGTGTCTTTGTGTGACGCCCTTGTCTTTGAACGGACCAATCACGGCACGGGACTCGCTCACCTCGTCCCCCGCACCCCAGTATTTTTGGCAGCATCGGTTTCATGAAATAATTGCTCTAAACTCCGTCTAGAGGATTTCTAGTCTATGTCGGCTACAAACTTAGATCATAGCACGCGCTGGCAGTGAATGCGTCAAAATGTATCCAAATCTCGATTCCCACCACATTGTATACATTAGTGTCTGGATTTATTGAACATGGAAGTCAGAAACAATACATAAAAAAACTATCCTAAATACAAGCTAAAAATAACCTAACTCTACAACATTTTTGGCAAAAATTCCATTTTTGGTTCAAGTTTTTATCGCTGACTGTACTTTTCGTTCCACAGACAACTAATACTCATCGAGAGCATTCTAAAAACCCCAAACACAGTTAGGTTGCGTTGTTTTATCACAGAGTTCTTATGGCCACCTCCTGTGTCCATCATCAGATCAGCTCGATGGTACCATAATATTGCATTGTTATCCGATTTATACATGCATGCAAAATTTCAGCTCAATCGGAAACCGAGAAGTGGATCAAATTTAACTTGCAAGATTTGATAACAGACAGACAACGGGACAGGTGAAACTAAATAAAAGCTTGTAATAAAAAGGCCCCTGTGGTAAGGTTCCGAAGATGCTGGCTGCATTACCCCGCTGAACTGCAAGACGCGAGCGAGGCAACTGCCAGCTCTACGGTCCCCAGTTGCGTCCCTGAGTCTCTTTGACTCAATAGTGTCTTAATTTGCATATCAAATCACGTGGCGTACTTAGGCCACAAAGGACATAAATTCCATATTATGACACGATTATATAAATAGTAGATTGTACAACAAGGGCATAAAGTGACCCATTTTTACCCGAGGCAATTTTACCACCAAAATAGTAGACGAGGGTAAAAATGGACATTTATGCCCTTGTTGTACACTCTGCTTTTCACTTCGATTGCGAGGAAAATATACAAAAAATCAAATATTTTAGGTTATTTTAACGTATTTATTCAAGACTAAAGAAAATTGTTCTTGGGCCGGTCGGAGGCGCGGGGCGCGCCGATCGCGAGAGCGCCGGTCGGGGCGCGCCGGCAGGGCTGGCAGTTTGTATGGCAGAATTTGGACTTTATTGCTAAGTCAATAAGGGTCGTAAGGGGTCATCCATTAATTACGTCACACGTTTAGGGGGAGGGAGGGGGTCAAGAAAATGTGACATATTGTGACATGGGGGAGGGGGGAGACACAAACTTTGTGACGTCACTTTAACTTCATCAGTAACCGATTTTTTTTTTTATTATTTTATTCGCTGTACATTTAAATAACAAGTTTTTAAAACGATAATCGTTTTTATTCTTTTAATTTTCTTTCCTAAGCAGTTTTGGGTTATAAAATAACTAATATTTATATCGTCAAAAATATTTTGATAAAATATTAATAATACTTAGGTACTTACTTAATTCGATTTGGCGATTTCGTAGAAAAAATGTGACGTCACACTAGGGGGGAGGGGTTTGCCAAATGTGACCAAATGTGACAAGGGGGGGGAGGGGTCAAAAAACGTAGAAATTCGTGTGACGTAATTAATGTATGACCCCTAATAGATGATTTTACTTTATGCTCTAGAACATAAAATGCGATTTTATGTCGTCTACGCACGACTTAAAGGTGCACTTTTTGAGCATGAGAAGTGAAAATATTATTTTAATTTAAGATAGGCTGTTAATTTGTTTTTTATTCCCAGTGCGGCGCATGCGGTCAAGTAGGGCACATGCGTACGAACAAAGCGTGTCCTCTGTACACCGGTTCCATGGGAGGGGGACCCTCCTCTCCCCCGGAAACGGACGTCGAGCCCATTCCGGAACCGGATGAAGAAGACACCGGATACGTCGACGGTGTCAAACTCACCCTGCCCACTAAGGTTATGAAGGTAAGCACAAATATTTAGGCTGCTCCTCTTTGCAAAAGTGTCCATAACGCTCGTGGCAATGAGTCGGAATGGCTTACGTCGCGTATGTCGGCAGGAGAGTTGAGGGTAATGATTACACACACAGTTACAATTAATAAATTGCAAAATATGATAGCGTATAAACGAATGACAAAGATGTCATTTAACACATTCGACACCGCGTACCCGACTCTCGGGCACTCGTAAACTTTACTTACACGCGACGCCGAAGTGCCCGACAGGCGGGCAAGCATTGCATCTTCACTACCTCAGGGCTGCCACTGCCACTAACAGAAAAAATTGTAAGTCTTCTGATTATTATGTCATTATGTGGTCGAAAAGTTGGTACAGTTGATTATTATATTTTATTACTTCACTTTGTATTTTTATTTACTTTACCTAATGCGATTACAAAATAAAAATTCTTATTAGTTGGTTACGTGAAATTGCATACACGGGTATGTATCAATAGGAGTTAGAATTAGGAGAAGAACAAAACGGGGAGCCTAAACAGATGAGACAGCAGATTTAATTTTATCCACGTACTTATACGAAAGTTACTTGTCACAGCCCTGAGCGTCCGCCGCTTGCCCGACTAGCGGGTTCGCGGCGTGCGGCATTGAGTTGCACGTCGTTGCCCGACTAGCGAGTATTGTCGGTTTCTGGGGTATTGTTTGAAATTTTGCCTGGTTGCGAAAGTGTTAAGTGCATGATGTTGAAGCTATCTAAGCTACCTTTGCTGCGTCACACCGCTAAGTCGGCAGGCTCGGCGGCAGAGACTGCCGCCAAAAACAAGCGACAAAAATACTCTGCCTTGGGAGCCACTTACGACTTCGTGCCCGTCGCTGTCGAGACAGCCGGGCCCTGGGGACGGGAGGCACGTGAGCTCTTCAGAGAGCTTGGCAAGCGCCTCAGGGAGAAGGGGAATGACCCCCGTTCTGAGTCATGGCTTGTCCAACAGGTCTCCATTGCCATACAGCGGGGTAACGCTGCTAGTGGGATGGGGACCTTTGGACCCGGCATGGCTCAGAACGGGCTTTAGTTTCTTAAGAGCGCTCTTACAAGAAAAGTCGAAATAATGCAAAATTGATGATACTAGTCGACGAAATTCAGGACTTTGCGCTCATTATTAGAAACAATGAGTACTTGTTCCAGTAAAAGGGTCTTCTTATCTTTATAAATATCGTTGTAAATATTAGAAAAAGGACTTATTAAATTAGTAATGATTTTTTTTCTGATGGTCGTTTCCGAAAAACCCCGTGAAGCACTGAATGGCGAGCTCTTATTTGGAAATGTTGAGAATTTTACTCTGCTAAACCTGGCTATTTTGTATTACTAATACCCTGTACTTTAGGCATATCAAACTATATTTTTCCTACATACCTTTGAGAAAGAGAAAATCAAAGTAAAACGAACTCGATTTTCTTTCCGAAACAAGTGTCAATTCCTACGAAAATCTACTTAATATCGAAGTCATTTTCATACTCAAGCAATCTGCAACGTTTGCTTATACTGTTGGTATACATTAGTGTTTATAAAATTCTACTATAATTTTTTGGCAATTTTTTGAAAACTACTCTATATTACCGATGACGCGCGCTGCGCCAGCTCAGTGCCGCGGCAGAGCTTGTAGAGGCAGGATGTGTGTCGGTCGGCTCCGCACATTTTCAACGGCGACGACGAGGTTTTTTATCATTGTGTGCGGCGGGCGCCGTGTAAAACGCTATACTGTGTGCGTGTAAACCGCAACGAGAGACTTTGATCCTAGCACTGTTTTTATAGTATTATAATTTATAATGGTACAGTTTAATAAACTACCGGACAGGATTAAAAATATTTGAAACGAACATACATTCACACACATTCATTCATTACATTCTATATGTATTTATTTGACTCAAGATAGTACTCAGGGTCTGATGATGGAGCTGGAAGGTGGTCACCGGTACCAATCAACCATGCAACTAAACCACTTCGTGTTTAGGCTCGTTTTATTCATCTCAACAAGATCTTTGACACAAGATAGTACTCAGGGTCTGATGATGGAGCCGGAAGGTGGTCACCGGTACCAATCAACCATGCAACTAAACCACTTCGTGTTTGGGCTCGTTTGATTCGGCTCAACAAGATCTTTGACTTAAGATAGTACTCAGGGTCTGATGATGGAGCCGGAAGGTGGTCACCAGTACCAATCAACAATGCAACTAAACCACTTCGTGTTTAGGCTCGTTTTATTCGTCTCAACAAGATCTTTGACTTAAGATAGTACTCAGGGTCTGATGATGGAGCCGGAAGGTGGTCACCGGTACCAATCAACCATGCAACTAAACCACTTCGTGTTTGGGCTCGTTTGATTCGTCTCAACAAGATCTTTGACACAAGATAGTACTCAGGGTCTGATGATGGAGCCGGCAGGTGGTCACCGGTACCAATCAACCATGCCACTAAACCACTTCGTGTTTAGGCTCGTTTTATTCGTTTCTATAAGATCTTTGACACAAGATAGTACTCAGGGTCTGATGTTGGAGCCGGAAGGTGGTCACCGGTACCAATCAACCATGCAACTAAACCACTTCGTGTTTAGGCTCGTTTGATTCGTCTCAACAAGACCTTGGACACAAGATAGTACTCAGGATCTGATGATGGAGCTGGAAGGTGGCCACGGGTACCAGTCTACCATGTAACTGAACCACTTCGTGTTTGGCTTCATTCGATTCGTCGCAACAAGATCTTTGACACAAGTTAGTACTCAGGGTCTGATGATGGAGCTGGACTGTGGCCACGGGTACCAGTCTACCATGTAACTGAACCACTTCGTGTTTGGGCTCGTTTGATTCGTCGCAATAAGATGTTTGACACAAGATACTACTCAGGGTCTGATGATGGAGCTGATGATGATAGACAGGTACCCGTCGCCACCTTCGCGCTCCATCATCAGACCCTGAGTACTACCTTGTGTCAAAGATCTTGTTGAGATGAATAAAACGTGCCTAAACACGAAGTGGTTTAGTTGCATGGTTGATTGGTACCGGTGACCACCTTCCGGCTCCAACATCAGACCCTGAGTACTATCTTGTGTCAAAGATCTTGTTGAAACGAATAAAACGAGCCTAAACACGAAGTGGTTTAGTTGCATGGTTGATTGGTACCGGTGACCACCTTCCAGCTCCATCATCAGACTCTGAGTATCACCTAGTGTCAAAGATCTTGTTGAGACGAATCAAACGATCCTAAACACGATGTGGTTTAGTTGCATGGTTGATTGGTAATGGTACCTTCTAGCTCCATCATCAGACCCTGAGTACTGTCTTGTGTCAAAGATCTTGTTGAGACGAATCAAACGAGCCCAAACACGAAGTTGTTTAGTTACATGATAGACTGGTACCCGTGGCCACCTTCCAGCTCCATCATCAGACCCTGTGTATCTTCAGTGTCAAAGATCTTGTTGAGACGAATCAAACGAGCCTAATCATGTTACTACATGGTTGATTGGTATCCGTGACCACCTTAATCATCATCAGATCCTCAGTACCAGTTCGTTTTTAAACCCTCGTTGATACAAACTTTACAACCTATAGGTACCAAATGCAATGACGAAACATGTAAATAAGCGAGTAGGTACCTATAATTTCTTTCGAGTAATATACCTTCATAAGTACGAGTATGGGGCTATTCATAAATTACGTCATTTCAAATGGGAGGAGTGGGAGGGGGGGGAGGGGGTCTGGACATCGGATGATGGTAACATGACGTAGGAGGAAACAGATTCATCCGAAGCTTGATTTTTGGATGATTTGAGGGGGGGGGGTCAAAAATCGTCAAAAATAGATGACGTAATTTATGAACAGTCCCTATGTACATTTGCACTGCATTTAGTATTTTCGTACTTACCAAATAACAGTTTTAGAACTTTAAAAGTTAAGTACAGTTAGTGTTGTTATGGTTGATTTCAATATGCTTCGCGAAGGATCAAGAATGTTTAATCCATCATTGTAGTGCGAGTGTGGTAGAAGGGATCGGCATACTGAGCTCGCACGGCCTGCCGCAGCGCGTAAAATACCTAAACTCGCTCAACGCCGAAATGTAATAGCGCTCTTAAGCTTTGTACATGTTGTAAAATGTATCCTTTTTGAGATTAATAATAAAAAAAACTAATTAATTTTCCTTGAAGCTACTTTAAGTCAGTCTGCATTTGGTTGTTGAACTTGCTGTCCCTTCGAAAACAGGAAACAATTCTGAAATTCCATTGTCATTATATCATACACACGTGGTTGTGTGCGTGACCTCAACTCTGGTGCTGTTACCTATACAAACTTGCGCGTTCTTTATGAATTGCATTTTATAAGATGGCTAACAAGACAAGTGAACTTGTATGATTGCGGACGATAATAAACTGAATTGATGATGATGATGTATTAAGATTTTATGATATATAACATGAATCAGTGAACCTGTGTCTATTAATTATTGATTATTTTAATACTCTGTCCTCAGCAAACCGCCGACGAGTTGAAACGTCGCGGCAGCGGGCGCCGCAGCGAGGGCCGGCCGGGCGGCCGCAAGCAGCGCCGCGGCACGCTCAGCGACTCCTGCGACTACTTCGTCAAACGACCGGCCGAGCGACGAAGAACTGACCCACTGGTCACTTTATCGTCGCTTCTGGAGGATGTGTTGAGTCACATGCGGCATCTACCCGATGTTCAACCCTTCTTGTTACCCGTCAATCCTAAGGTAAGTTTAAGGTAGTCTAGGACCTATGCTGTAAACTAGGTAATCTTGAACACTTCATACAGGTTTCATTGAATAAGTACACATACAGTTATTGATGTTATGATTTATTTTCTAGTTGGTAGCAGACTATTACCACATCGTATCTCGCCCGATGGACCTGCAGACAATCCGTGACAATCTTCGCCAAAAGCACTACCATAGCCGAGAGGATTTCCTCGCCGACGTCAACCAGATCGTCGAGAATTCAACCTTGTACAACGGTAATACGGCTCACTTTACGTTGTGTCCTGTCTGCAAACTACTAAGAATACCGTGATAGCCTTGTAGCCTGAAGACTAATCTCAAAATCCTGCTGTGATTACATATATCATAATATACCTGTATATAAAAACAACTACATTATCGTCATCATAATTTTAGTCATGTTGTCCACTACTGAGCATAGGCCTCTCTTCGTGTACGCCACTCCTGGGCTAATATCATACAGAAGTGTCCCGCGATCTTCCGAACGTCGCCCACCCAACAGGCTAACGGACGCCAGGCACACCTTTCATCCAAAAGCGGCCACCAATCTAACATTTTCGGCCACCTGCCATCACTCTGCCCGCCATCATGTCCCGCTCAATTCCATTTCAGCTACAACTACAACTATATTTTCTCAAAAATGGACGGCAAAGTCGACTTTGCCGTTTAAAAAATAGGTTGCGAAGCGCGTAGTTTATGGTCAGTCAAAAATTAAAAAGTTAAAAACATTGCAGTCTCGATTTTGAGACTGCAATGTTGCATACAAATTCCATTATTTGTCGAGTTCCAAACTTTTTAAAAGTTGAAATGGCCATATCAAATGAAGGCACAGGCCCATTAAACAGCCAAACAGATGATTAGTACCGCGACTATTTAGCTGTCTCAAATAGGTTGGCGTATTTTCGGCAGAAAAATACACTTCTATTTTTTTATTAAAAAAATAAAAAGGCGGCCAAGCTAATTTTTTCAATTGTTTCTACTTTTTTCTGTGAAAATATATACGTAAAAAGTTGCTTTTGTAAAATATTTCTATGATATTTATATTTCTTGCACCATTTTTGAGAAAAGCACTATATATGACTCGGCTGGAAGGCTACTTGCTGGCTTCGGATTCAATTAAACGGACTCCCAAGGTCGTCCGTTTAAAACGAATCCTCAGCCTGCAAGTAGCTACTTCCGAGCCTCGACAATAATGTACTATTATCTATTATAGGGGCGACAAGTAGTTTGACAGTGGCGGCGCAACGGATGCTGCAGAGATGCGTAGAGAAACTGGCTGAGAAAGAGGAACAGCTGATGAAATTGGAAAAACAAATCAATCCGCTGCTGGACGACAATGATCAGGTAATATTAAAACTTATCTTAATTAAATGATGTTGTATAGTTTGTCAAAGGACTGTCTCATTATAAACATAGGTATACAGGGAATCATACTGTCTTTGTCTTGCATTTGTACTATCAACCAAAAGAAAAGCATGAGTATAGTTTTTTTGTTCTTATTTACTGTCAAATTAGGTTTGACAGACTATATTTGTCTTGGCGATTCGAAAACTGTAAAAGCACTGTGCATCGTGTACGAATTTTCAATGCTCAATGGTCGCCATCAGATATATCAGAACGAATGTCGCAATTCACCATCGCCTGGTCGCCACCAGACATGCTAGCATGAGTTGCCTTATCGCGCGCGACTCCATGCATCTAGAGCGACTTCAAGTATAGACTCGCGGGCCAGAACGCAACTTATGATAGACCGCCTGATGCTTAGAGGATAACCAAACGGAGACGCCTTGTCTGTAATTTTCGGAATAAAACAGTCTGCCGATTTTTGCGGGGGAGGGGCACGTCAAATGTATACGTAACGTAAAAATAGCTATGTCAGGTAAACGTCAGTCCATCCAACGTGTATGACCATTGGCTGCCTATTTTCGACAGAGGGGAACGCCTGTTAATGGCTACTCCGTTTGGTAATATCCTCTAAGGTTATAAATAATAATGTTTTGTTGCTGTAGGTGGCATTGTCGTTCATTCTCGAAAACTTGTTGACAACGAAACTGAAGGTGATGCCAGAGGCCTGGCCGTTCCTCAAACCAGTTAACAAGAAGCAAGTTAAGGACTACTATAACGTCATTAAGAAACCCATCGATATGGAGACTATGGGCAAGAAGATACAAGGTTAGTACTCGAATTAAAACTGACATATAGTCTGTAGATTTGTAGCTGGCCCCGAACTGCGAATCCTTTGTCTATTGTTAAGTAAAACCGCACGTGCTATTTACCTGCAAAAATAAGGGT
Organism: Cydia splendana; assembly: GCF_910591565.1. NCBI lineage: Eukaryota > Metazoa > Arthropoda > Insecta > Lepidoptera > Tortricidae > Cydia > Cydia splendana. The sequence continues at coordinate 2,605,951 of NC_085965.1, read as the reverse complement.
CGTAATTATTCTAATTGGCACCTGAGCGCGGGCTAGTCCAACGATCAAAAAACCAGTGTAGGTGCTCTCTCCGATAACGCGCCTATATTACGCATCTGGATGACAGATTTTAGACTCGTTCGACTCGCCAGCACTCAGTGGCTCCGGGCCAGTTACCAATCGAAAGACTATACCAACATTGAATAGTTTAGTTTAGTTTAGTTTATTTATTTCATAATGATAAATTACAGTATAAATTATTCTTACGCTAATCTATATGAATTTACATTATGATCGTCAATAATTTCGCATGCAAACATAATTATACAATGTCAACAATGATAATCAAATTACAAATTTATAAATTTCATAATTTAAAAAGAAATTTGAGAACTATCGTCAAGTTGAAAAAATCTCAATAAATAACAGAATACATACAATAATTTAACGGTTTAGACTCACTTGTTTTTAGTCACTCGCGCGACATGTTTCGGAGAGCCTAGGTCTCGTTTCTCAAGCACTAACAGTGCGAGCAGCGTTCACGACGGCCGTGCATCGCGTACTGCGGCGCGCCGCGCCGCACGCTGCGGCGCGCCGAGATAACTGGTTGGGGGAGGTCTTGCGCTGTCATTGTAGGCGGGCATAGCGGTGTGTTTGGGCTTGGGTCACCTAACACTTGTAGCGATACACAGCACGAACTCACTAAGTATGTCCACTACACGAGTGACTAAAAACAAGTGAGTCTAATGGCTCCTCTTCACGTTGGGCCAACGCCAACGCCAACGAGGGACGCAGCGATGCGGTAGAATGAGATAGCAATATCTCCCTCTAACGCATAAATGCGTCCCTCGTTGGCGTTGGCGTTGGCCCAACGTGAAGAGGAGCCATAAACCGTAAAATTATTCAAGGTTACTATTGTTGGATGCAAGTTGTGGTCTACTCGACAACTTGAATATACCTCATATAAAACATAAAAACTCAAAAAAGCGCGTTTTTCCAGAGCTAAGACCTAACTAGATCGATTTTTTGCCCCCGAAAACCCCCATGTAGCAAATTTAATCGAAATTGTTTGAGCCGTTTCCGAGCAACCCGAAATCTATATATACAAAAATTGCTCGTTTAAAGGTATAAAACATGGCTTTAAATTTTCGACATAGTTACGTAATGTGCTAATTATCGCACTAGTGCGGTAAAGTAGCACCATATGCACTGTAAAGTGTGTTTTCACAGCTCACAAGTACCACAGCCGCGCGGAGTTTCTGCGCGACATCCAACTTATTGTAGACAACTGCAAGGCCTACAACGGACTCAACTCGCAGTTCACGAGGCAGGCCGAGGCCATTCTCAAGGTCACCCAGGAGGCGCTTGAACAGGTCAGCGTTGAAAATAATGAAATCTGATTGATATAAGAATGAATTAAGAATGAATATAATGTTTATTTACATAAAAGATATATACAGTGGTACTACTAAACTAAATTAATAACTAGCTTAAATCTGAAATAGGCCCTGGAGGCATTTGTACCAAGGATGCTGGCGGCAGTTCCTCGCTGTGTCGCAATGCTGAATACGTTCTGCGAGGAAGCGGCTAGTTCTTCGGTCACCAGTCACCTTAAATTAAGATAATGTCTCTTTGCTTTGCCTTAAAGTCAACTCTGTATCTTTAGGTACTTAAATAAAAGTAAACAAATAATTTGTACATTTTCGGGTAGTTATAACATTTATTGATTAACCAACCAAATACAAAACCACCTGGATCTGTCACTGAACGACCTCACTTTAACCTACATTATTTGATCAGGTACCTAATGTTTTCATCTACTTTGTGGTTTCCTTTTGTGGAATTAAGTTTAATTCGTGAAAATGTAATACGTTGGAAGTTAAATAAATTACATTTAGAATATTTCTGCTACCCACACCATACATACCGTGCCGTAATATTATTCTAAATCATTTGATATACTCATTAACTTAGTTTAGTAGTATGTATAACAAAAAGAGACAGAAAACGGGCCACAGAAATAAGAGAGGTCACAAAATTAGAAGATGTTACTCTAAAATCAAAAACTCTAAAATGGAAGTGGGCGGGCCACATGCTCAGGGAAAAGCAGAAGTGGTCAAACATACTGACTGAGTGGACCCCACGCTACAACACAAAAAGAAAAAGAGGCAGACAATACAAAAGATGGTCAGATGATAGAATAAAAGGGTTTGAAATTCAAATTGAATATCAAATTAAGTAGAATAATATTACGGTGTATATTTATATACTTACATCATGTGTTTGTGAAACGTAGTAAAACCTCACTCGCTCAAAAATCGCTGATAATTTTCTCAACAGTTCGGTGAAAACGTGAGTCAACTGGAGGCGAACATAGCACGCGTACAGCAGAAGATGTTAGAAGAAGCAGAACAGTCCGACGAACCTGAGGAACCGCCTCCCCCCAGCGACGAGAAACGCGGCCGCGGACGCCCGAGGAAGTACAAACCACCCAGGACATCCGCCGACGGTAACTATATATTGTCTTTTTCTAACCCGAATAGAACGAGTGTAACAAAAGATGTTAGAAGCAGAACAGTCCGATGAGCCTGAGGAACCGCCTCCCCCCAGCGACGAGAAACGCGGCCGCGGACGCCCGAGGAAGTACAAACCACCCAGGACATCCGCCGACGGTAACTATATATTGTCTTTATCTAACCCGAATAGAACGAGTGTAACAAAAGATGTTAGAAGGAGCCAAGCAGTCCGACGAACCTGAGAAACGCGGCCGCAGACGCTCGAGAAAGTACAAACCACCCAGGATATCAGTTTATTATTTATATATTATTTATATATTTATTAACATAAAAATATACAGCTTATACAAGTACAGTGTCCCACAAAACAGTTTACACGGTTTGACTGTGGGATCGTGTAGTCTCTACTCTCTTATAACAAAATCGTTTACATCTATCATTACTAATAATACTCAACAATTACTAGACGCGATTTACGAGGTAACTACGCAGCTTTTTACCAAATTTTACTTTATTGGCTTCCTGTCTGATGTCAGAGGGCAGGCTGTTGAGTATGTAGGGAATGCGTTTATGAAGACATCTATCGCCGTATCGTAGTTGATGGTATAATATTGCTTTTTTACACAAAATAATACAGTTTTAGCCGTTTTTTGATTTTTTTCCATTGCCCTTAGCGGTTTTGATGGATGTCTCTGACAGTATATTGTCTCTAATGAAAAAGTCATACTAATTTAGTTTTTTTCGTAGGGGCCACTCCAAGGAAGCGGGGTCGACCAAGGAAAGACCAGAATAGCTTGGAAGAAGGTAAACAGCTTAAGTTTAAAATTTCTTATATATTTACATATTGCTGTGTATAGTCTATTTAAAAAAATGTTTTTATAGTTTTACCCCCATATTTATAAAAGTTCTCAAGCCTCAATTAGTTAATTTTTGTTTTACCCCTTTCTTAGAACTTACTACCCGGCTTTATATCTCATATACTAATAAAATGCTGTATTTTAATAATAATTATAATAAACATTAGGGAGATACGCCGTTTCGACTATTTCATTTGACCCTCACTAGTGTCTGTGAATTTCTGCTATTTAAAAAAAATAACATGTTATTTCCAATCAAAAATAAATCTATCTGTAATTTACTTTTGGTATATTAGCTCCTAGGTAATAAGTGGCGCACAGACAGGAATAAAATATAGAAAAAATAATAAAGAATGTAGAAAAAAAAAAGAAATTTATTTTACTGTCTGAAATAAAGGATTATTACATTACATATTAGCTCCTCGAAGTACTGCGTCTAATGGGTTGGCCGGTCGAAGTATTTAGCAGCATAGCTTGCCCTGTCAATCCCTATATGTGTCATTTTTTTTAAATAGAATAATATGCCCTGGATGCCAGCCCTTTAAGCCAAATCATAAAGGGGCAAGCTATTATGGCGCCATATGTATATGCAAAAATTTACTACTACTACTACTCCGTTGGCTCAGCGACCCAAAATGAGACTTAGCCTCCGACACAAGACAGCGCCACTTTTCTCGGTCCTGTGCGACCTCTCGCCAGTTGTTGACTCGAAGTTCGCGCAGGTCCGCCTCCACCATTGCGCACCAAAAAATTTAACAGTTGCCAACCCCATTTGATATACATCAGGTTGAAACTACCCATCATTAAACAGGTAAACAGGTAGGCAGGTCACAAGTAACAATATAGTTTCTACAATGGCTTTTATTCTATTACTTTATTTTAGTGTCTCTTGACGCAGATCTGCAATACTCGGACAGCGGCAGTTCGGGGCTTGAAGAAGTGGAGACGAACGACGATACCATGGTCCAGCTCTCTGTGCGCCCAGGTGACTATAAATATTACTCTTATCTTATTATCTTATCTCTTTCTCGGTCTGCCTCTGAGAAAGAGATGGCGGGACGACTTGGATGCGTTCCAGCGGGATTGGCGGGATCTTGCTCAACACACGGAGGATTGGCGGGATCTTGCTCAACACAGGGAGGATTGGAAAGGGAGAGGGGAGGTCTTTGCCCAGTGGAACACACAAATAGGCTTAACAAAAACCTATCTCCATACCTCAACTCTTCGAAATATCAAGAACCTCTAAATCTCAAGCGTCTGACTTTTCATATGTTTTGTAGAAATGTCACTTTAACTAAGAGGTTGGCGGGTTAATACCATATTATGCAATGGATTACAATTAGGCAAGGGGAATAAAAATGTAGTGCATAATTATTTTCCATCGTATTCTTACGGAAACGTACGAACGTGTCTTGATATTTCAGTCAGTCTCGGTACAAAAAGTACCGAGGTTGACTGAAGCAGCATGATAAATATGAACGTTTCCGAGAAAATGCGATGGAAAACAATTATGCACTATATCTGTACAGTCGCCATCAGATATATCAGAGCGGCCAAGGTGCTCACAAATATGAGAACACGCCTCTATTGTCAAGGCGTTAGAGTGCGTGTTCATATATTTTTGAGCACCTCGGCCGCTCCGATATATCTGATGGCGACTGTACGTCTAGTTGAGTTTTAAAGAAAGCGTGTTATTTGATTGGTTCCTAAAATAGCAGTGTCTTATTTGCCTAATACGCACATTCATTGAGAAGCTATTTTGAGACCATTTTTATCATGTATTAAAGTGAAATCGATTTTTTTGCATTATTTAATATCATCTGACTAATCATTGACACTGGCGGAAATCTCCAAATGCGTTAGACGTAATATATACCTAAGTCCATTTCTTCCGTTATCTTATGTAGTTTTAACATTTTTAATTTGTGATTACCACAGAAGACGACTCAATGGTAGAGCCGTTCGACACATCGGAGTTCCTAATAAAGCGAGAGCCCGTCGAGCCGCAGCAAGACTTCGTCGACCTCGACCAGCATTCGTCGCAGTACACCTTCCCTACTGTCATCAAGGTATGTTGACAGACGACAGACGTTCAGTACATGGTTCCTAGTAAAGCGAGCCCGTCGAGCCGCAGCAAGACTTCGTCGACCTCGACCAGCATTCGCAGTACACCTTCGCTACTGTCACCAAGGTATGTTGACAGACGACAGACGTTCGGTACAGAGTTCCTAATAAAGCGAGCCCGTCGAGCCGTAGCAAGACTTCGTCGACCTCGACCAGCATTCGCAGAACACCTTCGCTACTGTCACCAAGGTATATTTTGATTGCAAACAGAGCATAGACACGATATAAAACAAAAGTTGTGTCTGTTGTTGTTGTCTCTGTTGAGTGTCTGTACTCACCCCAGGTCCAGAATGTACAAGTTTGCCGGTAATAGTAATTCTCGGTTCGATTCGGTGTGTCTAATTGTTATGCTAAGCCAATGCTTAGCATCCCTGCCTGCATTTTTATATGCAGGAGTGCTAACCTAATAGCTTGCACTAACACTTGCATCTAACACTTGCACTGCGTGGGCTATCAAATCCGCTGCAGACTTTTTTTGGTCCGACTCTAGTTTGCTAACTGTACGAGCGAGGGTTTAAGGCGACGGTAGCGGTGGGTAAAATTTCAGATTCTGTCAATTTACCCCATTTCACACACAAGCGCACTTCACGCACACTACCTCACTTTACTGGGACAGGTCAGTGACCCATCATGTTTTTTTTAAGATTGGACTTTTAGTTTAGTATTGACCACTAGCCTCCTTTGAGGGTAAAAGCGTTCCATTGAAAGATGAAAGAGAAACAATGCATTTAATCTTGCTTTCCTTGTCTGTTCATGTCACACGTGACGTACTTACCTATTTAATTAATTTGATTGTTGACTGTTTAACTACCTAATATTGCTTTGTCGAGATACGCGTTTTGTACAATTAAAGCGAATAAAACAAGATGTCATTAAGTCAGATGTAAAATGTTATTTACTACTCTATACGGTTTTTCATAAGGTGCAAAATCCATTCAATAGGAATTTAAATAAATAAAGTTTCAGCAGGGTGGCAATTCCATCTTGGCGGATAAAGCGAAACAGAATAGTTCTATCGAACCTGCTTACAAATTTTCACGAGAATCAGTTGAGAAATGTGATCTGCAAAGGAGAACATACAAAAGCATTTTTGCCCAAGCTGAAACGGAGACCTTTGCTAACGCTCGGCCAATGATGGTTTAGGTACACCTATAAAAAATGGTTGTCCCTGCTGTAATTTTAATATCTTTATATTTCAACGGTATAGTTTTGCCTTCAAAAATAATCGGTATCGCTAAACAATAGCGGTACCTTACTACTTATACGTTCACGAAATCGGTATCTGCATAACTTGATTGTTAGTAAACTAACCTGAAAAATAATCTCAAAATCACCGAAACATTTATGTACAGTCACCTGCAATAATATGTTACGTCATTAGCGCCAACTTTGCCTCCAGGGAAACTTTGCCCAAAACGACAATTTTAAACAAATTCGTTAATGTAGAAAAAATTATAATAGTTATGGCCACCCTGCTATTTTTAGTAGAAAATAGGTTATATTTCTGACAAAACTATATACCAAACTTGTGCATAACTTGACTTGGGAATTTAGAGTTTGAGCGAGTTGTCTAATATAGGGTATATTTCGGCGGGCAAAAAATTGATAAATAATGAATGCAAGTAGAAAAAATTGAGAACCCTTTGACAAATATTTCCGGGTTTGAGTTATAACACATGAAGCATAGATTATGTCTATTGAGATTTAAACTAAAAAGGCCTAAATACACAAAAGTTTTAGCGGTGGGCAAAGTAATCCGGTAATTTGGCATCTATACCAACATTGCCCACCACCAAAAACGGATTAGGGTTGTCACTTTCATCTAATTTACCCAACTTCGCAAGTAAAATTAGGTTATGTTTGTACACTAAAATAAGTTTATAAATATATACTGTATTTAATTTGTCTTATTATCCTTTATTTAGATGTTTTATCCCGTTAACGAATGAAAAACACAACAAAAATCATATTTTTTGCCATTAAACTATTGTAACAGATTTTCTCAAAAGTGACAACCCTAGCCTTTGTAAAATGCTTAGGCGAGCCTTATTTGGAAATGGGCAAAAACGGGTAGGCAACATTGCCCAGAAAATTTATTTTAAAGTTTTTACACTTATCGCTAAGTTATTAACAGGGAATGGTAGGATTGCGTCTTTAAACCTTTAAGTGATCCTTAGACATCATCATCATACGAGCTGTATTTGAATACCAAATTGACGTGGGCAATGTTGGCGAAAACCCCGGATATCTTTGCCCGCCTTCTAAAACGCAAAAAAATGAGTAAAAACACGATAAAAAAAATATTTTTTTTTTCAAATAAACTGATGCGTTTGATCACAATGGACGTGCTGAGCAAAAAAAGTCATATGATGTGATCTTTTTTGAGAAATTCGTTTTAAAAAATAAGCGGGCAAAGTTGGTGATAATATGACGGTACCTACTCTTCGAAGGCCGCAAAAATATGTGACATGGTCTTATGGTTCTACAAATAAGATCGTGTCAGATATTTTTGCGGCCTTCGTTGTGTAACATAAATTGCAGGCGACTGTACATTTGGAATAATTATTTTATTTAGTTTCAACGAAAGTTTCAAGTTTAGTACGAAAATACTTCAGATATGCAATATGCACAAAATGTAGACCTAATCGAAATAAAAAATTGCTTTTTATAGGTAATTTATAAAACATTCGATACATAGGTATACATAACAATAACTAGAGCGCTATTGGCCTGTAAGCTTCATCTCGGTCTCCAAAGCCGCAAAAACTCGCTAGTACTTAGTGCTGGTCTAGCCGTTATTTTTTCTTGAAGATTTTCAGAGAACAGCACGTACACGCATTATACATATAGACGGAACGAACCGCATAATCATTATCATTTATTCGTCGCAATCCATGGTATTACAGATCTAGGTACAAGACTTTCAGGTATTACTTATACGAATTACATAACTCTTCCTGTTAATAGGCATTATTTTAAGATAAAAGTTCTATAATATAATACAAGATTACAATTGTCATCAAAATTCATTGACGTACATAAGTCAAATACGTTTTTAAACTGACGCAAAATGATACCAGCATAATAAAAATTGATCCCAATCAGTAAATATGAGTCTTTAAACTTTTTTCATTTTAAGCGAGTTTTGAAGGAACATAATACTTAAATTCGACTGTAATCGTATTTTTTTAAGATAGTTTACTGCGGTTTTCAACCATTATAACAGCAAATCAAATTTAAATGAGACGCGAGCTGATATTTATGTACCCTATTTTTTGAAATACAATTTATCTACTGGTATACTTTCTCGTGTGCGTATATGATTTAATGTCAATATAATTGTCAAAAGCAAGAAAATCAAGCTGTCATTTTCATTTGAAGAAGTACACGTGTGCTCCGGTGTAGCCCCAACGGGCATCTGACTTGAAGAAGAATTTTGAGTGATGTCGTCAATGTATGGAAATTGTTCGAAAGTTTACATTTGAGATTGAATTTCTGTGTTGTCTTTGTGAGTAAAAATATAAATCGATAATAAATTGGTAGCTGGATTATCTAGCTTTCAGAATCATACAATAATTCAATTACTGTCAAAGACAAAATTGTTTTGCTTCCGTCTCAAACGGAACTCCATATTTTGATTTTTTGATACTTTTAGTGTCAATTTGTAGAGAATAACAGCAAATTAAAAATACAATGGCATGAAGAGTCGGTACACGGTTTCTTCGTGAACAAATTTACGTGTAATTTAATGCAATTATTAAACATTTATTGAACAAATTATGGTTACAAAGTGAGGTCTAAATCGAAAACGTCATATACCGGCCCCTTAAGTGAAATATTGTAAACGCGAGTGTCTAGATAAAAGAGCGTAAAAACCAATCGTAAGATATAAAGAACAATCGATTAATGTTACAATCCCACGCGACATCAAAAGAGATATACGCGCGTACAAAAATAAACAAAGCAAATATGTGAAAAAATAAAACAACGCTAAAAGGGTAGATTACTATATGTCATAATTATTACGACAAGTCGTTCATCAGTTTACAATAGTCAGTGACATCTAGCGGCAAATTGTGATAACTTTTCGACACGAACCGTCGGCCTAGGACCGCTTTGTCCATAATCCTATTATTCCTATTTCCTTATTATGTCGTCCACAATGCCATGTCAGCATACAATTCCTAAATACAAGAATTATAAACTAATTTAGTACAATATTAATCCACAGCGCAGGCTTCGTCATAGTTGCTACACACAAAAATACTATACAAAACGTGCTTCGAAAAAAAAATACAAACAAGTAAAAATGCTATTCTAACAATTAATTAATTCCTAAATTAATTAATTAATACGGTATCGTCTTGGGTCGTCCCATTCGTTTTTCGTCAAGTTCTTAAATTAGTCCTATTCTGCTTTCGTCACTCATTCTACATTGAAAGCCACCGACGATTGTGACGAATGTAGAATGAGTGACGAAAGCAGAATAGGACTAATTTAAGAACTTGACGAAAAACGAATGGGACGACACAAGACGATACCATTAATTCCTAAATCGTCACCTTCCTAACTAGTCGATACCATTTTGACTTACATTCCTATTTTGACCACAATGCCAGTTCTATCCATTATCGAGTTTGCAATATTTTTACCCCCGGAGTTACATACAATGTTTTTCATCACACTTTGCAAAAAAAAACTAAATTTTAAGCGAAATAATTCGTTTGAAAATTGTGTCAAAATATTTTAAACAGCCTTTAAATTAAACAAATTCAATATTTTTAAACATAAACAAAAAAAAAAAGTATTTTAAAAGTAAAACTTATACCTTGACATAACTCCCGCGAGAATAATATATATAGGCCTTTTTCACCACACCAGCTGGTAAACGCTCTCTTGATTGTTCAAAATCTGATTTCACCCACAAGAAATCCTGAAGAAAATTGCATTTCATCCACATGTGAGGCAAAGAAATCTGAAGCAGATTTTGACTTGTTTACCTTAGTTGCCTGGTAGAATTGACTTTTAAATGGTGATTTTAAATGATATCGCCGCTATACTTACTCAACCTCGTATCTGCAACACTCATTTGATGACAAAAACACCCGTATTCCGAATGAAAGAAAAGCGACATTTCCATCAAATGATTGTTGCAGATATGAGGTTGAGTAAGTATAGCGACGATATATATGTATTAACGTTCATTTGAATTTGATTTTGTTTGATATTTTACGGTTAGTATTTTCCTACTAGCGGTGCGCGGCATCTACTATGGCTAGACACCAAAATTGGTGTGGGCCGCATGTACTTTTAGCGATCGCCGGAGTGAGCCACGCCTGGTTGAGCCAACTTATTTTCTGTGAAATACTACATTTTCTGTTATTTCAACTTTCATAGACAGATACCTTTCCCATACTTAGGGCATTCGGAGCAGAGGACCTAGCCAAGACATACAGAAAAAAATACATAGAGTGCTCACTCCATACATCAGTTTTAGTACCAACACGACTATTTTCGTAGTCGACATCTAGCATTGAGTAGCGGAATTATCAGTACCTGCTACTTGACAATAGATGTTGTAACGATCGAAAAGTCTAATGCTCGACAATTTTCAGCTAATATTATAACCGGATTAATAGGAACTCTATTTTCAACTCCTTCTGCTTTTAATATTAGTTGTTAATTGTTGCGACGCTAGAGAATTCTAGTATCGAGTACCGGTACTGATAGATCCGCTACTCGATACTAGATGTCGACTGCGATAATAATAGTCGATTTGGTACCAAAACTGATGTATGGAGTGAGCATTCTATTCTTACTATATATCTCTATGGCCAAGATGAGAATCGTCCATTGAAACTCCAAATGAATAGACAAAACGTAGTAGTACGACAGATGCCACGACAAGCCACGTGACAATTTCCATACAATATTTAAGTTTCGATTGGCATCTTGGCTAGACTCCAGGAGTAGCATTTCATATTCTTTCCCTGCCAAAAGTTAAATAAAGTAAATATTTGGCGATTCATAAAATATTTGTTCACAATAACACCACAGTCGTTTTACTTGGCAAATATTTGTAGTACGTACCTTTTTGTTGATGTACAGTCAAGTGTAAAAATATGGGTGCACAAATCATCTCAAAAATATGTCACATAGCTCTTATGTCAGCTGATTAAGAACTATGGGCATATTTTTGAGTAAGTTGCCTACACCCATATTTTTACACTTGACTGTACTCAACAAAAGTGTTACAGAATAATATTTGGCAAATATTGAGACAAGTAAAGTGCTACTTAGGGGCTGTCCATAAATTACGTCATCGATTTTTGACGATTTTTGACCCTTCCCCCCCCCTAAAGTCATCCAAAAATCATGCTTCGAATGACCCCGTTTCCTCCTACGTCATGCTACCATAATCCGATGTCCAGAACCCCCCCCCCCCCCCTCTAATTTGAAATGACGTAATTTATGAATAGCCCCTTACGATCTGAGGCCCGTTTCTCAAAAGCTTGTAACTTGTAATACAAGCGGATGTCACTTTTTGACAGCTTTTGTTAGAAAGGGACTTCCACTTGTATTACAAGTGACAAGCTTTTGAGAAACGGGCCCCTGTTGATTCAGTCACATCGACATTATATGCGTTTGATGTAGTTACGATACGATTTAGATAAATAGTTCTTTTGGTTCGATGATGTTAAAGTTATAGGTTTAACAATTTTAGAAAAGGCGGAAATTTTAGGAAATTTATTATGAAAAATACGTTGACAAAGATTTTTGTTAGAGTCGGTCCAAAAAAAGTATGCGGCGGATTTGATAGCCCACGCAGTGCAAGTGTCATTTATACGTCATAATTTCATAGAAGTTTGACGTTTAAAATAACACTTGCACTGCGTGGGCTATCAAATCCGCTGCAGACTATTCTCGGTCTGACTCTAACAAACTTTTGCTCAGAAAAGTTGTTTTCGAAAATTCTCTGTCAATGTATTTTTGAGCCAGCCTGTAACACACGGATATAAAAAATGTGGATAACACTGATTTAAACATTCACGATTTTTACACATTTTTTTAATTATACAACGGGACTTAAGATTGTTTAAGATTGACGTGATTAAGTCCCGTTGTACAATTTAATAAAGAGTGGAAAAATCATAAACATAAAATGGCTGTTTAGTATAAAGTCACGCGATGCTTTTTATGAAGCGCTACATAGCTCTTGACGATGGCATTGGTTTTATTTTCGGTTAACCTTTTCGACGCCGTGTCAAACACAAAAGCTGTCACTCGGACGCCACGTCACCGAAGTGTCAAAAATAAAATTGAACTTTATGCATATGCACGTAGGTCTATGTTTCTCTGTGGTCTGTGACCGATTAATCGGTCTTTGGTGTTGAACTTGCGGTGCGGATATATCGGTCATTGGCGTCCAAAAGGTTAAACTCCGACAGCATTCGAGATTATTGTCCATCAAAAGGTACACTGGAAACTGTAGGGCTAAAAGCAAAATGTGTTGTACTTGAATTCTAATGTCGTCTGGTGTGTTCAGGAGGAGCCAATCGAGCCCGACATGCACATGGAGCCGCCCATCATGGAGGGGTCTTCTATAGAGCCACCGCAGTTCAAAGAGGAGCCGCCTGAGAACTGGCAGGTTAGTATCGCCAAATAGCTATTAACCATTGAGTTGAGTCCCAGGCATTTAAAGTTCGTCATCATCACATCAGCCAGAGGACGTCCACTGCTGGACATAGGCCTCCCCCAAAGAGTGCCACAATGACCGGTCTTGCGCCACCCGCATCCAGCGGACTCCTGCGACCTTTACCAGGTCATCAGTCACCTTGTGGGGGGTCTACCCACGCTGCGCCTTCCGGGATGTGGTTGCCACTCGAGAACCTTTCCGCCCCAATGGCCATCGGTTCTACGTGTAATGTGCCCACAAGCACAACGTGCCATCTAAACCCCCTCTGATCGCATAACAATTTTTGTCATATTTTTAATTGTCATAACACTTCATAAAATTGTAAGTAATAAATTTTTTTAGTCAGAATTATTCCTGAGCATAACTGGGTTTTTGTCATAAATGAGTTATGACATATTTTTTATAGTCATTAATTTAATTCGCATAAAATTTTAAGTCATCTGCTTGATATCCATAATTGTTTTTCGTTCGAAGTATTGCAGTGCATAGTATTAATATAGACATAAATAAAAACTTTTACAAAAAAAAAGAAAACCGACTTCAAAAAGGATAAAGTAAAATATAATCCGTTTTTAAGTATATGCGTTACTAACTGATATGTTTGAAGTCGGTGCCAAGCCAAATTTGAAACATACCATGATTTTAGGGCGATCCGGTAACAATGTTTGCCATAACAAGGATTGCCTTACACAACAGCAATTATCATAGGTGTACTTTCGTTTGGGCCAAATACCTTTCGCCAAATTTCACTTCCCAACAAACTTATCGCAATAGTTTCATTTCCCAAAGGAACCTTTAGCAAAGTTACACTTCGCATATAATTTATTTGGTCAAATTATCACTTGGCATGATTTTACTTTGTCAAATGTTGTTAGGACAAAAAATTATTTAGCAAACGTTTTTTTCTGGCTAATATTATATTCCAAAAAAGCCGTTAACTGGGTTAGGTTAGGTTTGAACTGCGATCCTCACAGAACCGAACAAAAGTGGGTTAGGTTAGGTTAGAACTGCGAGCCATACAGAAACGAAATGCTACTCGAAAAGTGGGTTTCATTAGGTTCGAACTGCGATCCTCACAGAACCGAACTGCTATCAGAGAAGTGGGTTAGGTTAGGCTAGAACTACGACCCTTACAGAAACGAAATACTACTAAAAAGTAGCATTACCTCCTCCTCCTCTTGGTAGTGGTTTTACCTCCTTTTCTACATACGTAGTGCACCATCTACAATAATCTTTCACCGGCCCCCAGAGAAATTTTTCTTTTTCTTAAAAAATATAATGTTTATGGTTCAACTAATCACATCCGTATGCGTAAAACATAACCAAAATGATAAAAAAACCAAGGTCGGGATTAAGTATTTCAAATGAAAGCAAAAATAAAAATATCTATTGGTATGTAAATTGTATGCCATGCAATATGCTATGCTTAATGATACATTTTGACTAAATATTTTTTGGTAAAATGAAACTTGTCCAAGTAATTATTTGCTAAACAAAAACTTGCCAAAAAAGACTATTGCTTATTGAAAAATTGCGATAAGTTGTTTTGCCAAACATTTTTTTGGGAAATTATAATTTGGGAAACATAGTTTGGGATGTGATACTTTCTGTAGATACCTAAGAACCCACTGTCAATCCACCTTGGCGCAGTCCGTACCATGTTTGTCGGTACTAGTATAAAACCAATGCGATTGCCGATATGTTTTTTAAACAGCAATTTTTACTAATTTTCGAACTGTCCATAGTCATCAGGTGTGGGATTGGGACTGAGTTATTTCCCGCCTCTTATCCAGAGAACTTGATTTCAAAATATAAAACAATTTAAGAACCATCTACAGGGCTTTAACTTTTTACCTGCATGGCAAATTTCACCAGTTTACATGGCAGTTGTTTAGCTGAAAAGGTGACAAAGTGACAGACAGAATTACTTTCACTATTATAATACCTATTAGTACAGTTGTAATGTGATTTATAGACATAAAGCTGATTGATTGATTTTGACCGGTATTGTTACTATTTGTCTTGGCACCGACTTCAAACATATCAGTTAGTAACGCATATACTTAAAAACGGATTATATTTTATTTTATCCTTTTTGAAGTCGGTTTTCTTTTTTTTTTGTAAAAGTTTTTATTTTTCCATTTTGAATTGTAAGGCATTGTTAACAGCTCATGAGTGACGCGTGACGCATGAATGAAAATAATAATGATGCGTATCACTAAATTCGTAATCATTCCTGTCACTACAGTGCACAAACACAAAATCCATCCTCCGCCCCGCCACTGACCCAATCCCTCAACCCCCAGATCACTCAACCTCACAGCACATCAACCCCTGATCACGGAACCCCTCGACCCTGAAGCCTGAACCACCAACCCTTCAACCGCCATTTCCCGACTCCTCAGTAGCCTTACCATAAGTCTAACACTGACTACATCTTCGCTAGCGTGTGCGTAACTTACTTTCTATGCGTCTCGCTCGTACTGGCATCCTATTAGTGCGAGCGAGATGTATAGAAAGTAAGTTACGAAGACGATAGCGAAGATGTAGTGTCAAACTCGTGGTAAGGCTACAGTTGTACTTCATCAAATGGGTTATTAACGGGAGGAAATGTTTGAGTTACTATAAAAAACAACGATGTCGCCATACTCGTACCTTTAAAAATTGAGGAGTTCCCTCATTTCCTTATGAATTCCGTCACCAGATTATAACCAACAATACTATGGGAACACCTTGGAGGTAACTTCGTTCAAAAAAAAAAATTATTACTCAAATCGGACCACGGGTTCCGGAGTAATCTACACTTATAAAATCATCATCATTTATCATCAACAATCATCATCATCAGGTCCACTCCATCAAATTAGTGGTTTTTAAGAGGAAATGCTTGATTTGCTTAAGACAATACCCAAATCACCATACATGTGTAAGGAATGCAAATCGGTTATTTTTTGTAGGGAAATAACCGCGGTTTCGGTTAAAAACCGATTATTTCCATACAAAAAATAACCGATTTGCATTCCTTATACATGTGCCTTTAAAAATTGAGGAGTTCCCTCAATTCTTCACGGATCCCATCATCAGAACAGCACCAGATTAATGTGGGACGCTCTTGGAGGCAGTTCCCTTCAAACAAAAAAAGAATTGCTCAAATCAGACCACGGGTCTCGGAATAATCGCTGAACTTCGTACATTTTAAGAAATCGTCATGATTATCATCAAAACAATCATCATCATCAGGTCCACTTCATCAAATTGGTGGTTTTCGAGAAAAAATGCTCGAGTTGCTTAAGAAAACACCCATATCACCCTACATGTGCATTTAAAAATTGAGGAGTTCCCTCAATTCCTCATGGATCCCATCATCAGAACAGCACCAGATTAATGTGGGACCACCTTGGAAGTACCTTCTTTCGAACAAAAAAAGAATTACTCAAATCGGCCCACGGTTCTCGGAGTAATCGATGAACATACATAAAAAAAAAAAACATAGCCACAACCGAATACAGAACCTCCTCCTTCTATGAAATGGAAGTCGGTTAAAAATAAGTCATATTTGTAGTGGTCATAATTTTTTTTTCATAAATGTTACAAAGCATTAATAAATATGTACCTATGGTTGTGACCCACCTATGAAGCAAATATTACTTTAGTCATAATCATAACCACAGAACGACCGTATAAAAGAGGAGATCCAAGGAGAGGAGCCCCCTCCGCCTCCCTAGGAGAAACGGTTTTATAAAAGAAATTAATCATAGATATGAGATTTATTCAAATAGTAGGTAGGTTAGGTTCGTTAGGTTTCTTTAGATGCCCGAAGGGCAAACTACGCAGAAATAGGAGCCCCGCGTGAGCGGGGCTCCGTCGAATTGTTTTTGGACGGAGATTAGGGCTATCAATAACTAAGTATGCCTTAAACCATTATGGTTGAAAATTATTATGCGCACAAAACGTTATACGTAAAAACATTATAAGTATCGATAAATATGCTTTTAGCTGGTATGACATCTGATTCATTATAATTAAAACCTATATGCCCAAATAAAATATGACAACTGCCGAGTATGTCATCAAATATTATGGCTAAAAATGTAAGACACAATATAATATGACTTTTCATTTGTATGCGCAATGATGATTATGACACAAGTTGTTATGCGCAACAAAGATATGACTTAAAATTGTATGCAACCCAATATGGACCCGTTACCACTCAAAAATCTACATTGAGTTTTGAAATCTAGAATTGAATTTTGATCGTCATTGGTGATCCGATATCGCCTCCGTAGAACTTAACTGGTTGAGTGACTGTGTCCCAGTCCTAATTTTCTAATTGTGCAATTACACTGTGAGGTCGTTCGCCGTATTAAACATTGCCGGTTGTCTAGCAACCCCATACTTATTTGACGATCACGTTAGGCTAAATTTTTTATCGTTATGGTTTTTTTTTTGTCAGATTTGGATAAAATTTTGTATAAATACAAAGCTTGTCGTTCTGGGCCGAATAAATACGAATTCAAAACTTGTCCCGAAAAAATGTATGTTATATTCAGCTGAACTACAAAAACACCGAGGAAGATTTTTTTAGGACATAGGTACGGGGAAATTGCGTTTATATTGTGCAGAATAGGGAACTCTAGCTGTTAAATTTTATCATAATCTGACGTAAAATAAGTGCGACAACAACATAAAAATCGGCTCATTACACGAATGACCCAGTCTGATTACACTTAACCTAAAATTTGTAATTTTTGAAATATTTAATGCCTTGGATCATCCTATAAAAGCTTGATAATTGCTTCCATGCGAGATCTAATCTTCTTCCTGCCTTGTCCCACGTTATGTGGGGTCGACACAACATGTTTTTCTCTTCCATTATCCTCTTTCGTCACCTCAGCACTCACTCCTTTCTTTCTCATATCCTCTTTCACACCATCCATCCATCGTTTTTGGGTCTACCATCCGCTCTCCGTCCAACATTCATCCCTAACATTCTTTTAACCATGCGAGATCTATACTCTGTATTTTTAGGTAGGTACTTAAATAAAAGTAAACAAATAATTTGTATATTTTCGGGTAGTTAAAACTGATTAACCAACCAAATACAAAACCACCTGCATCTGTCACTAAACGACCTGACTTTAACCTACATTATTTGATCATGTAATGTTTTCATCTACCCTCAACTGGCTTAAGGAACCATTTGAGGGTAGATTCTGTTTACTCTTTTTTAAATACCTAAACATACAGACTATAATACTTTGGATTTCTGTTTTGTTTTCAGCCGGATCCCGCTATACAGGATGATCTCCAAGTTACGGACAGCGAAGAGGAAGCCGAAGACGGGCTATGGTTTTAAATTTAAATATAACTTCATTCATTTTCTGGAATCTAAAATACAACTATTATGGACAGATGATTATGTACATAACTTTGTTATTGACCACTGATTTAAATGATGGTAATAAGAATAAACGATTAAGCAACGTTTGACATGTAATTTAAGTTTTTATTCTTGTCACAGTACGCAAATATCAGATACACAATAAAGAAAATTTGAAATAAAATTTGTTTTTAATTTTCAAGTCATAAGGTGTGAAGAATACGGGGTCATAAGGTGTAATATTTTTTTTTAGGGTTCCGTACCCATAGGGTAAAACGGGACCCTATTACTAAGACTCCGCTGTCCGTCCGTCCGTCCGTCTGTCACCAGGCTGTATCTCACGAACCGTGATAGATAGACAGTTAAAATTTTCACAGATGATGTATTTCTGTTGCCGCTATAACAACAAATACTAAAAACAAAATAAAATAAAGATTTAAGTGGGGCTCCCATACAACTAACGTGATTTTTGACCGAAGTTAGGCAACGTCGGGCGGGGTCAGTACTTGGATGGGTGACCGTTTTTTTTTTTTGCCGTTTTTTGCATTATGGTACGGAACCCTTCGTGCGCGAGTCCGACTCGCACTTGCCCGGTTTTATCACATTCACTGCCCCCGACGCACATGTGCGTCCACCGTCATACAAGTTTGTTCCTAGGCCACGCCCCCTGGCAGTGAATGCGTTATAGTACATATGGTGCTACTTTACCACAATAGTGCGATAATTAGCACATTACGTAACTATTTCGAAAATTTATAGGGCCATAATATTATAAAACGTTGTAGGATACGTGTGCGATTAGGTAATTCGCAATGAGTGGCGAAAAATTAAAAAAAAAACGACCGAAGTGATGAGCCGTGGCAAAAATGCCGGAATAACACGAGATGATGAATGATGATGAGAATGTACATATATTATATGAAATCAATATATCATGCCAAAAAGTGCTTTAATAAAATTTAGAAAAATAAGTGGGGGTTTTTTCTCGATTTAATACTCTCAACTTAGAGGATTTAACCAAACGGAGACGCCTTGTCTGTCGTTTTCTGTACCAAACAGTCTGCCGATTTTTGCGGGGGAGGGGCACGTCAAATTTATAGGTACGTAACGCAAAAATCGCCATGTTAGATAAACGTCAGTCCATACAATGTGTATAACCATTGGCCGCCTATTTTCTACAGAGGGGAACGCCTGTTAATGGCTACTCCGTTTGGTTATATCCTCTAAGACTCGAGGTGTCGTTGGATAGGTCTTATAAAAATATTATTATTTTAAGTCCTTATAGCCCCTTGAACAAAAAAAAACAATACAAAGTGGAAGCAAATAACCCCTTTATTCATCAAACTTTACGGGCCTGGTTTAATAAATTATGTTATATCCCTTTCTTACAAACACATAAGTCGAAATAACAGATAAAGACAAACGATTTAGCTAATTCAGGTTTGTAGCGCGTTTATGAATAAGGGGTTAAGTATCTAAAATCCCCCCTAACTTTTAAACCGTTTAAAAAAAAAAAGAAAAAATAAATGGCTACGCTCGCGCTTCGCAACTATAATAATGAAATCTGAAACTAACGAATATGCATATTGCATCGTCCGCGGCTAAATCAGTCTGATGCATCTAATCAGTCTAAAAGCCGACACGTACGCTGGGGATTCATATAGAATAGACGATATTTGAAATTGCAATCGCGGTACACAGTAGGAAAGAATTTATCAGTCAGGCATTTTGTATAGGAGACACCAAGGATATGAAAAATTGTAAGTTTTGCACCCTGTTCCGTAATGATAATGTTTACATTAAAAAATCCGGGAAAATTTAAACTAGATTGACTGGTGAGTCGAAAATCTGTCTAATCATCCGTTATGTAACTACACCTGCTTAGTCGTGTGTTTTGTTATCTAAATGCTGGCTGGCTATCGTTTGTGGAAATGTCTATTGACTTTGACGCTGTTGTTAGTTTAAAAAAGTTTCATTTCTTTCCCAAAAAAACTGAAAAATACGGAATAAAACGAAAATTTCAAAACGTCCTGAAAAAAGCGATTTGATTTTTTCGAGAATTTTCAACCCTATTTGAGATATAGGTCTTAAGTAGTCTTAATCTGGATTAAGACCTATATCTGCCTGCCTGGGCAGGCGTAGCTCACACCACATTTTACCTTAACTTGCATAACGAACTTAGGTCTACGGCTGAACCTTATTACTTTTTCTGAGATTTAGATCCGTTCCATCCTCTTAGTCTTTAAATTGTAGGCTAAGTGGGAACAGCTTTAAAGGTCGCTCAGATTTACCACGATAATTTTAACTAAATACACGCGTGATCGGCAAATAATACAATGACTTTCATTTTCTCGAATCCATTATGAAGAGTAGATAGGCTAAATAAAACTACATCCTTAAAGAAAATACATAACGAGGTACCTACTATTAAAAGTTACGTGCCCACGAGACGAGCAAATGGTAGCAATTTTTAAAGGGACTTTTGCACCCTCTCCTTATACTTTCCCTTCCAAACCCTATCGTCATGGTTACGGCACGCATAGTGGAGAATATCTTCGCACGAACAGTTTATTATGTTGGGGAGATTAGTCCAAACCGGGTATGAGCGTAAAGTCGAACGTGGCACTATGTCTTTGTTTGGTATATTGAATTATTTGCGAGATGTCACATCGCTTGTGTTGCTTACCCGTAACGTACTACTTACATGGAGATATGAAATAATTTCTAATAGGTTACGATGTAATTTTGTACATTAGAGTCGGTGTGTGGAAGAGTGAATTTAAGAAAACTCTTTTGTTTATATCCAACATCCAATCCAATCCAACTAATATTATTTTAGAAAAAAAACCAGACAACTTGAGTACCTAGTATAGTAAGCAGCAAATAGACAGACAGTGACTGTCAGAGTGTCATAACACAATTTTGTTATCAATAAGAGTGTGTCACGATTGGTCACGATATTCACGATACATTTTGCCACTATTTTGGCCAATAGAACTGTAATTTTAATATCTGGCTTTGTAGACAAAATTACACACTCAGTCGGCTGTGTGATGTGTATTTAAATAAAACTCTATTAGCCCTATACATATATTAGGGTTCCATACGCAAAGGGTAAACACGGGACCCTATTACTAACCGTCTGTCCGTCTCTCCGTCCGTCCGTCCGTGTGTCTGTCATCAGGATGTAACTCATGAACTGTAATAGCTAAACAGTTGAAATTTTCACGGGTGATGTATTTCTGTTGCAGCTGTAACAACAAATACTAAAAACAAAATAAAATAAATATTTAAGTGGGGCTCCCATACAACAAACGTGTTTTTTTTGCCGTTTTTTTGCGTAATGGTAGGTACGGAACCCTTCGTGGGCGAGTCCGGCCGGTTTTTCCAAATCGTTATGTGGAAACTGCCTCACTGGTTACGCAGTTGCCACTGTGGGGACAAGTGGGTCCGATCAAATCGAATTGGCGCCTAGAGTGCATGGAATATGAATGAAGGTAACAGTTTAAGTACACTCCGCACCCAGTATCAATTTGGGGCTTGGGTGGTATTCGACTATTCACTGATTTGAACTTCCACGGTTTTTACACATTTACGAAAAAGGGACTTAGGGGCTATTCATAAATTACGTCATTTCAAATTAGGGGGGGGGGGGTCTGGACATCGGATGACGGTAGCATGAAGTAGGAGGAAATGGGGTCATTTGAAGCATGATTTTTGGATGATTATAGGGGGGGGGGGGGGGGGGTGTCAAAAATCGCCATGGACAGCCCCTTAGGGGTGAGTCTTTCTTTAGACCTCGGTGTCAATGCCGTCCTCGAAATGTCGGAGGTAATTTTAAAACTTAATTATTACCGCGATTAAGTCTCGTTTTCGTAAATAATATTGGCTTCTATTGTAAGAGCGCATCACATCTCACATGGTAAGAGAAGGTAGAGAACAAACATTTTTGGAGTTCCGTACAATAAATATTAAGTAGGTACTTACTTGGTTCCCTAGCACAGAAGATAACGTGACATTTATAACCTTTAGTATAATCTAACTAAGTATTGAAAATGAGGCCACTTTTAGGAGGTAAATTAGAAAGTAAAAAAAACTTACTTTGCACTTCAAAAACTGATAGCAAAGTTGCATTTTATTCACATGTGAGGCAAAGTAATCAAATGCAACTTTTGAGTTGTTTTCTTATGTTTGCTGGTAGAATTGACTTTTAAATGATGATTTTTGGATGATAAATATTTAATAACATTAATTTGGATTTGATTTGATTGTTTTTTTTTTTTTTTATTTTACATTTAATATTTGCTTCGGATAGGCGTGGTGAAAAATTTTGTGTTTCACTCGGGGGCAAATTTTGTTTAACCCTCGAGCTTTGAAACCCTCGTAACGCTCAAGATTTGATTTTTCGAACCACTCGCTACGCTCGTGGTTCAATTTTGGAGTCTTTCGCTTGCTCGGGTATCAATATTAGCACGAGCGGTTAAACAACAACTTTGCCCCCTTGTAAAACAAATAACTATAATCCCCTCGAAAAAGCACCCACGGTCTCCCCAAAGTAATCTTATAGACATACTTACCAATCCAAAATTTTGTTTGTGTGAGTTACGTTTATAAAATTTAGGTGCAGGGCAGAAAAAACCGACTTCACAAAACCGAAACATTTTGCCGTAAGTTAGAAACAATATTCACCCCCTAACTCAGCATAGCGTTAGAATATTCATGTAGGTAGCTACGCTCGCGATTCGATTACCTAGTTTTTGCACCTGCGTGTACCGACGTGCCTCCTCCAAAATTCACGACGTTTCTCTTCGCTAGCGGCACATTTCGATACCCGAACAGCTGTACCAATTTAGTGTCAATGAATTTGGGTAATATTACACATACAATTACAACTAGTAAAGGCTCTCTTGATTGTTCAAAAACTGATAGCAAAGTTGCATTTTATTCACATGTGAGGCAAAGTAATTAAATGCAAATTTTGAGTTGTTTTTTTTATGTTTTTATAGATTTGACTTTTAAATGATAATTTTGAATGATATATATTCATTTGGATATATTTTGGTTTGTTTTTGTTAGATATCTTAAAGTTAATATTTTCTTCGGGTTGGTGTGGTGAAAAATTTTGTGTTTCACTCGGGGGCAAACTTTGTTTAACCCTCGTGCTTTGAGACCCTCGCAACGCTCAAGATTCCATTTTTCGAATTTAATTTCGGAATCTTTCGCTCGCTCGGATTTCAATATTAGCACGAGCAGTTAAACAACAACTTTGCCCCCTTGTAAAACAAATAACTATTATCGGTCGAATTAAGAAATCAGAAATCAGAAATTTATTTGTATAACATAGGTAATAAATACAGGTGGTACTTTTAATACATTTCGATCACTATGTTTTATCCACAAATGCGGATGTACAAATTTAATGTAATGCCTAACCTAAATAATAACATGCTGCGTGCATACTTTGACATTAATAATATTCTTACAAATATCACAATCAAACTTGCAAACAATACAAAATACTAGTTATTGAAAAAAAAAATATATCCGTCCCCTACTATCTATATATATTAATAACCTAGGTATTTTTTTTCAACAACTTACATATTTTACATTAAGGCAGGTCGCCGTTAGGTACGACGACGAGCGAAGCGAGGAGGAGTGTTAGGTAGAACTGAGACCCTACAGCGCGCGAGCCGAGCGAGCGAAGCGAGCGTGCCGCGGTAGCGGCCGGCGAAGCGCCAGAACCGACTTATTTTATAATAGTACACATTTTATTACCCTCTCGATCATGAGAGGAGCCCTGTGCCCAGCAGAGGGGCGTGTATAGGCTAAATTATTATTATTATTTTGTCTGTCTCTTACAAATTCTTTGGAAGGCGTGCGTGGTTTTTATGGAAAAATAACGTTATGAGCATTAAATAGTATACAAAGTGATCATTATCCTGATTGCCTGTTATGAAAATACATTACTATGCAACTGAATTATGATTATTTCTGAAATTATGCAATTTGTTCTTATTCATTTTGTTTTTATACTAAATAATCAATTCTGCATTTCAAAATTATGCAATTCGATTTATGCAAAATGAAAATTCGAAAATAGTTGTTATTAAAAACATTACACACCCACTTTAGAAGTCTAGACCGTGAGTTAAACTGTAATATTAGATTAATGTTAGTATATCTCACGACATTAAATTGGATCTTACTCTAGACCGCTTAAAACATCTAATGAGAAATTAATATTAGTAATCTTAATACACGTAGTCACGTACTTAGATTAGATACCTATCCATTAGATTTAATAAATTCATGCAATAATATTTACGCCGCTGTTAAATGTAGGTAGGTACTAGAGATGCAACGGATAGTTGTTTGGCCGGATACCGGATACCGGATATACGGCCTGACATTCGGCCGAATATCCGGTACCCGGCCGCCGAATATTCGGCCAGCGGAACTATACCTATATTTCGGTTTTTCAGGTGCGCATTCTGCAGGTATGACCTGTTTCCTAGTGAACGTTCGCGCGGAGTCATTTCTAGGTTCGAAATGAGTGCGCGTGCAAGTCAGTGGAATGATTAAATTGTTTTAAAATAATAAACAAGTACGATTATGACCGTGTCTGTTTCTTAAATCCAATTTGTTTACTCCGAAATCAAGCAATGTTACTATCCGGTATCCGGCCGGATAGTAGGTCACTATCCGGTATCCGGTCGGATAGTAAAATAATGGCCGGATAGGCCGGATACCGGATAGTAACCGAAAATCCGGTGCATCCCTAGTAGGTACCTACGTATTTAAGTTAGTAAATGTTATTTAAGACAACTACGGTGTCGTAACCACATTTGCTCTGAAGAGAAAGGTGACGCTAAATCAATTTAGGTAAGTTAGTACCAAGCAAAGAGAATTTGAAATAGAGAGTTACTGTCATGGTAGATTATGTAGCTACAGTATATATGTCGTAGTCAGATCGTATAATCCGCCGTATTACATTACGGCTAGCCGTTTTCAAAAACAGGGGCGTTTTGAAATGCGGCGGTTCGACGATTAGCCGGATTGTCATTGCGACACGTTCTTCAATAAGGCGGCCTACGTTTAGCCGCATCGTACTACTATTTTAGATTGTAGAGTCACCAGTTCTTTCGGTCGCCTACGTAACCGGAGTTTGACAATGTTTGCAATTTAATTTATTTTTACAAATACAAATACAAATCGTTTATTGACCAAATATTTTTTACAATTGACATCACAGATTCAACTTAGCAGAAAATTAGATTTTAAAATTAAACTAATATCCATCATAATATCATCATCATCATCATTACCATGGTCCCACCGCACTACATGTGTTTCTTTTCCAAAACATTTCCTTCACAACTTAAATAGACGGAGCCCCGCAAGCGCTCCGCACGGGCTCCTATTTCTGGGCCGTTTGCCCCTCGGGCATCTGAAGCTACCTAACGAACCTAACCTACTTACCTACCTACGCTTTTTTCCCCAAAGTGTAATGTTTTCACGGACGTCTCACTAAATCAATAGGTAGGTAGGTTAGGTTCGTTAGGTAGCTTCAGATGCCCGAAGGGCAAACCGCTCAGAAATAGGAGCCCCGCGAAGCGGGGCTCCGTCTAGTTAAGTTGCGAAGGAAATGTTTTTTGTAAAGAAACAGTCCGACGAACTTCAGATTTGATGGACACCCCAGCGTTTGTCAGGCAGCGCCACGAGTGTTAAAAATGGGAACTAAAAACTGTCAAAGCGGCGGCTAATGACTCGCTGTATTACATTACGGCTAGCCGTGTTGAAGAACGTATGGCGTCGAATACATTCCGGCGGATTCTCATTCAGCCGCATTCAATCCCGCTAATCGTTAAACCGCCGCATTTCAAAACGCCCCTGTTTTTGAAAACGGCTAGCCGTAATGTAATACGGCGGATTATACGATCCGACTGCGACATATATACTGCGACCTTTCGACAGAAGATTATTTAAAACGCCATTTGACTTTGATCCTTATTCTTTCACTCATATGTGTTAACTTTTTAAATATTAATATTAACGCAATCTACTCGACAGTAAAGTAGGCTGAAGGTTATGGCGCCATCGCTCGAAAAGATTGCACCATACCTTTGGCGTAGTGTCGAGTAGATGGCGTTAATATTAATAACAAGTTAACACATATCAGTGAAAGAATAAGGATCAAAGTTAAATGGCGTTCTAACAGTTTTAATCCTCTGTCGAAAGATGCCAGTAAATTTACAATGGCTACATATATTATTTTGACAATCGGCCTCTATACACTCTCTCTTTGGAGGAAACAAGAAAGTGTAATTTTACTCAAGGTTACATGAGCAGTACCTATTTGTGATTCTTTATCACTTCAGGGGCTTAGCCAAGATGACAATCGTTTACAGAAAACGAAAAGAAACGCTATGTATCTCTCACTCTTCAATATTAATGCGATTGAGACAGATAGCGTTTCGTTTCTTCGCGAACGATTTTCATTTTGGCAAGGCCCCCGGACGCCCAATTTTGTCAAGAAATTGTATGATTATCGTCGCCATGTTTCTTGGTTGTAGTTTTGATCTATCTAAGCTAAAGTCAGACCAAGAATAGTCTGCAGCGGATTTGATAGCTCACGCAGTGCAAGTGTTATTTTAAACGTCAAACTTCTATGAAATAATGACGTATTAAATGACACTTGCACTGCGTGGGCTTTTTGGTCCGACTCTATCACTGATTTTACAGCGAGAAATTGTGGAGGTGCCACTCTTAACGTAATTTGACATATAATGTGATTAAACCATGCATAATATCATAATGAAAGAAAATAATATAATATCTTTCCCGAAAAATAAAAATAACAAAACCTAATCTCGAGTCCATGCTAAACAATAGACAATGGTAAGTACATTGTCAAACACAAAGTCCCATTTGGCTCAAAATTACATCGTGATACTGAGGACCTTTTATATAGATACTTCCATTTGTCCTGTTTCCGTCCCTTTGTGAGGTTTCTATTATGAAAGTCTGTTTGGTGAGCGTATTACTGCGGCCCATCTCGCAACCTCAGAACACAGACATATAGGTTCTCTTTCATTTAGACAACTTATTTGACTAGTAGGTACTTACAATGTACCCACTCGTTCAATTGTTGACTCCTAGGCAATAACTTTTAGCACTAGTGGCTCTGTGAGCTGTAGACCTCGCGAGCAGAGTTTAAAACTGAATAAATGTATGGTTCCGTTGTTTTGAAGAATTTAGAGAATCTAATTTGACCATAAAAACTTAACTATCAATTGCTTACAAAATTCGGGAATTGGTTTAGATATGCGACCTGTAGAGTAGAACATATGGACATACGAAACAATTTTTGGCTAACAGGCCAATTCAAACTTACACTGATATCAGAAAGACATCTAACTGATGTCATTTAGTTATCGTGCATTTCACTCGTTCTTGTCCGTACATGTATTGGCGCAAGCGAGACGCACGATGACTACTAAATAACATGATAAAAATATCATCCCGATGTCAGTGTACGGTCGATGCCCCTTAAGTATACACGTCGCCATACTAATTGTATAGAAAAGTGGATAGAGTTAGACCAAGAAAAGTCTGCAGAGATTTTGACAGCACACACAGTGCCAATGTTATTTGTGCCAGTGTCAAAATCTCTGCAGACTTTTCTTGGTCTAACTCTACTTATGTTAGGAAACCAACATTACCTTTGAATTAACCTGTAAACTGCAACTAAGAAGCTTCGTGGACTCGCGAGTGTGGCCCATAATTTCCGAAAATCATTTTTTCTTCGAGGCAATTACTCCGTTCTCATATTTTGCGTTGCCCATAATTTCCCGAAATCATTCATTCTCGGTAGCAATTACTCCGTTCCCATATTTTCCCAATGGTTTTCTTCCGCAATCGCCTATTTTTAATATTTTTAAATTAATCTTTTCCTTATAGTTTTCTTTCTTTTAAATATCTAGGATAATATTTTCTTGTTACTGTATGTTAATAGTGTAGTAATTATATTTGTTACTTGTAGGTATTTCACATACAACAAATATCAAAAAGAATAAAATTAAAGCATAATCTAAAAAACTACAAGTAAAAAACCAAACGCTGTCAGCCAATAACTCTAACCTACCTATCTCTGGGAGCAGATTCGTTTTTAGGGTCATCAAAAAAAAATAACCCTAACCTACCTATCTCTGGGAGCAGTTTCGTTTTTAGGGTCATCAAAAAAAAAATAACCCTAACCTACCTATCTCTGGGAGCAGTTTCGTTTTTAGGGTCATCAAAAAAAATAACCCTAACCTACCTATTTGAAAAAAACCTGGTTATTTTTACCACTAGCATTAAAAAAACCGGCCAAGTGCGAGTCGGACTCGCGTTCCAAGGGTTCCGTATATTACACAATTTTTAACAATCAGTGCCGGATTAAGATATTTTGATGCCCTAAGCATTTCTAGGTGCCCCCTCTCCCTAGGGTCATCAAGATTACATTGATTTTTTGGTAAATTGAGAGAAGTTCATTGCCGCATTACAGCTGAGAATGGAAATCAGTCACATCATTTTATCACGAAAATTGACAGTGCCGCAGCAGTAATGTTGCAACAGAGTACCTAATGCTGTTGCAGTCGCCACCCGAATGTCACCTTTATCACAGCGTAGAAAGTAATAGAAACGCGAGCGAAGCGAGCGCGGAAATTTTTCGATATAAAAACGCAATATGATAGACAGTTGTACATTTTTACTTTTAGTATGGAAATCAGTCACATCATTTTATCACGGAAGTTGACAGTACTGCAGCAGTAACGTTGCAACAGAGTAATGTTGCTGCAGTCGCCACCCGAATGTCATCTTTATCATATATCCTTATAAAGTAATTGAAAACGCGAGCGAAGCGAGCGCGAAAATTTTTCGATATAAAAACGCAATTTTAATTTTAGTCCCAACCAGGCGCGAATCCAGGATTTCATACAGAGAAGGGATGGGACAGTTTTCTATCAGCCTAGCTTCACATAGGGCTCGATATTTAAGGGTCTCAGCGAGGTTGTTTTCATGCATAAAATATGCAAGAAAGCAGAGAGCTTGGAATTGAATTGGCGAAGTGTGAGAAAGGCAGTAGGCCCAGCTGCGAAAGAGGAAAGCTTGGATTTGGATCCACGCCCAAGTGTAATTAAGGCAGAAGATCAACTTTGCCGTAAGGCAGAAGGCCTCGCATAAGACCTAACGCCGAACCGCAAAAGAGTGGGTTGAAATCGAATCTATGCATGTAATCACGACTCTTCTACTGCTACCGATTGTTTCCCAAAGAATTACGCGCCATTATTTTTGCAAATTAGCTTTTGGACAGCTAAAAAAATCGTGTGGTAAAAACGATGTGTCTGTCCCTAATTTTAAAATTTGTTCACCTTTTTCAACCTGGCATTTTGGTGCCCTCCCTGAACGTGGTGCCGTAAGCACGTGCTTGTTTTGCTTATTGGTTACAAAGTCTTTATTAATTCAACCATTAAAGTCGACGAGTACAAAAAACTTTAAGCTAGCTCTCAATTTAACATTTTTTTTAAACATTATTTTTAATTTGACCTTACAATTACTCGTAAGTAGGTAAGACCGTTAAATATTTAAAATGATTATCTTATCAGAAAATTATCGCCAAGTACTCTAAGAAAACTACTACTCTAAGTAATCCGGCACTGTTAACAATGTATTTTTTATGTGAAACGTGAGTGAAATCTCTAATAAATCCGTAGGGGTCGGATTAAAAACTGTAATTAAGTCCGACTCACGCTTTACTGTACATTTCTAATAGGTTTTCCTGTCATCTATAGGTATAGACCTATTTTATGTATTTTTTTCAAAATTTTAGACCTAGTAGTTTCGGAGATAAGGAGGGGGAATTGTCATTTTTTGCCTATTTTCTTGAATAACTTCTAATCTATAAACTGAAATAAATGTCATATACTAGAAGAGATTTATTTCAGTTTATAATTTATATAGTAGTGTTTCTACTTGATAAAAACAAATTAAAATATTTTCTGAAAAATAATTTAATTTGTTCAAATACTTCATAGAACTTCTAATCTGTTGATTCGAAAATTATAAAAAAAAATTATTTGAAATCCTTACAATAAGCTCTTTCATTTGATATGTAACATGATATAGTTTAAAAATTTTTTTTTTTCATTTTTTCATTTACCCCCCAAAAGTGGCCCCCATGTTTAAAATTCATTTGTTTACGTTACATGTCCATATTCGGGTCACAAACTTACATATGTGTACCAAATTTCAACTTGATTGGTCCAGTAGTTCCGGAGAAAATCGGCTGTGACAGACGGACAGACAGACAGACAGACAGACAGACAGACAGACGCACGAGTGATCCTATAAGGGTTCCGTTTTTTCCTTTTGAGGTACGGAACCCTAAAAAAGAGAAAATATGGAGATAGAGAATATTTAGTTAGTGAAAAAAATACTGGTTATTTTAACTACTAGGATTAAAAAGAAAAGGGAATAAATTGAGAAAAGGAAAGTTTAGTTTATGAAAAAATGTACACGAAAAATTAAATAAAGCGAAGAAATTCCACTGGGAAAAAATGAGAACGGAGTAATTGCCTCGAAGAAAAAATTATTTGCGGAAATTATGGGCCATTTTAGCGATCCAAATTAAAAGGCTCAAAGTCTAACTAACATTATTGTTAGTTAGACTTTGAGCCCGGCAAAGACATATATAACTTCGTATCTATTCTTTTTGAGCCCGGGAAAGCGCAACGTACGAGCAACCTACAGCTAGTTCCCTGAGCCCAAGGTCGATCACTACCCTAGGCAATGTTAACCCCTCCGATTTATGGATGGTGACCGCCCATGCTATAAACGTAAGTGGAAATTGACTCCTGGAACAGCCATGCCCTTGAACTAAAACCGCTAAAAAAATGTTCAAACAAAAACTCAAACGAATACGCTTACCTCGCGCTTCGCGCTCGCTTGATCAATCAGCAATACGATGTTTAAGTGCAAAAAATAAATAAAAAAATTGCATTTACTGGGGATCGAACCGGGTACCTATCCCATATCCTTGCTTGTAAGCGTCTTTCCAACTGCGCTATGATAGCATTTAGATGAGCTGACGAAATTTGGTTACTTATTCTCGAGTAAGAATTTAAATATCTAATCTAAAGAGAATAAAGTGTATAGGGGACGTGCATGAACTATAGTGGGCAGCACAGGAGCCGTCAGATCTTTGGCGCGAAGCGTAGATGTGTAGTTTATGATTCCGATGTAGCCCACGAGATGGCAGAACCTACTATGCACAAGGAAACGTACTTACGAGAACGGTAGATGGTAGCACTTGCTTTGGCAATGTACATGTGCACATATGTTTCCGATTCAGGCCACAAGATGGCAGGCCCTCCAACGCGCACGGTCCCTATAGTGGGCGTGCGTGAACTATAGGGGGTAGCATAGGAGCCGTCAGATTTTTGGCGTGAGGCGTAAATGTGACGTTTATGCTTCCGATGTAGCCCACAAGATGACAGAACCTACTATGCATAAGGAAACGTACCTACAAGAACGGTAGATGGTAGAACTTGTTTTGGCAATGTACATGTTTCCGATTCAGGCCACAAGATGGCAGACCCTCCAACGCGCACGGTCCCTATATGTAGTAGAGGGTTATTGTCATACTAAATTTTGTAGTCACAGTAAATTTACTGCCATCTTTCGATACAGGATTAAAATGAAAATGAAAAAAAAAATATCAATAAATGTATATATGTATGGATAAATGATTTTTCTTATTTTTAGAACGCCATATGATTTTGACCCATGTTCTTTTACTGATATGAGTAAAAATTGTTAAATATAAAATGGTGTCGCCACCTAGACGAGCATAGGCCAAAGGTATGGCGCCGTATATTCAAGAATCAAATTTTCTTTATGGGCAAAAAGCCATCATCTCTCGCAAATAATAAACGAATGCGCTTAGCCCGCGCTTGATAAATAAAAAATACGTTTTTTTTTTTTTTTTTTTTTTTTAAATAAAAAATAAAAAACAACAATTGATACGAAATTTAAGTATAAAAAAATACAAAAAGTTATGTAGCAGCATACAATTACTGGGGATGGAACCAGGGACCTCCCTATGCAAACAAAAAAGCGAACGTTTGCAAAATGCGCCATGATAGTTCTTACTAAAGCTGACGAAATTTAGCTACTCATTCTCAAGTAAAAACTAAATATCTAAATACCGCCGAAACCAGCGATACAAAGTTTCTGAATTTTTGGCCATTTAATCTATAAACATATATCAAAAAGAAAAAACTCTTATGATATCGATACAACTATTTGTTTAGGCGACAGGTATCACGACTCCGCCATTTTTAAAAATTTCCAAAAACCGGATTGACATAAAAATTTTATTTAGTCATAAAATTCGGTCACAAAATTTCACGAGAATCGGTTAAGAATTGCGACCTGTAGAGGAGAACATCCGGACATACGAAAGCAAAATGCCCGAGTCAAAACGTAGACCTTCGCTTCGCTTCGGTCAATTAAGTCAGCCACTTGCAGATTTTTCTTTGGTTTGCAACAAAGTTCCAATAAATAAATATATTCAAATATACAGCGAAAAAAGATATGCGAAAAAAGAAATTTGGCTGTTTCATACATTTTGGTTGGTCCATTTTCTATGGGAGGGTAATTTTTTTTGGCGATTTCTGGTTTGGTCCCATAGTAAATGTTGCTCAATATTATCCTTGCCTTCTTGAGCTTACCGTGCATGGGGTTTAGTCAATTTGTGTAAAAATGTCCTATAATATTTATTTATTTATTTACTATCCCAAACCTCCCTGGCAACGGGAATGCAGTTATTTTTTAGCGACCGTGTACACCTACCAATTTCAAAGGTGATTGTGACATTATTCAAACGTTATTTTTGTTAATAAGTATTGCAGCAGGAAATTTCGATGACATTTCCGATCAAGTTATCAAAAGCTGTAATAGATATATACCAATATTTAGCGGTTAAAAATGTTAAAATAGTCAAATTTGATAATACGAAATAAAAATACTTTTAAGGTCATGACTAGGTATACAACGTCTTGTTACACATACATGTCTGTGCCCAGAAGGCCGCAATATGAAGCCGGGAATCTTCTTTGCCGTCGGGGTAAGCCTTTCACGGCAGAATTTTTGAGAAGCTGAAACAGCATTCTCGGTTAAAGTGTAAAATAGGGTGTGCATTGGACTGCAGCGCCTTTGTGCCAATATGTGCCTGTGTGGCTGGTGAATAGGTGAGGTGTTTCAGAGTGTTAGCCTGTTTGATGTTTAGGCTCATCTTGGTATAGGTACCTACTATGTAACAGGACATAAGATACTTAGCAGACATCTCTATAAGTATGTTATGGGTAAAACAAATAGCCCGTGCATGAACTATAGGGGGCAGCATAGGAGCCGTCAGATTTTTGGCGCGAGGCGTAAATGTGTCGTTTATGCTTCCGATGTAGCCCACAAGATAGCAGAACCTACTATGCACTAGGAAACGTACCAACGAGAACGGTAGATGGTAGCACTTGCTTTGGCAATGTACATGTGCACATATGTTTCCGATTCAGGCCACAAGATGGCAGACCCTCCAACGCGCAAGGTCGCTCCATCGCGCTCCATCTCTATAATATGGAGATGGAGCTATGCGCCGTGATGTGATGTGATGGACCGTGCGCGTGCATATTATGCAGAACATGCATGGAAACATATTTTTCTGAACTGCAAGCAGGTAGAAGTATACCTACATACATACAGAGGAGGTACCAAGGGTCTCTGTAAAATCTTGCTAGGTTTCGTGGAGGAGCGGGGTAGTTAGAGTAGCGTTACCTCGTTTTACCTACACGCAAATAAGGTTGTCGCATTGTGTAAAATAACCAGTAAAAATTATTAAAACTATACCTAACTACGATGTCAAGAGGAATGTTAGATCCAAGAGGATTGGATTGGATAGGTCAGGAGTCATATAGGCTTAAAATTCGCCACTCGTTGCGGATTTCGCACTTGTATCGTAATAGTACATTACGATACAAGTGCGAAAATTAGGAAATTCGCAACGAGTGGCGATAAATTAAAACACGACCGAAGGGAATATTTTAAATCGACACGAGTTGCGAATTGCCTATTCGCACATGTATCGTACAACGAATTCTTTTGAATTGAAAACGGACCCTTTAAATTTTCGACATAATTACGTAATGTAAGTAGCACCAAATGTACTATAAATAACTATTATTGTCACGTCAAGCCAAAAATAACACCCCTCAGTTCCACTACATCAAAGTTTATTAGTTTTGGTAGTTAACAAATAGAGACTGACTGCCGTATTCGAACTTCAAGATATTCACAAGAGACGACACGTACTAGATCCATTCTAGATACGTTATAGTTTAGATATCAACTAGTTCAACTTTTGCAGCGCAATTCGGGCAACCAATGTCACTTTTACGTTAGATAGAGTAAGATATCTATTAGATGTGAATTGGATCTCTAAGTCATATCTTGTGGAAATCGTTCAACAGTATCTCCAGAATCGCGCAAATGTCAAATTTGACAGGTTAGATCTTAAACATATCGTTATCGTATTTTGGTGATATCTAAAAGATGTCTAATAGATGTCTATTTCAAAATCCGAATCGGGCTCAGAGTAACAGGATGATAGATATGATAAAGTTTAGATAGGCCTGCGGGCTTGAAATGTTTTGTCTCTTGGGACGAAGTGTGTTCATTTTAACCCCCGACTTCAAACTAAGAACATTCAGTGAACTCGTCAAAATCGATTAGGTGGCATGTTGTGATGCGTTCAATTATGAACTAGAGTAGGCGTTTGAACCCGTGTCCTTAAACTATTTATGTAAGTAGGTTCATAAGAGAGGTAGCAACGACAATCTGCAACAGTTTAAATGTGCAAGTATTTATAGTAGTGTTAGTATGTGAAGGCAGAAGGGACTAATCAGACCAAGGGGCCCCCAGGTGTACAAAATGAACTAAACACCCACTTATTTTCGTAGGTAACAAGAAAGTTGTGTCAAATCACTTGGCACACCTCAATCGGTTATTTAGCGAAATACGTAAATTCCGACTAAAATGTGAAACTGTGACTCCTTTTTTTTAAATCGTAAACGTGATTTTGTCACTTCCAGTTTAAGAGGAGCTGCACAAACCAGATAAAAAATGAAACGTAATTACATCGTCAAATCCAATTTATAAACTAATATAGCACGCGATTTCCGTTCCCTTTGTGGTGTTTTAATCGTAGGTATCTTTCCTTTGACGCTTCTGTGACAGAGAAAATAAAGCAATACAGACTTTCAATGTCAAGCTGCGTTATTTATTTTTATTGTAGATGGAGCTTTTCTAGTCTGATTGGGTTAAGGGGTGCTTAGGTGGGTTAAAGTTTATTTTGTCTGGGCCAAGAAAATTAGACTGATAATTACTTATATACAAGTTTTCTTCTTCCTAGGTGTTTTCTTACCCCATCTAGAGATGGGTAGGGATGAGTAAATACTGAGTATTTACTCGGTATTTACTCAAAGCGCCCGATAAATACCCGTATTTACTCATTTAGGTGGGTAAAAACGATTGCTTATCAAATATTCAAAAAGTGAGATTTAAGAACAAAATTGTCTTTTATTGAAGAGTGCTAACGTATCAATATCAATATCTATAAAATAAAAAGCATAGAGGACGCTTAATTTAGGAAAAAAAGGTCATTATTAGTGAGAGGCAAATTGTGATAATGCATAGTTAACAATTTTGTTTTAAATAAGAAGGTATTTATTTTAAAAATATGGTACTTAAATTCTATCGATGTTCTAGATAACTGCAAGTCGCGCAAAAGTGCGTGTTTACGCGGCGCTTACGACCTTTTATTAAGGGTTTTTTAAAGAAAACTCAAAAATGGCTCAACCCATGATGTTCAAATTATTGTTTTTTGTATTCTATTATACGGCTAATCTCCCGATATGTTTTCATATTTTTTCTGAACTTTAGTTCTAAAGTTATAGAGAGATAAACATTATTCTGGCCTTTCGAAACGGTTTTTTTCCAAAAATATTCAATTTATCCAAAAAAAATCTTAGAAACATTCCAGTTATTTCTAAAGACCCATTTAATGATGTGCAACACGTTGGTGGTTTCCGATTCTTTTTTTTGTGACAATTAATTACATGTATGGAGTGCCCCTCTTAAAAATACATTTTTTACAATTTTGAGTTCTTAATCCAGTAGCGGCTTACATAATACACCTATATTTCAAATTTATATGCCCCTTTCAGCACTCTAAATAGTTTATACCCACCAATTTGGGTATAAATGAGTAAATACGGGTATATTGTGTAAATACTGAGTATTTACTCGGTATTTACCCGTGAGTATTTACTCACTACCCATCTCTAACCCCATCTGACCAAATACCTATTTAGTACGGCGCTATTCATCCTATATGTAGTCGTTAGGGTGGTACTACATCTGTCTAATAATATATCTTGGTCCAATGTCTGTGCATCTTACTCTCTCACTAAGCAAAATGTGAGACGCAAGACACATTGGATGTAGTGATAGTAGTGATGTCATGATCAAATTACCTACTCTTTATAGTTTTATACGGGTTTTAAAATAGAAATTGTGTCTAAAAATAACTGCTGTTTACGTTTCTCTATTAATATTCTGGTACTTTATTTCATGCATGGTGTAAAATAATTTATTTTTAATTCTGTCAAATACCCTATTTGTAACAATTGACAGTGTTTTTTAATTACTTGTCTCTATTTAAGGACAGCCAACCTAAAATAAGTAAACGTAATAGTCGTATTCTGGCTATATTAAAGTCTCTTTCGCCAGATGGGAATTCCAAAGACTCATTTCGGTACAAACGAATTGGGATGTTTTTCCAGGCTTACGGAAAGGGATTTTGCTGTGTCATTATTACCTATATTAAAAATCCTAAACGTTTTCTTGTCTACTTTGTGTTAGACTAGCTTTTGCATGTTAGTCACAAACTAGAACTGATTTATGGCCGTTTGTAAAGGATAATCACATGCGATTTGTAATAGATTGCGGCATTATTTTCGATCGATCTAATTCTTAGCCGGCAATAATCTAAACTCGCATGCCATTCGTGCAAAATCTGTAGAATCCTTTAGGTATGGAGGAACTTGTATTTAATTACTACCCGTCAGAATAATAAACCAGGTGCTGCATCCAAATATTAACTAGTTTATTTTAGTAATAATATCATGTTTGTGATTCAAATTGTAGACCGGTGGTGCTTTTAGTTCGTCCGCTAAAAGTTTTAATTGGTCAGTCCGGCTCCCTCTATCTAGTTAGGTGGTGTTATTCATTGCTCGGTGTCCTTTTGATGAATATTTGGACATAGTTTCGAATTTTGGCTCACACTAATGAGTTTTAAATAAGGTCCTTTAAAATCTGAAATTCAAACAGAAATTCTGATTGAAAGGTCATTATTGGACATGAAGTGGGGATCTGGAGACAAGGGTAAGGAACAATTGGCTGGAGATCTCCGCCCTGGGTAGACGACAGGTTAAATTGCCGTCCGTCTCCTTTCATCTCCGCTCTAAGTCTCAGTAGAAAGGCAGCCTTAAAGGGTGTCGATGCTGCGCAAATGTATCCCCAACGTAGCATTTATCCTCAAATATAACTCCAAAATGCCTTGAATACGATACAAATAATCTACTAATATGTTAGTCCCCGCGGCACACTTAACTTTGGAAACATAATGGTTAGAAATGCCTAAACTTACTAATATATGTTAGCAAACTGTCGTTCTGGTTTGTTGTTTCCCAAAGTTTCTGTAATACGTTTTATGTGTTGAATTGTAATAGTAATTTAGTCCAACAAACCCTGAAACTGGTATGGACTGGACAGAACTAGTTGCTACATTGCTTGCTTGCGGCATAACTTTGGGCATCGCTAAATGATAAAGGGATATTTTGTACCTACTAAATATAGAGTTTCTAAACTAGCGGTACATTTTAGTATGTTGTTTGTTGCAATGCAATGATGTCTTGGTCTCCGGTCATCCATTAATTACATCACACAAAATTTCGATTTATTAGACCTTTAGACCCTTGTCACACTTTTTCATCGGAAAAAGATAGGTATTTAATACGTACTGTCAGACTTGGCATGACCCGCTCCTCCTGTTGTTGTGCCGTAATATGTGGATGAACCCTTGATACTGTACGCGAATAGCAGGATTTCTCCTGACCTGTCCGGTTTTCGCGAATGTCAGGTTTTTAGAAACGTCAATTAAGGACTACAATATAAAAGTTTGTAGTTGGGCAGAGAAAAAGGAAGGTTATAGTTACAGCATAATTATGCGTTAAATGTCGATGTCGGAGGTAAATATAAAACTTAATTTTACCGGAATAATTCCCGTCATTCCCGTCCCGTAAGAAGCGGTGGTGGCCGAGTGGATATGACGCCCGACTTTCAATCCGGAGGTCGCGGGTTCAAATCCTGGCTCGTACCAATGAGTTTTTCGGAACTTATGTACGAAATATCAATTGATATTTACCGCTAGCTTTTCGGTGAAGGAAAACATCGTGAGGAAACCTGCATACATCTGCGAAGAAATTCAAAGGTGTATGTGAAGTCCCCAATCCGCATTGGGCTAGCGTGGGGACTATAGCCCAAGCCCTCTCGCGCATGAGAGGAGGCCTGTGCCCAGCAGTGGGACGTATATAGGCTGAATTATTATTATTATTAAGTCCCGTCATTGTAAATAATTATGAGTAAAAATCGTGAAAATTTAAATCAGTGATAGTAGTAGGTAGCTATAGCTCACTCAATAGCTAAGTGTCACGTCACTTGACCGACATTTTCAGGGAGTGACATTGCAAATTGTTTTCTGAGAACACTTGAGCCTTTATTATTCAAGCACGGGACCCACCTTTCTTAATAAGGTATCCGCTTTAACCTGAATAGGAAATATGTATTTAATAATCATAAGAGAGAATACCTATATGGTTTACTAGCTGTGCCCGCGGCTCCGCCCGCGTGGAATTCGGTCTGCGTCAGTAAGCGACTAATTTCTAATCTTAATTTCTCTCCCTCTCCCCTGGAGGCGGAACTTGAAGTAAAGTTGACAGATGGATATGCTAGAGGACTGTAGTCCAGATAAAATATTTTACAATTAGGTACCACTAAATAAAACTACACTCCAAAATCAATAGTTTTTTTCGCCCTTATTCAAATTTTACACGTGATTTAATAAACGACAGAGTAGTAGATGTATGTATATCGGACGATACAGTAAGGTATACGCGCGCGAGCGAAAGCGAAGCGGCCTGCCTGGCTAGA
The DNA here is from genome assembly GCF_910591565.1 of Cydia splendana. Classification (NCBI taxonomy): domain Eukaryota; kingdom Metazoa; phylum Arthropoda; class Insecta; order Lepidoptera; family Tortricidae; genus Cydia; species Cydia splendana. The sequence continues at coordinate 2,566,027 of NC_085965.1, read as the reverse complement.
GCGCCACCCACTCACCGTGGTCTTCTTAGACTCCTGAGGAAGACCACGTGCCCCTTGTAACATCAATTCGTTGCGAGACTTTCGCGAAAAAATTGATTTTTTTCGGGAAGGCATGGTAATGCGTATAAAATGCGAGTCCCAAATCGTTTGTATCGCAAACGACCAGTGCCGGATTAAGATATTTTGATGCCCTAAGCAATTCTAGACCATGGTACCCCCTCTCCCTAGGGTCATCGAGATTACATTGAATTTTTTAGGTAAGTTGAGTGACGTTCATTGCCGCATTACAGCTGAGAATGGAAATCAGTCACATAATTTTATCCCCAAAATTGACAGTGCTGCAGCAGTAACGTTGCAACAGAGTAATGCTGCTGCAGTCGCCATATCTTAGAAAGTAATAGAAAACGCGAGCGAAGCGAGCGCGAAAATTTTTAGATATAAAAACGCAATTTGATATACAGTTGTACATTTCTACTTTTAGTATGGAAATCAGTCACATAACTTTATCACGATAATTGACAGTGCTGCAGCAGAAATGTTACAACAGAGTAATGCTGCTGCAGTCGCCATATCTTAGAAAGTTATTGAAAACGCGAGCGAAGCGAGCGAGAAAATATTTCGATATGAAAACACAATTTGATAGACAGTTGTACATTTTTACTTTTAGTATGGAAATCAGTCACATAATTTTATCACGAAAATTGACAGTGCTACAGCAGTAACGTTGCAACAGAGTAATGCTGCTGTAGTCGCCATATCTTAGAAAGTTATTGTAAACGCGAGCGAAGCGAGCGCGAAAATTATTCGATATAAAAACGCAATCTGATAGACAGTAGTACATTTTTTCTTTTAGTATGGAAATCAGTCACATAATTTTATCACGAAAATTGACAGTGCTGCAGCAGTAACGTTGCAACAGAGTAATGCTGCTGCAGTCACTATATCTTAGAAAGTGATTGAAAACGCGAGCGAAGCGAGCGCGAAAATTTTTCGATATAAAAACGCAATTTGATAGACAGTTGTACATTTCTACTTTTAGTATGGAAATCAGTCACATAATTTTATCACGAAAATTGACTGTACTGCAGCAGTAACGTTGCAACAGAGTACTGCTGCTGCAGTCGCCATATCTTAGAAAGTAATTGAAAACGCGAGCGAAGCGAGCGCGAAAAATTTTCTATGTAAAAACGCAATTTGATATACAGGTGTACATTTCTACTTTTAGTATGGAAATCAGTCACATAATGTAATCTCGAAAATTGACAGTGCTGCAGCAGTAATGTTGCAACAGAGTAATGCTGTTGCAGTCGCCATATCTTAGAAAGTTATTGAAAACGCGAGCGAAGCGAGCGCGAAAATATTTCGATATAAAAACGCAATTTGATAGACAGTTGTAAATTTTTACTTTTAGTATGGAAATCAGTCACATAATTTTATCACGAAAATTGACAGTGCTGCAGCAGTATTGTTGCAACAGAGTAATGCTGCTGCAGTCGCCATATCTCAGAAAGTTATTGAAAACGCGAGCGAAGCGAGCGCGAAAAATTTTCTATGTAAAAACGCAATTTGATATACAGGTGTACATTTCTACTTTTAGTATGGAAATCAGTCACATAATGTAATCTCGAAAATTGACAGTGCTGCAGCAGTAATGTTGCAACAGAGTAATGCTGTTGCAGTCGCCATATCTTAGAAAGTTATTGAAAACGCGAGCGAAGCGAGCGCGAAAATATTTCGATATAAAAACGCAATTTGATAGACAGTTGTAAATTTTTACTTTTAGTATGGAAATCAGTCACATAATTTTATCACGAAAATTGACAGTGCTGCAGCAGTATTGTTGCAACAGAGTAATGCTGCTGCAGTCGCCATATCTCAGAAAGTTATTGAAAACGCGAGCGAAGCGAGCGCGAAAATATTTCGATATAAAAATGCAATTTGATAGACAGTTGTACATTTTTACTTTTAGTATGGAAATCAGTCACATAATTTTATCACTAAAATTGACAGTGCTACAGCAGTAACGTTATAACAGAGTAATGCTGATGCAGTCGCCATATGTTAGAAAGTCTTTGAAAACGCGAGCGAAGCGAGCGCGAAAATTTTTCGATATAAAAACGCAATTTGATAGACAGTTGTACATTTTTAGGGTTCCGTACCAAAAGGGTAAAACGGGACCCTATTACTAAGACTTCGCTGTCCGTCCGTCCGTCCGTCCGTCCGTCCGTCCGTCCGTCTGTCACCAGGCTGTATCTCACGAACCGTGATAGCTAGACAGTTGAAATTTTCACAGATGATGTATTTCTGTTGCCATAGCGGCAACAACTACTAAAAACAGAATAAAATAAAGATTTAAATGGGGCTCCCATACAACAAACGTGATTTTTGACCAAAGTTAAGCAACGTCGGGAGTGGTCAGTACTTGGATGGGTGACCGTTTTTTTTTGCTTTTTTTTCGTTTTTTTTTTTTTGCATTATGGTACGGAACCCTTCGTGCGCGAGTCCGACTCGCACTTGCCCGGTTTTTTCTTTTAGTATGGAAATCAGTCACATAATTTTATCACGAAAATTGACAGTTCTGCAGCAGTAACGTTGCAACAGAGTAAAGGATGACTCACGATAGACCGGGCCGTGTCCGGACCGGAGCTTCCGGCGCTTACTTTTCTATGACATGACAGGTGATCATGTGATGCTTTCCATAGAAAACGAAGCCCCGGAAGCTCCGACCCGGATACGGCCCGGTCTAACGTGAGTCATCCTTTATGCTGCTGCAGTCGCCATATCTCAGAAAGTTATTGAAAACGCGAGCGAAGCGAGCGAGAAAATTTTTCGATATAAAAACGCAATTTGATAGACAGTTGTACATTTCTACTTTTAGTATGGAAATCAATCACATAATTTTATCACGATAATTGTCAGTGCTGCAGCAGTAATGTTACAACAGAGTAATCTGCTGCAGTCGCCACCCGAATGTCACGTTTATCATAGCTTATAATGTAATTGTAAACGCGAGCGAAGCGATCGCGAAAATGTTTCGATATAAAAAACGCAATTTGATAGACAGTTGTACATTTTTACTTTTAGTCCCAACCAGGCGCGAATCCAGGATGTCATACAGAGAAGGGATGGGACAGTTTTCTATCAGCCTAGCTTCGCATAGGGCTCGATATTTAAGGGTCTCAGCGAGGTTGTTTTCATACAGAAAAGATGCAAGAAAGCAGAGCTTGGAATTGACCAAGTGAATGTGAAGTGTGAGCAAGGCCCAGCTGCGAAACCTTGGATTTGGATCCACGCCCAGGTCTCAGGATCGCGGCTAAGGAGCAACTCGGCTTGGCCGACAAATCTGGCGTGCAAGAGAGAAAAATTCGCTATTTAAACGGTAACCTATGTCGAAAAAATCGGCTGGCTGCAAGCCCGAAAGCAAGATTTTTTCCATGACTTTAAGGGCCTCCGCGTAAGGTCAAATCGAAAGCCTACGTTGGAGATGTTGAAGAGATACTAAAGAGGAAAGCTTGGATTTGGATCCACGCCCAGGTGTAATTAAGGCAGAAGATCAACTTTGCTATAAAACAGAAGACCTCGCATAAGACCTTACGCCGAACTGCAAAAGAGTGGCTTGAAATCGAATCTATGCATGTAATCACGACTCTTCTACTGCTCGCTCTTTGGCTTCACTCGAAAGCGCTACTTGATAGGATGCTGTTAGTTTTCGGCTTTCATGGGGCCCCTTATAACACTTTGACAGTTAGGTCTCAGGATCGCGGCTAAGGAGCAACTCGGCTTGGCCGACAAATCTGGCGTGCAAGAGAGCAAAATTCGCTATAAAAACGGTAACCTATGTCGAAAAAATCGGCTGGCCGCAAGCCCGAAAGCAAGATTTTTTCCATGACTTTAAGGGCCTCCGCGTAAGGTCAAATCGAAAGCCTACGTTGGAGATGTTCTTACGTACCCTCACTCTCTTATTTGATCCCTACGACGCTTTGTTATTAGATGGGTACTTGTACACGTATAAAAGTTTCATGTAGGTACCTACTCCACGACGACTGCAATGCTGATGCAGCCTGCGCGTTTTTTTGCCTACGGTTTTGGTGCCCCCTAGAGGCTAGAGGTGGTGCCCTAAGCAAGTACTTATTTTGCTTAAAAGGGTTAATCCGGCACTGCAAATGACAGAGGTCAGTGTTTTTTTTTTTCAAAGTACCCACCTTCGTGGCCATTACTAAGTGCTTAAAGAAGGCGATACCTACGTATGAATATGGATTTGATATGGGTGCGATATAATTACGATTAGGTATAATTCATGATGGAGAAAATTTATAATTTTAAATAATTATGCAATTATACGCGTGTTGAATATGTGTGTTTATTTTACCACTACGTAACTATGTAAACTCATTTTTAGTTTTCTTGATTACTTAATGTTTACTCAGTTCCCCAAAAGATGCCACTGTGCAATGAGGGGCAATTAATTTACTGCCGTTTAATTTTGTTGTATTATTATTTTTTATATCAACATAATTATTCAATTATTTTTGTTTATATCCGTACCCCCCTCTTCTGAACTTGGAGTTAATTTGGCAAAATCTTTCCTCGGTGGCTTTTTCATGTCACAACGTATTAAATTCAGCGCCATCTGTTAGTTTACCAGGGTACTCAATAGTGGTAGCACATATTTGAAAAAAGTTTGCCCCTCCTTCCTAAGTAGCGCCATAAGATTCAGGGGCAAACTTAAGTCAATCGATGGTTGTGGCTACCCCCCCTTTTAGGGGTTGAATTTTTATAGCCTATAACCTGGCCGGGAATTTTCTCGACAGATTAGTAAAGTTTTCATCAAAATCCGTTTAGCCGTTTTCACGTGATGCGCGTTCAAATAAACAGACAAACAGATAAACAGATAAACAGACAAACAGACAAAAATTCTAAAAACTTTTGGAACGTGTTCTGTTATCGATTCTAAGTATCCCCGGCCAACTTTTTTTCAAATATCTTCCATGTACAGACTTTCGATCGTCTTCAGCTTTATTATATGTATAGATGGTTTAAGGTTTAAGAATTTATTTCTCCAAAAGAATTATAATTCACTTACGTAGAGAAATACAACCAAACATTATATACATTATTTACAGAGTGCACGAATAGCATAAAATATAATCTAAAACAAAACAAAGCGACTTATTTATCTACTTATATTTAATTCTTAATTTGTGTACAGTCGCTCTGTACTATATGCCTAAGTTAACATATTAACAGTAACTATACGTTACTATCTGCAACATAAATATGCGAATGTAATTGTATAAATAGCATGTTTAGCAATAATAGCCTATAAATATGTTATGTTTAGATTCTTATTTGTGCATGTGATATGACTATGAGTCATGTGCTGTATCATAACATATCAAGGTCGTATTATAACAAGATCAAATCGGCCTCTAATGTCACGTATCTTAAAGTTCGAATCGGGCCGATAATAATCCCTGTCCATCACAGTCATTTTATTGTAAAACGACAAATTGAAAAATCGGTTTCGCGGCTTGATTTAAAATGGTTAAAATAAACACAACTGCAATCAAAATCATTCATGCATCGTTCGCTTCGTCGAGCTGCGTCGATTAAAACCTTACACGTACGGATATGATGGTCGTTTTGTCTACGTGACAGCGTGATAAAACGGAGTCCGTCACTTTCTATCCCGCGGAGTTAAAAAGTGACAGTTATTTTATCACGTGGATAAAGCGATCCATAATACGCCTGGGAGCTGGCAAACATCACCATCGGATTCTGTTCAAAGTGGGGCTTTTCATTACTCAGGAATTGAATCGGTTTGTTAACAAACTATATAAATTAAAATAATTATATTTACTTATAAATCCGATCATTAGAATTTCAGAAATTGATATTTAACTCTTTTATGCTATTACTTATAGATAGATAGATAGATAGATAGATACAGTTCAATTCGAACGTATAGGTACTAATATCTAATGACATCTAACTGACATCATCGAGCAATTCGTTCGTACTTGTCCGTGCATGTATTAGCGCGGGCCGGACGTACGATAACTAATAACATAAGTACGCAATTCCAATATCATTCTAATATCAGTGTATAGGGGGCCAGTATCTGGCCACTGTTAGTAATTGGCCACCCTTAACTAAAAATGAATTCTATTCATCTATAAACAGAATTCATAAAAGTGAATTCTATTCATCGATAAACAGAATTCATTTTAGTATAAGGCGGCTAGTTATTGAATTCTGTTTATAGGTTTATAGGTGAATAGAATTCATTTTTAGTTTAGGGTGGCCAATTACTAACAGTGGCCAGTTACTGGCGAATTAGTTCGAATTGGCCCGTTAATAATGTACAGTCACCACACGGGATATGCCATTTAGGGTTCTTGCTAAATTGGAAATTCTATAGCCTAATTATTTAACAACCAATTTAGCTAGAACCCTAAATGGCGCAACAATCGCGGAGCGTGATGGTACCTATTTCCATCAGTAGTAAACAGGTAGGTAATCATTTTCAAAGTCTATCACTGGAAAGTTAACAACCATTTTTTTTTACTTTCCGCTTTTTAATAAATAGTTGAACCCCCTTGCAAACAAACCTCTATGCGGACAGGGTCAACTATGCTGCAGTTATTGGGTCAAACAGATCACCGTGTTATGTCTTTCCTGTAGACATACACAAGAGTTAAGGGCTATAAAGGTTAATTTTCTTATTTAACCCTTATCCACGTGAAAAGGTCCTCCTTTTATTTAGAGAACTATGATAAAATCATTACCTACATGCCCATAAGCTGTTAACTATAGCCCACAGGAGAGAAAAATGTGCTGTTCGCGATAACACACTAGTTTTCTCTCCTGTGGGCAATAGTTAACAGCTTGTGGGCATGTAAGTAATGATTTTATCATAGTTCTCTAAATAAAAGGAGGACCTTTTCACGTGGATAAGGGTTAAATAAGAAAATTAACCTTTATAGCCCTTAACTCTTGTGTATGTCTACAGGAAAGACATAACACAGTGATCTGTTTGACCCTATTAGTTATCTCCCTGGCATCGCAGGCTTGCCCATTTTCACAAAAAATGTCCCATAGTCGGTGTCACTAGCTATCTTTCAAACAATCTGGATTGCCCGTAGATTCACAGCGAGCCGCGCTTTGTTTCTGTGTACACTAAAATGTTTTCAATTTTGTAAAGTGCCGGTCTGCATGTATAGCAGGTTTTTGATTGCCTCGCTACTCTATTTGCGATATGGTTGCAATATAGTGTCGCTTCTATGTTTTTTACCTGAGTGCCGAGGGTCGAATGCAAAACTTGTGCCCCTCCGTTGCCCCCTTCTTAAAAAACGCGTGTAAAACTTTAAGAACAGGCCTCACTGCTGGAGGCCCCATTACGACCTGTTAATTCTCAAAGAGTTGAACAGGGGTACATAATAGTGAATAGAATCAGGCGTTACTTTGCGGAAATCCATATTAGGTAATTAAAACGAAAATATTACTTTGCTAATCCGCGAAAAGATAACGTGCTAGTCAATCAGTGCTAACCCGTTATACTTACTTGCGTATTTTAACATGCAATTAATATTCCCACCCTCCCACCGCAAAAATAAATACGCAAATAAATATAGCAAACCACCACCAAAAGAATAATCCTCGACACGTGTTTCGCCTCTCTACGAGGCATCCTCAGGAGTTGTTGACGGTCTGACGCCCGGCAATGTTAACGGAAACGGTATCCGGTATTACGTGTTTCGCGGATTAGCAAAGTAATATTTTCGTTTTAATTAGGGGTACATAATATTGTTCGTTTTATGAGTGTAAAAAAAATATTTGTCTGATGAGAAAAATAAGTCAGATGCCATTAAATATTACCGGAGCCGGCGTAAATTTCGTCAGTCATCGCATCAAGGGCGTTAGCTTGTAAAGTGGTTAAGAGCGATGTGTAATTGTGTAATGGACCCTAGTGGACGTCAGCTGCCGCTCCGTTGGAGGGTTGTTGGTGGATTGGAACAGCAGCCACCCAAACAAGTAAAAAAATACATCCATGAAGGCTCAGTACACATCGCCCTTAACCACTTTGTGAGTGACGCGGGATGTTATTGGTAACGGAAATTTGTTCCTGGCCCGCAATTTATTAGGTACCTAAGCCGAATGATAGTTTATCAAGATACATTACTCCGTAGCCGATAGGGAAAAATATTGTATCCTTAACATACGATCTGTCCTATTGCATTTACTAGAAAAGAGCATGAGTGTACCTAATCGGAATGTATGGTTAAATTTAAATATTTTCGATTTTGACTCTTATCCCATGGAAATAAAGCCCAAAATGTTAATACATTTATAAGCGTGGTTTCGCGTACTCGTGTTTCTATCATATAGTGCTCAGTGCACTAAACCGTAGATCATTTACCTGCTAGATAGCGCATGAAGACGAATTGCAGTCAAGACCCATGGGCGCTCCCATACGTCGAGTGCGTCCGTTAATGAGGATAATTTTATTTTCCGACCACTTTTTGTAAAGATGTATCCCGCCGAGTTTCTTGCCGGTCCCATATTGGAATACCCCCCTCCAATTGAGGGGGATTTAAATCTTCTCGAGGCAGAGGTTTAGGGTTAGAGCCGGTGTAGTTTTATTTGACGTTCATAAGCGCATTGTAATATGCCTACTTGAATAATAAACTATCTTTAACTTAAACAAATCCGCGGTTCCGAATAGGCTTTTATGAGGTGCTTCCGCGCCTTATTTTTCTTCATCGCCGATAATATCTGCATCGCCATTGTGTTCGTAAACAGTGCGGTATCTGTTGGTGGTAGTCTACGCATTAAACGGACATTCACATGCATTTACTGCAGTCGTAGCACTGCTCTCAGGCTACGAACTGCTACGAGATTGTTGTGACTTCGCTACGAGTGCTACGAGTAGTGATGTGCCGCTGGAAACTTCCTCTGAAAATGTTGTCAATTAATGAGTCACTAGGAAGATTTCTATTTTTACAGTAAAACGATCCTCAAGCTAGGGAAAATTAAGTAATTGTAAACTCGACATGCATGTATTGAATTTAATTATCAAACTAGTCTCCGTCTGCGACTTTCGGCCTGATTCGAATTGTTTTCCACTCAGACGAACGGCCTGATTCGAGCTTTAAGATACGTCAAAAATTTGCTAAAGATACGATATGTATCGGATATGCCGTATCTTTAGCAAATTTTTGACGTATCTTAAAGCTCGAATCAGGCAGTTCGTCTGAGTAGAAATCGTTAAAAATACCACAATTTGTACATCACATTGGGAATTTTCTTTTCGAAGTGATTAATAAAATGATTACAAATGAAGTGATTAAATATGTATCATAGTTTAACTTACAAATATTTTGGTTTGTAAGGGAAACCATTGAATTAAATTAAACGCAGTTAATGCACAAACAGTGGTGCACATGCAGAAGCAGTGGTGGCCGAGTGGATATGACGTCTGACTTTCAATCCGGAGGTCGCGGGTTCAAATCCTGGCTCGTACCAATGAGTTTTTCGAAACTTATGTACGAAATATCATTTGATATTTACCACTAGGTTTTCGGTGAAGGAAAACATCGTGAGGAAACCTGCATAAATCTGCGAAGAAATTCAAAGGTGTATGTGAAGTCCCCAATCCGCATTGGGCTAGCGTGGGGACTATAGCCCAAGCCCTCTCGCGCATGAGAGGAGGCCTGTGCCCAGCAATGGGACGTATATAGGCTGAGATGATGATGATGATGAATGCACAAAAAACCATTACCTATTTCCATGTGCGATGAATTTTACCAGGAAATTACCCGTCTTGGTATATTCCCGGTAACGGCACATCACTGGTTACAAGTAGGTACATAGACTGCACTCGTCGAAACCATTTAATTTTAATGCAATCTGATTGATAGATGGAACTAACGTTGGGGCTTAAAAGGAAACTGCTTAGTTGGAACTATTTCGATCTCGAAATTCCTTTTTAATATAAAAAGCAGCCCTTTACTAGTTCAATACAGTAAATTAGCCCTTACAGCCCCTAACTTTGAGCAGTGGGGAGACACTCCTGACTTTGGGCAAACTCGGCTCCGTTCGGCTCAGCATTGCTCCGAGCAATTATTAGGGTTGGCACCACTTGACGTCCCTTTGCGTAGGACCACAGATAAGATAATCACTTGTATTTTGACAACCCTAAGTAGCCAAAAGGGATTATTTATTTACTTATTATTATTTTTATCTCCGTTTTAAAACTCTCGGGTCTTTCGAGCCCGGTCATTTATAAGGCGTGCGTGGGGATATGGATCCAACACGTAGAGGCCGTTTGGAGAGATTTGATGTCATGTAGAACGCCTGCTGGAACCCATTCACGGGTACATCAATAGATACCCGTGAACCGGTTTCAGCAGGCATTGGAAGCTATTGTAAAGAATATGGACAGAGTACTGGTCTATGGTTTAAGTTTGGGTGGAAAAAAGGCTGGGCTATTGCAAAGAAGTCCGGACACCTGCCATAACACTGCTTACACAAGTTATCGAGGCAGGCGATGACTCGCCACTCGTTAGATGGGCACCTGATGCGCCATCGTAAAGACGGCCAGGCGCAACACCGGCGTGAGCGGCTCAGGGGTGTCGAGAGGTGGTGCTGCGCTTTCTCCGAAGTTACTCGCGGCATTATGCCCTTTAACACTTCCACCCCTGGAGCATATAGCTCTAGCGACTCCTCTCTGGACGGCCAATGAAGGCAAGCCAGAGCTGAGAGTCCTGCGGGTCCCCTTGGGGTCCACTCCGACCGACGAAGACACGCCGGAGACGGAGACCCTGACCGACTCTCGGGAGCACTCGGGTCCGTGGGGTCGTTACTCCTCAACAGCTCGCCACAAGCTGCCCTGCGGGCTTATTTTTATTATTATTATACTTAGGACATTTTTTACACAAATTGACTAAGCCCCACGGTAAGCTCAAGAAGGCTTGTGTTGTGGGTACTCAGACAACGATATATATAATACTAGCTGTGCCCGAGGCTCCACCCGCGTGGAATTCGGTCTGTGTCAGTAAGCGGCTAATTTCTAATCCTAATTTCTCTCCCTCTCCCCTGGAGGCGGAACTTGAAGTAAAGTTGACAGATGGATATGCTAGAGGACTGTAGTCCAGATAAAATATTTTACAATTAGGTACCACTAAATAAAACTACACTCCAAAGTCAATAGTTTTTTCGCCCTTATTCAAATTTTAGTAGGTGTAATATCGGACGATACAGTCCTAAGCCGTAAAGGGGCCCACTGATTAACAGTCCGCCGGACGGTATCGGCCTGTCAGTTGTTCGGAACTGTCAAAATTTTGTTCTAACTGACAGGCCGATACCGTCCGGCGGACTGTTAATCAGTGGGCCCCTTAAGGTAACCGCGCGCGAGCGAAAGCGAAGCGGCCTGCCTGGCTAGACCGCCACTCACCGTGGTCTTCTTCAGACTCCTGAGGAAGACCACGTGCCCCTTGTAACCTCAATGCGGTGCGAGACTTTCGGGAATGATTCGATTTTTTTCGGGAATGCATGGCGTATAAAATGCGAGTCCCAAATCGTTTGTCTCCGCAAACGACCAGTGCCGGATTAAGATATTTTGATGCCCTAAGCATTTCTAGACCATGGTGCCCCCTCATCAAGATTACGTTGATTTTTTTTGGTTACCTAATTGAGTGACGTTCATTGCCGCATTACAGCTGAGAATGGAAATTAATCACATCATTTTATCACGACAATTGACAGTGCCGCAGCAGTAACGTTGCAACAGAGTACCTAATGCTGCTGCAGTCGCCACCTGAATGTCACCTTTATCATATCTTAGAATGCTATTGAAAACGCGAGCGAAGCGAGCGCGAAAATTTTTCGATATAAAAACGCAATTTTATAGACAGTTGTACATTTTTACTTTTAGTATGGAAATCAGTCACATAATTTTATCACGAAAATTGACAGTGCTGCAGCAGTAACGTTGCAACAGAGTAATACTGCTGCAGTCGCCATAGCTTAGAAATAGATTGAAAACGCGAGCGAAGCGAGCGCGAAATTTTTTCGATATAAATAGGCAATTTGATAGACAGTTGTACATTTTTACTTTTAGCATGGAAATCAGTCACATCATTTTATCACGAAACTTGACAGTGCTACAGCAGTAACGTTGCAACAGAGTAATGCTGCTGCAGTCGCCATATCTTAGAAGGTTATTGAAAACGCGAGCGAAGCGAGCGCGAAATTTTTTCGATATAAATAGGCAATTTGATAGACAGTTGTAAATTTTTACTTTTAGCATGGAAATCAGTCACATCATTTTATCACGAAAATTGACAGTGCTACAGCAGTAACGTTGCAACAGAGTAATGCTGCTGCAGTCGCCATATCTTAGAAAGTGATTGAAAACGCGAGCGAAGCGAGCGCGAAAAATTTTCGATATAAAAACGCAATTTGATAGACAGTTGTACATTTTTATTTTTAATATGGAAATTAGTCACATCATTTTATCACGAAAATTGACAGTGCTGCAGCAGTAACGTTGCAACAGAGTAATGCTGCTGCAGTCGCCATATCTCAGAAGGTTATTGAAAACGCGAGCGAAGCGAGCGCGAAAATTTTTCGATATAAAAACGCAAATTGATAGACAGTTGTACATTTTTACTTTTAGTATGGAAATCAGTCACATCATTTTATCACGAAAATTGACATTGCTACAGCAGTAACGTTGCAACAGAGTAATGCTGCTGCAGTCGCCATATAATAATAAAGTAAAGAAAAAGAAGGAAGTAATAAAAAACGCGAGCGAAGCGAGCGCGAAAATTTTTCTATATAAAAACGCAATTTGATAGACTGTTAGACAGTTGTACATTTTTACTTTTAGTATGGAAGTCAGTCACATCATTTTATCACGAAAATTGACAGTGCTGCAGCAGCAACGTTGCAACAGAGTAATGCTGCTGCTGCTGCTGTATCTTAGAAAGTTATTGAAGGCGAAAATTTTTCGATATATGTATTATTAATTTATTAAATCAACATAATTATTCAATTATTTTTGTTGATATCCGTGTCTTCTAAACTTAGAGTTAATTTGGCAAAATCTTTCCTCGGTGGCTTATTCATGTCACAACGTATTAAATAAATAAATAATAAATAATAACCAGGGTACTATAGTGGTAGCACATATTTGAAAAAAGTTTGCCCCTCCTTCCTAAGTAGCGCCATAAGATTCAGGGGCAAACTTAAGTCAATCGAGTGTTGTGGCTACCCCCCCTTTTAGGGGTTGAATTTTTATAGCCTATAACCTGGCCGGGGATTTTCTCGACAGATTAGTAAAGATTTCATCAAAATCCGTTCAGCCGTTTTCACGTGATGCGCGTTCAAATAAACAGACAAACAGATAAACAGACAAAAATTCTAAAAACTTTTGGAACGTGTTCTGTTATCGATTCTAAGTATCCCCAGCCTACTTTTTTTCAAATATCTTCCATGTACAGGCTTTCGACCGTCTTCAGCTTTATTATATGTATAGATATAAATACTTAAATACATAGAAAACAACCATGACTCAGGAACAAATATCTGTATCATCATACAAATAAATGCCCTTACCAGGATTCGAACCCGGGACCATCGGCTTCATAGGCAGGGTCACTACGCACTAGGCCAGACCGGTCGTCATAGTGCCATACATTAGAAAGGGATAGCATGATTCATCCCTGAATCGCTGTCAAACTTCGGTTTTGTAGGAAGTGTCCTTTCTGTACGCTAGTACTATTATTTGTTCTGTGTTTTGAGTACCTAAACAGGAGAGGTGTACCCTTTGCTCTGTATGTGCCCTTTGAGTTAATTATTGTCACAGACGTGTGTGGTTACATAATAATGTGGTTAGCAGTTAGTGATAGTGACTAGTGTCACAGAATAAATAATAGTACTAGGTACAGAAGACTCACTCTCTAACAAAACGCGTCTGTTACGATCAGCACAGATATGGCCGCTAGGTGGCGACAGCGCCACGTGCGGCTTATGGCAAACCCCAAAATTGGGGCTGAACGGATGTACTTTTAGCTACCTGTAGCAAAGCGACGAAATCGCGCAGTGAACCACGCCTGCTAGTGTGTATTTGAAAGTCCAAAAAGATAAACAGGTACATATTTAATTAGATAGCCAAATAAGTTGTACATCGTTTTCGAGTAAACTCAATAATCAGGAATATGATGTTAAAAATGTTAAACTTTTCGTTTTGTCTATTTTTGCTACCTCTCCAATATAATAAATTCTCAAAAGTCTTTCCTCTTTTGTCACTATTCGGAACCTGGAAAAACCTTAAATACTTAGATAAGTTATGGGAACTGTCACCTCCGGCGCCGGGGTTTTGGAGATAAATGATTGCCATGACTGATGCGCCGAGGAATAGTAGCATAAGTATAGACCGACAAGAAATTGTAGAAATTAAAAAGTGGCAACATCGTAGTGTCGTGCCCTTCAAATCAATCTAAGAAAACGAGACGACACCACGATGTTGGCACTTTTTAATTTCTACAATTTCTTGTCGGTTTATACTTATGCTAGTATTTCCCGGCGCATCAGTCATCTATCTATAATAAGATTAATAAGAGTACCTAAAGTGTATTCATCCTTAGGCCCCATTCGCACGACAGCTTAAAAAGCGTTGCGTTAAAACCCGACGTTGGCGCTTTTTTACCGTTTCCAATATTTGTGTTCATATGAACGCTTAAAAATCACTTGTGAGTCGTACTGCCACGTACGCATCTCAGCAAAGCCATACTTTATTTGCTATTACGACGTATTATTTGAATATAGCTTGAATATTTCAGGAATTTGTAAGCATAAGTTGACATTTTTAAGGTGAAACTAATAATAATCTTGACGATTGACACCAAAAATTGACACTTGACAGCCAACTGACAGCAGCGCCGGCGCTTTTTCAACGCTTGTGAGAACAGATACACGGATTTCCGTATGGTCTATTCAATTTGACGCCAACGCTCAGCGCCGAAAATCGAACAGTGCTCGATAAAAAAGCGCCGCGCTTAAAAACCGCCTTCGTGTGAATACATACATGGTTATCCATTTGTGTTATAAACGCTTTTTTAACGCGCGTTGAAAAAGCTGCCGTGCGAACGGGGCCTTACGTGTCTTATCTAGTAAACAAACGTGACGTGAAAGTGTATTTCCAACAATACGATTCATAGACAATCTATGTCTGTATCTTTAGGTATTTAAATAAAAGTTAACAAAACAAAATCTACCCTCAAATGGCTCCTTAAGCCAGTTGAGGGTAGATAAAAACATTACATGATCAAATAATGAATTAATGAATGAAAACATTTATTTTCAGGCAACTATTGGCCCATAGATAAATACCTTAAAACTAGCATACATATTATTACAAAATATATCTTAAAACTAAAAACACAATTATGGCTGCGATGCAGTTCGCAACCCCGCAGTGTCAGGCAATAATGTCAATAAATAGTGTCAATAATGTAGGTTAAAGGCAGGTCGTTCAGTGACAGATTCAGGCGGTTTTGTATTTGGTTGGTTAGCCAATAAATGTTATAACTACCCGAAAATGTACAAATTATTTGTTACTTTTATTTAAATACCTAAATATACAGACTATAGACATTGTAATGTCTGATGTTTTTGAGGTGATCTGTTCGTTACTCCAATTATTGATGAAAATCTTATTAGAAATACAATTTTCAATCGTTATTTGGTTGGTTTCAATACTTTGTGAGTTTCTTTAATTTCTTTCTACAACAACATTTTAAGTGATGATTATTGTGTAATTCCGGAGAAAAGTGTGATAATGTCTTCGAGAAGTGTTTGTTTACATGATAGGACAAGTAAGGATGAATACACTTTACAGATATATATTCAACAGAAAACGTGCACGCATAAAAGCAGTAAAGATAATGGTTTTAATATAGAATTTGTAAACACTGAAAAAAAAGTCATAATGAATAGTCTGAATGATAATTATACCTATTTAGCTATCGTGCGTCTCACGCGCACCAATAAATGTTCGGACAAGTACTACGAGCGAAATGCACGATAACCGAATGACATCAGTTAGATGTCATTCTGATGTCAGTGCACGTTCGAATAGGGTATTTGACTACTAGTCAAATCAGTATCTTTTTTCGAACTGTCAAAACGAGTTTTCTACTATGGAATTTATATGAAACACTACGAGTAGCATTATGTGAAGTCACAATCAAATTACCTTCTCTTAGTTTTATACGGGTTTTAAAATAGAAATTTAGTCTAAAAATAACTGCTGTCTACGTTTCTCTAACAATTTTCTGGTGCTTTATGTAATGCATGCTTCTAATGCATGGTGTAAAATAATTTATTTTAAATACAGTAAAATACCCTATTGGTCAGTATTTCTAGATACTATTATTTTTAACCATTAAAGCGACCCTAGCCGTTCAAGCAAAATTTTACTAGAACAGAAAAAGTTAAACACGCTTATTTAAACGTTTCAAAGTTGAATTTGTAACATTTTATTCTCATGCGCTCAGCGGTATCGTATGTCAAAGGAGTTGGCACGGGATTTGTCAAGTGCAGAGATAATATTATTTTATGGAAGCATTAAATTTATCTCAGAATATACTGTATTTGACATTTTAAAGTTTCTAACATTAAGTATGTGTGCTCTTGGAGAATAAAGTTATTCATATACCGGGTGTGGCCTGTAACACGAGCAAATAATTAAAACATATATTGTGGTACTTCTCAAACGATAAAACTGTTGCTTAACAACTTTTGAAATTATGAATCCTTTTGACCAGTGGTTTTCAAACTGTGGGCCGTGACCCCCTGGGGGGTCGTGAAACCTCTGCCAGCCTTAAAACAATACATACACACATTTTGTTCAAACTACGCGTCATGAAAAAGTTTGAAAAACTCTGCTTTAGACTTTCTATTTTTCATACAATATAAGGCAATGTGCCTTCATTGTACGCTAACATCGTTGTGATTGACGTTACCTGTCACGCTTTAATCATAACATAATTCGCAATATATTGCGTCTTAGAATAAACTTTAAAGTGTACTAAAAATCAAAACGCTGCTGGTAGCGACACTATCTCAGGCAAAAATAGAATTTGGTCAGGCTTTAAATACCACAATTTTGTAACCTGTTAAATAATACAATTTTAAGCTTATTTCAATACAGTTGTGTGGTAGCAAGAAGAGAAATCTAATCTTCAAGGATGGGTATTCCACAGCCGTCTTCAGATCCAAATCTTTCTATCCTTCTTCTCGTTCCTCTAATTCTGATTTTGTAACCTGTTCTTTTACGCTTCCGCTGTCAGCATTAATTATATTAATAAATAAATCGTTTGGGTCCAACCCGTGTTTAAAGTCAAAGTTTTACCAATTTTAAAAGGGATTAATATGGATACAAAATTTAAAGAGGCCGATTCTGATAACAATTTGATAGGTTTTCCATCTTGTTTCGTTACGACCTTGAACCGTCTCAACAGGCGTCTCACGCGCATCAATATGTGCGAACGAGATGTCGAATAAAACGACCCCTGCAAGACTAATATGGTCGCCTATTTATCATCTGTTACCATGCCTGTCACTTTCTAACAAGTATGAAAGTGCGAAAGTGACGCATGACATGACAAGTGATAAAAATGCGACCATGATATACGTGCTGCTGGCCTACCACGAAAAATGAAAATCTAAATTTGGTTACCCGCCTTGATTCTACATTATTTACTGGTTGATCTAATCTATCACACAAATATGAAAGAATGATAAAGAGGCAGATAACTAAATATCGATTTTCGTTTTTCGTGTGATTGCATTTCACCAGCGGGCGCAGCATGGTTCCATTTTTATCGCCTGTCGCTATGCCCGTCACTTTCGCACAAGAACACGTGTAAGTTTACATACTTGTTAGAACGTGACAGGCATGGTGACAAGCGATAAAAATGCGACCATGCTACCGCCGCAGTATGAACCATTGGTTAGCGGCCCACGCTGTTGGATAAGGAATCTCGCTAGCGTTAGACCACATTTTTATAGGTACGTCATAATTTCATAGAAGTTTGACGTTTAAAATAACACTTGCACTGCGTGTGCTATCAAAATCGTTGCAGACTTCTCTTAGTCTAACTCTAGTCAGATAGCTGATTGACCGTTTTCAAGGTAGTATCAAAACAAAATGAAAATCTTAAAAAAAATATAAAACAGAATCAGCCTCGTATTTTCCGCCCTGACGCTTTTAATGGTTTTGCACAAATGTGTTCGATTAAGGAAGGGTAGAGTGGATAATCCGTTGCAGATTTATTTATGGAACTCGTTAAATAACGCTTTCGCTATAATTATGTCATTAAAAGTTTTGAAAACTCGTTACCAGTAAATATAATGCTTCAACACCTACAACCTTCACACATACATTCGGCTTCAACCACACAACGCGGTTTAAAATGTATTTATACCCGAAGTGTAGTTTAAATTATTGATTAAATACTTTATTAATTTGTCTATGTATGACATAATGATAAAAGATCCTGACCGAATTTTTATTACATATACTTATATAGTTTTAAACATTTTTTTTTAATTATTTTTGTGCTCTGACGACTGAGATTTGAACCCACGATTTTTTATCACCACACATTTTTTATCGACAAAAAGATTTCGATAAGGTGCTACTTTTGACGAACAGATAAAATCCAAAGTATCAGCGTTTAAAAAAATGTCACTTCGCTTTACATTCTATTTGTTAGTCTTTTACCAAGTTAGGGTATAAATTGGGTGGGACATAAATCTTAAAATGGTATCCGCGCCGACCCGGCGGACGGTTTACGGCAGTTTGAAGAGGATCCGAAATATTCCCATGACCCAATATTTATGTGCAGAATTGTATATAATACCAACCATTGTAAATATTCGCTGTAGGTCAGCTATTACTAGCGCCATGTTCCGAAATTAACCTGATTCGAATCACGTTTTTACAATATAGAGTAAGTAAATAGTTTCCTTCACGATTCTTGACATAATTATATATAATTAATAAAATTATTTATTTAAGAAAGGATAATAGACCGCCGGCAAGGCGCATAGGTATACCTAATATATTATCATCTTCCTCGTGTTGTCCCGGCATTTTTCTCACGGCTCATGGGAGCCTGGGGTCCGCTTGGCAACTAATCTCAAGAATTGGCGTAGGCACTAGTTTTTACGAAAGCAACTGCCATCTGAACTTCCAACTCAGAGGGTAAACTAGACCTTATTGGGATTAGTTCGATTTCCTCACGATGTTTTTCTTCACCGAAAAGCGACTGGTAAATATCAAATGATATTTCATACATAAGTTCCGAAAAACTCATTGGTACGAGCCGGGGTTTGAACCCGATACCTCCGGGTTGAATGTCGGACGTCATATCCACACGGCCACCATTATTTATGTGACGGTTATGTGTCGTCACATGAATAAATAAGCGTGAAAAAGGAAAATCGACAGATAAACAGAGTAACTAATAAATAAATAAATGAATAAATATTAGGGGACATCTTA
This sequence comes from Cydia splendana, assembly GCF_910591565.1. Lineage (NCBI taxonomy): Eukaryota > Metazoa > Arthropoda > Insecta > Lepidoptera > Tortricidae > Cydia > Cydia splendana. Next base: position 2,546,451 of record NC_085965.1, on the reverse strand, counting down.
CACAGATCAACCTAGCTCCAAACTAAGTAAAGCTTGTTCTATGGGTGCTATAGGCGACGATATATACCTACATACTTATACCTATAGATAAATACATACTTATATACGTAGAAAACACATGACTCAGGAACAAATATTTGTGTTCATCACACAAATAAATGCCCTTACCGGAACCCAGGAGCATAGGCGTCGCAGGCAGGGTCACTACCCACTAGGCCAGACCGTCGGTCGTCAACTAGTAACTGGAGACGTCATGGCTGTCATTTGTACGAAACAGTCTGCCGATTTTTGCAAGGAAAGGGGATGGCAAATGTATTTATTGCTATTTCTACATGATTTGTACATAACGTAACTCGTAACTATTCAATTTATTTTATTTATTTATATTATCACAGTAGTGATGTTACATTATTTACTGGTTGTGCTGATCCTATCGACTTGCATGCAGTTGCAACACAATCTCTTGTCAACCCCACTCCAATATTGCGTATCGAGTACATCGTGGCTTTTATATATTCACTATTGAGTTTATATGTCGGGTCGGCTATCGTTTCGATTCGTTCTGATTTTCAACGTTCAGTTATTGTACTATAGAAGGTATTTACTACTGAAATCTGGCGGTTAGTACAAAGTTTTGTTCGACCGATTTAAACACAGAGTTTCACGTAAAACGTTTCAGCGTTTCAACCGTGAAGAGGTGGGTAACAGACAGATAAAGTTACGTACACATATAATAATATAAGTTAAGATATATTATGTTAATATTTAACAAATCCGAGTAGATTTTACTCTCAAAGCTACCAGATACAATAAAACGGCCACAGTGAAATTGTAGAGATATAAAATGAAAATCAAAACACCAACATGAATATCTTTTTTTTATTTATTCAGCCTATATACGTCCCACTGCCAGACAGACGCCTCCTCCCATGCGCGAGTATCATTTACAATAAAATAAAGTCTAACTCGAAATTCTTACATCATAATTCACCTTTTTTTACATAACGTAAAACCAACGTTCAAGGAAAAAACATCATAAATTGACTGGCGATAATAATCCCTCAAGTAAGCAAAACGGAAGAACATTCTCGATTTCCTTCTGCTCGTTATTCCAAACAGCTGACGATCACGAGCGAGATATTTTAATCCAGCCAGGCTAGCACAATGATTGTCGCGACAGTATCTCGCGGCGAGATCGACTACCCATCGCTCTTTTGTTAAAATAGAGATAAAGACGGGTAGTCTATCACGCCGCGAGATACTGTCGCGCCAATCATGTGCTTGGCCTACAGGATAAACCAGTATCGTTGAACTCACTGATCTCACATTGTTGTTATTGGGAAGGTATAGGTATTAGTTTTAAACTAATTTTACGGTTTAACTTATATAAAAAATAGTCTTTTGTCACTTAATGTAAGGTTCTGTCGCGTAGATAACACTTTCCAGGGGTAATTGCACAAAGTTTCACATGTTAGCTAGTTTGCTACACTGATATTTGTTATTAATCTATTTTTAAGTAAATATTATGCACTGAGTTGACGTTACTTGTGGCAGTGGCGCCATCTCACCTTTAAAACCTTTTGTTAAAATCACAAATCGTTGTATTTCTGGTTCAAGCCGTTCAAGTTACATTGGCGCTAATATTTCGAGCTTGATAGCTAAGCCAATCACAATGCACGGCCCTATATCAGGATCCTTTGATTCCAACTTCGCTAACAGGTGTCATATTTCAATGGAACTTTCTCGCTCATCTTGTAACGATTTGGCAAATGACTTGGAAACGGGCGATAGCTTACAATACAACCTTATTATGTGAAAGGTAACGGCGACGTATACATTTTTTACACTTCAGGAAACACGGGGTCGTTTTTATTTACGGTATTCACTATGGATATTTTTCTTACAATAAATAATAAATTATTTGGGGATAATCTTACACAGATCGACATAGCTCCAAACTCAGCAAAGCGTGTGCTATGGATGCTAGGCGAATATACGTACGTCTATAGATAAATACATACTTATATACATAGAAAACACCCATGACTCAGAAATAAATATTACACAAATAAATGCCCATACCGGGATTTGAAGCCGGGACCATCGGCTTCACAGACAAGGCAGGGTCACTACACTACCCACTAGGTCGTCAAATGTTTGTTAGGTATCCAATCGGCTTAGATTTATCTTTAAAATAAGTTGTTAACCTAAAAATGAGAACGTAAAAATTCAATTACAGTATAACATCAAAAAACTCTTATAACTGGTACGGAAAATGAAAATTTATGGATATAATTATGATCTGTCAGTGTCAAAAATGACGTTTCTGTACGGATATGATGGTGTTTCTTGTCTACGTGACAGCGTGATAAAACGGTGTCCGTTACTATCTATCCTACGGTATTAAAAAGTGACAGTTATTTTATCATGTGGATAAAGATGGATGGCTATCCATAATTTGCCGGCTGGTTGAAGAAATATCATATTTTACGAATCTGAATGTGCTTCAGAGGCACGACGGTGTCTCCAATTTGGGGCAATTTCCGGACATTCCGCCGCCGATCGACGGAATTATGGAATATGCAGCCATTGATTCAGGTGCAAATTTATGGAAACAGGTTTTGTACGCGAGGGAAAAGGCGTGTGAATTTCCATACCAGCTCAATTGGCGTTTTTGTGATAGCTGTGCTAGTTAAAATTTTATTTTAATATTAAGTATACATTTTAAACTCTTACACTTGATTTTCCTCTTTTCTGAAAATCGGTAAATGGGTGGATCAACAATTTTTTGTAGTTGTTCTGTCCCGTCACCAAGGGGACAATAGAAGCAAATTTAGCTAGGACTTGTAAACCACGTTTTGATAACAAACTTGGTAGATGACCAACTTTAAGTGAATTTAAATGCCTTGAAATCAGGTTGTAAAGAGGATTTGTTAGCTGTACGTCCAATACGCAGTTCGTCCAAATGATTTTTCAATTCGCATTTCGTCCAACACGTTTAAAGGCCGTAATCATGCCACGAGGGGCAAGAAAAAGTTGATTCACCCAAATAAACCGATTCCGAGGAAAATTACATGTGAGCTAGAACATACGTTTGACGACGATATTCCTATAAAAGTAAATAAAAACATTAAAAAAACAAAGACAAAAATCTCTTTGTAAAATATCGTATTCATCTTATATGTATTATTATATTTATTTAATCAAGTCTCCCGCTGATCAAATTCCCGGCCACAAACGAGATGAAACGCAGCGTCTGTAGCTAAACAAATCATACCAAAATGTTGCCATATTTTAACGTAATTTATCGACGACCCCTCCAAGACATCAAACAGCCCAAAACATTCTATTATCACTAATAATTCAAGCGGTGAAGTGGCGTTTTTCGGGGCATCCAATCTAAGTTCTTAAGCTTTCGGCGAAAAAACGTGACGTTAAAATATTCACGAAGACGTGTAGGCGATGCGAGCCAATCCCTAGTTACTTTTGAGATTTTAACGCTGGCGGTGGGGCTTACCTATAGTGGGTCAATATACCGGGTGTGGCCTGTAACACGAGCAAATAATTAAAACATAGATTGTTCTCCTCAAACGGTGACACTTTTGTTCAACAACTTTTAAAAATTATGAAGTATTTAGACTCCCTATTTTTCATACAAAATAAATATTATCTTCAATGGACGCCATCGCCACGCCATATCATTGTGATTGACGTTGCTTGTCACGCCTTAAACATAACAAAATTCGCAATACATTGCGTCTTAGAATAAACTTTAAAGTGTATTAAAAATCAAACGACAAGTTACTTTTAAAAGTCGCTGAACAAATGTTGGTTAGTAATAGGAGTACAGCCTACAGTCTAATTTTTTGCTCATATTACAGGCCACACCCGGTATAGTTTAAGTTACATTAAATGCACACTTAAGTTTTACTACATGGGTGAATTATATATCATATTGGATACCCGTCTGCGAAGTAACAACTTGATATCAGTTCCCGATTTTGAGAAGTAACATTTTTTTTAAAATCTTTTATACTACTTAAACAGTAATTCCCACATAAGAGATTTTAGTGGAATGGGGTATGAAGCGTATACGACTACACAGTCAGAATATCTCCCGAAAAAAATATAAATTAAATGAAACGAGTAATGATGCTCATTGCTGTCATTCCTTGTAGCCACGAGTTTAACCGAAGCTATTCTATTAAAAACATATGCTGAAAGGAGAAAGAGCGGCGAGCTCATTCTTTCTTCCGTGGGAGAAAGAAATAAAATAAAGTTGGTGGCCGGAGAGAAAACTTAAATTTGTGTACTAGCTTGTCGTCTTAAAAACATTGTAGAATTTTTTTAGAAAAAATTACAGCCATCAATAAACATATTTTTCTAAAAGTCTAGTATAACTTATGTAAAAGTTATAACTAAATATTTTTATTTTCTTTGCCTAAAACTACAATATTTATTTCAAGTAAAATGATATTTTAGTCCGACTGCAAAGGCTAAGTCACCTACTCGATTAGCTACGCCAGGTCCAGATCTAGATAGGTTTAGGTGACCTCAATACATTCTAAAGGCATTAATATTGCACCCTTGAGACGTTGGCCGGCTTGAAATACCTCAAGCTTCAAGTTAAAGGTTGTACGAAACTCTGCTAATATTTTATTTATTTAAGCCAATGATATAAATTATGTATTAGCTTTTGGCTCGTGTTTTTATCCATAAAGAATTGAATAGCAATTGAAACGTGTATCATTTACTACCAAATTTCATACCAAATTTCATCCAAATCGGTTCAGTTACAGACTGACAGATAGAGTTGCTTTCGCATTCATAATATTGCAATAGAAGGTGTTGTTTTTTTTTTTCAGCTCAAGTTTAAAAAGTTTTACAAAGAAAAGTAGACTATTTCAGACAGTTTCTTCGACTAACTCTCACAGATAAAAGGCACATGAGCATAATAATAAAACTAAAACCGTACAACTGGCAATAACTGCCAGATTTTAAACTCGCGCTCAGAGACTCAAGTTTGGATAAAACTTGTACAGCTTTAACTAGAAGTTAGGGGGAGGGGGAAGGGGGATTATTAGCATATAGAATGGCCTGCGGCTGGTGTTATTTTTCCGGAGCTGACATTAGAATGTAAATAAGCAGCATGTGCTACTTCAGATGCACTTTATCGCGTCGCATCAGCTTTAAATATGTAGTATTTTGCGCTATTACGGTCGAGGCTTGTTAAGATAACAGCAGGTTACTTATTGTTAACATAATTATACTGCCCCAGTATTCATAACAACCGCAAGAGCCGTTGCAAAACCAGGTTCAATTTGGAATTTGTTGCATCACAACAAGGTATACAAGGCATACTAAATGTGTTTTTTAATAAGGGGCAGATTATTTATAACTACGCGCATGCTTATATTTTTTACTTTATTTAAGTGAAGAAAGAATAACAGGGTCAAACAGATCACTGTGTTATGTCTTTCCTGTAGACATACACAAGAGTTAAGGGCTATATAGGTTAATTTTCTTATTTAACCCTTATCCACGTGAAAAGGACCTCCTATTATTTAGAGAACTATGATAAAATCATTACTTACATGCCCACAAGCTGTTAACTATTGCCCACAGGAGAGAAAACTAGTGTGTTATCGCGAACAGCACATTTTTCTCTCCTGTGGGCTATAGTTAACAGCTTGTGGGCGTGTAAGCAATGATTTTATCATAGTTCTCTAAATAAAAGGAGGACCTTTTCACGTGGATAAGGGTTAAATAAGAAAATTAACCTTTATAGCCCTTAACTCTTGTGTATGTCTACAGGAAAGACATAACACAGTGATCTGTTTCACCCAACAATAAAATTATGTATCAGATCAACGACATGATTCTATAATAAATAGTAGGTACAGTTAGATGCACAGTTGTACTTAAGTAATAAGATCATTCTATAAATCTACAAAGAGAATAAAAAAACACCGTGTATGAATAGATAAAAAAAATCTTCGTGTGTATCATACTAGTGTATGCGAATAGGAACTGTCCTACGGTTCGATTCGGAAAATGAATTAGATTTCTACTAGACTTCAACAAGTTACGATACGGATAATTTAAAGATATTTGTAAGATAGATAATTATATTTAATTACACAAACGGGTCTACCGCGATAGCTACAATTCCAATTGGGTAGCTGCAATTTCTTTGTCTACCCCGAACATTTTTATAAACTAATTTCGGGTAGTTTAGTGGTGTTTTATTAATATCTCCGTTGACATTTGTTGGGACGTCAGTCTTTCCGTGACCACAGCTGGTGCAACTCAGCTGAAACGTCGGAATTAAAGGTAAAAACAATGAAATTATATCGCGGTAGACCCGTTTGTGTAATTAAATATGTGTACAAAACGCGAGAGTTTAAAGTGTGATAGATAATTATGTCAAATTTGACGTTTCCGCGATTCTGGAGGTCCTCTAGAACGATTTCGACAAGTTATGACTTAGATATCCAAGTCACATCTAGTCGATATCTAATGTAGATCTAGTTGATCTCTAAATCGTCTCAAGATCTTGTGATTATCTCGAAATCCGAATAGGCCTGTTACTTATATTTACTATTCCTTCCACGTGCCCCTGAACTAGGTTCATCTTTCTCCAAAAGCTCTTCATCGATCAGCAGCTCAAAGCTCCCCAAAGCTTCAGCATTCGGAAGCTTGTTCCACCGGACGTCCGGCACACCATCCGGCGGCAGCACAACAGATAAAATATTGTCTATTAACTTATACTTCAGTATCCTGTCGTTGACTGTTGTAGACGTTAACGAAGGCGAAGCATTCACTTCGACCAACCAAGGCTTCAACTGGTTATCTATGATTATATCATAACCATAACACTCAAAACAATGCCTGTCGTTCGCCATCACAGGCGCAACTGCCTTCAGGGAATGCACAATAAGCCACTGCATTGCCGCAAACAACTTCTCCGTAACAGCTCTACCTCGCGTACCCTCCAAATAAAATCTCAAATTTTCCACGCTCATTTTCCCCCCGTGTATGCTATTGTAGTCCCCGCCATGCTTCTGAACACTAACATTCGTAAGATGCACGTACATGTTGTCTAGTTCGGTAACACTAGTATCGTATTTTACTGTACAGAATCTACAAAAGCCGAGTTGGAACAGATAAGCCTTAAGAGGGCGGAAAGAAGTGACCAACACGTAAAGTCTTAAATCGAACTTTTTGCCGCCGATTAGAAGAGGATTGTCTATGTAACGGGAAATAACGTAGCTTTCCTTGCTTAGCTGCGGGTGGAAAGGAGTTTTCGCTTCACGGGACCATTTCTTCAGCTTCGATAGTTTGTTTATAAGGAAAATTCCGGTGCCTTGAGATTTTCCACACGGCTTCATGATCCAAGTGCTCTGCGGTGACTTGCGGTATTCCTCCACGAACATATTATAATCCGCTGGCAGGACGAAGGTTATCGGCACGAAGTCAAGATGTATATAACGCGTGACTACTTGCCCTCCTGGTAGTACTACTTCAGCTTTTTCAGCTAGTAAACTGCCTTCTCTTTCAAGTTCTTTTCGGTATCGCTTAATATTTTTGACGAGCAGATCCTTTCTTGACAATTCGTAATGATTAGGGAAGTGATTTATCATTTGGTTGTCGTTCATTCGGTAGCCGCTTTCGACGCTGAACAGGCTTCTGCAGGTTTGCGTGGAGGCCCAGTAGAAATTCCATTCGTCATCTGGCCCAACTTGGTTCCATCCGCGCCGCTCGAAGTTGCTCAGCAAAACCGACTTTTCTAAATCCGTGCAAAAGTTCACGCGGCACCTTTCGACAGCTGGCACGTTCACTCTCCCGTACAGGCTGGTAGCTATTTTTTTCGCTTCCTGATTCATTGTTGCTGGTCCCGTGTAGTCAGGCAGAAAGTTCGGTCCATTGCCCAAATATTTGAGGCACGGGTGGGCCTGTTGTCATGGCAGTGGGCAAATAGAGCTGCGAGGGCGATAGCGAACAGCGCTTATTTCACTATGACTACGTGTAAACACGGGTCCGTATTGATTTTTGTTGAGTTTTACGCGTGTGTCGCAGCTGGTTTGTAAATAGAAGCGTTTGAAGAGTAACGGGAGGTATTAATTGGCTTGTTTTAATGTCAGCGACGGTGATGATATCGCTGGCTCAATATTACTACTAGTTCTAAGTTACATTTTCAAGATAGTTGAAATTCGACTTAATGTCACTATGTCAATGTTCAAATTTCAGTTCGATAAAAGTGAAACAGAGAACCCTGTAATATAGGGCCAGCGATATGTCAGTTTATGATTTATATGACGTAACTAAAGTCTGTTCGGAAAGAGAAGAGTCGTGGAATGTATTGGGCCCCATACATTCGACGACTCTTCTCTTTCCGCACAGACTCTACCAGGTTTAAGGGCTGATTTAGATTAGATTTTAGTTACATTGCGGACTGATGATTACATCCAATTCAACCGACCGATCAAAAACCGCAATGTAATGAAACTCGCATGCGAGTTCTCGCATCGTCTAAATGAGCCCTAAGTTACGTAGTTACGTCATATTAATGGTAAACACTAACCACGCTAACTTTACAGTTAGAACGCATACATACTCGTATCCCCATAAGCTCCATAAATACTTGACGTAGCACTTGGCATGAAAGACACTAGGTATTTTCTCTCACCACATATTGTCGAAAGGTAAGATTGCGCTGCAAATTATTTGGAATAAGTATTTATGTTCATTGACACTGAAAAAATGAAAAAAATTAAAAATATTTATTGACGAAAAGTTTACAATTGTAAAGGATTAACTTTGGTACTCGCACTAGGCACGCCTGTATCGCGGGGACCAATAGCAGGAGGTATAGTTGTACCAAAGACATATGTAACTTCGTATAAGACGAATAAAGTCTAAGGAAAAAACGTGCCTCGGAATTCAAGTAAAAGTCATTCTCGAATAGATGCCGCACACACCTTTAGCCTATCCTCGGCTAGATGGCGTGACGACACCGTTTCATATTTAACAATTTTAACACATAGATATCAGTGAATGAACATGGATCAAAATTATATAAAAATAATAAAATCATTTATCCATATACATACATTTTTTGATAACTTTATACGTTTTCATTTTGAGTTTTTGTTGTGTGTCGATAGATGGCAGTAAATTTACAGTGACTACAAAATTTACAATGACAGGACCCCTCTATACTATCTATTCTTTTTGGTTGTACCAAAGAGTGTTATTACCTACCGGTTGAAAATTTGACTTAAATGTTAGGTTAGCTAGGACTACAATTCTAAAACTACATATTATTTATAAACTATGGGAAGTAAACTAAAAACAGTTAAATTCAGTTTGTTTGCATCTCAAATTTTAGTAATATCTAATTTGTACAATTTTCTCTGTCTCATCATAAGTTAAACTTGCTAGCCATTTCTTAACAAGTACTTTAGCATCATAAGCGGATTTATCTTTGATATCAGAGTGTTTTATGGCGACATTGTAGATATATCTTGATATGTAAGGCTCGAAACGTTTAGCAAAAACAGTGCGCACCAGCGGGATCTGAATTCTGTAGACTCTAAATGTATTGAAGGACCATAAATAATAGAACTTTTTGTTTCCTGCTACACGTGAAAACATTTTTTATTCTTTTTTTCTGAATGTAAACATTGCTAAGTACTTATGTACAATTACGAACAAAAGATAATAATTTACTTTTACAACAAAAAACGCCACAAAAAGAGGAAAATAAAATTAAGACGAAAATAACAAAGGCTAAACAAACAGGATAACACAGGACACTTTTATTGTTACAAGGGAATTTCCTCGTTCCGTTCCTCCGATATCGTCCGGCGGACTGTTAGTCAGTGGTCGGCTTTAAGGAAGATCAAAAATAGATCATTATCATCATCATCATCATCATCATCATCATCATCATCATCATCATCATCATCATCATCATCATCATCATCATCATCATCATCATCATCATCATCATCATCATCATCATCATCATCATCATCATCATCATCATCATCATCATCATCATCATCATCATCATCATCATCATCATCATCATCATCTCAGCCATAAGACGTCCACTGCTGAACATAGGCCTCCCCCTTGGACCTCCATACGTACCGGTTGGAAGCGACCCGCATCCAGCGTCTTCCGGCGACCTTAACAAGGTCGTCTGTCCATCTTGTGGGTGGACGTCCTACGCTGCGCTTGCTAGTCCGTGGTCTCCACTCGAGCACTTTTCGACCCCATCGGCCATCTTCTCTGCGTGCAATGTGGCCTGCCCATTGCCACTTCAGCTTGCTAATCCGGTGGGCTATGTCGGTGACTTTAGTTCATCTACGGATCTCCTCATTTCTGATTCGATCACGTAGAGAAACTCCGAGCATAGCCCTCTCCATAGCTCGTTGAGTGACTTTGAGTTTTGAGATAAGGCCGATAGTGAAAAACCACGTTTCGGAGCCGTAAGTCATCACTGGTAACACACATTGATTAAAGACTTTCGTCTTGAGGCACTGAGGTATGTCGGACGAAAAGACATTACGTAGTTTCCCGACGCTGCCCAACCGAGTTGGATTCGGCGGTTGACCTCTTTCTCGAAGTTGGACCTACCTAATTGATTGACAAAAATAGATACCATGATTTAATAAGAATATACCTAAAAATAAATATTTTAAAGCTATTTAGATCTACTTTTGTGCCTACGACAGCATGTGGACTCGTCCAATTATACAATCCGATATTATAAATACCATTAAGGTGACAATTTTCATACGCAAATAATTATAATATAAAAATAATATTGGCGCCATCTACAACATTCAAGATTCTCGCGGCGTGGTATGGGTGAATCAACTATTTCTTGTCCTCATTTTGTCCCGCCGCCCAGGGGATAATAGAAACTCAATATCTTACAAGAAATTTTATACAACCTTCTACTAACATGCGTGGGTGGTGGCGCTGTATGGAAAATACTTAACTACCATTAAAAAAGCATGTTTGGTGAAAGTAAACGCCTTAAAATCTAGTTATAAAAACATGTTGTCAGTCTTCTCTTTTTACTATTTTCTGCATGGCAAAAATAAAGTACTGAAATTTGTTACCTGAAAGTAGGGTGAACGTGCTTATGCCATAAACAGCCCTCTTACCTCGTGAGGTAATATATCAAATGGAAGGCCTACATGCTAAACATATTACTGGAATAAAGAACGCGTCGAAATAAGTTATTGCACTCACTGGTGCAAAGTTATACTGAAGCTAGCTTGGAATAATGGCATTTGATTTTAAGTTAGGTATACAGTATGTAAACCAACGAAAAACATTTACTCAAACCCGTTAATGTGTAGGTCACACTGAGCAACTTTTACTATGGCACCGACCCAGAAATCGCGAAAAAAAATTTGGTTGTTTCATACATTTTGCTGGTCTTGAAATTTTCTATGGGAGAGTCAATTTTTTTTTCACGATTTCGGGGTTGGTGCCATAGTAAAAGTTGCTCAGTGTGACTCATTCATTAACGGGCTTAAGTAAATGTTTTTCGTTAATTTATATACTGTATTTTCATTTATTAATGAGAACATAAGGATAAGGACGCATCGAGTCGGTCTAAGTTAACTTTGCACCGACTTTAACTGAACAAAGTGAATGTCTTAAATCTTATCATAATAGTCCGCTTCATGAGTGCTGGGGGACCTGGCTGAATCAACTTTTTCTTGTCACTAGTTGCCATGGTTACGGTCTCCTGGGTCACTCTTAAAATACTAGTTATTTCGTATTTAAATGAACCAAACTTGAATTTTTAGGGTTCCGTACCTCTAAAGGAAAAAACGGAACCCTTATAGGATCACTCGTGCGTCTGTCTGTCTGCCCGTCTGTCACAGCCTATTTTCTCGGAAACTACTGCACCAATTAAGTTGAAATTTGGTACACATATGTAAATTAGTGACCCAAAGATGGACATGTTTTTTTTATAATTTTAAAATACACAGGTTCGAAGTTATTTAAAAAAATAGCCAAAACATGACCCCTTTATCTCCGATACTACTGGGTCAAAAATTTGGAAAAAAATACGCAAAATAGTTCTTTACCGATAGATGACAGGAAAACCTATTACAAATGTGCAGTCAAGTGTGAGTCGGACTTATGTACGGAACCCTAGAAACGCGAGTCGTACTAGCACTTGGCCGGTTTTTTTTTGGTAGTTATAAGGCTTTTCCATAATGGGGCATCTACTATAAGTACGTTTGTAGAACATGGTACAGCGGCTCTTCTAAGAAACTATGCTACTGTTGTCTCCTGGCTGATGGGACAGATTAACAACAAGAAATAGTTGGTCGACCCACCTACCACAAATCTGTCACCATTTATTTATTCGTATGGAATATTAATATACATTAAGGGCAATCAGAGTGTAGCCTTGAGGTTGCTAAGCCAAGCAACCAAGTCAGGTGTCACGGTGTCACCATGAGGGGTGAACCACCCCTAGGCCTAGTTAATGCTAAGTTTTAATATGTATTTATTACTTGTAGATTTCAATTAGTTTAATTGAATTGTACATATGGAAAATTATTTCTGGAATAAAACATTTTAATTTCATTACGTGATGGGTAAGGATAAAGCCAAGAAAAAAAGTTTAACGATAAAGCATAAGCCCTACGTAATAACATTGACAAAACTCGCAATCCATCAATTCATTTTGATAATCGGATTATGATTGATTTTCTATAAGGGAGAATTCTATTGTGTATTGTATTTGCAGTGAAAAATCCTGTTTATGGATATTTTGTTTATGTATTATCTCCTATCTTCTTGAAGAATAATAATATCTTGAAATAAAATTCAAAACAGTTACTAAAGGAATGTCTTAACTAAGCCCCTAAAGGTTACATTCAGACGGCGACAGCACTTCTTACGTGTCGTATTGCTGCCGCGATTGTCAAAATCGATATCGCTGCCCGGTTTTTTGACTTATGTGGTAGAGTTAGACCAAGAAAAGTCTGCAGCGATTTTGATAGCCCACGCAGTGCAAGTGTTATTTTAAACGTCAAACTTCTATGAAAATATGACGTACAACACTTGCACTGCGTGGGCTATCAAAATCGCTGCAGACTTTTTTTGGTGTAACTCTAGGATTGCACTCAACAGTTATGTCGCGCTGCAATATAGATGTGCATAATTGTTTTCCTTCGTTTCTCGGAAACGTTCGTATTAGTCATGCTACTTCAATCAACCTCAGTACTTTTTGTACCGAGATTGACTGAAATAGCAAGACACGTTCGTACGTTTCCGTGAAAATACGATGGAAAATAATTATGCACTACATCTGGACTGCAACAGTTTAGTCTGAATTTGAAAGGTACCTTTAGCCACTCTCGGGTTACGTAGTATAGTGTGCCAAAAATGATATTCCTTTGTTTATGGTATTACCAACAAACAGGGAATTAACAGACCGCGACATCCGTTGACAAGATACAATGTTGCCAACTTTATAATTAATCTACAACGTCGTAGTCTTCCATGTGGTATATAGCATAAGTTTTTTATTAGGTATCACAAAAATAAACCAAAACAGAGCAAATAATGAGCAATTGTACCTATATGACTTCATGGTCGAGCAAATCCGTGGCTAGTGAATACCTATTTTCTAATACCCCTTCCTGATCCAAAGCTTTGATTTTTTTTGTAAGTGGGTTGGAGGGGTCCCTTTGTTTCCCATAAAGTTTTAAGTCATAATGTATTTTTTGTCATATTATCGTTAGTCATAAAACTGAAACCGTTAACTTTTCAGGATTTTCGTAAGGTTATTCTATAGATAGGTTAGGTTAGGTTAGGTTTGTTTTATGGCAGTCCTGAAAAGTTACGCGTTTCTGAGAAAAACCAATTATGACTAACGAAAATTCGGACAAACAATACATTATAACTTAAAACTATTTGGGAAACAATAGAGACCCTGGGTTGGAGTAAGATTCAAACGGTTTTTCATGAGGAGTAAGTCAAAAAGTCGTCCGTATGCCGAAGCATTATGTGCGACTTTTCATCTTACCCCTCATGAAAAACCCTTTCAATCTTACCCCAACGCACTTATATATTCTTTAAAGATAAATTTAATCTGTTAATCAAGTATACTCACCCGACTATTTCCGTGCGGTAAAATAAAGGAAATAAGTCAAAAGCGTAGCCATCAGGAAATAACAGCAATTGCAGCAAGTATAGCCGATTAACCAACTTGTGCAGACAATTTATCGTCGCACGTAGGGCAACCAGGTTACCTGATTTTTTCTGGACGTTCCGTTTTTCAACTATTGAACTTAGAAGTTCAATTTGTTCAGTTCAAACAACATAAAGCTTCCATTTGTCTGCGATATCTGTGGACGAATAATATGGCCGCACCACATAATTATCAATCATAATATTGGTCCAGCGTAGTAACGCGGCGAGCGTGATGGGCACCTTTGCGCCTGGAAGGGCGCGGGACGGGTTGTTTGACTAAGTTCTAAGTTGTGACGTTGTTATAGTCAGACCGTAAAAAGTCTGCAGCGATTTTGAAAGCAGTGCAAGTGTCATTTTAAACGTCAAACTTCTATGAAATTATGACGTATAAATAACACACTGCGTGGGCTATCAAATCCGCTGCAGACTTTTATTAGCGCGACTCTAACTAAGTTTAAATTTAGTTTAGTTGCAAGTTAATTTTAATGTAATTTATTAATATAATGATTGAGTATGTTTAGGTATAAGTTTTAAATCATAATATCTATAATCATTTTATTGGAAACCAATAAAATGATTATTTTACAATTTAACAATACCGTTCATTAACAAAAATAATCAACATGATTTCTAAATTTAAATTTTGTTCTTGATATTGAAAAAATTATTTACTCATTTGATAGGGTTTAGGTTAAGTTTAGGGCTAGAGTTAGACCAAGACAAGTCTGCACCGATTTTGATAACACACACAGTGCAAGTGTTATTTATACGTCATAATTTCATATAAGTTTGTCATTTAAAATAACACTTGCACTACGTGTGATATCAAAATTATTGCAGACTTATCTTGGTCTAACTCTAGTCATTTATTAGTTTTTAGGGAAATGTTCTGCCCCGAATTGGATTTCCAACTTCGAAACCAAATTCCGTAGCTGGATATGTTGTAACCCTAGTCTCACGGCAAGTTCCTTGGACGGGTGCCAGCGACACATGTTGTAAGACTTCTTCAATTGAACTGAACAAAACAAAGCCTCTATTTATCTACGTCTTGTCTATGGCCGGGGAAATTGGTCCCGGATGTTGGCGCTTTATCAACTGTGCTTGTGAAAAAAAAAACTAAAAAACTGGGCATGGAGTACCTAGGTACGAGTATCTGTATTTTCCGCTATGAGTTGTTGCCGGCCGACAACAAACTATGGAAGCGGAGCATGAATCTCGCTACCTAGATGCGTAAGCGCCATGAATTTCGTTTATGACGTTTATTACTAACCATGCAGACGTTTTCGTCGCGTGGTTTACGTTGTGATTGCGACAATCTCATTGCTTGGTTCATACCAAAGCCATGCTTCTGTAGGTATATGAAGTAATGATAATTCAATGGCAAATGCCAGCTAACTGATACGATTCAAACATCGTTTTGATGTCAGGTGCATGTTAGAATTGGCATGTGAGGTGCGAAACTCCTCCCTTCGGGCAAACTCGACTCCCGTTCGGCTCAGCATTGCTCCTAGCAATTATTAGCATTGACACAACTTGACTTCTCTTTGCGTGCACGCGACCACATATAAGATAATGGCTTTAATTTTGACAACCCTAAGTAACCGAAAGGCCATAAGTTAGAAAGGGACAGCATGATTCGACCCTGAACCGCTGTCAAACTTCAGTTTAGTATGAAGTTTGCTTTCTGTACGGTATACTATTCTTTATTCTGTGCCTGTACGTGCAATTTTCTGATAGAGTCAAGTCGAGTCTGCGGGACTTAGAATCCAATTTTAAATTTATGCTCTCCGATCGGAAATTTCTGCTTATCCCGCATATTCGGTTGATTGAAGCGATTCGCAATAAGATCTTACGAGTCTTAGGTATTCCATTACTTTACCGAGCATGGCCGAGGCGAAAGCTTGGGCAAACTTATACCCAACCACATTCGAACATTCAAAATCTTAATGTGTGTGTGTGTGTGTATTCTTAACCGATAGTGAAACATCACGGAAACACGTAGGTATTTTATGAGGGGCCCACTGATTAACAGTCCGCCGGACGGTATCGGCCTGTCAGTTAGAACAAAATTTTGACAGTTCCGAACAACTGACAGGCCGATACCGTCCGGCGGACTGTTAATCAGTCGCTCGCTTGTATATATTTATATACAAGCTTGTATATATTTAGATAGGTAGGTAAATATTCTGTTACACTGGCCGGCTTATTGAACTCTCGGCTATATCTTGAACTACGACAGGGGTCCTGGCTCCCGCGGGCTGGACGCTTTGCTGCCGTGTCACGCGTATCTCATGTAACTTTAAAAGTTGAGTTTCGAGATGATTACGTTTAAAGTTTTAAAGATTCAACTGCTGTTATCGTTGACGGTTCATTGTTATTTTTTTATTTTTTCTAATCTACATATAGGAAATATGGTCACAGAAGGCCCTTTAATTTTTTTTTCGTATAATTGAATAGTTTTCATTTTATTCGAATTAAATGGTTGCGCATGATCAACTCTTCCATACAATAGTGGTCACACGAAGTCATGTAAGTCAAGTTACATGACCTACGCGTGATCAGACATGACACGTATTACTTTTACAATATTGTTGTCGTATAAACCAAGCGCTCGGCCAGTCATGCCTAACTCCGGCAACTTAAGAAACGATAGTGATATTTTGGTTGTGTCAGTCATGTAACTCAAGTTAACTAAGTTGTGTCTGACGCCATCGGCAAAAAAATTAAGTTACATGAGTTAGTCATATGCTTTTCTCAGTAAATACTGAAGATTTTCAAAATTTTTTTTTTGAAGATATATATTTAATGGTTTTTAAGACGATTTAGACTGGTTATCAGCAACTCATGTAACTCCAGTTAACGGAGTTTGGCGTGACACGGCAGTTTGGGTGTCGGCCGGCCGGATTGGAACGCGTCGCGGGTTGGATTTGGCCCGCTAGCCGGGGTTTGGAGACCCCTGAACTACGGCATAGGTACAGGATATAGCTTAGGTCACTGGGTACAAAGTTTGTCAGCGAACTTTTGATGATACGATTGAGTTATTATAGTCAGCAATACCTACGCAAGACAGGCGAATACATTTAAGTTACATATTTACCTACTTACTGTTAGGGTTCCGTACCCAAAGGGTAAAACGGGACCCTATTACTAAGACTCCGCTGTCCGTCCGTCCGTCCGGCCGTCCGTCTGTCACCAGGCTGTATCTCACGAACCGTGATAGCTAGACAGTTGAAATTTTCACAGATGATGTATTTCTGTTGCCGCTATAACAACAAATACTAAAAACAGAATAAAATAAAGATTTAAGTGGGGCTCCCATACAACAAACGTGATTTTTGACCGAAGTTAAGCAACGTCGGGCGGGGTCAATACTTGGATGGGTGACCGTTTTTTTTTGCCGTTTTTTGCATTATGGTACGGAACCCTTCGTGCGCGAGTCCGACTCGCACTTGCCCGGTTTTTTTTTTACTTTTCTCTTTTAATGGCAATAGCGTTGTAACTTTATAGTGACAAGTTTCAAAAATATTGTTTGAAATATAAAAAAATTGTTTGTATTATAACGTTTTTTTTGTGTTTTAAATGCACCTTTCTTCGCCTGCCTACGTATTTTTGATATGCAAATTAAGGAAACTACTTAGACGTATATTTTCTGCTGCTCTACTGTTTTGTTTCATGTTAATGAATGATTGAATATCACTAAAAAAAAAATCTAACACATTTCGAGCTAAGTGTGTGGTCTATAAGGAAACAGTATATAGGTATTCAAATCCATGGTGTATTTAATGTTCAATAAATACCTTAAATAAAAATTCTATTCGCGAATGTACAGCGTCTGTTTTCATTTGATACCCCACGTAAAACAGCTATAACAGCCATTAGAATTTGGAATCTATTACCCAGGAATATGGTTAACAATTCAATGATTTTTTCAATGGTTGTTACGCCTTTTATGCTTATTTACCTGATACCATACCGTTTCGGACGGACAAAGGGCACGAAATCCCAGGAGAATTTAGAATCCCAACATTTTGCGACCAGAAATATACTGTATAAAGCAAAAAGGGCGTAAGTGCCTTGGATTTATTAGTGCACTTAACCCTTTTATAACGGGGTTATAAGCCGAGCCCCTTAGGTGATTGATGTAGTTCGCGACAGGATTTCACACCGAGAAATACCGAGATTAAATCCTTCTGTCATGAGGTAAGTTTATTCGGTGTACAAATTTTATTTATATTTGGAATTATTTGTATGGGAGAAGGAGCCTGGATTATGAAGAACCTTTTTTATGAGAGCAGTTATTTTTCATCATCATCATCATTTTAGTATGTTGTCACCGACTGCGGTGTAAAGGCCTCTCTTCGTTTACGCAACTTCTTCCTGGGCCCGATTCTGATTAATCAACTGGTTACGGTTTTGATCTCGTTTAGTGTATATATTTACCAAGACTATGTCCCTTCGTTTGAATTTTACATATTTTTTAATATTATTAGAGGAGCGTAAAGAAAAATTACATACAATTGTTTAAATGTTCCTAACTCTTGTAATAATAAAAAAATCGCAATAAATAAAACGAAGCTGTGGTTAATGTACATCAAATAGCTTGAAAATGTTTTCTATACTGTTATTAACCCCTCGCATGCTGGCTGTTAATTTGATAATTGAAAAAGTCACCTTAACATTTAAAACAATAGATTAAAATTCCCATCCCGCACGGATCCGTGTCGAAGCATACGATGGATTTACTGAATTTAACTCCATTAAAAATCTTATTTTTTTGACAAATTAATTTATTTCCGCAGTAAAATCTATCAAAATCACTTGTAACTTTTCACATAAATTACTTAAAACACTTTGCAAACTTTCGCTCCGTCAATTTACAAGTACGTTCAGTATTATGATTTAGGAAATCCCACTCTAATGCAAAAGGACATATGCGCCACTATTCCCTACTCACCTTACGCCGTATAGTGTAAGCAGGATGTAACGAATGCGTTACAGTAAGTCCAACTATCGCAATTCCGAACCATTTAACGCCGTGAGCCGCTGCGCGAATTATACTGGAGGCAAATTCTGATTTTGAAAACAGGTTATGAATTTGATCTGGATTTCTTATGGATATGATCTGTCAGTGCCGAAAATGATATTTCTTTAAGAGCCCATCAACGTGCACGCTAGCGCCACTGCTAAATAATCGTGATTATTTAAGTTTAACGACAGGTATTTAAAAAAAGGGGCCGCTACGTACTGTATTGTGTATTTAAGTACCTTTTAAATACATCAAACTAGTTTTTATGTTGGATTCGTCGAACTAGGACCTCAAAACAAAAACGGCCGTTTTAACTTTGGACGCATAGATTGACGAATCCAGCAACATAAAAACTAGTTTTATGTATTCATAAGATACTGAAATACACAATACATTACGTAGCGGCCCCCTTTTTGAAATATCTGTCGTTAAATTTAAATAATTACGATTCATCAGCAGTGGCGCTAGTGTGCACGTTGATGGGCTCTTAACCAGAAACGTCACATTTGCCACTTACAGATCATATTCATGTCAAATATAGATCAAATTCGGTCTTCCGGTTCGAGCGCCATCTTGATGGCACGCGTCGGGATCAATTGCTTTGTTTTTTGCTCATTAATATTGTTTAAAGTGTAATATCGATAGCCTATTATACAGTAAACTAATGTGGTAGTGTGCAGTGAATGGAGAATTTATCTTGAAGCACGTTTAACCATCATTTTGGAGTCAACGGCCGGTTGTCCACGTGTTTCTTGTAAAGCCCGCTATCGCTTTACAAGAGCTAAATCACCGTACACTGTCTTGTACTAACCGTACAATTTCAATCGTTTTACCCTGCTACTACGACCTTGACACTGGCGAAATAGCCCCAATGGGCTGAAGCCATAATTTTAAAAGAATGAAATAGATCAAATTCATAACATGTTATAACAAACAGAACACGCCTCCTGTTACAAACATTAAAGATATCCGGCTTAATGTAGAGGAGTAAGAGACACATTCGAATTTTTCTCTCGATTTATATAATAACGCCCGAGCCATATCGCCGCAGAAAAAAGAGTATGAGTGTTGCAGATACGAGGTTGAGTAAGTATAGCGGCTATACTTACTCAACCTCGTATCTGCAACACTCATTTGATGACAAAAACACCCGTATGAATGAAAGAAAAGTGACATTTCCATCAAATGATTGTTGCAGATATGAGGTTGAGTAAGTATAGCGACGACATTCTGATATGGCGTTTGCGCAAATATGGTAAGATCAATCCGGGTAAGTGTGACTGCGGGATAAGTGTAATTGGCCTGATTTCGGGGCCTGTTTATATAGATAAAGGATGACTCACGCTAGACCGGGCCGGGTCCGGGCCGGAGCTTCCGGCACTTCGTTTCCTATGGAAAGCATCACGTGATCACCGGTCATCTGTCATAGAAAAGTAAGCGCCGGAAGCTTCGACCCGGACCCGGCCCGGTCTAACGTGAGTCATCCTTAATTAAGTGTTTAATTGAAATTGAAAATATTTATTTCAGATTTATTTACATCCATATTTGTTAGTATAACTTAGAAACTAATGTTAATTTTTGTACATAATATAATATTACCACTACGAGTATGTATATAAAAAGTAGGAGTGTGTAATAGGGCTTTGATACACAAACGTAAAACTCAATATGTGTACTGTACATTAAAACATTTGTCAACGTATTTTGGGTCGCCCTGTATTTCAGGTGAACTTTTCAGCTTGCGTTAAAGTGCAGAAATTTCACCTAACATATAGGTCTACTCGTCGACACAGAACACGATATATCCTTTTAGGTTGGTATTCCACCTGTCCAATTTCTTTATCTAATGTGTATTTTGTCTCACATTTTGCTTAATGAGAGAGTGAGACGCAATGACATTGGACCAAGATATTGGACAGATAGAATACGACCCTTAGGATAGCTCTGCCGATAGATTCGTTGATCACACAGCTGGATGACACAAAGGCTTGGGCCGTTAGATAATTTGCGTTCGAATTTTGAATGGCCATACAACGGGTGCAACTAACCGAAAAGATAAGGCTGTGACATTTGAAATTGGCAAAGGCTTTGGAGATTAATAATTTTATCATTTGTTTTTATTTTAAGACCGCTTTTGTGCTGGAATTATGGGTATATTTATTTTTATTTATTTATCACACAATAGACGGTGCAGGTCGGGGTTTAGGCAGACTGAAAAGGAGATGGCGGGACGACTTGGACGCATTCTACCCCAAATGGTGGGAAAATGCCGATGACAGGGTCGAATGGAGACAACGAGGGGAGGCCTTTGCCCAGCAGTGGGACACCAAAGTAGGCTTAAAAATATATATCAACTTTATTGCACAAACAAGGAAAAATTTACAAATGGCGGACTTAATGCCAAAAGGCATTCTCTACCAGTCAATCATTGGGTCAAACACATTGACATAATTATGTTAATTGATTTGGAACATTTGGTCTTATATAATACTCGTATTCAGTTAAACGGCAATTCCTAGACAGACACAGGGTCAGCAACATGCATGTGATACCTCTTGTACTGTACGCGACCATAGGCTTCGGTGACTTTAGGAGCATGCTTGTTTACCACAGACGTGGTATAAATGAAGAAGACAATTATATCTGCGGTTTCAAATGACCACCTAATATAATATTAATAAATAAATATTAATTCAGTTTATATACGTCCCACTGCTGGGCACAGAGGCATCCTCTCATGCGCGAGAAGGTAGGCTTTGCGCCCACGCTGGCCCAATGCGGGTTGGGGACTACCTATTCAGCCCATAATTTCCGCCGTTTCGCCATGTCCACACGGACACAATTTTTCCCTAGTGCACAATTTTACTGAAGCATACTTTATTTATAAGTATTGCGACGTATAATAACGTAGCCAGCGTTGGCTCTCCTCCCTCCGAACGTGCGGCATCGATCAAAGGCCCCTAACGTCCGGATCCGGTCCAATTTCCACGTACACACATGCTTGTCTTGGGAGACATGTTTTTAGTTTCGTAGCTTTTCTACCGGGTGGCTAAAAAATAACTGCGTTCCCGTTGCCAGGGAAGTTTTGGGATTATACTGAGCAATTTTTACTATACTGGCGAGAACCGGAACAAGCCCGGGATCAGTGGCGAGTGGCGAGCAGTCGTGTTGGAGGCCAAGACACACTTTGGGTCGCTGCGCCAGAGGAGTAAGTAAGTATAACTTTTACTATCGGATCAACCCCGAAATCGCGAAAAAAAAATTGGTTGTTGAGTAAATATTTTATCGCGATTTCGGGGTTGGTCGCATAGTAAAAGTTGCTCAGTACAATACCAAAACCTCCCTGGCAATGGGAATGCAGTTATTTTTTAGCTACCGTGTATACGACTGCTCTGTTGGTGGGACGGTTAGGTACGTTATTGATTTAAATAAGTTAAAATTTAATATTTGAGCCAACCCTAGTACAGGCACGGACTTTAATTGTTGGGATATTTAGGGTTCACTTTACATTGGACATTTCATACCGTTAGTATTGACAACCAAATTAGCTTAAACCTTAGATGGATCAACAATTAGAATCTGTGAAAACTTACACTTCCTTTCATAAAAAGCTTGGTTTTCTGTAACCGATATAATAAAAAGTACGATCTCATTTTAAACTGTGAATAAGTAACGTATACCTTATATCAGAACTATGACTTTAAATGTGTTTACATTAGGAGGGTATTCCACCTGTCCAATTTCTTTGTCCAATGTCATTGCGTCTCACTCTCTCATTAAGCAAAATGTGAGACGCAATACACATTGTACAAAGACATTGCATGGGTAGAATACCACCCTTAGCTCCATAAATTATTAAAGTGAAAATACTTAACCCTTTCAAAGTTCACAAACATAAACCTGCCGGAAGTTAATAAGTGTTATTTTTACTACACTTGCTTTTATAACTGCAAAGTGGAAAGTTCTGCTTTTCGCCTCATGAATGCTGACTATGCTGTAATGAGAGGTTTCCCGAGTTTTCTTTTAATTATTAACGGTGCGTCCAAATCTAGCGAATGCAAATGCAAGTTTGCTACACAGAGATGAAATGTTTTAATGTGCAATACCTACTCAATTTCAATTTCTTTGCTCTTAAATTTAGGCATTAACATAATGCGCCTATCTAAAAATGTAAAAAAAGCGGACAAGTGCGCGTCGGACTCGCCCACCGAGGGTTCCGCACTTTTTAGTATTTGTCGTTATAGCGGCAACAGAAATATATCATCTGTGAAAATTTCAACTGTCTATCACGGTTTATGAGATACAGTCTGGTGACAGACAGACAGACGGACAGTGGAGGCTTAGTAATAGAATCCCGTTTTTACCCTTTGGGTACGGAACCCTAAAAAGTATATTTGAACACAGTTAAAATTAAACATTCAATAGGTATAATAATATAGGTATTAAAGCCATTATGGCTATGTATTTAATACTTACTGTATTGATTAAGTGTCATAAAGGCTTCAGCAAACAATAAAATACATTTCATTTACAAAAATGTCTTTCCTAAAATTTTTGTTTACTCAAACATAATCAAAAACCGCTCCTGAAAGGAATAATTATAAACATGAAAATCTGAATGTCGTAATGAATCACCATTTTAATTAAAAGCCATTCGTAATGAAATTGTGAAACATATCTCTTACAAGACTTTTCCTGTTCCCATTGCTCACAGACCAAACGCCTCACGGCCTGAGGGGCTACCGCGAAAACCGAAATTCGCAAATTGCGGGGATCTTTCTCTTTTACTCCAATGAAGACGTAATTAGAGTGACAGAGAAAGATGCCCGCAATTTGCGAACTTCGATTTTCGCGGTTATAGCCCAGATTCGAACATTAAGATACGTCAAAAATTTGCTAAAGACGATATGGATTAGATATGTGAGTTTCAAAAGTGACTTTTGTTGCTGTATCACTGGTATAAGTGCAAATATAGGTATATAAATCATAACCTCACGGAGGATTCCTTGCGTATTCAATAAAATAAATCGATTCGCGGAAAATAGTAATGTCTTCTTATTACGTAATATCTGGGAGAGGGAGCTTTGCTCGGAAAACGTATAAAAACACAAAAATGCGCGTTTTTCCAAAGATAAGACCTAGCTAGATTTTTCGCCCCCGAAACCCCCATATAGCAAATTTCATCAAAATCGTTAGAGCCGTTTCCGAGAAGCCCGAAATATATCAACAAGAATTGCTCATTTAAAGGTACATATAAGATTTCTGATTCCCGACTCATTTACACCCAACTTTATCTCCATTTTTTGTTATAAAATACGTATATTATTATGTCTGTAAAATATATGCGATGGGTTTCGCCTGGGCCTGGGTGATCTAGGCTCAGTCATTAAGTTTAATTTTTTTTGAAATAAGTAGTATAAAATGTTAAGAGTCCATCAACGTGTACACTACCGCCACTGACAAATAATCGTGATTATTTAAATTTAACGAAATATATTTAATAAAGGGGGCCGATACGTGCTGTATTTTGTATTTAAGTACGTTTTGAATACATCATACTAGTTTTTATGTTGCTGGATTCGTCGATCTATGAACACAAAACAAAAACGGCTGTTTTACATTTGGACGCATAGATTGACGAATTCAGCAACATAAAAACTAGTTTGATGTATTCCAAAGGTACAGTCGCCATCAGATATATCGGAGCGGCCAAGGTGTTCACAATATCTGAACACGCGCTCTAACGCCCTGACAATAGAGGCGTGTTCCGATATTTGTGAGCACCTTGGCCGCTCCGATATATCTGATGGCGACTGTACTTAAATACAAAATACAGTACACATTTAAATAATCACGATTATTTAGCAGTGGCGCTAGTGTGCACGTTGATGGGCTCTTAAAGATCAAATGCCTGAGTTTTCGACGCAAAGACGCTCGGCTAGCAATAAAAACAACTACGCGACCTGCACTTTTAAAATATCATAGTAATCACCGAGCAAGATATTAAATTCCGCGCCAGCTCTATTTCATTTAAGGTTAAAAGGTTAACGGGTTGCCGCTGCCCGCAAGGCTTTTAAATTAAGAAAACGAAAAAGTTTTCATAGCGTCGTTAAGGTTCCGTATCCAAAGGGTAAAAACGGGACCCTATTACTAAGACTACGCTGTCCGTCCGTTCGTCTGTCTGTCTGTCACCAGACTGCATCTATATCATGTCTATATCATAAACGGTGATAGCTAGACTGTTGAAATTTTCACAGATGTATTTCTGTTGCCGCTATAACAACAAATACTAAAAACAGAATATAATAAATATTTAAGTGGGGCTCCCATAAGCGTGATTTTTTTTGGCGTTTTTGCGTAACGGCACGGAGCCCTTCGTGCGCGAATCCGACTCGTACTTGGCCGGTTTTTTAATACCTAAATGATCGTATGTGTTCTTAGCTGTGAGTCTAGAAAATGGTTGGCATAGAATTACATATTTAGCGCGTGTTTTTTCTACTAAATACTATTAAGATTTACCCTAAAAAACTTTTTCCTCTTTCAAAATCTGTTAAAAGTAATTATACTTAGCCAGTGTCATTCGCGTAAAAGAATTTATTGATATAATATCATTGACCAAAATTTTCTCAGAAGTTTCGACGCCACAGTGGAACCTACCACGCAATCATGACATTCCTAGACTGCTAAAAATAACCTAGTTCCCTAGTCGAGTAAAAAAGTGTGCGAAAAATGCACGGAATGGTCATTAGTCATTAATCCAGCACTAAAGATGTTTTCGCGTGCTTTTGTCTCGAAGAGGACAGAAACAGCTGCTTTCTCATTCTAACATTCACTGTTATTTTACTAATAAGGAAAAATTAGGCCAAGATAAGAGCCTTGAGCTCAATTTCAAATACGTGACGTTGGCTGAAATTGTACAGGTACGTTTAATTAAGGGACGGGAGTTATTCAATATAAAATGATTGAGATTTCTTTGCGTGCAAACCTTGATTAAAATGTATTCTCGGGTTGAATAATAAAGGAATCATATAGGATCACTTCGTTGTACCTACCTGTACGCCTGTCAACCAGGTTTTCTTTGTCAAGAAAGTGTAAAACTAGAGTGTAAATTAAGCCTTAGCTTGAGCGTTTTCCAAAAAAAATGTACATTTCATTCATGTCTTCAAAATATTGACTTCTTGGGCTCATTTTACTCAGAATCATTTGTACATTCACGCCTCATACATGAAAAAATGTGTCCCAAGATTTCCTTTCCAGATCGTCACCTTTTTGTATGAAAAGTTTTTATTTGTATGAACGTGATGCACTGGAAAAATATTTTTTCATACAAAATTTTGGGACACATTTTTTCATGTATGAGGCGTGAATGTACAAATGATTCTGAGTAAAATGAGCCCAAGAAGTCAATATTATGAAGACATGAATGAAATGTACTTTTTTTTTGGAAAACGCTCAGTTACACTTCATTATTTTAAACAGAACCTATCTGGGGTACCTTCCGTTGATGTAGAATGACGAAGTGAGGCAAAAAGAAAATCCACAAACCGTACTTTTCGAAACAGTAGAATAAAGTGTCAGTAACATATTACAAAAATATTGTTTGATTTTTCAATTTCAAACTTAATTTGCAGTTTGTAAACACACAGAGATTGCTATATGTCATTGTTTTCCTACGGCAAAATATCTTTACAGTACATATGGTACTACTTATTGTGCCTATTACTGCCCTAGGGCGGTAATAGGCACAATAAGTGCATATGTCGAAAATTAAGGGCCATATGTACTGTAAAACTTTGTACAATACACGTGCGAAAACGTAATTCGCAACGCGTGTCGGTTTAAAACACTAACTTCGGTCGTGTTTCAATTTATCGCCACCCGTTACGAATTTGCTTCTTTTCGCACTTGTATCGTAATTTACTATTACGTTGGAACAATATTTGGTACTTTCGTATCGTCACTACTTTGAAAGCATTTTCAAAACCAAGTTTGGCTTCGCAAGTCATATCAGAGCGTTCCTAATTAAAAACATTTGGAGGAGTCGCCATCGTCGGATACGGCGAGGAGGACTATATACTTTGAAAACACTCGTATCTTGTTAGGTCAAGCAAAAGAAAAATGTGGTAACTTATGTATGGGATGCACAGGTACATTTAGGTCGGTCGGAGTTAATGCGTTTCAACTTTAAGTAGCAGTGTGAAATACGTGATTTATTCAAAGTAGTGACGCAGTTTCTATACGTAACGTCAATCCCACACAAACTCATATAGGTTCGTGATAAAAATAAATTCAGCGTACCTCTCTCAACCCCCCAAATTTCCCCCTTAAATAAGAAATAAGCGGTTTTGACTTATTTACAATATTAGTGGTGCTAATTACTACAACTGTTCCAAATTTTAGGTATCTACGTTAGGCTTGTGCCTGCTCGGTCACTACAGAGAGCGCTCCGCTCTCGGTCAATCGGTCAAGGGTGGATTTCAAAATCCTGCGAAAACTTATGGTTCGGTCTTTATAAAAAAAACTAGTAGGTTGTGCGAGTTGCAACTTTTTTATATATTTTTAAGAACTATTATCTTCATGTTCCTTCAATTACCATCTCCAATAACTAAATAGTTTTTAATATATATAATGTTTTATGTGTCTAAAGTCATCACCGTCTACCGGAAAAATCTGAACCTTTTTGTTTGCAGTGAAAATTATAGCATACCTATCGTACGATTGCGATTTTTGTTTTACTTATATCTTTTCCATGTTGTTGTTTAACACATGAAAAAATATGCAATAATTCCTGCACCGAGAAAGTACATTTAAAAATATTTAAAACTTTGTCACGAATATTCGTCAACACCGTCATGGTAATGTCAATGTGAGCTTATCTCCGTGTATGAACAACGAAATACCGCTAAAGGTCCTTGCCCTATTTTTCACTTTAATATAGAATGCCAAAAATGATTTCACTATAAAGTCACATGATTGAATCGTGAGAAATATTACGAACAAATTTGTAAAACGTAGTTTGTCACAACAGAGCATCATCACCGTTATGCTTTGGTTTAAAAAAGTTACAAATGATATATTAGAAATAATTATTGAAATGAATGGCAAACTACATGAAGTTTATTGTGTAGCATAGACATTAACTACTATTATTCGTATTCTAGAAATAAAAACAAGAAACTCTCAAATCGTCAACACCATACCCATCATCACCGGGAAAAAATGACGACCGGTGATGATTTCATGTGTATGGTGATGACGATTCTCTGAAACTTTTCTAGTTATTTTGCTATAATTCATTATGAAATTAAGCTGTATGTTTGAAAAACGTTCTCTATGTCTTCTAACACTTTATAATGTCTACCTTATAAATGTAGAATAAATGTAGAAGAAGACATGACTATTTCTTTCACACTAGAGGATGGTTAGTTTTTAAATAACATTTTGACTGAAGTAGGCAAAATTTTGGTCACTTAATGTTTATTTTTTATTATACAATAATGTAAATCGTGCAACTTAGAGTCTGTAATTGCATGTTAGTCGTGTTAAAACAAAGTATTTAAACAAGCAACATATATTAAGTTTTAAGCGACCATAGGCTACAGTACTGGCTCACTATCGTGATGGCCTTATGTTTTTTGATAATATTATATTAATTGATGTATATAATTACAGCAATTAATAATTATACCATTGGGTAGCCACCGGACCCAATACCTAACATTTTGTAATTTATGACATGCATTACAAGTAGGGGTCTTGCAACTTATAAAACACTGATTATATATTAATGTTTAGCTATTAAACAACATATATATGGATTTAAATCATTATAGCTATTTTTAAAGTTAATTTATAAAACAAAAAAATAAATGAATACATAAATTGCCTATTTCGGAATATAAATTATTTAAAATGATACAATAAAAATACTTGTTATATATTTATTTATATGAATAAAATGTATTTTTTATAATTTTCTAAAAAAAATTATGTAGCTAGTCTTATCTTCAAAAACATGTTATTTGTAATGTTTATTAAAGTTCTAAAGCCTTACAATTAAAAAAAGTTTTTGTTTTTTTAATACGTTTTTAATACATATATAAATTAGTTCCCAAATCGTCATTACCGTACATGCAGTGTCATTACCGTCTATAAAAGAGTCATTACCATACCATGATTGTCATCACCATCTTGCGTTTTTATTTTCCGAAAGCGATAACTTCAAATATAAGCCACAAAATGACTGTATAAATTCCATAAATATCCTCAATATACAGCCCCCTATTACTTTACCCAGCTAGATCCGTGTTAAATTAAACATTAAAAAAAAATATTTTTTTGTATGGTGAAATTTTTTGTGATGAAATCCACCCTCAAACGAACTAGTTCGGTCTTTTAGTTCCTTTAGTTCAGTTCGGTCGTTGAGAGCTCGCGGCTTAGCACGGTCGCGTTTTTATCCCTTGTCACCGTGCCTGTCACGTTCTAACAAGTATGTAAGTGCGAAAGGGACGCGCATAGTGATAGTCGATAAAAATGGAACCGTGCTGAGCCCGCTGGAATGAATATGAATCGATTTGGCAGTAGTTTTTTTTTTTTTACATTAAACATAATTTTATTAATAACAACCAAAATCAACACAAGAAACTAAACGTTAAAATTAAAACTAAAATAAAACAAATCTTAAACTAAACTTATAAGTAAAAAATGCTCCCCAGGTCACCTTCATGCGTTATGGTGCCCAGAAGGCTGGCAGCGTTACCTTTGTAGTTTTTTTTTAATTTTTGACAACTGAATTACGATTTAAGTTGTACGATAGTATATGACGGTTAAACATTAAAAAGCTTGACACAATAACAACAATTATTTGATTTTCCTTCATACTTTTCAGGTTTAGGACTGTTTGTCACTCTTTTATCTCGTTCGCACTCGTGCCAGCGTCATTGTGAACCATTTCGTTCAGTCTATTTTCTGTTTCACTCATGTCAAGCGCTCACCAATCCCACTGAACTAAAGGACCTAAAGACCGATTAAGAGCGTGCAAAAAGATTTAGTTCCTTTCGGTCCTTTATGGGATTTCATTCTTAACAGTTCTTCGTTCATGACCGACACAAGCCTAATTCTACGTCAAACGGTCTCTAAGAAAAACGCATTTATTGTGTTCCGTGAACAAAGTTTTGTACAGAACACTAAAAATTGACCTAATAACATTACCTTTCACCTTACCACAGCCATTAAGCTTCATTTAAAATGCATTTCACAAAACAGCTGTACCGGGATAAAATGCCGTGAATTTCCGTCTTGTTTTCATTAACAAAACAAGGCCCGAAATCAAGAGCGATCTCGACCGCTAGCACGGCCCATTAGACGACCCCCAATTTGTTGAGATTTTCACTCCACTTCGCTCGTGAAAAGGTTTTCATACAATTTATGAGGTCAAGGGCTTTCGTATGTTTTGTGACAAATGCGGTGAAGGTAATGTTTAAGTTTTAATTTATCATCATGACTCGGCAATTACCTTTTGAAATTCGTATCAACATAATACCACCCAACAAAGCCTAGTTTCCCTTTTCGTTGGAAGGTCAGATGTCAATCGCTTACATAAAAGGTGATAAAAGCTAGTGGTTGTGGCAATTCTTAGGATTAGGTTGCCGAGCGGATCGCAGGTTTCCTATAATGAGCTGTGGACAAAATGCCACAAGGAAGATGATGATATCGATACCTGCTATCCTTTGTCCATGTAAAAGACTTAGGGTCGGTTGCACCAAACCGTCTGTCACCGTTAAAGCGTTCGCTAAATTTATTTGTATGGGAAATTTCATACTTCACTGCTGTTTGACGTTAATCAGTCTATTAAATGTGGTTGGTGCATCTGGGCCTTAAAAATGGAACTTAAACTTGGCTTACAATTTCACGAAGTTATTAAATTACTTCAGAGTTAAAAAAGCCCATATAAAAATCTTACATCCAATGTATTTGTGTGCCTGCTTATTTTTAATCAAATCCTGATAGCTTTCTTTCCAAAATTCATACATACTTACTGTAAACCTTACCTTGTACCTTAGAAATTTTAATAGTGAGAATTTAAAGAAACCTTCGGGAATACAATACCGGCGTGATAAGATTTACAATCGCGATTTCCTGCCAATCGTGCCCTTCGTCATGCGAACTGTCAAGCCTTTCGCGTCCCTTTGATTTTATCTATATGAAAAATTGAGCTGTTCTACGGGGGACTGATTTGACGAAAAGGTTCTGAGAAAAATTCTTCGATTTCACCCGGATTTATGTTGTTATATTTTACCTATAAGTCAACAGCAGATGTGAATGCAGATGATTTGCACGTGTTCTTTTTCTGATATGGAAAGGCCAGGTACATATTGGGCCAACGCAGGCCAATCCAAGGGACGCAGCCATGCGGTAGAATGAGATAGCAATATCACTTGCTTCCTCTAACGTCCCCCAGACTGGCCCACGCTGGCCCAATATGTAAAAAGTTAACAAGTCTTATATAAATACAAGGTGTCAATAATTTCAGTTTTGCTAGGTATAAAAAGTGACAGTTGGAGTTGGTATAATCAAAGAGAATAGATAGTATAGAGGGGTCCTGTCATAGTAAATTTTGTAGTCACAGTAAATTTACTGCCATCTATCGACACACGACTAAAACTCAAAATGAAAACGTATAAAACTATCGAAAAAAATTATATACATATATGGATAAATGATTTTATTATTTTTATATCATTTTGACCCATGTTCATTCACTGATACCTATGTGTTAAAATTGTTAAATATATAACGGTGTCGTCAACGCCATCTAGCCGACCATAGGCCAAAGGTGTGTGCGCCATCTATCCGAGACGAGAATGACTTTTTCTTGATTTCCAAGGCACGTTTTTTTCTTAGACTTTATTCATCTTATACGGAGTTACATATGTCTTTGGTATAATTTAACTCGAGACAGACTCTCTGTAACATAGGTAGTAATAAACTCCAATAATTTCAGATGTTTTTAGATTATATGGAGGTTATTACAGTGCGACATAAAATAGGAGAAATTATATAAAATGGAACTAAAAACATTCCATACTAACTTGTTGCCATGTTTAAGCAAAAATGTGACAGTTAAGTACGAAGAAAGTGGCGCCCTCATTGCTATTTTATGTCGCTCCGTTCTTCACACACGTAAATTATTTAACACTTACCATTATGAATGTAATAAAAGGTATACTGACCCTTTATATCATTTTAAACACCTCTCACACCACAACACTACAGTACCTTCTACACTATGAAATGATCTTTATTTATTTTTTCCCTCTTCAGTAAATCCACGTTAAGTCCACGTTAAGCTAAACTTGGCTTGACTTGGCTAAACTATTTGATATTTGATTCCAGTATCAATACCCAACTGAATCCTACAAATATCCGACCATAACGTTTACAGCTGAATATGAAATCTTATAATATCATAGCAACCGGATATCCAAGACATTTCAGATATAATAATACAAACAAAACGCAAGACAAAAAATATTGAGAGAGATTTCTTTAGGGAATTGAAGTTGCCTTGACTGGAATTGGATAGCGAACTAAAGCTTGCCACGGTCTTATTTTTACCTCGGTTGAGCGGGAAAATCCTTTTCACCGCTCGACTATCAATCAAGATTTCATTTGTATAATTTGCCTTTTTTTCAGCGACGCGTTCTGTTTTACTGATGGGCATTTTTAGGATACGCCATGTTTTGTTTGAGTTGTAAAGGATAGCACGTTTTCAAGTTACTGGGTATCAAGATTAGGTAAGTTGTTTTTGAAGATAAGATTGCGCTTGGTCATAAATTAAACATTATTGTTTAATCATTTAGTAATAACTTTATGTAGGTATGTAACTCAAATATACAAGGGAATAGATAGGTATGAAAAATAAATACTAGACGCAAAAAGGTTTTTTAATATCCGTAACAACCATATTATTAGTCACCGTTGACAATATGACGTCAAATAAATGACAAACATTATTTTAGAATTTTCTTATTTAATTATTTTCGTTTCAAATTTATAAAAACTCTTTCACTATGAATCAGGAAGCGAAAAAAAACTTACCCAGTTTTAGTAAAAGTCCGACATGTAACGAGAAAAGTAGAGTGACTTATTGTACTGACCTGGAAAAGTCCGTGATCATGTCCAACTTTGAGCGCCGAGGCTGGGTCCAGGTGGGCCCGGACGACGAGTGGAATTTCTACTGGTCCTTCACCACCAACTGCCGGAACATATTTAGCATTGAATGCGGATACAGAATGAACGACAACCAAATTATAAATCACTTTCCAAACCACTATGAATTGTCAAGGAAGGATTTACTCGTGAAAAACATCAAGCGATACAGAAAAGATTTGGAAAAAGAAGGCAGTCCTTTAGCAGAAAAGGCAGAGGTGCAACTACCGAACGGTCATGTCGGCACTCGATATATTCATCTAGATTTTATACCTGTGACGTATGTGCTGCCCGCCGACTACAATATGTTTGTCGAGGAATACCGGAAATCTCCGCAAAGCACTTGGATAATGAAGCCGTGCGGCAAGTCTCAAGGCGCTGGAATTTTCTTGATAAACAAACTTTCGAAACTAAAGAAGTGGTCGCGTGAAGCGAAAACTCCCTTCCACCCCCAATTCAGCAGCAAGGAAAGTTATGTAATATCACGTTACATCGACAATCCGCTTTTGATTGGCGGAAAAAAGTTCGATCTCAGGTTATATGTGTTAGTCACATCATTTCGTCCTCTTAAAGCTTATTTATTTCAGCACGGGTTCTGTCGCTTTTGTACAGTTAAGTATGACACGAGTGTTACTGAGCTCGACAATATGTACGTTCATTTAACTAATGTTAGCGTACAGAAGCACGGCGGAGATTACAATAGTCTGCACGGCGGAAAGATGAGCATTCAAAATTTCCGTTTATATTTGGAAGGTACTCGCGGTCGGACGGTGACGGATAAATTGTTTGCGGAAATGCAGTGGCTTATCGTCCATTCTTTGAAAGCAGTCGCGCCCGTGATGGCGAACGATCGGCACTGTTTTGAATGTTATGGTTATGACATAATTATTGATGATGCGCTCAAACCGTGGCTGGTAGAGGTGAATGCTTCGCCTTCGTTGCAGTCTACTACACACAACGATAGAATTTTGAAGTATAAATTGATTGATAACATCGTATCTGTGGTTGTGCCGCCGGACGGCGTTCCAGACGCGAGATGGAACAAGACCCCGTCCCCTGACGCGCTCGGTGACTTCGATTTATTAATCGACGAGGAATTCATGGAAAAGGAAGAATGTAATCTACGTCACTACATAGCGAATAGTCGCCGCTTTAGACAGTGATTTTTTATGGTTATTTATCGTGTTCATATTTTTGTATTGTGTTTTATAAATAAAATTTTGAAAAATTGTCACCGGTCTATTGTTTGTTTTCATATAAACCTCCTTACTCTTTGCAGAGAGCTTAAAAAGGTATACCTACCATAAAATTAACTGATGTTTATATCGCCGCTTTCAACAGTGAATTTACAAAACTATTGATAATTTCCTACATGTAGCAGTTTATAAAATAAAGACATTTAATTTAAGTATACTATCTTTATTAAACACAAATATACATAATGCGTATGTATTTATATTTTTGATCACATTTTAGAAATATTTCAAATCAAAATATGCTTGTTTAAACATATTTTTAGGGAGTACCACCTATGACTCTTCTGTACATAACCTAGTTTCATCTATTAACAGTTCAAAGTCCCCCAAAGCTCTGTCGTTCGGCGTCTTTTTCCAGCGAGCATCAGGTATCCCATTGGGAGGGAGTATCACAGACAACATATTCTCCAACAGTTTCCTCTTCAGAATGCCGTCGTTCCGCGTCGTCGGCGTCATCGAAGGCGACGAGTTCACTTCAATAAGCCACGGCTTCAAATCCGCATCTATGATAATATCGTAACCGTAACATTCAAAACAATGGCGGTCATTCGCTATAACTGGAGCCACTGCTTTTAGGGAATGCACTATAAGCCATTGTATCTCACGGAACAACCGCTCGGTTACTTCCCGACCACGCGTACCTTCTAAATATAACTTTAAATTTTGCATACCAAGTTTGCCGCCATGCAAACGATTGTAGTCCTCACCGCGCTTCTGAACGCTCACATTCGTCAGATGCACGTACACGTTGTCCAGTTCAGCGACACTCGTATCGTACTTCATCGCACAGAACCTACAAAAGCCTTGTCGGAACATGTAAGCCTTTAAAGGCCGAAAAGACGTAACGAGGACGTAAATCCGCAAATCGAATTTCTTTCCTCCAATCAAAAGCGGATTATCTATGTAGCGCGATATAACGTAAGAGTCCTTGTTGGTGAATCGATGATGTAAGTAATTCCTCGATTCTCGAGACCATTTCTTTAGTCTTGACAAATTGTTTATGAGGAAAATGCCTTCTCCTTGTGATTTGCTTGTTGGTTTGAGGATCCATTTAGAGTTTGGGTAGCGTCGGTATTCCTCCACGAACAGATTATAATCTGAAGGCAATCCATAGGTTACTGGTATAAAATCTAGATGCAAATAACGAGTGACTTTGTGATTTCCTTGTATAACTTCACATTTCTCAGCTAGAGGGTTTCCTTCTTTTTCTAATTCTTTGCGGTATTTCTTTATGTTTCGGACTAGTAAGTCTTTACGGACTAATTCGTAGTGTTTTGGGAAATGGTTGATGAGTTGGTAGTCGTTGAGTGAGACGCCATTACCTACGTTGAATATAGAGCGGCAGTTGCTTGTATTCGCCCAGTACAGATTCCATGCTTCTGTAGGCTCGACTTGCCTCCACCCTCGTTCGATAAACGTATTGATAACTATAGTTTTGTCGAAATCCGTGCAGAATGTGAGCTGTCTCGGTGGTTTGTTGTTGATTGCTTGTTTTAGTTGGCCATACATGCTAAATCCGTTTGAAAATGGAATCATCACGAATTAATATTTTGGCAATCTTCTAATCTTTCAGTAACTTAAAATACGTAAATTGTTAGAATGTGCAATAGATAGTTTTTTGTATATTTAGTAAATATTACTGTCACTTGCCAGCACGGTAGATATGTACAAATGACATAGAGTGACAATAAAATGATTTTATTTTTAATGTTGCCATTAACCGTTCGGTAATTCAAGTAGGCTAAGCTTCGAGCAACACCGGCTTCCGACACATCGGAAGGGAGGGGCCCAAGCGATATCTCACCGTACAAATCTTTCTGCCATTTTTCGCGGGGGGAAAGGTGCACACAGTCGCACTTCTCACACACTTACATACAGAATCCAATCTGTAATGACGACACAAATACATAGAAAATGACACACGTCAAAGGCAAATCTTGCAAACCTCGATCTCTTTTTGTGTACGGACGAGTGACAAGTGTCACAACACGCACACTAACACATTTTCGTTGAAGTATGTTATTGTATTCTGAGAGATGAGAAGTCGGATTTGTCGCTCGACCGATCCGCAATTTGTACTGAGCGAGCAAAATCGATAAATCCAACAATTACATGAGACTAAAATATAATAATTGTGTTTGAATGTAATTAAACGTATGATATGTAAAAAAAATATTACATGTGAAATGTAACACTTTCTTTTTGTAAATTTGATGTCCCCGACCTCTTTTTATAACAAAAAACCGAGCAACCAGGCATTTTTGAGCAGCAGTGTTCACGCGCGCGTCTGGACTCGGTCTAGTGAAAAATCCAAGTGCAACTAGTTTTATTACCCGCGCTAGATTAGATTGACGCGCTAATCTTGTACCTCGGCAGAGGGGAAATAGTGCGAATGCCGCCTCCCTTCCGTGTTGCTCGAAGAGGCTAAGAATCAACAAACTATTTAGAAAAGTATCACAGAGAAACGAAACTTTTTAGTGCGTTATCTTAAAACCGTCACGGTCCTGCTCGTAGTCAAAAAAATCATTCAGCTATCTAAGAGTCAATATAGTCAGATCTTATAACATAATAACTATCTATGTATACTTTTTCACTTTTATTAGCAAATATAGCTGCCTCCTGTACTCGTGGAACTACAATCTTGAATACAACATTTGAAGCTGACATTTTTCATCATCATATATACTCGTAAATATAACTAGTGGCTCTGTGAGCTGTAGACCTCGCGAGCAGAGCTTTAAATAACATGGTGCTAAGAGCTTTAAATATAGTAAATTAAAAAAAACAATACGAAATTTATGTGTAAAAAAGTACAAAAAATTATAATATCCCAGCATACAATTACTGGGGATCGAACCCAGACCCTCTGTGCAAACAGAAAAAGCGAACGTTTACAAACTGAGCCAAATAGTTCTTAGATGGGTTGACGAAATTTAGCTACTGCTTCTCAACTTAAAATTAGTTAAAATTAAATATCTCAATACCTCCGAAACCAGCGAAATAAAATTTCTGAATTTTTGGCCATTTAATCTATAAACATATCTCAAAAAGAAAACACTCGTATGGTACCGATACCACTATTTGTTTAGGCGCGAGCTATCACGACTCCGCCATTTTAAAAAAAATCAAAAAACCGGACGGACAAAAAAAAATTATTTAGACATAGAATCCAGTCACAAAATTTCACGAGATTCGGTTAAGAATTGCGACCTGTAGAGGAGAACATCCGGACATACAAAAGCAAAATGCTCCAGTCGAAACGTAGACCTTCGCTACGCTCCGGTCAATCAACAGATGTCAATCACTGCTAGACAAAGGCCTTCCACAATAGGGTAAAAGTAACTGATTTGACTAGTAGGAAAATACCCTATTATCTCCACAACGTTATTTGGCACAGAGTATCAATGTAGACTTTATATATTTTCGATCACAAGGTAGCACGACCCTCCAACAGATACAACCTCTATATGCCCTGCTGTCCAATGCCACATAAGTTTGGCAACGCTCTCGAAGTTTGCTTGACAGGCATTTCATCTTCAAACTAACTTTAAGTACAATCACAATAGTCTAAAAGTTACTCATGAAGTTTAGTCAAAATGACAGTGTGCCCAATGAATTCTCAATTTAAACGATGACACTAAAGTTACAAAGGTCGTTTAAATAAGTGTCAGCTTCAAACTAGGGATGTACTCGTAGCGACTAGTCGAGAAAGCCGACTATTCGGCTTCATTTGTGGTCGGCGATTAGTCGGCGACGAGTCGGCAAAAATGGCCGATTAGTAGGCACTTTAGAATGATAGAAAAGCAAGGCAAAAAGAAATATAAAGCAGCAAATATTTACCATAAGCTTTTCACCTGTTTTACCCAAATTCCTATTTAGGGTGCTTACGAAAACTTTTGTTCGAATTATTGACCGTGTGGTCGCTTTCTTATGTCCAATTGTCTGGTTGTCGTATGAAATATAGCCTTAGGATTTTTTATTTAGGTATTTTTTTTGCGTTACTATAATATGACGATTAGTGCGACGAAAGCGGTAAAACGATTGTTTTTTTAAGTGCATCTGAACCGAACTTAGACGAAACTAATGATCTGGCCGACTAGTCGGCCATCCGAGTGCCGATTAACCAGCTAGTTAGCTAGTCGGCCAAATCAATAGTCGGTACATCACTACTTCAAACCTTTGGGAACTTTTGATCGAACTTCACTTAACTCGGGACAACCATAAATTATGTTCTCTCCGATGAACCCCTGAGATCTTAAGGACGCCATCCATCTTGTATTTAAGACCTTCGTTCTGTTAAGGTTTGTCGCGGTATCTAATAATTTCTTGTAACACTTTATAGTAGTTTATGTGACTGCTACATAATGAAAGGCATTAAAATACGAGTGTGGGTTTATGAAACGAATGAAATGAGTTTCATAATAGTATCACACGAGTGTTTTAATGCCTAATTATGTACAGTTACATACACTGCTTTATCTACACACATATTATAAACTTTCTATGATATATTCACTAACCTCATATTACAACCGACATTGGGGCACTTTCCTCTCTGGCGGAACTCGCGGATATGAGCTGGCGTCTCCGAAATATCTTTATCGCACAATTTACACGAAACTTTTGTTATAGTTACTTTAAAAACAACAAAACAAATTATTTTTTACTTACAAATTAATTAAAATATAAACTGTACGTCAAATGGCGGCAAAGGAAAACTTTTTTCACGTATGTCACGCATCCGTAGTTTTTTTTAATTCAGAGACAAACTAGAGTCGGGGTCGATTACCATATCGTCCGATACCAACTTACATACGGGATTTGTCAATATTGTATGCAATTGTCATTTGATTTCGAATAAAACGTCATGACGACTGATATTAGAATAGGGGTCAAATCAAATTGCTTTTTTTATTCAGAGATGTTCGAAATTTAAAATGCATTACCAAATCGATTTTGATATAGTAATGAAGTTATTACCACATTTTCACAGATAAGAAATTTGCTGTAACAAAACAGTTTATCGTAATGTGGGCCATTATTTACGGATTTTGAAGGCGTCATAGAGAGTTTATGATATGTGTGTAGATAAAATACTTTAATAATCCCACCCTTTAACTAGAAATTTATTAAGGCATTAATACGGAGAGAAATGTTTACTTTGCAAATGCAAAATAATTTTGTCCTTCAGAACATAACCTCTTGTTACTGCTGTGGCTTATATACGAGTACCAATGCTACACTCTGGGTACTGGGTATTTTTTATATATATATTTCGGAGATAACACAGAAACAATACAAGAAACAGTCATTGAACAAACATGCATAGATACAGAATATGTTTCCTTGGATATATCTCACTAAGAACACATAATATGTATATTCAGATGCGCAATGCGGTAATTCTTCGAATTTAAACTGTTGTGAGACATACTAACATTGAATAATTTTACGGTTTAGTTCACTTGTCATACTGTGAAACATGTCGCGCGATTGACTAAAAACAAGTGAGTCTAAACCGTAAAATTCAGCGCAGCGATAATTGTTTACTAACAAAACAAAACAGTATGTTAAAAGTACATCGTTTGTAGCTGAACTCTTGTAATGTCTAGTAGAATTTATCCATCGCTACACATTGGATATTACAGTACCCGACAATACGTCTTTATAAGGTTAGCTGGGGTAAAAAAAACATAGGTACCTAGTTTATTTTGCTCGAAGTAAGAAAAACAGTAGAGTCTGACCACGCTTGGCCAACTCTGAGGGTTCGCTACGTTTTTCTCTTGCCCCGGTGTTTATTTTACCCCGCCTGACCTTACCTGGTAAGGTATAAGTAGTTTTGAAAATGGTAAAATAAGTGGTTTAATGGGTGGAATGGTTTAAATTTCTAATTTTTAGCTATTAAGAAACTGCAAAAAAATACTCTCACTATTAAAAGTGTCATATCGTATATTGTCTTATATAGTAGGGTCAGTAAGGTCATTTAGCATGCACTTTAGTCTCAGGCGATGCCGCTTGGCACGATTGTTCCTTAGGTCAAACAAAGTTGATCTGGCTCGGTAGCCAGGAGATCGTCCCATGCAGACCCCCCAAAAAGGGGGGGTGAAAGAGTCGGCTCCCCAGGTCCAATCTATGCTATATTCCTTCCCAGTCTTAGCAACTAGGGCAAGTTATATATAATTTTCGTATAAGTAAATTAGGGACGAGGAATTCATTTTTGAAATAATTTTTATGCCTTTCCATACAAAAAAATGATTTTTGTACAAAACATGAAAATGTTATGTCATTTTTTGTGACAATTTTGGATGTTACAATCACAGTGTGGCGATTTGCACTAAATAAAAAATTGGACGATGTAGCCCATGTATTCTTTATTCTGGAAAATATCACTTTATAGTAGGCATTCATACATTTTTTTGTAATAAAAAAATAATTTATAGCGCGTGGCGGTAACGATTTTCATACAAATGGAACTATGCCCAAAGTCAAAGATTAAAAATGTTTACTAAAACACTGAATTTGACATTTTAAAAGTTTAAATATAATGTTTTAATAATTTTTCCATGCATTTTTGCCCTTTTTTGGTACAAATTTGTTGTTTTTATTTTTCTTCCATACAAACTTTGTCCCCCCCCCATTTCCCCCCTTAAGAATAAAAAATACATGGGCTACATCGTCCAATTTTTTATTTAGTGCAAATCGCCACACTGTGATTGTAACATCCATAATTATCACAAAAAATTACATATCATTTTCATTTTTTGTACGAAAATCATTTTTTTTGTATGGGAAGGTATAATAATTATTTGAATGAATTCCTCGTCCCTAAGTTATACGAAAATGATATATAACTTGCCCTAGTTGCTAAGACTAGGAAGGAATATAGCATAGATTGGACCTGGGGAGCCGACCCTTCCCCCCCCCTTCTTGGGGGGTCTGCATGGTACGATCTCCTGGCTACCGGGCCAGATCAACTTTGTTTGACCTAAGGAACAATCGTGTAAGCGGCATCGCCTGAGACTAAAGTGCATGCACTTCCATACATTTGTGTTCCTTATTGACCCTACTATATAATGTCTGTATATCTGTATAAGTACGCGGTATCATAGGTACAGGATGTCCAGTGGCAAATTTCCGATTTCAAATCCAAATAATTTTCGAACGCGTAGTGCCAAGGAGACGCAGGGGTTTTTTTACTTTCGTGAGTGTTGCGGATTAATTAGTGAAAATGGATCGCTGGCCAGCAGAGCAGCGTGCACGTGCTATTGAGGCTTGTCTAAAAAACGGATTTTTATTCTGTACTGCAAGACCCTGACTTTGATTTTAATTTTTTCTTCTAAAACTGTTACAGATTTAATCTGTTAGCTCACAATAGTCATTTTATTGGTCCAAAAATTTCAGAACGTTAAATTAAAATCAGAATCGGCCACCTAGGCGTAAGTTGCCATATTAATTTTAATATACGAAATACTATGATGTACCGTCGGCTAATCTTATTGGAAGCTCGGTAGAAACTGTGAGTTTAAAAAAATTAAATCCGCATTCATCATCTTTTTATAAAAGTATACCGTTACGGTTTAAATATTTTAGTTTTTTTTTTATATCAAATCTTGAAATCGGAAATCTGCCACTGGACAACCTGAATTATATGCTTTTTCTTTCGAGGACAATGTCTGAAAACCACAAGCATTTGAGGTGTCATAAGTTACGAAAAACAAACGAATACCTACCGCTCTTCCTGCTCTCCGCGAAATCCCGAAATACAAAAACGAAATACGTTTACGGGACATTAAACGCGCTAATTTTTATACGTTGGCGGGTCTGAACATTACCGACTCACGCCTCGCTGTAGCAGAGCATTCAAAGGACTCGTAGCAATGTAATAACTATTTGGAACTCGCATTGCCCAAATGGCATTTTCAGACGACTTTCTGTCGTATGAGTTTTTACCTCCCTTGTACTGAACACTCAACTCATAGCTCATAACTAAGCGGCAACCAGTCTGATAACTTCCTCCTATAAATTTAAACCAACTTTGAATTCAACAGCTCGAAATGCCAGCATACCTATTGTGAATACCGCTAACTACTATTGAAATATGGAACTCGAATTGTTTTATTTTAGAGCGAAAAAAATGTGCGCTTTACAGTGGAATAATATTCGTGATTAAAGATTTATTTAGCTCGATAAACTTTCTCTTCTTTTATTTTCTTTCACTGAAAATCCGCAATATGGCGAACGCCAAGTAAAATCTTGTCAACCCCAACTCTGACATACTTATAGGTAGGTACTATGTATAGTACCTACCTATATGTAAGCTTTTATTTAACTCGCAATGTTTTTTTTTATATGTTCGGGTCTATTCTTGCATGTTAAAGTAGACCCTTTGATGGCTGGCTGGATGGCTGGGCGGCGCAACTTAGACGATTCCGAAGGTGGTGATGATAACAGGACTGCTGAGCAGTCCCACTGGCAGGATCGCCATGTAATGTGGGGTGTTCGGGTAGATAATTAATACTAGGAAGTCTGCTGAATACTGAACATCTTTATTAAGTAAATTCGTGCTTATATACTAGTGGCCTACGTGAGTGGCATTTAGGTGACCTTTATATAAATGTAATTAGAATTATTGTTCATTTTTATAAATATATTTTCTATTTCTTAAATGTCACCTTAAATGTCACATGACGTGTTGACCCTAATACTAACCACGTCATGTGCCTACTCACCGTACAACTTCCAATTATTCGATTGTACTGAAATTTCACATACCTACATATATGCGAGTTGGGTGACCATGCAATATTATAATACAACCGCGCTGATATAGGAGGTGGCCATATGAACTTTGTGATAGAACAACGCAACGCAAATTTTCCTTCATATTTTCACGGAAACGTACGAACGTTGCTATTTCAGTCAGTCTCGATATAAAAAGTACGGAGGTTGATTGAAGTAGCATGAGAAAATACGAACATTTCCGAGAAAATACGAAGGAAAACAATTATGCAATTATTGTATACCTACCCATACGCATAAATAAACCCGTTATAGTGACATAAATGAAAACATGTCAGCCCACAAACATATGTTTTGCATCTGCATGTTTACATGCCGCGTCAAATAATGCTGGAGCACTCCATTTATCATTGGAACCATATTTCACGAGTTTGGGGCTGTTTGTCTTCTCATATAAGTCATATAGCCCTCCGTGCGTACGGCAATTGTTTATCCACGGACCGATTTACTGTCTCAAAACTTATTCACTTAGGCAGCCGTAAAATTATAATGTTTAAATCTAATTTTCCTTTTCGCCTTAATTAAAACTCATATTTACGAGTATAAACTAAATACTCTATTAAAAATTTATTTTCTTACATAAAGAGGAATTTATTAACATAAACAAAATTAAAAACTAGAATTAAAAACTAAAATTAGTATAATCGACTATCGGCCCGATTCGAACTTTAAGATCTCACATTTGACACTGACACATCTAATCCATATCATTTCTAGATCTATTAATTGGCGTATCTTAAAGTTCGAATCGGGCAGTAGGTGAAAACTAGTTTTAACTGAGATTTTTCAGTGTAACCTTTAATTTGGCGCTGTCCAAAATACTGTACAAAATCATAGACCCTCTTATTGTATTGTTTTTTCTTAACCAGAATAATTGATACTATTGAGCGCCGAGGAGGTTAGAACTCACGACCTTACGTGATTTTTGCCAAATTAAGGGCTAAACTAGTTTTCGT
Organism: Cydia splendana; assembly: GCF_910591565.1. Lineage (NCBI taxonomy): Eukaryota > Metazoa > Arthropoda > Insecta > Lepidoptera > Tortricidae > Cydia > Cydia splendana. The sequence continues at coordinate 2,501,959 of NC_085965.1, read as the reverse complement.
AAAGTTTTTTAGTGAAAATTTGTTTTAACTGTACAAAAATTTATTTTTGTGAAACCTAGTATTGGACTGTACCGAATGCGGCTTGCGAGCCCCCCCTTCTTTTGACCCTCGAAAAGAAATCTATACGTGGGTACGGATTTTGTGTGGACAAATGAATACAAAAATTATATAACATACACTTAATAAAGACTACGCTGACCATGCATCACAAAAATGTTCGTATAGTTAGCAAAGTCACATTCTGTCTTAAAAAAAAAAACTAAATTGTCAGTTCGACTCTTTGAACCACGCTCGCGAGATTCTCATAAAAGCATTTCAGGTTGTTATATCTGCAAATGGCATTTGTACAAAAAAAACCTTAGCCACGCCAATTTCCATTCGATTTTAATGGACAATCCGCTCGTAAAGATGTATTCCCGCTTTTTCATTGCAGTTCGACGTTGTGTTTTATTTTGCGAGAATGGATGGGATGCGAGAAATAGAGATAACTCTTTTTCTCCAATATGCTCGGAAATGTTCACCTTATTGTAGCAAAAATAGTACGGGAATTTCGTATTTATGGTCAAACTCATATAAAAGAATACAAAACCATTATTGTCCTTTTTTAGCTTGTAAAGTAGGAAAAATATTATGAATTGGTTCATTGGGAATATATTTTTGTAAATTTTAACTTCTAAATTTTCCAAACCGCACAAAATGTCACGAACAATTTGGTCTAATATTAGGAGCAAGGAGCAAAAACCTGGCTCCTTGATCTCCTTTGACAGCTCTTTATCCAATCAGAAAACAATTTCCTCCCGCTCTAGCGGGCAAAGTATAGAAGCGACAATATTTTAAGGATGAACTCGGGCGTACGAATGAGCTCGCACATCGCTTGAATCCCGGTAAGCTCCACCAGATGCTAGAAATAAAGAAGACTGACAATCGTCATTCAATTTCATTAGGTGGGCATTTTCACTTAAAAGTGTACCGTTTATTTTTTTGAAAATCCGTAAACTTTTGGGTTATTTCTACTCAGAATAACGAGGAATATCGATTTAAAAAGAAAAAAGTCCCAAAATAATTTCAGTTTTGTAACGCATTTTGACATAAGTACATTTTGTATGGACCGCCACAAAACTGACACCCAAAATTTTTATTAATAACTGGGAACATTATTTTTCTTTGTCTCATTCAATAGTACTTGTAATTATGAGTCTATTAACCTAAAAGTTGATGGCTTTTCAAAAAAGAGTAAATTGTACCATTTTGTCTGAAAACCCCCAGGCATTAAATAAAAGTAGGTACGGATAAGTGTGGCTGGCCTTCACATTGGGACATGGCTATTGGCTACACAGGCATTGATTTGTGTTTAATTGCGAGTTTGCTACTTGCGTTTAGTGGCAAATGTATGAAATAAATTTAAAAGTGGAAAAATTACTGCGTTGGGTTGGGTTTGTTGGGTGGGGTTGGGTTGGTTCCACTTTTAAATTTATTCTAAGCTTAATAGCATCGTTTCTGCTTGATAAAAATTAATTTAAATGTCTGTAATCACTCTAAACTCAAATGAATGTATCAACAGCGCTCGTAGCCAACGTGCCAATAGTTAACGCTCCGTAGCGAATCGTAGTCATCTCTATATCACTCTTCCACACAAGTGTGACAGTGACAGTTGCGTTTCATTCGCTACGGAGCGTTAACGATTGCCGTTGGGTTCGCACTTCGCAACTTGGTATGAAGGCTTGTTATACACTTACCTACTTTAGCGTATATAATTATTTACGCTTTCTTTGTTTTTTGTGCATATGACAGGCAAGCCCTATTTTACGTTTCGAGTTGATAAAAAGCCACAGATATGAAAACCAAACTTAAATGCAAAAACAGTAAATAGTGCCTTAGTGCAGTAAATAGGCGCGCGGGGCACGCGATGTTACATGGAGGCAATCAGTCTTAATTATTTACTTGCCCCTTTCTCCACCAATCCCACCATGTGTTTTCCAAACACTTTCAGTTTTATTTTCCTTTGTTTTCAAGGAAGAGCGCAATCAAGGGGGAAATTCTTAGTTTGAGAAATGTTGAGGCTTTTGAAGCCATCATTTTTGCGTGGCCCTGACTTGAATTTATGTGTGTTAAGTTAAGCCGTTACGTGACCCGACTTACGTATTGAGAATTTCATTCCACGTATTCTTTGAGTTTCGTATTACGTATAGACGGTATACATATCTAGGATTACAAAGTATTATTTTGCCGTGTGCGGACTTTTGTGTTGTTTTTTACTTTTTTTGTCGCTATCCGCTGTTCCAACGGTTCTTTTATGTCTGTGTTTTTATTTTTACGCGACACATGTTGCCTGTCGCGTATTTAAAATGTTTCACATTCTGTTTTTCACGTTTCGTGTGGTCAGTTGCGGTGGCGTAACACAAAAATAACTGTATGTTAGTACCTAAATACCGTCCTTTGTCAGTTGATTGTCGTTTTACTTTCCAATGTAGATTCTTTGTCAACATGCAGACACCAGAAATGGTATAAGGTGCATCGTGTCAATTTCGACTGCGGGGTAATTTCCACTAATCAAAATATCTTCCATGTTTTACATTATTAACTAGAGTATGTCCAGATAGCGAAAAAGATGTGTTCAAAATCAAAATCAAAATCAAAATGTATTTATTTGTAAACATAGGTTAAATAAAGATCTTATACAATAATTTATGTTTCACTATGTTTTGCCATTTGGCATACAAATATAAAATCAGAAGAGATGGAGCATTCACTAATTATAATATAATGTCAAGCGAAAATAATATGTAAAATGTCAAGCAAAATAAGAGTGTACTTAAAACTAAATTAAAATGTAATGTTGTGCGTGTTGTGTGTGACTCTAGTTTAATAATGTAAAATATGGAAGATATTTCTATTAGTTGAAATTATCCCGCTGCACCTTAGGTAGTGTAAGAGTAAAAACACCAAGGCACCACTTTATAACAATATTTATTGGTCTGAAAATAATACGCGACGACGCTCTCGCGCAGAACCAATCTAAGATGGACGACATCTCTAGTGATGTGACCTCGCCGGTTATCGTAGTGATGTCAAACACCGCTGGATGACGATTCTACCGTTTAGTAGGAAATAATATGATTGCTAAAATAAATTGAATAACTGGCCAAAACTACATCGGACAATATAAAGATTCTGCTCGAAATATCTTATTCAAAGTAAAGTAACTAGGTAAGTAATTTTTAGTGTTCCGTACAAAACTTTGTTCACGGAACACTTATGGGATCACTTCGGTCTTGTTTTTTGTGGAACTCGGGATATACAGACAGTACATAAATACTTACAATGTTCAATATACAGATAAAATGTACATATGTACATGATAGGAACTTTAATATAATTTTTACTTAAAGCCCATATTACTGTTATAAGCTTATAAGACTCCGCAGTAATTAAAATACGAAAAACATATACAGTGTTCCTTTTACCCATACAATAAACCATCGTAAGTGTCCCTCATACGTTTAGGTGAATAGTTTTAGGCTGGTATTAACTAGGTATGTGCTTTTCAAATAGGTTTCAAAACAACATTTGGATTCAGACTACACCAGTGTTACTGCTGCAGTAAGGTGGGTGGTACTAGTGCTCGACATGATAATGCCCAATAGATGACACCTTGCTGTCACCACTATTGACAATGACTTAAGTTTCAAGTTGACATGTACTGGGACCGCGTCGAGCACCAGTACCACCTCCTTATTGCAGCGAGACATTACTGTCAACTGCGCTGCTACTATAGTTCGTTTTTTTAGGATTAGAAAAAAAAATAAACAATCTTGACGTGTCTTTTTATTGAAAAACACTTTTGAAAAATAAGTCACGGCAAATATGTAACAATTATGAATCATATACGATTATTTACAATCATTTGCTTTCATAAATTATAAGTACTGACGTTTAAAAATAGTTTTTCAATTAAAAGACACGTCAAGATCGCGTAGTCTTTTCTAATACTAAAAAAAACAACAGACTATATAGAAATAAAAATACAGTTCAATATACACAACATAGATCTCATAAACTTGTCGTATACTTACCAATCAAAGGCGCTCCGTGTAATATAATTAGCTTCAGGGTAAAAGCAAAACTTCGCTAACTTTTATTTTCAATCGACCAATCTATGAAATGGGGGGAGGGGGGATATCAAGTTCCATAGAGTTCCATAGATATCTATCAAGTTCTATGAATGCCTCGCTTAACTAGCTATACAGCGATAATCTTTTATTTGCTTATACAAGTAAATAGTAAATTGTTCCAACATAACCCATTTTATCCGGGCAATTTATCAATCCGATCGTAAGCGAGAAATATCAAATATTTAAGGTTAGGTTAGGTAGTTTGTATGGCAGAATTTGGAATTTATTGCTAACACGATAAATTCATAATAGATGATTTTACTGCACTAGAGCATAAAAAGCAACTCTATGCCACTTACATGCGATCTAAACTTTACGAGCATGAGAAGTGAAAACAGAGTTTAAATTACAGGTAGTTCCAATAGTTTTCCGTGCACTATTAACCGACACCCTTACCATGAGTTAAGTTAAAATTGTTAGTACGCGATCCAATAATTTGTCCATTACACGTTATTATAACTATATAGATCTCTGACTAGAGCTTAAAAATGGACCCGCGAGAATTGTGCCTCTCAACTGTATAGTCCGGCAAGAAATTGGAGTAAATTTTTGAGGGCGCCACTTCCACATTTTTGACGTAAAATGCTTAAACATGGCAACAATTTAGTATGGAATTTTTTTAGTTCCATATTATTTAATTTCTACTATTTTATGTCGCACTATATAGCGCGTATGTTGACAACGTACAATTTTGGAACGGCGCGTAAAACATTTGACATAAAAAATTAGGTAGGTACTTTTAGACAAATAAAACTTTTATTGACCAATCTCGACTTTTTTAATATCGTGAAATTGTGTATTGTGTAATATTGTAAGCTGCGGATGGGGTATATTCATGAAGAAAGGGGTATATTCAGCAATATATGTCAGTAAAGTTTCAGTCTTATGAGCCGTTTTTCGAAGTCAAAAATACTGAAAGCTTTGTCTTTATCGCTAATATGTTTCTACACTAAATATTGCGTATTGAACTATCTGAGGATATTTCTACTGAACTGTATTTCGATTGTTTTGCTGTAATTAGAATTTTGATGCACTCATGGTAAAGGTACGAATTTCTCGGTTAAGTGCAGAATAATTGCATGCATCCGAGTTCGGTCAACATATCCTGCAGTTTTATTTATTTATTTAATAAAATACGGTGTTATTCTTAAATAATTATAGTCATAGCAAAACCCGCACAACTCAACAATGAGTTAATCTGTGGGGTCATCAGTTTCTAGGTACCTACTTACGTAACTTAAATAACTTAATAATAGGTAATTAATTACTACAATATATTATGGCAATGTTTTTTTAACAAAGATTTATTATTTTCACGTCTTATGAGTTCAGGCAAACTATTAAGTATGTAAATATGGAATTCTTTTCCTAAGGGTTCTATCCCCTTAGTAATTATTAATTCTAGGAACGGAGTAGTCATTAATTTTAGGACGACGTAGGCACACAATACAGAATTAAGTTAGTTTCAGAGCCTAACTATACAATGGACTCAGCTTAATTGGACTTTAAGCTAGGATCAAAACTCAATTTAAGCTTATACACGTCAGAACATGAGGGTATTAATTATACATGTAGGATAATTATACAGCGGCGTACATATACGTGCTACCTATACACACACATTCTGAGTATATATGTATAGACCCTAATCATCAATGAACTTAACTACTTTCATGTTGTTTATGTTTTAGTAATAGCTACGAACAAGGACCTGACACGCTTTGACAGACAGCCTTATTGCGATTTCTGTAAGAGGAAATAGAAAAGCGCCATGTTTTGTCTTTATCGCCGACTGAGCACTTTTTCATAATCGGGTTATGTCACTATGCGCGTGCAATAGAGATAGCAAATGGCAGGTCAATGTACGAAACTCTTCGTTCTAATGTCCCTACTTTACCTAACGATTAAATATGTCCTCATAATTCACTGAGAAAAAAAATCGTTTAAAACAATTGAAATTGCATTAACGTTTCATGCTATATACAGTTCTGTACGAACTTACGTACATTAGTTGATATTGTAATAGCAGTTAATCTTAATAAACCTGCAACTATTTTGATAGCACACGCAGTGCTAGTGTTATTTTAAACGTCAAACTTCTATAAAATTATGAAGTATAAATAACACTAAGTAACTCTAACTTCTTGGTCTAACTCTAGTTTAGGTATATGTAACTTTATTTTTCTCAAAGATATTATACATTTCACTTAAGAGAAACTACAACAGAACTAGATATAAATAATCAGTAAGTATAGCGAGTGCATACCTACATCAGTTTATACATCAGTAACTCTTTCATACATGATTTCACACGTATTCTTACTGCTATCATCTGGGCCCGATTCGGATTTTGAAATAAACATCTACTAGATACCTTTTAGACGTCACCAAGATACGATAACGAAATTTAAGATCTAACCTGTCAAATTTGACATTTATGCTATTCTGGAGATAACTTGAACGATTTCCACAAGATATAACTTAGAGATCCAATTCACATCTAATAGATATCTAACACTATCTGACGTAAAAGTGACACTGGTTCCCCGAATTGAGCTGCAAAAGAGAACTAGTTGAAATCTAAACTATAACGTATCTAATCTAGAATGGATCTAGTATGTGTCGTCTCTTCGACAAAACATCTTGAAGTTCGAATACGGCAGTCTGTCTCCTACACGCTTCTGCCCAAACACATTTACGGTACATTGGCGTGAGAAGATTACATGTGTAAATATTTATACAGCTCGGTTTGTCTGTCAATAACAAATAATGGGGCCGATTCTGTTTCGAAAATTTTATCTAGCCATCTTCATTATCTAGCTTTTATATCTTATGTACCCAGGTATAAACCTGAATCTTTTCTTTATCTTTGACTATAAATATATATTTAATTTTCTCGTTGACTTGTCTGCCGCGATACAGGCCTAGCCTAGTGCGGGGACTCTTGGAAACTCCGTAGTCTAAATATGTATGCACCAACTCTTAGAAACAACTCGCTGCCCCAATATTACAGGTTTCTGTGTTTCACTTTTATCGAACTGAAATTTGAACATTGTCATAGTGACATTAAGTCGAATTTCAACTATCTTGAAAATGTAACATAGAACCCTGTAATATTGGGGCAGCGATAACTGCTATAGGTATACTTTTTGTGCAATAAAATATATTTTAATATAAATATATATTTTATCCCTCTTATCTTATCTTATTGTTTTGGAGGCACTTCTAAAGTTGTCTTCTGCAAAATTTCGAAAGTTTTTTGTTTCAGCCAAAGTCTACTCTGTGCATAAAGAGCCTTAAGTAATTTATAAGAATTCAATATGGTTTTCATGTTATTTCAATACGGCCGTGACCTTGAGAACCAACCAGCGGTAGCTAACGAAATACAAGGAGGCATTTCGCTCGCACTTATTGGTGCGCGTGAGAAGCCTGATAACACGACTCAAGGTCGTATCAAAATGAGATGAAAACCATATCCAATGGTTACAACAGAATCGGCCTCTCTAATTCTCTTGCGGGAAGAAGGTTTTATTTTATTTACACATGTCATATTGGTTGTAATACACATAGGTTCGTACGAACAAATACGTTATGTATTTAATATTACCTGATGCATTACTCTAGTGCATGTCATAAAAATATTTGTTTATATTTGAACCTTAATAGCGGTCAATATGCCCTAGTTTATATTAGAGAAGATGACGTTTTCTATTAACCATTGTCATATTGGCTAGGACTCCTGTCCCTCTACGCCTAAGAGCGTTTTCACATTGTTCGATCCGATATCGGATGTCGGGAGGAAGTAAAATGCATGTAAATAAGATTCATGTATATGTGTTTCTCTATATTTATTTATCCATTAATAAATCATTATTACTAAAAACGATAAATATGCCAATGGCACTCCCCTGTAGCTGTTTTTGTCATAGGTCGAAGGTCGAGGAGATCGTGAAGTATGTACGAGCCAAGTCCGGATTCATCCTGAGGGTCGTGAAGTTGGAATCTCGACACAGTGTGAATTTTAATTCTTTTGTGCTGAGCGTTCCGACTGAACATCTAGCGACCTTCACCAAGGAGGAGTTTTGGCCGAAGGGTGTCAAGTTCCGGCGGTTCCGCGGTCGGCTCCCTGACACTGCGGGGTTGCGAACTGCATCGCAGCCATAATTGTGTTTTTAGTTTTAAGATATATTTTGTAATAATATGTATGCTAGTTTTAAGGTATTTATCTATGGGCCAATAGTTGCCTGAAAATAAATGTTTTCATTCATTCATTCATAGGTGCCTTCCAACATCCGATATTGGAAAGACGCTTCCGATAAATTCAGCCATGACGGAGCCCCCCGTCAGCTGTCGGATCGATAATATTTGTTTGTGTGCGTATGTGTAGGCATAATACTTGTTGTAGTGTGCGTGACCGCTAGAGAAGGCGCCCCGGCGCGCCCCCGCGGCCTGACTACGGGGATGTAGGATCCTACATCCGATATCGGCTCGGACAATGTGAAAACGCTCTAAAGGTAAGATTAAGATTCATACTGCACCAGTGTTAATGCTGCAGAATTGTATTGCTACCGATAGCATTGCTTGAGAAAAAGTAAAAAATTCAGGCATCAACCATTATATCTGAATACCGTACCATTAGAAAGGAACCTACCGTGTACTAAAACAAAAGAAATACGTGAACAGAATACAATTTTTGTTTTTAATTTAAAGAATGGACCGATAATAATGTAGCTTAATTGGACAAATAATTTTTCTTCTCCCTATTTCAGTGTTTCGAATAATGGTTAATTGCATATCGTATTCTAAGTACTCGTACAATTTTATTCAAATCAGATAGATGGAGTCGTATCACGATTTCGTTCTTCCATCCTTATTATCTTAGTTCATTGGTGGCTAGATAGAGGTGTATTCTCAAGTAGTCGATAAAATCTGGAAAAATAAAAATAAAACTTATGTTTTTATAGGGAGAGATTAATTACGAAGGTAGATTTGATACTGAAAGACAAGAAGAATCATCTACGGGAACCTAAAAACAAACAATTCACAATGACTCATGATCTGTATATATTAAGAAAAAAACCGGCCAAGTGCGAGTCGGACTCGCGTTCCAAGGGTTCCGTATATTACACAATTTTTAACAATCAGTGCCGGATTAAGATATTTTGATGCCCTAAGCATTTCTAGGTGCCCCCTCTCCCTAGGGTCATCAAGATTACATTGATTTTTTGGTAAATTGAGAGAAGTTCATTGCCGCATTACAGCTGAAAATGGAAATCAGTCACATCATTTTATCACGAAAATTGACAGTGCCGCAGCAGTAATGTTGCAACAGAGTACCCAATGCTGTTGCATTCGCCACCCGAATGTCACCTTTATCATAGCTTAGAAAGTAATAGAAACGCGAGCGAAGCGAGCGCGGAAATTTTTCGATATAAAAACGCAATATGATAGACAGTTGTACATTTTTACTTTTAGTATGGAAATCAGTCACATCATTTTATCACGGAAGTTGACAGTACTGCAGCAGTAACGTTGCAACAGAGTAATGTTGCTGCAGTCGCCACCCGAATGTCACCTTTATCATACCTTATAAAGTTATTGAAAACGCGAGCGAAGCGAGCGCGAAAATTTTTCGATATAAAAACGCAATTTTAGTTATAGTCCCAACCAGGCGCGAATCCAGGATTTCATACAGAGAAGGGATGGGACAGTTTTCTATCAGCCTAGCTTCGCATAGGGCTCGATATTTAAGGGTCTCAGCGAGGTTGTTTTCATGCATAAAATATGCAAGAAAGCAGAGAGCTTGGAATTGAATTGGCGAAGTGTGAGAAAGGCAGTAGGCCCAGCTGCGAAAGAGGAAAGCTTGGATTTGGATCCACGCCCAAGTGTAATTAAGGCAGAAGATCAACTTTGCCGTAAGGCAGAAGGCCTCGCATAAGACCTAACGCCGAACCGCAAAAGAGTGGGTTGAAATCGAATCTATGCATGTAATCACGACTCTTCTACTGCTACCGATTGTTTCCCAAAGAATTACGCGCCATTATTTTTGCAAATTAGCTTTTGGACAGCTAAAAAAATCGTGTGGTAAAAACGATGTGTCTGTCCCTAATTTTAAAATTTGTTCACCTTTTTCAACCTGGCATTTTGGTGCCCCCCCTGAACGCGGTGCCGTAAGCACGTGCTTGTTTTGCTTATTGGTTACAAAGTCTTTATTAATTCAACCATTAAAGTCGACGAGTACAAAAAACTTTGAGCTAGCTCTCAATTTAACATATTTTTTTAAACATTATTTTTAATTTGACCTTACAATTACTCGTAAGTAGGTAAGACCGTTAAATATTTAAAATGATTATCTTATCAGAAAATTATCACCAATTACTCTAAGAAAACTACTACTCTAAGTAATCCGGCACTGTTAACAATGTATTTTTTATGTGAAACGTGAGTGAAATCTCTTTAAAAAATCCGTAGGGGTCGGATCAAAAACTGTAATTAAGTCCGACTCACGCTTGACTGTACATTTCTAATAGGTTTTCCTGTCATCTATAGGTATAGACCTTTTTTATGTATTTTTTTTTTTAATTTAAGACTTAGTAGTTTCGGAGATAAGGGGGGGGAATGGTCATTTTTTGCCTATTTTCTTAAATAACTTCTAAACTGTTTATTCGAAAATTATAAAAAAATTATATTTGAGATCCTTACAATAAGCTCTTTCATTTGATATGTAACATGATATAGTTTTATTTATAGTTATATTAATTTTTTTCATTTTTTCATTTACCCCCCAAACAAATTCATTTGTTTACGTTACATGTCCGTATTTGGGTCACAAACTTACATATGTGTACCAAATTTCAACTTGATTGGTCCAGTAGTTCCGGAGAAAATCGGCTGTGACAGACGGACAGACAGACAGACAGACAGACAGACAGACAGACAGACGCACGAGTGATCCTATAAGGGTTCCGTTTTTTCCTTTTGAGGTACGGAACCCTAAAAAACAGACTGAAAAGTATTCTTTTTTATAAAAACCTACTAAATACCTTTGATCGCCATCATTATATTGCCTAAAAGTACCTTTAGTTTTTTGTCGGAGCTACTTGATAAAAAAAAATTATGTTTTTTTTGTCACCAATTGGCCTATAGATTGACCTCTCGCAATCCCGTTGTGTCAGGGAACCGGCCGTGGAACCGCCGAAACGTGACATCCTTCGGTCACAACTCCTCCAAAATTTACCTCACATTATAAATTGACCGTAGTTATGCAGAAAACGACCAACTCAATTTTTTTATCAATGCAGAAAGCGACCAAAGCTACTGAGTTAGGGTGTAAGTAAACACTTTGACAAAAATAAAAAGTTGGTCGCCTTCTACAGAACTACGGTCAATTTCCTGCCTATAGTTGGTCAAACCAAATTTGTAAATAAGAACAAAAAACTATACTTATCCTTTTCTTTTGGGTGCTAGTACTAGTAGAACACAAATATAGTATAATTCTCTCTATCTACGTTTGAAATGAAACAGTCCTTTGACAAAATATATACTTCTAATTTTAAATTAAATTTGAATTATATCTGTCTAGGATGGTGAAGAAGGACTGTTGTAGGTTAACCATAATAACTCATTCATTTGCCTGGTAATATAATGAAGCAAAAGGCTTTAAAAGAGCTTAAATTACACAGACGGTGCCCTTTATCTAAAAGCCCCATGAGTGCATTGACCTTACGAGACTCTGTTCATTGAAGAAAAATAAGTTTCAAACTTCATAATGAATTTTGTAAAAGTGTCGAGCGGTTTCAGAATGAACACCCTTCACAGACATTATCAAAGTGGGCCACTCAAACATACTGGACTAATTTGTCTGCTAGTCACGTTATGTAGAACTCAATCCTATTTTTCATTACAACTTGTGTGAACTTTAAAGCTCGACTAAAGTTATGTTTAAGTCACGTCGACATTAAGACTAGGGATTAACTTGGGAATACATGTCCTAAAATATGTGTCAGCGATAAATATAGTATATTAAGTTTAAGGGAAATTGTTTGACTTGGCTTGATATACCTAGTGACGAGACTTTTGTCTAATGTAACGCAGTCTTTACCATAAGTCCACACGGGGCCCGTGCCCAGGGCCCCATCCTCAGGGGGCCCCGAAGGACAGACAATAACAGTATATTTAAGATTACCCGTAATAAATAGAAGGTCATAGTAGAAAAATGTTAGTTTAATTAGCTTTCTTTACTTTGCAAAAGGGCCCCAAATTCTTATGTGCCCAGGGGCCCCAGCATAGTTTAAGACGGCCCTGCAGTAACGTCAAGCGAAGTCCGAATTCTCATCGCTTCTCCTGACATACTCTGTCATACTCATCTAAAATTTTAACAAATAAAGCCACTTATGGCGTTTGACAGAACTGTCAGTTTAATGACGCCTTCTGGCGTATTATGGATGGCTTTATCCATCTTTATCCACGTGATAAAATAACTGTCACTTTTTAACACCGTGGGATGGAAAGTGACGGACACCGTTTTATCATGCTATCACGTAGACAGGAACGACCATCATATCCGTACTGGAGAGAGCAAAAGGACATCCTTTTGATGTAGGTTCGAAATGGCTTTCAGACATTACATTAACGTGCACTACACGACCCAATGCATTTTTGGTTTATTAAGTTTTTTTTTTACATTTTTAAAGTCACGATAAAAAAAAACTATCATTAAAATACTTAAGAATTAAGATACAATTACTTAAACAATAACCTTAACTATAAATAAAACTAAACCTAAACTTCCCCATAAAAACTATTCGAATAACCCATGACGCAAAGTTGCCCATCGCGCTTGCTACGCTAGCAACGACCCGGAGCGGGGGACAGATCCCTCTTCAAAGTTCCCCTTTTCAAAGTTGAAAGATGTTTATCGAATCTTTTCTCTATCCCTCGTGATTTTTTCATTTGTTTATGTAAGTTCTATTATTATTAGTATGTAATTATCACTCTCGTGACGTCATTTACATTGCTCAGATTTTTTTTTGGTTGAAATCAAATACGACAACCACATTTTGCAAAAACTTGAAAAACTTTATGCGTGTTTTGTTAACTTTTACATGTTCCTTTCGTTTAAGTATTCGATCCCATTTAATTTTAACGGTAAGTTACATGCGACGTTTATGCAGCCAAAATGTCTATGATCCCCCTTCCCTAGCAATCCAGAGGCGTTCCCGACTTATTCGATTATGGAAAATAGCTTGTCTTTGCGAAGTATACGATGCTAGAGTCGAATTATCGGCACGGCGGCCTACGGCAGGGGTCATTAAACTCACAAGTAATATGCAGCTCTTATATGTAGCTTCTCTACAAATGGGCCATCATACTGGCCCACTAAGATGGACGAGCGTGTAGAGAGGGTAGTAGTAGTGTTGAATGGTTTATGGCGGGGCGGGATGACGATGGGATGGCCACGGTGTCGGTTTTCCGTCCGCATTCCGTACATCAAAGGTAGTGGGCTAGCGATGGTGCGTACGCATCTACACGTGGCCCATTCCATAGTGCGTATTCTTAACCATCGAATGGCCATCTCGCTGGTCCAGCGCTGGGTTATCGTGTAGAGGAGTCATTAGGTGTAATTGCTTTTACAGTCACCCAAAAAATGTACAGATTTTTTTAGACCACCTCACCAATTGTGTCTCTTTTAGATTTTTAAAACTGGAAATGCAGTTGGTTCTTCTCCTTGAAAATTGTGGATTCCTGTGTCATGTCAGTCGCTAGCAGAGCGCTAGTACCTACCTATTTTTTCGCCACTTGACCTTTTAACCCAGAGGGTAAACTAGGCCATGATGGGATTAGTCCGATTTCCTCACGACTGCTGCTTAAGTAACAAGAAATGAATTAGTACCTACGAGACGTTTGTTTCATTCGGTTTGAGAGATATTACCACTAAACTACCAAACCTTTATCAAATTTATTTGGCACTAACTTCTGTCCGCATCTACATCGTACATGCGTATAATTAGTGATGTTCTATATTAAATATATATAAAATAAATAATGAATGACACTACTGATATTTAGAATAGTATCGAAACGCACTTATGTCAACTATGACTTATGGCTACCCACCTTATAGTTTAATGCAATGAGATTTTATAACTCCTTAGTGAAAAAACCTCACGGTTTGTGTGAATTTGAGCGTTATGTCAATACTAATAAAGATGTTGACGACGGCAAGGCTTTTGTTAATATATAAAGCCGACCACTGACTAATAGGCCGCCGGACGATATCGGCCTGTCAGTTAGAACAAAATTTTGACAGCTCCGAACAACTGACAGGCCGATATCGTCCGGCGGACTGTTAATCAGTGGGCCCCTTAATACATTGATTTACGGAAATGAATAACAATGTCTTTTAATTATATATTTCTAATTCCCGTTTCATTTTTACCCAATATAATATATTTTTTAGTTATAAAATGCGTATATAATTACTGTAATAGTCTGTACCATATTACGTGATGGTTTACTCTGGGCCCAAAATCGACGATCTCCTTTCCTTTATGTACCTACCTATTTAAATCAGTTGCTACTAGATTATACTTACCTATTTACTTGATAAATTTAGTAAATTTGTTTATAAGTATCTCCTTTTACAGCTTGCATCAACTTACATCTTGTTTTCTCTTACAGCAATAATAGTTCCTATATATGTTTAACTCACCAGACGACGCCATTAAAATTCAATTTTAAAATACTAGTCACCATTACTTATTATTTATCAGAGAATAAGTTTTCCCGCCGCGGTTTTATAGACTGAAATATCGGCGAGTGCATTATGTGAGGGTGAGTTGAATGGGGGCTCGCTATCTTTTTTATTTGCAGCATAACTGGCTTAAAACTTTAAATTGGCTGGCAGCGTTTACCAGGGCCGTCTGGTATTCCAATAGCGTGTCTAGAGACTGCTTCCTGAGACTATAGTATTGTTAGTGAACAAGTTAATAATGCAACTAAATTATAAAAATGTCGAAGTATGAATCTTCATTATTTTTAGAAATTTGCATTAATTATCCTTCCCGGGCGGAAAACGCAAAAAAAAGGAGAATTTACTGGCTTTATTCTTACCCCGAATTCTTAACCCTCATTTTTGCGTTTTTAGCTGCATATTTGCATATACAAAACCTGCCATTCTAGTAATAAATCACTGATTTTAACTTTCACGATCTTAAAAATTAAAAAAATATAATATATATGTCGCAGTCGGATCGTATAATCCGCCGTATTACATTACGGCTAGCCGTTTTCAAAAACAGGGGCGTTTTGAAATGCGGCGGTTTAACGATTAGCCGGATTGAATGCGGCTGAATGAGAATCCGCCGGAATGTATTCGACGCCATACGTTCTTCAACACGGCTAACCGTAATGTAATACAGCGAGTCATTAGCCGCCGCTTTGACAGTTTTTAGTTCCCATTTTTAACACTCGTGGCGCTGCCTGACAAACGCTGGGGTGTCCATCAAATCTGAAGTTCGTCGGACTGTTTCTTTACAATAAACATTTCGTTCGCAACTTAACTAGACGGAGCCCCGCTTCGCGGGGCTCCTATTTCTGAGCGGTTTGCCCTTCGGGCATCTGAAGCTACCTAACGAACCTAACCTACCTACCTATTGATTAAGTGAGACGTCCGTGAAAACATTACACTTTGGGGAAAAAAGCGTAGGTAGGTACGTAGGTTAGGTTCGTTAGGTAGCTTCAGATGCCCGAGGGGCAAACGGCCCAGAAATAGGAGCCCGCTTGCGGGGCTCCGTCTATTTAAGTTGTGAAGGAAATGTTTTGGAAAAGAAACACATGTAGTGCGGTGGGACCATGGTAAAAATAAATTAAATTGCAAACATTGTCAAACTCCGGTTACTTAGGCGACCGAAAGAACTGGTCACTCTACAATCTAAAATAGTAGTACGATGCGGCTAAACGTAGGCCGCCTTATTGAAGAACGTGTCGCAATGACAATCCGGCTAATCGTCGAACCGCCGCATTTCAAAACGCCCCTGTTTTTGAAAACGGCTAGCCGTATTGTAATACGGCGGATTATACGATCTGACTACGACATATATACAAAAAATAAAAAAAATATTAAAAATTAAATATGCGAAACCAATTTTTTAACATGCAGATACGTCTTCGAGCGATATTCCAAATTACGCGATTAAGTCCCTTTGTGCAATATAATAGTAATAAATCATAACAAATTTAACGACCCGAAATAGAGCATTGCTCTACGCGACATTTCCATCTTCACCGCTTAGATCAGGGGTCTCCAAACTTTTTTACCTGAGGGCCATATTGCGCCTCAGAAACCTTCGCGCGGGCCACCGTCGGTGCCGGGGGTGGGTCTAGTTGCTGCTGTTAGGGCTGAACCCCTGGAGCCTGGCTCCTTCGCTTTGGGTGTCGGCGGGCCAGATTGGAACGCGTCACGGGCCGGGGTTTGGAGACCTCTAGTTTAGATGGTTGGCACTTAGAGCTCAGGATGCGATTGAAACAACAGCACACCACTAGTCTATAAAGGTTTAACTACGTACGTAAAAGCTGGAAGGGGAAGTTATGAACATGAAAATGTGAAAAGCTTTCCATTAATTCAGTAACTGGATACAGTAACTGGAGAACAATAGTAATCAGTACAAATTTAGAATAAGAATATTTAGAATAAGAAATATTTCAGTATTAGCCCAATCATATATATAAAATTGAAAAACCAGAACGGGATAAAAAACGAGGGAAGAAGCGAGATGGCGCCTTACAAATTTCTAAAAAAGTTTTTGACATGTTTCTCGAATACGACGCACGTATGATAAGAAAAAACTGTTCAAATCAATTATCTAAATATGGGAATAGAACTAGAACGTAAAAACTACCGCTTTCGACGCGTATTTAATTTACAAAAAGGAAAAGAAATTTTCATGACAATCATTATTGTTTGAACATCGGCTATTTCTCGGCAACTCTCGGTTCGTTTCGTTTCGGTGTAAAGTAATCTAAATTATGTTTGTCATGTTGGTATACAGTTATTCCTACGTGTTTTTATACGAAGTAATATAAAAAGTGATGTCAACCTCAACCTTAGTGTACGCCCATACGAGTGACTTATGCCAAATATGACATCAATCAAATTAATATTGTCATATTATGAATAATTTGTATTTTGTTGTTTTAAATTTATTTTGAGTTATATTATTCGGAGTCAATTTGAATTCACAGTCAATCAAGTCAAAAAGAAATTCGACTTCGGCAAACATTGCCATTCGTCCGGGGAACGGGCTGCCGAGATAGGCCAGAAATACAAAGTGGATACGTTAATATGAAGTCCATCAGTTCAAGGGATGACTTTAGTGATAGGTACCTATACTTAATCAATTTGGAAACTGTTTTCTCGCGTAATACGATACGACTCGACCAAGTAAGATTTTTCTTCTTGCTGAAAGTCACCATCAGATATATCGGATTGGATGAGGTATTCACAAATATCTGAAGTCTGAACAATGTAAATTATAATGTAACTTTAAAGTGCATGTTC
Source organism: Cydia splendana (assembly GCF_910591565.1). Classification (NCBI taxonomy): domain Eukaryota; kingdom Metazoa; phylum Arthropoda; class Insecta; order Lepidoptera; family Tortricidae; genus Cydia; species Cydia splendana. The sequence continues at coordinate 2,484,229 of NC_085965.1, read as the reverse complement.
AGATATTTTTGAGCGACCTTGGTGGCTACGATATATATCTAATGGCAACTACACATTCATGAAGCCAATGTACAGTCAGTATGAAATAGATCAGGCTAAAGTAGCCAAATATATCGTAATATAACTTTGTTGCCATAGAAATAAGGATGTGTTCCGATATATTTGGGTATTGGAGAGACCAAAGCGGCTTAGCTTCAGTGGCTCGGACACAGAGAGAATGGGAGAGGATCTTGCCGTGAAGAGAGCGTACTTGGGACAACGAAATGGGAGACACCCGATTGGACGTCCTAGGTACCGCAGAAACGACGTCGTTGCTCAAGACCTGCTCAACCTCGGCCATAGCGACTGGCGAGAGCTATCGCAAGACCGAGAAACATGGCGTGATCTGGTATCGGAGCCCAGGACTCTTTTTGGATCGTTGCGTCACCGTAGTAAGTATTGTTATGACCAGAAAGGAAAATGGGGACTACCTACGTTTGTATGAAAAGGCGATATATGGGCGGTGGTCGTCCGAATTCGTCTTAAGGCGGAAATTAATCTAATGAACATTTTTGTTGACTGGACTGGTCTTATAAAAATAAATAATAATTTTAAAAAATACAATCTTGCCATCATTTTATCTTATCAAATGACATCATTTATTGAGAAATTTGCGAATTAATTTATCCAGATAACGGTTACAAATAAGAAGTCCCTATCACAGAGTTATGAACACTGGCAGGGTTGAATAGGTACATAATAATGTCGGTAATTAACGAAACATAAGACAAACTCTTTATTTCATTTACGCGAGCGGAGCCGCGGGCCCGCCTAGTAAATAATATAAAACTTAAATTCATTTAGACCAACAGAACATAAATATTTATGTTAAAAGGTCCTCACTCAGCTTCTTGTCACGTTATATATCATAGGACACAGAACGTGACAATACCAACTAGAATGACTAGATCTATCTTCAACTATTTGTTCGGCGACCGGCCTGACTCGACTCGTCGAATTTACTTTGTAAATCAGAATAACACCTGCTTGGTTTGACACCTTGCCCGCCATGAATTTTAATGACCAAGATCCACACAATAATTCCTTTCAAACAAAATGCTATAGTCCCCACGGATTAACGTTTAGGATTAAACCTTTTGTTGCATGACGCGGTTTGAACAAAGAGCCGGTGGAAACAGTTGAAACCGGTTTAGCTCTTTGGCTCTTTTGTATTGACAACGCTAAAACGATTTGTGAAATCGAATTGATGTGTATAATCTTGTAGGCGTACGGCTTTACACGGGATGCTTAATCTTACCTTAGTATTTTGACTATTGGGTAGGTACCTATTTAAGCGTGATAGGTACGCCCAGATTTGTAGTGTTTTGAATGTTTCGATTCGGCTCTTTAATTGTTGATGTTAAATTGATGATTTTACCTGCCGTGTTACACTTTAGTGCTTATTTTTAAAGCCAAATTTTGATTGAAGCATTTATTAAATTCCAAAAATTTAAAAAAAATAACGATAAGATCATTTATGTTGCGGTAAGATCCTAGGAAATCTTCATGCCGATTATGTAACAGTTACAGTTAAAATGCTCAAGGCGTTTAAATTCTAAATAATTCAATAAAGTTAATAATTTTACCCTAAAACTGCTCACCGAATACGTGAAATTGTTTAGATTACATTTACTCGAGACTAAAACATTTCACAACATTGTTGTAATCCAAAACGTTATTGTCAGTGCCATTCTGAAGCAGATTTAACTTCAAATGCATTGTGTACAGTAAATAATAAAAGCCCTCGTAAAAAGTAATGAGATCCCTATCCCCTAAGATGATGTCGTGCTCGTTTTTATAATAATATCGAGTTTGAGCGCAATTTTCTGGAAAATAATAATAATTCAGCCTGTATATAGGCTGTCCCACTGCTGGGCACAGGACTCCTCTCACTCGCGAGAGTCCACACGCTGGCCCAATGCGGATAGGGGACTTCACATACACCTTTGAATTTCTTCGCGGATGTATGCAGGTTTCCTCACGATGTTTTCCTTCACCGAAAAGCAAGTGGTAATATAAAATGATATTTCGTACCTACAAAAGTTAAGAAAAACTCATTGGTACGAGCTGGGATTTGATCCGCGATTTGAGGATTTCTGGAAAATGTGATTGTAAAATATCGACGTTTAAGTAAAAAGTGGGGCTTACCCTGGAGTACCAAATGGCCGAAGACCGTCTGGATATCCTATGTATCGCTGGAGAGACGAATTGCAAAAAGGCCTTAGCGAACTCGGCGCCGTCGACTGGACAGAAACGGCTTTGGACAGAGAAGCATGGCGGTCTTTGGTGTCGAATGCCAAGATCCACTTCGGGTCGTCGCGCCACAGCAGTGAGTTTGTAAAATCTGGTAAGTACCTACGATATAGCCGTCTCTCCCCTAAATCAAATATCGTTTCAATTCACAGAGACCCCTGTAAAATTCCCCATGAAATACGATTAGGAGGATACATATTGTTATTAATTGAGATCTTAAGTTCTTGGCGTCTATCGTGTAAGTAGATTCCTTAAAGTATTAACTATGATACGAGTACACCGTGCACGTAGGCGTACTTTCAATTAGGAATTCCCTTTGAAGAACATCAGCTAATTTAAATACATCTAAATACTACCTTAAAATATTCACACTCCGCGAATGCCCCACGCATAACAGCTGCAAAAGACATGAAAAAGTCATTCGATTCTTGACTTCATTGTATCGTAACAAGTTCCAAATTCAAACTGATTCGATGGCAGTTACGACTTTTTAAGTGTGAGGTGGCAGAATATATGAACAGGATCACTTTACGCTTAAACAAAAGAACTTCTGATAAGATATTAAGGGGAATTTCAATAGAAATTCCAGTCTATGGAACATTATTGGGTGGTTCGCTAGTAAGGGGAAATGGGATTATTTCGTAAACGGGGTGATTTAAAAAATTCGAAATACTCTTAAATAAACAGTACGGGAGGCTAGCCAAGAGAACAGTCTCAATCACTCTTCCATATTAGTGCGATTGAGAGACAGATAGCGTTTCGTTGTCATGTCATTTAGGCTAGGCCCCCTTATAGTTATTTCACAATTTTAATCTAGCTAGCTCAATTTCAAAATATGAATGTGTGGCCGTGATTTAAATCACTAACATTGACGACCGGTCTGGCCTAGTGGGTAGTGACCCTGCCTGTAGAGCCGATGGTCCTGGGTTTGAATCCCGGTAAGAGCATTTATTTGTGTGATGAACACAAATATTTATTCCTGCGTCATGGGTGTTTCCTATGTATATAAGTATGTATTTATCTATATTTAAGTATGTATGTCGTCGCCTAGCACCCATAGTACAAGCTTATATTAGTTTGGGGCTAGGTTGATCTGTGTAAGATATCCCCTAATTTATTTAATATTTATTAAAAATAAATTACAAATACCTCTTTTACTTGTAGTTATCTAACTCTCAATTCGCCGAAAATCTTTCGTAATAACCCCATCACACCTCAATACTTATTTCATATTCCGTTCCCGTTTCACCGTGCAGGCTGTTGCCGTTAAGTTCGGTTCTGTCTTGTTATTACAATGGTAGGGGACAGGATATTTTAGGGAAGACCAGGTTTAGCTGTTGGCAAGAGACAATAGATAATGGTATTGTACATTTGAAAGTACATACAGTACCTATGTAAATTAACGAAAAACAACTCAAACTCGTTAATGTGTAGGTCATACTGAGCAACTTTTACTACGGCACCAACCCCGAAATCGCGAAACAAAAATTGACTCCCATAGGAAATTTTGACGCTAGACCAGCAAAATGTATAACAACCAATTTTATTTCCGGATTTCAAGGTTGGTGCCATAGTAAAAGTATCTCAGTGTGACCTACACATTCACGGGTTTGAGTAAATGTTTATTTTTAATTTTACATACTGTATTTTAAGAGGGCAGTAACCCAAAATCGTCAATATACCAGCAATTCGACCCATATTGATCTGTAACCCATGTCTGATACTGAGTCGCTACGACCCAAACTGAGTTAGTATCACACGTGTGATACTAAGGCGCTCCACGGGTTAATTACTCTTAGATTTTATGCGGTCGTATCAAAAATACATGCTGTATATGACGTAAGCACATAGAATAGATACTTAATGCCCGATTCGAACTTTAAGATACGTCAATTAATAGATCTAGAAACGATATGGATTAGATGTGTCAGTGTCAAAAGTGACGTTTTTGTTTGAAACGTCGCTTGAAGAAATGTCACGTTTGACACTAATCTAATCCATATCGTTTCTAGATCTATTAACTGACGTATCTTAAAGTTCGAATCGGGCCGTTAATCAAATTTAATAATTTTCGAGGTATCCGCCCAGTACCGAAACATTGGGAAATATCTAAAAATTTAAGCTCCCGCATTTAAATTTTATTGCGATATAAATTGCAGAGGAAGGAATTAATTAGCCTTAGGAGCTTTATATAGGACATTAAAGGCTTTGGTCATAATTCTGAAATGTACTATTTAAATTCAAATTAGGTGATAAACTTAACGATCGGGCCGTCGTGAAAATGACCCGGCTTATTCCGAATGTAATAACACGTTATGAATTTGATCTGGATTTGTCAGTCTCAAAACCATAACAAAACCACATCCAATTTATAGCATGTTACTACAATTAGAATACGCCTTTCAGTTAGAACTCCCTTGCACTTGTTTATATGTATATTAGTTCCTCGTTATATCATACCAATATCAAATCAATAACATATTTTATGAATCGGAATGGCGCTCTCTACTAGTAAAACGGATCTTTACTAGCTTGATTATCAAATTTAAATGTATTTTTTAATGGTTTAGGTACATTTCGTTAAGTAAACTTTTTAATTTTTTTGGCAGGAACATATTTTAAGTTTTAATATAGGTTCTTCTTATTGTGTACTAATAAAGCATGCTGAAAGATTCTCACATTAAGAAAGAATTAGTGGGATGAAAGTACCTATTTCGCTGGGTCCCTAACTAAAGACGACCTAATAGGGTATTAGACTACTAGTCAAATCAGTTTCTTTTTTCGAACTGTCAAAACGATTTTACTAGGTAAGGTTTACTCGGGTAATTCCGAATGTCGAAAACTGTCGGATAATTCCGAAAAGACTTTTATTATGATGGAATTAAGGGTGGTTTTCATCTGAATTTCGGAATTATCCCACATTCGGCAATACCCGAATACACCTTACTATGGAATTTACATGAAACACTAGCATTTGACGTCACTATCAATTACCTACTCTTTATAGTCTCATACGGGTTTTAAAATAGAAATTGTGTCTAAAAGTAACTGCTGTCTACGTTTCCCTATTAATCTTCTGGTGCTTTATTTCATGCATGGTGTCAAATAATTTAGTTTAAATACAGTTAAATACCCTATTAAGGAGTAACTTAATTATGAATGTTACATTATTAATAGGATAGTTAATATTTGAATAGTTAAAGTTAGAATAAGTGAGTCTTCAGTTTAACTGGATAGGTATTTTTTTCTTGCGAATCGTTGCCATGGTTTCAACTCCTAATAGTCCTATATCACTCGCTAAGCCCTCCGTTTTTGAGACTTGAAACATGTATTTTGTGACAGTTATAGTGAGTATTAAATGCTCCATCTAGTAGTAGTTATCTGTGATTACGAATCATTGAGGGCGTCATGAAATCCTTGTGCGGCACAAACGTGATCAGAGTTTTTTATGGATCTCTGCATAATATATCACATTTTATAGACCTACATAAGCGGAGGCTGGCATTAGTAGTAGCTATATATTTAGGCCAATCAGTAAGAAGGTATAGAGGGAAATGCTTGGAGCATGGAGAACAAGGTTACGGAGTCAAAAATCGTGTTCCAAGCATTTACCTCTACATTTTTTTTTGAGCATTCGTTGCCTGACCTAATTATACTTTTATGCTAACATCTAATCATAACGTCTAGGTCAAGGGACCCGCTTCGGCTTCGCACGGGTTACATAAAACCTTAACAAATTATACACATAAATCTTCCTCCAGAATCACTCTATTGATAGGTGAAAACCGCATGAAAATCCGTTCAGTAGTTTTTGAGTTTATCGCGAACATACAAGCAGAACAGACGCGGCGGGGGACTTTGTTTAATAAGGTGTAGCGATGACGTCATCGTCATTGCCGCCACTGTAAATATCTGTCATTTTTCTTATAAAACGAGTGACGGAATGTAAGTCAATAATGTGGCGGCGAATGTCACTCATTTTATCATATTTGACGTCCGAACATCACCTTTTGGGTAAAAACGGTCTTTTTTTAAATAATTTGTGTTGTATTGTATTTTAAACAGAAGTGACAATTTCTGTTTTCAAATCCACGTGTCACCCATAGACGACCCCAGACATATATTATTATCAGAGAACACGGCAATGAATTACCACCTGGAGACAGCAGTCTTATAGACTAATTCGCGTAAGCTTCACGCTCATCAGTCACCATCCATCAACGGCGGCCCAATCTGGTTTGTACAAAGCTTAATGAATATTAGATCAACCGGGAGAATTGCGTTTAATGCATAAATGCAAATAGTAACAAGAAAACCGGTAAAGCGGCAATAGGCTAGATGACAAGTTTTATTTATTGGTATCATCAGTCGATCTGATTTCTTAAAATGTAAGAAATCGAATAAGATCATATTTAGTGTTCCGCACAAAACTTTGTTCGTGGAACACTTATGGGAACTTCGGTCTTGCGAACCAGTTAAATGCGTTTTTCTCAGAGACCGTTTGACGTAGATAGGCTAAAATTTGGAACAGTTATTTTATTTATTATGGACATAAAAAGCTCTAATTGGGAAACTATGAGGTCATGGATATTTTACAGTTTCCATATTTTTTAGTGTCCAATTTATTGTGATAATTTGCTCATTTTCTACCTAAATAATAAGTATTTGTTATATAATTCTACAAGTGTCACTTTATTAAAACTTATACAGACAGTTTTACGAGTAAGAAAGTGACACTTCAGTGGTCTGAAGCACGAACTAAGGAAATCGTGTAATTCGTGTCCGGGTATCTTAGGCAAAGAGATAATTGTATAAATTGTTTATACGACAACGGTTTCACTCACTTGAATTTTTAGTCGCTATTGGCGACATGTCTCACGAAAGTTTAATATCGATTATTCGTATAGATACTAAATACATACCCCTGACTGGAGTTTTCCTCTCATCTAATCGAAGGTTAGCTGGAAGAGATCCCTTATAGGGATAAGTTCGCCTTTGTACTTCCATTACTGTAATTTATTTTTGTAAACCTGTGTTGTGTACAATAAAGTGATTACTACTACTACTACTACTATTTCTTCCCGGAAATGAAGGGAGGCCTCTGCGTACCAGTGGGACATTAATTTAGGCTAAAAAAAGGTATTTATAGCATGGAAAATGGTGGTTAATTTGAAAAAAAAGAATGTTAAATTATATGGATGGAGTAACATATTAGGTAACTTACTATAAAAAACAAAAGAAAGTTTTCCATCTCTTCCAACGAGGCCTAAACGTGCCCACCGAGTAAACGACGTCGAAAATCTCTCCAAGCGTCATCAGGCGTGAAAAATAATGAAAGTTCCTGAAAAATGGTAACGGCTTGAAAGTGAATTACATCATAAGCGACATTCGAACAAAATCTGTTATATTAACTTCACATCACTTGTTTTTTTTGCCTTGACTCCACTACCCAAAGGTTGTCTGGAAGAGTCCGTCCTTTAGCGTTAAATACTTAAGTAGCCTGTTGTCTATTATAGTTTAAATTATGCTTAATTTTTCTGTACTTTGTTTTTTATTGGTGTGCAATAACACACCTCGCTTGCACTTCATCATTCATCCTTATTATTTTCATTCACAAGCTGGATGCAAAGATGAGTAATATCCAGTGATCGTTAATTTTCCAGCAATTTTGGTGCAGCATTGTTGGTTAAAAGCATCTGTATGCCCTACTCTAGGTGGAATAGATAATTAGGGTTAATAACAGTAATAATAGTAACCTTAACCAATCCTCTCCCTAGAAAAAAACCGGCCAAGTGCGAGTCGGACTCGCGTTCCAAGGGTTCCGTATATTACACAATTTTTAACAATCAGTGCCGGATTAAGATATGTTGATGCCCTAAGGATTTCTAGGTGCCCCCTCTCCCTCGGGTCATCAAGATTACATTGATTTTTTGGTAAATTGAGAGAAGTTCATTGCCGCGTTACAGCTGAGAATGGAAATCAGTCACATCATTTTATCACGAAAATTGACAGTGCCGCAGCAGTAATGTTGCAACAGAGTACCTAATGCTGTTGCAGTCGCCACCCGAATGTCACCTTTATCATAGCTTAGAAAGTAATAGAAACGCGAGCGAAGCGAGCGCGGAAATTTTTCGATATAAAAACGCAATATGATAGACAGTTGTAAATTTTTACTTTTAGTATGGAAATCAGTCACATCATTTTATCACGGAAGTTGACAGTACTGCAGCAGTAACGTTGCAACAGAGTAATGTTGCTGCAGTCGCCACCCGAATGTCACCTTTATCATACCTTATAAAGTTATTGAAAACGCGAGCGAAGCGAGCGCGAAATTTTTTCGATATACAAACGCAATTTTACTTTTAGTCCCAACCAGGCGCGAATCCAGGATTTCATACAGAGAAGGGATGGGACAGTTTTCTATCAGCCTAGCTTCGCATAGGGCTCGATATTCTTAATAGGCTTCGATATTCGAGGTTGTTTTCATGCATAAAATATGCAAGAAAGCAGAGCTTGGAATTGAATTGGCGAAGTGTGAGAAAGGCAGTAGGCCTAGCTGCGAAAGAGGAAAGCTTGGATTTGGATCCACGCCCAAGTGTAATTAAGGCAGAAGGCCTCGCATAAGACCTAACGCCGAACCGCAAAAGAGTGGGTTGAAATCGAATCTATGCATGTAATCACGACTCTTCTACTGCTACCGATTGTTTCCCAAAGAATTACGCGCCATTATTTTTGCAAATTAGCTTTTGGACAGCTAAAAAAAATTGTGTGGTAAAAACGATGTGTCTGTCCCTAATTTTAAAATTTGTTCACCTTTTTCAACCTGGCATTTTGGTGCCCCTCCTGAATGTGGTGCCCTAAGCACGTGCTTGTTTTGCTTATTGGTTACAAAGTCTTTATTAATTCAACCATTAAAGTCGACGAGTACAAAAATCTTTAAGCTAGCTCTCAATTTAACATTTTTTTAAAACATTATTTTTAATTTGACCTTACAATTACTCGTAAGTAGGTAAGACCGTTAAATATTTAAAATGATTATCTTATCAGAAAATTATCACCAATTACTCTAAGAAAACTACTACTCTAAGTAATCCGGCACTGTTAACAATGTATTTTTTATGTGAAACGTGAGTGAAATCTCTTTAAAAAATCCGTAGGGGTCGGATTAAAAACTGTAATTAAGTCCGACTCACGCTTGACTGTACATTTCTAATAGGTTTTCCTGTCATCTATAGGTATAGACCTATTTTATGTATTTTTTTCAAAATTTTAGACCTAGTAGTTTCGGAGATAAGGGGGGGGGGAATGGTCATTTTTTTCCTATTTTCTTGAATAACTTCTAAACTGTTGATCCGAAAATTATAAAAAAAAAATATTTGAAATCCTTACAATAAGCTCTTTCATTTGATATGTAACATGATATAGTTAGAAATTTTTTTTTTTCATTTTTTCATTTACCCCCCAAAAGTGGCCCCCATGTTTAAAATTCATTTGTTTACGTTACATGTCCGTATTCGGGTCACAAACTTACATATGTGTACCAAATTTCAACTTGATTGGTCCAGTAGTTCCGGAGAAAATCGGCTGTGACAGACGGACAGACAGACAGACAGACAGACAGACAGACGCACGAGTGATCCTATAAGGGTTCCGTTTTTTCCTTTTGAGGTACGGAACCCTAAAAATTGAAGAAAATTCTTTATTTTTACTATGCCGCACCAAAATTGCTGAAAAATTAACGATCACTGGTAATATCATCATGAGTTCAAATATACGTGAGTTCGAATCGGCAAGGTTCGCACAGTAAAGTTGTGCGCGGGATATTACGTAGGCATACTTTAGGAGAATACTCTTGACTTCATTTATCACACCTTTATTGTTATCGTGACATCACGTTCTTTTACTGAGGTAGTAAAGACGGATAAACGCGCATTTTTTATGATATATCAGGCAAACGAGCAGATGTATCGCCTGATGGTAAGAGATTACCGCCGCTCATGAAGATGCAGATCAACGAAAAACGGTCCGATTCGAACTTTAAGATACGTCAGTTAATACACCTAGAAACGATGTGGATTAGATATATGTCAGTGTCAAATGTGACGTTTCTTCAAACAATAATGTCACGTTTGACACTGACACATCTACTTAATCCATGGGGTCCCAGCGCGCATAAGTTGTTCGCAGAAATCGCGAAGCGTCTGGTTGACGTAACTGGTGACCGAAGAGCTGGCGGCTACCTCGCACAACGTATCAGCATTGCGATACAGCGAGGAAATGCCGCCAGCATCCTTGGTACAATGCCTCAAGGGCCTATTTTAGATTTAAGCTAGTTATTAATTTCGTTTAGTAGTACCACTGTATATATATTGTATGTAAATAAATGATTTATTGACCCCTTAATCCATATTATCAATGAATAGTAGGTAATTGATGTATCTTATAGTTCGAATCGGGCAGAAGGGCTCCCAGCCGGCGTATTATGGATGGCTTTATCCACGTGATAAAATAACTGTCACTTTTTAACACCGCGGGATAGAAAGTGACGGTTACCGTTTTATCACGTTGTCAGGTAGACAAGAACGACCATCATATCCGTGCAGGACTTGTTTGGATAATTATTATCACTGTCGCTTCTTTCCACCGTCACTCTACGCGACAACATTTCCTTCTTCTTCTTCTTCTCTCTTCTTCTCTCTTCACCACTTAAATGGTTGGTAGTCCTCAGCTGTACGTTTCTTAAGAAACTTCCTGCCTCGCACAGCTAAACTGTGGTTAACTATCGATTACGGTATTTCCGGACCGGTAAGGCCTAATCTTCAAGACAAGAGCGTACTTTTACCTTAAAGCCGGCCTTTAATATCCCCTCTGGGATTGCGGTCCGCGAGCAACGGTAATCGCTTACCATGAGGCGAGTAGTCTCCGCCTTTGCCTCCTATGTTATAAAAAAGGCTAAAAGTTACGTTTTATTCCCACAATGACAGCTAAAAAACCCCATGAACTAAAGTTAGACCAAGAAAAGTCTGCAGTAATTTTGATAGCCCACGCAGTGCAATTTATACGTCATCATTTTATAGAAGTTTGATGTTTAAAATTACACTTGCACTGCGTGGTGGGCTATCAAAATCGCTGCAGACTTTTCTTGGTATAACTCTATAAATTATTTCACTTTGCACACTGACCCAAAAAGATTTCCTCGCCAAAACAGGGAACAGCAATTTCCTTTTACACTGCACAAAAGCGTTGCACCAGGTGATGGCCAAAATAGATTTACTGGGGAAATAATAGAATTACCGATTTCAGCACCAGTTCCCAGTAGGCAAGACTATTTTCACTTTATTAAGCTCATTTACACTATCTACAACGTAAAATCAATCTTATAGCTCGCTGATACGGTTTATAGTTAGTTGCTTCGTAAAATATAGGATATGACGTCGATGATGTTATATCCATCAGTGTTGGCCGAACGTTAATGCAATTGACCATTAAAAATTAACCATTGAAAAGGTTAATTGCCATTAACCATTAACCATTGAAGGGAAATTAATTATCAATTGCATTGATCATCAATTTGCATTAATATTAATTTATTTCGAACCACTAACAATTAAAAAGAATTAATGGTTATTGCTTTACAAACCATTAAAAATTAAATCAATTTTGAATGAAAATTAAAAATGTGATTGATAATTAACAATTAACAAGAATAAACATCGTAATTTTTGTCTCTGTATTTTTATGCAGGGTTTTCCCATATGTTCCCCGCGAAGACAAATGGGAATTCACCCATTATTGGTAATTATTGGTAATAATGGGTGCTTATTGGTGTATTCCCATTTGTCCCCGACTCGCGTGACCTACGCCATGCATGAAGCTGGGACAAATGGGAATGTTTTATGTGAATGAATATGAACGGCGGGGAACAAAAGGGATACACCCGATATTAGTGTTCCCATTTGTCTCCGCTCCAATGAGATGGGGAAAAATGGAAATATTTCTGTGCAGCTTCTTTTCCCATACGTTTCTATACACTCATTATATGTGTATTCCTATTTGTCCCTGCCATATGTGAGTTGGAGACAAATGGGAAACGGGGACAAATGGGATTTATATGCAGTACCTATTCCATCTGTTCCAGGTGGGAACAAATGAGAAAACATCAGAAAATGATGTGTTCCTATTTGTTCCCACCTTATTGGTGTGGAGACAAATGGGAAACGGGGTAAATGGGATTTATATGCAGCGTCTATTCCATCTGTTCCAGGTGGGAAAAAATGGGAAAACATGGGAAAATGATGTGTTCACATTTGTCTCCACACCAATAAGGTGGGGACAAATGGGAATGTTTTATATGAATGAATATGAACGGCGGGGAACAAAAGGGATACACCCGATATTAGTGTTCCCATTTGACTCCGCTCCAATGAGATGGGGAAAAATGAAAATATTTCTATGCAGCGTCTTTTCCCATATGTTTATATACACTCATTATAGGTGTATTCCTATTTGTCCCTGCCATATGTGAGTTGGAGACAAATGGGAAACGGGGACAAATGGGATTTATATGCAGAGCATATTCCATCTGTTCCAGTTGGGAACAAATGGGAAAACATCAGAAAATGATGTGTTCCCATTTGTACCCACCTTATTGGTATAGAGACAAATGGGGAAACGGGGACAAATGGGATTTATATGCAGCGTCTATTCCATCTGTTCCAGGTGGGAACAAATGGGAAAACATCGGAAAATGATGTGTTCCCATTTGTCTCCACACCAATAAGGTGGGGACAGACGGGAAATATTTATATGCAGTCTTTTCCTATATGTTCACCGAGGGGACAAATGGGAATACACTCATTATAATGGGTGCATTATTGGCGTATTCCCACTTGTCCCCTATCCACGTGTCGTACGCCATACATGAGAAGGGACAAATGGGAACACATCATTTTCCCATGTTTTCCCATTTTTTCCCACCTGGAACAGATGGAATAGGCTCTGCATATAAATCCCATTTATCCCCGTTTCCCATTTGTCTCCAACTCACATATGGCAGGGACAAATAGGAATACACCTATAATGAGTGTATAGAAACATATGGGAAAAGAAGCTGCACAGAAATATTTCCATTTTTCCCCATCTCATTGGAGCGGAGACAAATGGGAACACTAATATCGGGTGTATCCCTTTTGTTCCCCGCCGTTCATATTCATTCATATAAAACATTCCCATTTGTCCCAGCTTCATGCATGGCGTAGGACACATGGATAGGGGACAAGTGGGAATATACCAATAATGCACCCATTATAACCAATAATGGGTGTATTCCCATTTGTCCCCGCAAGGAACATGTAGGAAAAGACTGCATATAAATATTTCCCATTTGTCCCCACCTTATTGGTGTTGAGACAAATGGGAACACATCATTTTCCGATGTTTTCCCATTTATTCCCACCTAGAACAGATGGAATAGACGCTGCATATTAATCCCATTTGCTCCCGTTTCCCATTTGTCTCCACACCAATAAGGGGGGGACAAATGGGAACACATAATTTTCTGATGTATGTCCATTTGTTCCCACCTGAAACAGATGGAATAGGTTCTGCATATAAATCCCATTTGTCCCCGTTTCCCATTTGTCTCCAACTCACATATGGCAGGGACAAATAGGAATACACCTATAATGAGTGTATAGAAACATGGGAAAAGACGCTGCATAGAAATATTTTCATTTTTCACCATCTCATTGGAGCGGAGACAAATGGGAACACTAATATCGGGTGTATCCCTTTTGTTCCCCGCCGTTCATATTCATTCGTATAAAACATTCCCATTTGTCCCCACCTTATTGGTGTGGAAACAAATGTGAACGCATAATTTTCCCATGTTTTCCCATTTTTTCCCACCTGGAACAGATGGAATAGACGCTGCATATAAATCCCATTTGTCTCCAACTCACATATGGCAGCGACAAATAGGAATACACCTATAATGAGTGTATAGAAACATATAGTGTAGAGTCTCATGTTAAAATATGTACAGTAAAGGGCCATAAAGTTTGCACATCGGAATTTCGGCTTCGTAGAGCGTTGTCTCTTTCATTCTCGTTGCCTCCAATATTCTCTTTCTAAATACCGATGTGCAAACTTTATGGCCCTTTACTGTATCACGATCTGATAATTCACTGAAGCTTGTATTAATGGTTATTTTTATTTATAATTTTAATAGTTCCAAGCAAAAGTAACATTAATTATTAGTTTATGAAATAAATTATTTAATTCCATTAAACGTTAATGCAGATTGACAATCAATGTAATTAAACGTCTCAAACTTCAATTCTAACTAATTTTAATTATATTGATGCGTAATGCAATTGATTAATTGCGGAATTAATGGTTAATGCAATTGATTAATTGTTAATTAGAATTAACTATTACGGCCAACACTGATATCCATTGACATATATCTCAGGACGGGCCTTGCGGGCACTAAAAATGGTACTAGTTCAGCGATGTCACTAACGAGTTGGAACCAATCGTGCAGTCTAACGCAACTAATAGCGACCAATCGCGCGCGTGATGCGAACTCATCAACAATCGCGTTGTAGCGGTGTCACACCGCTGTACTGGCCCCATTTATGCCTCATTGTTATTGCCCGTAAGGCCCGTCCTGAGATATATGTCAATGGTTATATCGCATTCATGACGGTTGGCGCCGACAGATTCATTTGTAGTGTCAATATTGGTTTGAAGTGGTTGGTGTGCGATTTGATTGCATTGCAAATAGTTTGTGATGCGGCTAGGTAATCTGATATCCCAGTTATTACACGGAACAAAGAGGAGGGAATATAACACTTTAAACTCTCGCGTTTTGTACACATATTTAATTACACAAACGGGTCTACCGCGATATAATTTCATTGTTTTTACCTTTAATTCCGACGTTTCAGCTGAGTTGCACCAGCTGTGGTCACGGAAAGACTGACACAACATTAAACTTTAACGGGTAGCTGCAATTTCTTTGTCTACCCCAAACATTTTTATAAACTAATTTCGGGTAGTTTAGTGGTGTTTTATTAATATCTCTGTTGACATTTGTTGGGACGTCAGTCTTTCCGTGACCACAGCTGGTGCAACTCAGCTGAAACGTCGGAATTAAAGGTAAAAACAATGAAATCATATCGCGGTAGACCCGTTTGTGTAATTAAATAAAGAGGAGGGAATTTATAATAGCTGTTTTAGTGTAACAGATATACGCGAAATATAAGGTGAAAACTACAGTTATTGGCAGTATAGAGTAATTGGCTATTCCTTATAAATCAGAAAGAAACAAGCCAATTGAAACCTTATTATTTAGAGTGGCCAATTACTAACAATGGATGTTCTGGACATTTTAGAAGCATGAGCGGAGCCGAAGCCAACAGGTAGACGCCATTTTGACACTTTTTTGAAATATAAGGGATTTTTAATCTTTCGTACATTCATTTCGTTTAGTAGTACCACTGTATATATCTCGTATGTAATGAAATTGTAATATTTAGATGAAAATGAATACCTAATGGTAATTTTATAGCCATTTTAAAACTATTAAAGTAACCCCAATTTTTTTTAGTTTTCTTTTGTTTTTCTGGATTAAATTAATTTCATACATTCATTTACTCTTGAAACCATCTCATTTTGTCGGTACCTACTCTAAGTACTACGGCATTAAGGGTCTTATGTCTTTCTAACCTTAGGCTGTTGCTATTTGTCTAAAGGGCAAGAACGCGCTCTATATTTGTTTAACCTAGACGGATACGACTAATTAGTCGCAAATGGGTCCCAAAACCGAATTAATCGTGTCGATCATTGGCTAATTTGATTAACAGCTAAACCCCACTGGTTAGTCGGGCGGTCTGGGACTAATGATTAATTGGCCTGAGCCTGAGCTATTAAAATATTATTAGTTTTAGAACTCCTAATCCAATTTGGTCGGATTAGATAAATTGGGATAATTTTATTCCTATGGGAAAAGACGCTGCATAGAAATATTTTCATTTTTCCCCATCTCATTGGAGCGGAGTCAAATGGGAACACTAATATCGGGTGTATCCCTTTTGTTCCCCGCCGTTCATATTCATTCATATAAAACATTCCCATTTGTCCCCACCTTATTGGTGTGGAAACAAATGTGAACGCATAATTTTCCCATGTTTTCCCATTTTTTCCCACCTGGAACAGATGGAATAGACGCTGCATATAAATCCCATTTGTCTCCAACTCACATATGGCAGCGACAAATAGGAATACACCTATAATGAGTGTATAGAAACATATAGTGTAGAGTCTCATGTTAAAATATGTACAGTAAAGGGCCATAAAGTTTGCACATCGGAATTTCGGCTTCGTAGAGCGTTGTCTCTTTCATTCTCGTTGCCTCCAATATTCTCTTTCTAAATACCGATGTGCAAACTTTATGGCCCTTTACTGTATCACGATCTGATAATTCACTGAAGCTTGTATTAATGGTTATTTTTATTTATAATTTTAATAGTTCCAAGCAAAAGTAACATTAATTATTAGTTTATGAAATAAATTATTTAATTCCATTAAACGTTAATGCAGATTGACAATCAATGTAATTAAACGTCTCAAACTTCAATTCTAACTAATTTTAATTATATTGATGCGTAATGCAATTGATTAATTGCGGAATTAATGGTTAATGCAATTGATTAATTGTTAATTAGAATTAACTATTACGGCCAACACTGATATCCATTGACATATATCTCAGGACGGGCCTTGCGGGCACTAAAAATGGTACTAGTTCAGCGATGTCACTAACGAGTTGGAACCAATCGTGCAGTCTAACGCAACTAATAGCGACCAATCGCGCGCGTGATGCGAACTCATCAACAATCGCGTTGTAGCGGTGTCACACCGCTGTACTGGCCCCATTTATGCCTCATTGTTATTGCCCGTAAGGCCCGTCCTGAGATATATGTCAATGGTTATATCGCATTCATGACGGTTGGCGCCGACAGATTCATTTGTAGTGTCAATATTGGTTTGAAGTGGTTGGTGTGCGATTTGATTGCATTGCAAATAGTTTGTGATGCGGCTAGGTAATCTGATATCCCAGTTATTACACGGAACAAAGAGGAGGGAATATAACACTTTAAACTCTCGCGTTTTGTACACATATTTAATTACACAAACGGGTCTACCGCGATATAATTTCATTGTTTTTACCTTTAATTCCGACGTTTCAGCTGAGTTGCACCAGCTGTGGTCACGGAAAGACTGACACAACATTAAACTTTAACGGGTAGCTGCAATTTCTTTGTCTACCCCAAACATTTTTATAAACTAATTTCGGGTAGTTTAGTGGTGTTTTATTAATATCTCTGTTGACATTTGTTGGGACGTCAGTCTTTCCGTGACCACAGCTGGTGCAACTCAGCTGAAACGTCGGAATTAAAGGTAAAAACAATGAAATCATATCGCGGTAGACCCGTTTGTGTAATTAAATAAAGAGGAGGGAATTTATAATAGCTGTTTTAGTGTAACAGATATACGCGAAATATAAGGTGAAAACTACAGTTATTGGCAGTATAGAGTAATTGGCTATTCCTTATAAATCAGAAAGAAACAAGCCAATTGAAACCTTATTATTTAGAGTGGCCAATTACTAACAATGGATGTTCTGGACATTTTAGAAGCATGAGCGGAGCCGAAGCCAACAGGTAGACGCCATTTTGACACTTTTTTGAAATATAAGGGATTTTTAATCTTTCGTACATTCATTTCGTTTAGTAGTACCACTGTATATATCTCGTATGTAATGAAATTGTAATATTTAGATGAAAATGAATACCTAATGGTAATTTTATAGCCATTTTAAAACTATTAAAGTAACCCCAATTTTTTTTAGTTTTCTTTTGTTTTTCTGGATTAAATTAATTTCATACATTCATTTACTCTTGAAACCATCTCATTTTGTCGGTACCTACTCTAAGTACTACGGCATTAAGGGTCTTATGTCTTTCTAACCTTAGGCTGTTGCTATTTGTCTAAAGGGCAAGAACGCGCTCTATATTTGTTTAACCTAGACGGATACGACTAATTAGTCGCAAATGGGTCCCAAAACCGAATTAATCGTGTCGATCATTGGCTAATTTGATTAACAGCTAAACCCCACTGGTTAGTCGGGCGGTCTGGGACTAATGATTAATTGGCCTGAGCCTGAGCTATTAAAATATTATTAGTTTTAGAACTCCTAATCCAATTTGGTCGGATTAGATAAATTGGGATAATTTTAGAAACGGGGTAGTTTCGAAAATAGCAATTAAAAAATCCCTTTAATAATATTATAAATGGGAAAGTAAGCTGTATGTATGTCTGTTTGTATGTTACCTCTTCACGCTTATACCACTGAACCAATTAGACGAAATTTGGTACGATGATATTTCAATGCCCGGGGAAGAATAGTTAGTTTTTAACAATCATCATCATTGTCCACGCAGACGAAGTTGCAGGCAAAAACGAGTAGGTACCTAAATATTTACTAGAGTCTATCGAATCTGAGCTAACTTTGCTCCTATTATGACGTGCCAAAGTGACACAATACACGACATATGTATTTTCAAACAAATGGTGACATTACCACAATTTTTCATAACAAAATCTCTGCAGAGTTAGCTTGGTCCTACGCTAGAAGCAACGGTGCTATAAGCAACTTCCAACAAGCAATATAGAGTAACAAAAAGAAAAAAATCGTATTTTAAAATGTTTTACTTGTTATTAATGTATTCTGTATACCACCAATCCTATTCACTAGACTTATATCGATCGGGATATGGACCGTGATTACCTTTTGTATTGTTAATCATTGAAAAATGTCAGCAGTCGTATTTTAAAATGTTTCACTAGTTATTAATGTATTCTGTATACCACCAATCGTATTCACTCAACCACTAGACTTATATCGACCGGGATTCGACGGGTTAATCATTCAAAAATGTCACCAGTCGTATTTTAAAATGTTTCACTAGTTATTCACTTTTACTTTCACTACTTCACTAGTATTCTGTATTGAAACCAGCATCGGTTGTTAATAATAAAGGTCAGCGAAGCGTAGGTATAATATCACGGGCAGCATTTATTATAAATGGCGCAGCGGAAGGCCGCTTGCGGTGGCTGCCGGTCCACTAGATCATTTAATAACCTGTAAATCACTACGTTTTGAATATAAAATATTATTAGCAATATTTATGTATCGATAGAGATAAGAAGTGTTTGAAAAACTTACTTAAACCTAAATACTGGACTCGGCCCATCCAGCAAGAGTCACACCATATTAATTCATCATTTTAAAAGTTTCTACGTGTAGAATAAAATATAGAATTTAGAAAATATATCTAAACGAAAATTCCCTACATTTTTCGTTCAGAAATATTATATTTCTATTTGTATAACGATAAAACTGACCATATTTCTGACTCATGTTAGAATGGGATAATAAAATAGGAATATCTTTAGGTTACCATTAATTTATTTTCATCTTCATAGGCAAATGTATACTTACATCGACATTATCCAAGGTATTCCTTTATGTTTCATTTTACATTGATAAATGGGTTTTTCTCCCTTAAGAATAGAATGTTTATAAAATGGAAAAGCGTCGGACTCATTCAATGGCAACCCAGAAGATGCTATTTATCATCACAATAATTACATTTCCTTTTAAAATTATTTTTGTGTCGTGACATGGCTCTCATGTCACGAAACAAGACTTCACCTGTCGGTGTAGAAGTTGTTAAACCCAACCCAAATTTTTAACCTCAATTGGGGTTGAAAGAAAAAAAATGCTTTGTGAATGGGAATTCTACAACATTTAAAGAGTATTGGTGTTATTCATAGACATGCTGCAAGCCTCAATTAGCTATTACTCGTTTGTCTTAAAGCCAGTTGCACAAACCATTCTTAACAGACTGATCAACATTACATAACAGAGAATAATGAAAAGTCCCATACAATTAAATTTAGCAAACGCTTTAACGGTGACAGACGGTTTAGTGCAACCGACCCTTAATTGTAATACTGTAATTTTAAAACCCACCCAAACCAAACCCAAATTATAAACCCACATCTGTAATTTTGATGTATGTATTTGTAAGAAAGGTTAAAAATATAAACTAACGAATTCAAGCTTGTAAAGTTTTATCAATAAAGGGGTATTATGTTTTAAATTTCTAGGTCCTACCGTAAATAATTTGGATATACTTTGTTTTACATACCCATTTATTTCAATAAATTGATAGGTACTAGTTAACATGTCAGATAAATTATTATGAAATTATCGGAACGTGCGCTTTCATGATAATAATTTAATTTTCCTCTAATTAACGAATCGTTTTAACATATAAAATGAACTATATTACAGCTTCCAAATCGTTTTTTGAATTTGCGAAATGAGCTTAAATTAAATCTACATAATTTATTACTTTTACCAGTAAGTAATATATGTATTATAGTTTAATTACATAACTAGCTCCTGCCCGTGACTTCGTCTACGTGGGATGATGATGATGATTGATTTAAACTATCCTACGCCCCTGCCCAACGAGCAATTGTTGTATATATATTTATTTATATATTTCGGGGATCTCGGAAACGGCTGTAACGTTTTCGATGAAATTTGTTATATGGGGGTTTTCAGGGGCGAAAAATCGATCTAGGTCTTATCCCTGGAAAACGCGCATATTCGAGGTTTTATGTTTTAACAAAGCTCGGTCTTCCAGATATTAGTAGGGATTATCTGACGCGCTCGTGATATATTTGTTATATATTTTTTATTACCTGTTAATGCAGTAATTTCTGAAAAAACTTCTACAAGTTCCTAGGCACTTGCAGTGTTTTTACTTAGGTATACGAGTATTGTCTTGTTCTTGTCTACGTGACAGTGGTAGGGGAGCCCAAGAGGGGATTTTTGTGTTGACTCGAGCGCGTCAGATTAAGATATGAATGATATCTTGCTACCCCGTGTAGTCTACCTTTACCCCTTTTAGTCATCTATGTTGAGCCCTTGGTTAGTGGGGGGTTGGTGGGGGGTTCAACAAATTGTTAAGCAGATTGTGGATTTGGTCATATTAGTCCAAATTAACGCTATAATTGTGCTATTACTAAATCTGATAATTATTTGCACGCATTTCCTTATTCTGACGGTTACAATGTAAAAATTAGGCGTCAAACTTATGTTCGTCAGATTAAGAAAATGCCTACAAATAAGTGTTATAGTAACAGCACCAGTCATGGGACATTTAAGAGGAAATTTGGAGTATATATGATATTTCCCTTGTACATGTAATTGGTCTTACGCTTAGCGTGTTAAAAGATGAAAGTCCTATCCGCCTTTCATGTTTTAGGCGTGTTGTATCAAAGATACTGCAATGAGTTTCCACATAATTAACAAATTAAAACTATGCTTTTTTTCTCCAGTCATGGACACCAAAGCTCCAGTAATGGGCCCCCCGTAATGGACGTGCATCCAGTAATGGGCCCCCTATAATGGACATTGCTCTATCAGTATAAAATTTTGAAATGGGGAATAAGTTATGGCAAAAAAATCAATTTTTGGTATAAGCTTTTATCGCTGAATGTATTTTTCTTTCCACAGACAATTATTATTGTATTAGATTCATCGAGACATTTCTAATATACTCAAACACAATTAGTTAGGGTTTATTGCGATAAAGTTCCCATGGCCACCTCCTGTCTCCATCA
Source organism: Cydia splendana (assembly GCF_910591565.1). Lineage (NCBI taxonomy): Eukaryota > Metazoa > Arthropoda > Insecta > Lepidoptera > Tortricidae > Cydia > Cydia splendana. Next base: position 2,462,170 of record NC_085965.1, on the reverse strand, counting down.
TCAGATCAAGTCCATGTTATCATAATATTGCATTATCATCCGATTTGCATACTTAATTACGTACTTACACAAAATTTCAACTGAATCGGAAATCGAAAAGTGGGTCAAATTCAGCTACCAAGATTTGACCCACACTAACTAACAAGGCAAGTTAAATAAAAGTTTGGAAAAACGATATTAATTTATCCTAAGTCCGAGAATACCTCCTGGTTGACATATTTCGTAACTACATTTTACTTCTGTATTGTTTAAAACATGAAATTATGGCATGGCAAGCATCATTATGTCAATTGTCCCATCATAGGAGGTATGCAGTTTTACAGCTCCTATAATGGGATTGGGCCAAATACCACTATTTTTTTACAACTGTGGAGTCACAACATAGTGTGTTGTATACCTTATCTCATGGTAAATGCAATTAACAAAACACATTCTAGTTTTCATCAAGTATTAATTAATTAAAATTTAATAAATTAACTCACCTCTCTTAGCGAAGTTGTTAAGAATTTTTAGTGATATTTTTTTTCAGTGGCACGACAACTTTTGGGTTGACGCACATTTCTTAAAAAATAACCGAATTTAATAAAAATTCAAACATAATCAGCTCTAGGACTCTTATTTATGATAAAAATATATCCAGTGTTTATAAACTACTTTTATATACTTATTTTAGAGGAATTGTGTGTTTTTGTCCCATTACTGGTTCCGTGTCCATTATAGGGTATACTACTATATATTAAGTTATAGAAAAAATATATCATTAAAGTGGACAAAAACGATCAATCCCACAAACTGCTTAACGATTATTTAACCCTCCACTAACCTCCCGAAATTAAAAAAAAATATGTAGACGCTTTCCGACTCGCTGGAAAAAAAAACTTTATATAACTTTTTTTTTCTTCTTATCATCTAATATTTCGATTCCAATAGGTCTGTGTGACGCTCGAGTAAATCCCGATTTAGCATCGTGGGCTCCCCTACTACAGCGTGATAAAACGGTGTCCTCTATCCCGCGGTGTTAAAAAGTGACTGTTATTTTATCACGTGGATAAAACCATCCATAATACGCCGGCTGGACCGCATATAAAATATATACATATTTATATTTTTCCACCTGTTTAATATTTAACTGGCAACCCGCTCGGCTAACACAATGTGTATGGTTCTAAAACTTCAAACCCTTAATAGGTATTTCGTTACAAACTCATTTCGAAAGGACGGATAACCGTTAAAGACGTAGCCATGCCATGGGTCCCATTAAGAATGAGCTGTCATTTACGGTACTCTAAAAGGCTTTCAGATTATTTAGGGTGTCCGACTCGCAAACAAGTATCTCCAGCTCTGTATGTATACCCTATCCTACCCTACCTTACCTGCTACCTCCACACGTCCCCTTCCTTAACGACCGTAATTCCAACGGAACCCGCAGATGTGGATGTGTTACAGACTACCTCCTGCACGAGGTTTTATGAAACGAGAAATTTTCCTCCTGGCGATTCACTACCTACATTAGGGCCACCCCACACAAGCGTCTTTTGAATGTCGGCGTCTAGTCAGGGCTATGGAAAATGGCGTGGCTGCGCAATTGCGCAAAAACGTTGCGTCGAGCAATGGCCATAGAGTTGGCTAGACGCCGCGCTCGGGAAACGCTAGCGTGCCGGCCGTTATAGGTGTCAGTACGCTTTTGAACAGTAAATATTTATATATTTATTATTCTTTGACTTACAATTTGTAGTATTGTCACCAATTACCAGACATAGATCACGAGTATATTATTTTAATGTTCATGTTTTATCTTATTTTAGCATGTTATTCTAAAATGAATCGTAACTTTGATTATTGGAGAGGCTAAGTTCTTGTGACTGAAATATGTGATGAACGCGATAACTCATAAGCTTTCTCTCTCTTCTTAGCATTTGGTGTCGGTTGCATCCTGACATCCTCAACAAGCATGAGAGGCGCTGCACAGTTATGAATGTTATGATGGTCTATCTTTGTTTGCGCAACAGCGTGTTAACACATTCACCGCTGAGCTACGGTCGTAGCGCGACGTCGTAGCCGATAACATGGATTTCCCGGCATATAGCGAAAATGCTTCGTAGAGGTAAAACGACAACGTATCGTGATTAGCGCTGAATGGGTTAAGGGTGCCTGTCTCTTTCAATCGAGCGGTGTGATAAATGTCGCTCGGCTTATGACACAAGGACGTCCATCGTCCATCATGTTCATGCAGTGCGCTCTCTGGTGCTCTATCTAGCGTGAGTGCTCTGTGGGTTGTGGGAATGACGTTTACGGGCAAATCGCATGTGCACGACGCATTAGGGCCGCAAATTGCGTCGCAATCTCGCGACATTTCCATGCACATACGCCATATGTGCGGTTTTTGCCATGTTTTTGTATGACGATGTTATGCATAGAAAAAGTTCAGACGATGATACTAGGTTGTATCCTGTATAGACCGATTTTGTTCTATTCATTTGATTGTTGGTTGCAGAAGGGTATAGGATGACTCACGTTAGACTGGGCCGTGTACGGGCTGGAGCTTCCGGCGCATCTTTTTCTATGGAAAGCATCACCTGATCGGGGCTGATCGCCTGTCATGTCATAGAAAAGTAAGCTCGGTAAGCTCCGGCCCGGACACGGCCCGGTCTAACGTGAGTCATCCTTATTGTGTAAACGCCTATTGACGGTCTTCTCTAGCAAAAACATTATATGACGGTCTTAGCCACATTGACCTTAAGGTTACATTCAAATGGCGATAGCTTAATAGATTTTATTACGGCAATAGCATTACGGGAACCTAATGCAGCTACAGTTGCCTTCCGACCGTCACCTTTAAGGTGACATTTGGATTCAGACTGCACCAGCTTTACTGCTGGAATATGCAGCATTGCAGCAGAGGGTGTTTAATTTTTCCGAATTTTCGATTTTCATCTGACTTTGCTCGAATTCTTGTTCTAACTGATAAAAAAATATTATACGTTAAAAGAAATTAAAATCGGTCAACATTTAGAGGTTGCACAACATCAACAAAGATTTTTCAAATAACCAACGACTCTACATCGGAGGGTAGAAAATGGTTTAAGCGGCTACCATCAAAGCGGACAGTAGTGTGATACTGAACCTTCTACATATAAATAAATTTGAAAATTAGTAATAAACTTGGATTTTGGTTACTCGATAAATGCTCTAATTAAGATTTTTCAGTTTTTCCACCTTTAGACGCAAAATTCAGTTTTCTCATTCGATTTTAGTATCAGTTCATAATATTTTGTCATTTTAGAACATAGTTCATTTTCATGCAATGTATGGGGTTCTCACTCTACCTTTTCAACTTGTGCAACCTCTAAACGTTATTCGATTCTTTTGAAAATTGAAATAGATAGTTTTTAGTGTGGGGAGGCTCCATTGGTGAGCAAAGTCAGGAAAACAATTACAACTTCTTTTTCTCCATACAAAAGTGAATCACCCTCAGAAGGGTCAAATGTTCGGACATCGACAATATATTTCCTGCAACACTAAAGCTGCGCTTGGTTCCAAGACCTTGCCCAAAAACGCGCAAAGAGGTACAATACACCTGAAGCTGCTGCTGACAGTGCTGACAAGGCTCTACTTTAGCTGCCATGAATGCGGTCGCAAATGCTGGTCCCGCATTGATTTATACAGCCAAGAAAGACGTTGTCCCTCGCACACAGACGGTGGATAAATCATCTGTCAAGATGTTAAAGGCCTCATGATGAATGCTTTACAACAATAATAGTTGCTGCAGAAAACGTCCAAATGGCCTTTTTAGGGTTCCGTGGCCAAAGTGACCCTATTACTAAGACTCCGCCGCTGTCTCATGAACCGTGATAGCTAGGCAGTTGAAGTTTTCACAGATGATGTATTTCTGTTGCCGCTATAACAACAAAAACTAAAAACAGAATATAATAAATATTTAAGTCGGGCTCCCATACAACAAACGTGACTGTATGCCGTTTTTTGCGTAGTGGTACGGAACCCTTCGTACACGAGTCCCACTCGCACTAGGCCGGTATTTTTTTTAATATTTTAATAAGAATTTCATTAAATTCCATTTCATTCATTCCACCAGGAATTACTTCAAAATTCAGCTTCGTACGCGTACAGTCATCTGCAATAATATGTTAATATTCGAAGGCCGCAAAAATATCGACGCTGGAAAGGAGAAACTGGATAAGCGACATTTTCAGAGATATTGAGTTATATACATCGTTGGAATCGCCAGACTTTTCTGCATCGAATGGACTAGGTTTCGTACACATCTGACGACTTTAGTGTCGCTTATCCCGTCGGTGATTTGGAGAATCACTGGTTCATTTAAGCTACTGAACGACTTTGTTTTCAACAAATTTTTGAAAAGTGGAGATTAGATGAATAGTTATTCAATGTAATGAACCTTAGAGTTTTTTACTTATTTGCCAGTTCAGCCTTAACTTGGATAATTTTGCCTTATGACAACTAACCTTTCACTGTCGGTTAACTATTTTTACTTGGCTATTACATATTATGTAATATCGTGTCAAATATTTTGCGGCCTTCGTTGTGTAACATATTATTGCAGGTACAACAATCGGTGAGCTCGTAAGCCGACTCGAGTAACGTGGCATTCGGCAACCCTTGACTTAACCGTCCCGAGAGGCGCGAGTAATTTACGAACACGAGACACACGTCTCCATAAATTATTCCGTTGTAACAAAACACTCTGTATTTACCTGCTTTAAGGGGCCATTCGGATTCAGACTGCATTAGCGGTATTGCTGTGACGTTAATAGAGGTATTATTGACAGCATTGCTGTTATCCTATAAGGGTAACATTCCATTTCAGACCGCAGCTGCACTACTAGTACGAACGCGTCGGTGTTATTGTCAATTTCCATAGTATAATGAATGGTAGTGCTGCTGTCGTTGGAAATGGACTGTCACCTTAACATGGAAAGTAGGAACTTCGGGGTTGGACTAATCATCAATTTACTCATTATTCAACTCAAATTTAAAATTATACTAGCGACCCACCCGGCTTCGCACGGGTTGACAAATTATACATCTTAATTTTCCCCAAGAATCACTCTATTGATAGGTGAAAACTGCATGAAAATACGTTCAGTAGTTTTTGAGTTTATCGCGAACACAAACCCACAAACAGACAGACGCGGCGGGGGACTTTATTTCATAAGATGTAGTGATTTTATTTAACTAAAAATAATTAAAAAAAATGACAATGAAAGTGACTACTATATACAAATGTGACTTTATTTAAATCGTACTGTATTTATTTAAATTAAATCTCTGTGAACAACAACCTTTAAAAACACGCCTGCGTTTGATGTCTAATATAGAAAACAATTTTCTATATACCAAAACATATTTAAAATTTAAATTGTAGGTAGAGTAGGTAGGTTGTAGGAACCTACCCAGTAAGTATTTTGAATATAAATAAAATTCAAAGGCACCCATTGAATTCTCGAATGTATTTTCTCGTTTGATCGAGATGTATTAAGATTCTGACCGGACCGTTCTTATTCAATCCCGGCTTTTACATTAATGTAATTTGTAGCTGTCATCCTTTGTGACAGAATGAATTTGAAATTTTAGATTAGATATTTTGCGTGATATCTAGATTATGAATTCTCTTTGTAATTGGTTACATAATATTATTCAAGATAGTTTAAAGACGCAATTGTTTTAAACTTTTATAATCATAATACAAAAAACCGTAAGCTATTATGTTGTGTTTCTACTCGTACCATTGTCATGTAATATCAGTGTCGGTAATAAATGTCTGTACTTAAATAACTTACAATTTGTACCTACGTCTCGCTCCCCTATATCATTCTTATACGGTATTACGGTTTAAATTTAGACTCCCCTTTCAGTTCAGAAACCTACGTCGATTCTCATGTGAGTGTAGCCGTCCTATTAACAATTTTTTATTGTTCTGAACTGGTTTTGATACGACCTTGAAAATCGCTCACGCTGAATGGTGCATGTGAAATGAGGTGAAAGTTGTGCGCGATATTTGCGTCAATCCGATCGTCAAAACCAGTTAAAAACCATAATAAATTGTTAAATCTGACAAAACATCCGTCACTCTTTAACAGAGCGCCATTGAAAGTGACGGGTACCTACCGTTGCACGTTGTTTTATCATTATCACGTTGTCACGCAATTTTTGTCTGATTTTGATACGACCATCAGTTGTCGCTTGTCGCGCACCAACAAGTAAGAATAAGAATAATGTATTGATAATAATTGGGAACACAGTAGTTGCACAGGAGGTGTCTGGTAAGCCCCAAACTAGGCTGAACCTGTATCTTGGGGCTTAACAAAAATAGTACGTGCGTGTGTGTGTGTGTGTAAGGTGTAGGAGAGCGAAGTTGTACCTTATGAGACGACTACTGATTATTTTCGTGAGGACTAATAATCCGTACGCCGCTAGCGCTGATTGGTGTACACAGTCAAAGTCGTATTAAAATACGAACCATATCAAAACTTTGTTAAGACAATCGGCGGTTAAGAAAATCTATTTTTGTCACAAGAACCTAGAACCTAGAGAGGTTCTAGGTTCTTGTGACAAAAATAGATTTTTATTTCACGAAAATAATATGTGTTTCGACGAAATATATTCACTCGTTTTCTTTTCCACGTGTCTCTTTTTATCAACTAAACCTTTTATTAGGTTACTGTTGTTACTAACATAATGATAAGCAATAACGCCAATAACTAACAAATGTATAGACCATAATTATGTTGTCTTTAATAATAGTATTTTATACAATCGTGATATAATAGAGAGTTTTTCAGTCGAGTACCGTGTTTAGGCAACGAAGCTTGCTGAGTTGCCTAAGTAAGGTACGAGATTGAAAAACTTGATTATATCACTATTGTATACAATACTTTTTCTACGAGTTAACTAAAATAACTAAAATAAATAATTGGTACAATGCCTCAAGGGCCTATTTTAGATTTAAGCTAGTTATTAATTTCGTTTAGTAGTACCACTGTATATATATTGTATGTAAATAAATGTTTTATTTAACACTTAAAAAAAAAAAATGAATAATACCATACTTTCTACTTCTACTACCTGACTTATTTTACTCAAGTTAACAGAAATAGTAAAACAGTTAATATGAAAAACTACTACGTACATTTGTAAGGTGCATTGGGGTAATTAATTACGGGGTAATTACGGGAAAAAAAAATACCAAAATTAACCCAATTCAATACTTAACTAGTTCTACTACTGAATAATGAATAATGCAACACTCAATCTAATCACGCTTCCTGAGTAGTGGGCAACATATTTTCATCGCTGTCAGTCATTTTCATTTAGTATTTTTCACAGTTTCACTCACAAAATAAAAACTTTAACACATAAACAAGTTTTCAAATTTCAATGCAGAGAAAATCTCGTGGGCGTCCATTGTGAAGAAAAGTTTGAGTTGGCCAACCAATCACAAAGCACACGCGACGCAGCAGCGTGTTTAAGTAGACGGAAGTATGACAGATCCCGCGACGGTATTAGTTCCGAAACGCCATCGTTGGCTAATTTGTACTGAGTCGAGTCTCCTTAAACAAGCAATATTTTATCGAAATGTATGAAGTTTTAATTTCAAAATTTTTGTAATTGACTAAACCGTATCGATACAATTATATTAGTTGAGTGGGACGTGCCATAGACTATACAACGTTAAAAACAGTGAGGTTATAGAGTTGTATATGAAGTTGTAATACACAGATTATAGTCGATGAGTAGAAAAAGATTTTTAATTCACAAACAAAAACACATCAAAACTTGTTTTGAGAATGAAGCACAAGAGTGATTTGTAGATTGATAGTTTTTAGGTTGTGTGTGTAATATTTTAAGTAGTTAAGATTCTATTATTATAATTTTATTGTAATTATATTCATGTTTAAACTGATGGCCGTGTTGCCAATGCTTCATTAAAAAAAAAAAAAGCACAAGAGTTTGATTCAGAACAACTTTTTATTATTATTAAGGATTGCCAACAGGTGTAATACAAATATAAAGGACTAAAGTAGTGAATGAACACAAAAATCATATCAGAGTATCATTATTTCCCTCACACTAAAATATAAGTGCAGCTTTGAACAAATATGAGTGTGAATTATTTTGAATAGGTTTTGTTGATAGACAATTACTTCTACAATCTACAATTTTTTTGCGAAATTTGTCCACGTAGATTAACGTTTACGTAAACGTAAATCAACTTTTTATTCAATAAATCAACATTTAAAGTGATGGAAAACGTTTACGCTACTTTTATCTTTTCTTCCTCCAGCATCAGACTTTATTTTTGTATGTCATTCATGTACACGAGTGCCGTAGGTGTATCATTCAATCAAATAGGGTGAACAATGCTTTCTTCATATGTTAGTTGGCTTCAAGTGTTTGCGAGCAACAATTGAAAGCATTTCAAAGGCTTCATACAAATAACATCTCGCTGTCTTTTTGACAAGAATTTTCTCAAGAGCGAAATATTTATAATATATTTTTCCCTTCAATACCTACAGCGATGCATCAACTAACAAGAATATCAGATTTCTAGCGACGTTTACTGCAGAGGGGTTACTACAAATAAATAACATATTTTATGCCATCCCTTTTCTTCTTGAGATTCTCAATAGCGAGTGACAGAGAAACAATCATGGCTTTGATTTCCGAAATTCGGAATGACCAAACTGCGGTGAGCGCGAAATCGTAAATTTATTTTATATTCCGAACATGCCCTAGCTAGGAAACATTGACGAAAGCAGAGGGCCTACCGCGAACCACGTTCGACGTGTTGCCTCCCTGTCACACTTACGTACTAATTTACAAGTGCGACACAGAGCCAACACGTCGAACGTGGTTCGCGGTAGGCCCTCAGTACACAAATCGTAGATTTTTAGCGTGTCGTAAACTAACCGCTAGTGGAAAGATAATTCGCATTTTTATTGCAAAAACGATTGATATAATACTAGTATAGAATGCCGCTCCGTGAAGCGAGGCAACGTATTCTATAAAAAATATAACTTTAACCTCTCGCGTTTTGTACACATATTGAATGACCACAGTTGGTGCAACGCTGCGGAAACGTCAAATTTAGATGACGATAATGAATTTATATGGCGATAGACCCGATCATATGTTATGTTATGTGTTGCGTGAAAGAAATAAATGAAATGAAAATGTTATAAAGCAGGATTACACTAAGGTAAACTCAACAAATATACAGGGTGGCTAAAAATAACTGCTTTCTTATTGCCCAGGTTTTGGGATTATACTGAGCAACTTTTACTATGGGACCAACCTCGAAATCGCGAAAAAAAATTAGTCTGTTTCATACATTTTGGCTGGTCTATTTTCTATGGGAGGGTAAATTTTGTTACGCGATTTCGGGGTTGGTATCATAGTAAAAGTTGCTCAGTATAATCCAAAAACCTCCCTGCCAACGGGAATGCACTTTTTTTTAAGCCATCCTGTATAACAAAGTGGGTATTAGGTTTAACTCCGTACCACAGGGTTTAGCAAGCGATCTGAAGTAATGACTTTAGCCGCCCGTGAACAAGAAGCAATATCCGTGAACCAACACGTCAGTTTACACACTTAGTGCACCACTTCATAGGATCGAATTAACAGAGTAGAGGGAGTATTAAACCCCGTCGATACGTGCCAAATCTTCACATGTTAAAAGGAAACTGGACGACCGTTTCTTCATACAAATGTCAGTCTTCATTTACCTCATTGGAGCTCCAAAAACTGTGTTTAATGTTAGTTTTCGATCATACCTCAATAATTTAAAAAAGTTAGTGAGTCAAACGAAGGGCATAGCATTTAATATACTTACACGAATATTTGTCAATATATTTTCCATAATAGATCTCAATATCCATACAAATGGGAACTACGTTCATATGGATGTCGGTGGCCGATTGTAATATCCGCCCGATCGTAATGTTTTGACTGTATATAGTTACTGTTGTATAATTATGGTCGTACGTTCAGGCAATGATAGTATTGTCGCTCAATCTTTATACCAGACAGATTTACACATTCTTCATATTGTATGAAGCTAAAAAGTAAATAGAGTCCGACTTAAAAAAGTTTGCAAGTCTGGCAACTTTGGCGTGATAATGTGTGGACCTTTCTCGGCCTTTTAGCTAAGATCAAAGTGTAGTATCTGTTATTTTCAGCTTAATGTGTGGACCAATTAAAAAAGTTGTGGTGGAACGACCATTTTATTGTAACATGACGTTTATGGTGACATCAACAACCAAGTTTGCAACCAAGCACGAGAAGTCATTGCCTGGTGCGTCAGTGTAATTTGCACATCAGTGTGGTCGATCCTTTAAGCAATTTTGTCGCACACGGTTTACTGGTGTTGTCTCAAAGCCCGGCTATTACTCCGTTAATTGCTGTAAATGGAACTTTGAACCAAACACAAACTACAAAGCACTGACTTTTGATAGACCCTATGGCTATGGAATAAGGTTTAGGAATAGTTAAAATGGAACCAACCGCAGAATTTGGACAAATGTAAGCGGTTATGTAATGGGTTTTTAATGAAGCAATCGTCAAAGACTACGTTTTGGGAAAGCAATTTAGGAGCGGAATAAATAGGCTGGTTTGCGTATATTTAAGGTAATGTTAAACTGATTTGTGTGTTGTTGACCGCTGAAGTAAAAGATTGGAGTTGGGCGCTAATATAATGAGAATATGACGCATACAATATATTCATATAAACAATAAAGAGGTATCTGCTGGCTTGAAAAGCCAACTGGTTGAAATACGTATAAATAAATGGTTAAGATGCAGGGGGGCAATTAAGACTGCGGGTTAATTTAAACTAATACAAATATCTTCCACGTTTTACATTATTAACTAGAGTCACACACAACACATCTGTTTCGCTATCTAGATATAGGTACATGGCACTCTAGTTAATAATGTAAAACATGGAAGATATTTCAATTAATTTAAATTATCCCGCAGTCTAAATTGCCCCCCTACACCTTATATCAAGAAGTAAGTAGTAGGTTTTAAGGTTAAAATTTGGCTTTGAAGTCCGTTTATTTTATGATTCCCACAGGGAAGTAGCATAACGTCACATAACCTTAATTAAAATATAAAATAGTTGTCAACAACTATTTTAAAACTGTCTATCACTCCTTTGATGGATGGATTCAAATCCATCCATCAAAGGAGTGATAGACAGTGTCCTCTAAGCTTATAAGACATTAAGACAGACTTTTTTTAAATTAAACCAATAAAGTGGTATAGACGAAGCCGCGGATGGAGACTAGTCTCGCATAATCCCATCGAGTACCGTAAGTGAGTAGGGTCATAACTGAAATTCAAACCTTGATAACATTTTATTTTTACATATGAAAACTGAATGGTGTATATAATAAGTGTTCCGGACGTTTGTATTTTAGTTTTTATTTTATTTTGGGTAGTTCCATTTCATAACTTTGACGATAAAGAGGAAAGCCCACCTCACCCTGTAGTGCCTCGTATTTGGGGTGAGAGGGGTTTCATACAAAGGTGATTTTGGAAGATTGTTAGATCGTTTTTTTTTTATGCCTATTACTATAGCTCCATTTTAATTTGGTATACATTATTTTTGTAGCAGTAGCCTTAAAATCCCTTCTCACCCCCCTCTCAAACCTTCTCTCCCCATTCATAACCCACCTGTCCCCGCGAAACCTACTCACCCCGTTTTACGGTAATCCGTTCATAATTAGTTTTGTTAACAATTCGATATTAAAATTACAATATTAATCAGGTTCGGGTAAATTGCTTAATGCCCCAATGGTAATTAATTGCTTGAAGAGAAAATTGGAAAACGGTAATTAATGAGAAAATGTGGAAAACATTTAATGAGTAGGTAAATACTTTATGTAATTATTGAAATTGGTTTTTATTATTATCCAACATTTTATTGAAGGTAAAAAAAAATTAACTAAAGCCCCTTATAAATTTAATTAAGTTTTGCAATTGTATTGTTCGGTTTACAAAACCACATACGTATTAGAGTTAGACCAAGAAAGGTCTGCAGCGTTTTTGATAGGCCACGCAGTGCAAGTGTTATTTTATACGTCATAATTTCATTAGAAGTTCGACGTTTAAAATAACATTTGCACTGCGTGGGCTATCAAAATCTCTGCAGACTTTTCTTGGTCTAAGTCTATGATCAATTATTTTTTTGGTGATGTCAATTATTTACGCTTAATACTGCTGGAAAAGTCTAAAAGCAAATGGCTTTTTTTACGTTTCCGGCAGTAATGCAGTTGGCTGCATTACTGTAGCAGTATTGCAGCGCGACATTACTGCCGACTGCATAGCACGTGTCTAATACGATGTTCGAATTTAAACTGTTGACATACTAACATTGAATGATTTTACGGTTTAGACTCACTTGTTTTAAGTCACTCGCGCGACACATCGCGCTAGGCTCCCCGAAACATGTCGCACAAGTGACTTTAAAACAAGTGAGTCTAAGGGTAACATTCCATTTCTGACCGCAGCTGCACAACTAGTACTGAACGCGTCGGTGTTATTGTCAATTTCCATAGTAAAATGAACGGTAGTGCAGCTGTCGTTAAATGGACTGTCACCTTAAACCGTAAAGTTATTCAATACGATGTTGCTGCCCGGACTCTTGACATTTACTGCTCAGTGCAGTCAACTACAATAATATCGCACTGCAATACTGCTGCAGTAATATTGGTGTAGTGTGAATCCGAATGATACCTTTATACTATAACCGAATGATACCTTTATACTTTATACCTACTATAATATTTATAAGTCAAGTTCATATCATATCAATATCAGATTTAGTTGAATTTCATACTTCGAATATGCCTCCAGTATCGTTGGGCATTAGTCAGTGAATCCCCACGGTATCGAGGCGTCTATAGGCTATATTAATGGCTACCTGCCCGACGGAGACGGATGACGCCTGACATCTACCTCGGCCTAGTTGCCAGACTCGAATTAAGTGCTAACATCATACGACGTACGAAGAGGCGTTAAAAAAGCATGCGATTGTTTGATATACAGTAAGCTACAGTGATATCTGACCCCCCTGCATATAAATTTGTTTGCAAGAGGATCAGTTACCTGCACTATTTACATATACCCTAAGTACATAAGTATTCACTAAAAAATAACAGAATTACAGCCGTTTTAATTACGGAAACGTTTACTAAATTCACTTAACTAAAACCTTATGTCCAGCCTTATGAGTAAAGTGGTGAACGGAAGCGGAAGTAAGCGGATGATGGTTAACAACCGGGCAGGGCAACTAATCGCACTGAGCCGGTATTACACCTTCCCATGAAAAGGTACTCGTAGAGGTAAAGCTTTGTTTTCCTAGGATAGCGGTGCCGTCATATAGCGGCCGTCTCCATACAAAATAATACGGCTAAATATGGATGTAGTAGTATTTTGTATGGAAAAGGCCGCTATATGACGGCACCGCTATCCTAGGAAACTAGATATTTAAGTACCTAGTAAACTATTAGATGCAGCAAGCAATAAGAAATACCGATGAGTTTTAGTAGATGGCGCTGGTAGCGTTGCGGCAAAGACATATGTAACTCCGTATAAGATGAATAAAGTCTAAGAAAAAAACGTGCCTCGGAAATCAAGAAAAAGTCATTCTCGGATAGATGGCGCACACACCTTTGGCCTATGGTCGGCTAGATGGCGTTGACGACACCGTTTTATATTTAACAATTTTAACACATCTGTATCAGCGAAAGTACATGGGTCGAAATGATATAAAAATAATAAAATCATTTATCCATATATATATTTTTTTTCGATAGTACGTACATACGTTTCATTTTGAGTTTTAGTCGTGTGTCGATAGATGGCAGTAAATGTACTGTGACTACACAATTTAGTATGACAGGACCCCTCTATACTATATATTCTCTTTGGTAGCGGTAAGACGTGCGACTTAAAACATTTTGATGTCTACCAAACGCTTTTCTATAAAGGAAAACATCGTGATTAAACTGGACTAATTACAATGAGATCTAGTTTACTATTATACATACTATTAAATTAGATTTTGCTTAATTATGGTCTGTGCACTTTTCACAGAGAAATGAACATTTAAAAATCAACTTTTAACGCCGCCTGGTTGAAAATGATAACCGAAACCTCCTCTCTCTCCGCACGCGTATTATGAATGGCTTTATCCACGTGATAAAATAACTGTCACTTTTTAACACCGCGGGATAGAAAGTGACGGACACCGTTTTATCACGCTGTCACGTAGACAAGAACGGCCATCATATCCGTACAGGTGAGAATAGAATACATAGAATTAGACCAAGAGAAGTCTGCAGTCATTTTGATAGCCCACGCAGTGAAAGTGTTATTTTAAACGTCAAACTTCTATGAAATCATGACATATAAATAACAGTTCCACTGCGTGGGCTATAAAAATCACTGCAGACTTTTCTTGGACTAACTCTATTAATAATTATTAATTTACGCCCCTTAAGTGACCTATCGTTTTGAGAATTTAAGATTTTTTTTGTTGTAATCGATTTATCAAACATCTCTAAGTAAAGTCTATTTCAATAGAACTTGCTAACTATGTAAACAAACCGCCATATTTAAATTGTCTCTGAATGATGAATTTACTAGTGATGGGCAAGACTCCTACTTACTACTTTACTAATGTCAAACCATATCGAATAATAAAATACCAAAAGTAAAAAACAAGTAGTTACTTATTTTTAATCTGTTTAATCACGATCAGAAGACAAATTAGTACTTAAGAATGATGTATTGATGTATTTTATAACCACGGCGGTAGGTACAGAGCGTGGGTTGGGTAGTGTGTAGCGGGTTTATATCACAAACTTTAGTCACAACACTACCCATCATAGACAATTGTAGAATTTAAAAGAAACAAAACCGTCATTCCAACAGGTCCTAATAACCTAACTTATGAATCCATTTTAAACTTTTAATGAAATATCCAAGATACAGTTATATATTTGTGTATTTTACGGAACGGACCGTTTCAATAGTGTATATGTGTATGGTTTCAATGGTATTTGATGAGGTTGTGTGAAAATTCAAAGAGAAACAGTGATACAACAAAGTTAAGTTGTTTGTTTACATAGTTAGCAAGTTCTATTGAAATAGACTTTATTTAAATGAATACACTCTATATTTCAGTGATCTGTGACACCTTCCTAGGTTCAAATAAGTAATTAGTTGACCTAGAGATAAACTACATCCTCTAAATTAACGTGGGTCATAATTTAATTAGCGGAAATGAGGTCTAGGTTCCACCCCGGGCTTTTAACAGGTAACCAGAACGCCTACAAATATCGAACAATCTAAAAACGTTATCAGCATCTCTGTCTCTCGAATAAACAAGAGCGATAGAGAGGCAGATAGTGATTTTGGATTTTTCGACGTGAGCGGTAGGCCTTCAGGAAAGGCTAAGGTGAGGTGGGCTTAAGTATAAGATATTAACTCTAATCTGCCTAATAGAGGCAAGGAGGTAATAGAAAACTCGTATCCACCGGCTTATCTAATGTCAGATAATTATAACCATATGACCTGTGATATATGTGCAGAATGCATAGTATTTTTGATTTCACGGGCCTATAAATCCCGGTCTTTTGATAGGCTTGCGTTGGGATATAGATTCAACACTTAGAGGCCCTTTGGAGAGCTTTAATGTCATGTAGAATGCCTACTTAACCCGTTCACAGCCTCACCCATGAACCGGTATCAGCAGACATAGTATTTATTATTAGGAGTACCTCTCTCGACTCTGCCAAGACTGATCGACGGAGCCCTAACACAAATGCATCTGGATTAAGCCTACGGTGTATTCCGGTCACGTAGCCTGGAGTACGCTTTAATTTGCATTATTAGCTTTAAATGTTGGATGGCGGCAATGTTATTTCCTTCGAAACGTCCTTTAAGAGGAAAGTGGAAGATCGTTTCTCCATACAAACGTAGATAGGTACTCCTAAAATAAATTAAAAATTAATTGGTACAACGCAAACATAAATATTGCAATTTCAACAGAATCTCGCAACTCGCAAAAATACGTAGGAACTAAATATGATTTGGGCGGTAGGTGTCAGTTTCGACAGAAACCAGTTATTTTGGACAAAATCTTTATAATTTAGATTCTGGTTACTTCAGATTACCTATAGTTCGGTTTCTGAATGAGACGGTTTCGGTGAAAAACGTGTGAAGTCACTTTTTTTTCAATTCAATTTCTGAGTAGGTCAGATTCTTAGCAGGTTACGGTCATTATAGTATCAAATCAGATAACCATTAAGTTTGATACGAAAAAATGAGATTTCTCATTTGGTCAGATTTTAATAGTTGATTTTGAAATATGTCAAATTATGACATAAATTTGTCCTAAAATATGCCGTATCTTAGTAGGGCAGTTTCTGTATGCGTTATATTCTAAAAAGGCCATGTATATGTATAATCGGTAAGTAAAAAATAGGTTGCAATTATATTTGAATGACTCATTTAAAACTAGATATTGAAGATATTGGCCACTTGAATATAAAACATGATACGATAACACTATTATAAAGTAAGTAATACTCTTAATGACAAATGTCACATGACTGTCGTTCATTGTGAAAATTCTCTAAAATGGAAATGGAAAACTTAAAAATTATAAAAACTCCTAAAGATCGTCCCATTATACTTTTAAATGGACATAAATATTGTTACCAGCTCAAAAACAAATCAGGTACAATAAACTTTAGATGTAGTAACAGAAGTATGTGCAGTGCGTCTTTAACTATGAATCCGACAATGACCGCCGTTAATAGAATTAGTGAACATACACGCTTACCTGATTTTGAAAGAAATTCAATTGAATGGGCGATGTTCCGCTGCAAGGAGAAGGTGGCAGAGTCGTTCGAACCAATTCAGCCTATATTCGAAGAATCATTGCAAGAACTCGAAGCCCTGCATCACTCAATATTACTGCCTACCTTTTCCTCGAAAAAAGACTCGTTGTACGCGTGGAAGAAAAGAGCTTTAGGAACGAACGCGTTACAATTTAATAGTCCAAAGGATGTGACAGTACCAAAAATCGTAAGCGATAATTTTTTGATTTGCGAGCAAGGTGATGATAAAATATTTATTTTTGGTTCCGATTTGGCGAAATAAGTTAAAAAAAAAAATACCAGGTTCCTCGGGGATGGTACTTTCAAAGTTACACCGAAACCATTTTGCCAACTCTACACAATACAAGCTATGTTGAATTACGAGTCCGACAGTTGCCGCACCATCGTTCCCGTCATCTACGCTCTCCTGCCGAACAAAGAGGAACAGACGTACGTCAGATTATTTGACACATGCAAGACCATACTAGATATAGATATCGAACATTTCAAGGCCGATTTTGAGTTGGGAGCTTTGAATGCCGTGTCCAAAGTATACCCAACCGTAACTATAACGGGATGCTACTTTCATTATATGAAAGCGATTTGGAAAAAATCCAGAGATATAGATATCTGCAAGGGTGATGAAATCAAATTCGTCAGTCTACTGACATATGTACCATTACTGCCGATTGAATACATGATAAATGCATGGGCTACTCTCATCGAAAAATTTCTGCATGTGCCAAACATAGAGAAATATCGTAAATATTTCGAAACATATTGGTTTTCATTAATCACCCCTGAAGTGTTTAACTGCTCGGAAGAAAAGTATCGCACAACAAATCACCTGGAAGGATGGCATAACAGGCTGAACAAAAAACTCTGTAAACAATCGAATATATTCAAGTTTTTGTTTACCTTAAAAAAGGAGGCAAGACGACGACGACGACGACGACGACGACCACCATGAAACAAGCATATATTCACCGAGAAACTAAAAAATCAAGGAGAGTCGACCTTAAATATGATCGGCACGTGAGGAATTTGATTAAAAACGTGAAAAAGAAAACTCTCAGCATAATGGATTTTCTAAAAAAGGCGTCTTACTTAAACTTCGAAAGACATACCAAGAGTAATCTATTTGACAACGACAATGGCCCTGAGTCTAGCAGTTCTAGTTCCGATTGTGATTCTTCAAGTAGTTCCGATAACGAAATATTCTAAACCACTGCTACTAGTGATTAAGAATAACCCTAGTGAGATATTTTATTTGTTTTAATAGTTAAAAGAACCTAATTTCGATTCGGTAAACGAAATTAGGTTCTTTTAACTTTTAAAATAGAAAATTCGAAAAAATAAATAGAAAAAGCGTAATTTAGTTGAGTTTGATTTTTTTATTTCATTGTAAGCGGAAACAGTTGTTTTCTTATTAATAAACATTATTTCAATATACCTACACATTTTTTTCTTACTGACTGTACTTTCACTTTACTTACCCGTAAATCGATTGACAAATTATTTATCCTACTAGCAATACAACCTATATGGAACCCAATTCATCCAAAATCTGTCGTACTCACAATTAGACAAAACTGATATTCGGGCTTTGTAGTAATCTGACGTACTCAGAATTTGATTTTCTCGGAATCTCAATTACACAGATTTTGGATTATAAAGAATTTGATGTTTTAAGAACTTGATTAAATTAAAAAATGACGTAGCTAGATTCATACTTACTAAGAACTGTAAATAATGAGAAACTGGCAATGTTAGAGTCAGACTTATCCAGATTTTGTCCAAAATCTCAACTGGTTTATGTCGAAACTGACACCTACCGCCCAAATCCTAAATATCAATACTAACGATGTTCTAAATAAAGCGTTTTTACTTTACGTTCTACTACACATTCGTTCGAGATACGGGCGTGGAGCCTTTGAAAATAAATATTCCTGGCGCTTCAGTGGAAAACATGGTGGGAAATAAAAATACGAAATAAAGAAGCATAGGGTTAATTCCAATTGCCCTACGATGCAATGATAACATACAGATGTAGTGCATAGAGTCTCATCAAACAAAGTCTGCAGCGGATTTGATAGCCCACGCTGTGTAAGTGTTATGTATACGTCATAATTTCATAGAAGTTTGACGTTTAAAATGACACTTGCACTGCGTGGGCTATCAAAATCGCTGCAGACGGTTTTTACGGTCTGACTATAATTGTTTTGCATCGTATTTTCTCGGAAACGTTCGAATTTGACACGCTACTTCACTCGACCTCAGTACCTACTAGTAAGACAAGATACACTGGCGTTTAAAAGTGCATGGAGATGTTTCAACCGTAATATTAAGGCATTACGGTCGACATCTACGAGTATCCATGCACTTTTAAACGCCACTGTACAATAAGAAATAGGTGAGAAAATTATAAGCTATTACTACCGGTAATACGATACCAGGTAAGGTCATTTCTTCTTCAATTTAAGAGGTATCCTCTTGTCGGTGGAGTATTTTCCATTTCTCCCTCTCATAAGCCATAGCCTTGACCTCTTGATACGACACGACACCAGCTTTTTCTTTTATTTGGTCTACATAGCTACTAGGTAAGGTAGAAGTACTAATACATAAAGTGACTATGTTGAATACTAGCGCAGCGTCGAGCACTAACTAGTACCTACTTCTACCTGTAGTAAGTAGTTAATCCATTTCCAATGTCTTTCCTTGCAAAAGAGCATGAAATTGACTTCGTTGTGTGTAGAAATCCATGACTCAGCCATGCTCGCGGACCAATCGGAATGCAAGCCTCACTACATTCGGGATTTAAACTCGTATCGAAAAAAAGTAGGTTCACTAAATGAACGCCTTAAAGCTTTGAATTCGTTAACAAAATTGGTATATACAGAACGCTTTGAGTTTCCAGTTCTTGTACTTTGATACTATGTGAAAAGCAGAATATTTCCTGTATTAAATTCACTTTGCTCCTGTGTTTCAAAATGTTCGCACTTTTCACGTAAACTGTTTGTAAAATAAACGTGTCCATTTTCAAACATCTAGGTTTTTCCTCATCTTTCAGCCTTAATAATAATTATAGCAGTTAAAAGTATGAGATTTATGAAACATTCCGCGCGCCACTTGCTCTCAAACTCTAAATGATTTTAATGTGACTGAAGCCTGGAAAACTGAATGGACCACTGCTTCTGCTGGCTCTAACGTGGAAACCATAGACCCGACTTTTAAACCATTAGGTTTCAACCTTCCCCGGAGATTGTGGTGTCGCTTAAATAGACTGAGAACGGGTCACGGTCGGTGCAATTACCTTCTGCATAAATGGGGGTGGAAAGACTCTGCAATGTGCGAGTGTGGCGAAGAAGTCCAGACTATGGACCATATAATTCAGCAATGCCCTCTGCACTCATACTCGGGACCACCAGACGACCTGCTGCGCCTAACACCCGACGCAATTGCGTGGCTGAACGCACTGAATATTGACATTTAATTTAATTTTTAATTGTAATGTAATTTTTATTCTGTGACATTTATATAACTGCCTATTTTTGTATAAGCCATACGATTAAATAAATAAATGATGATGATGATGATGATGATGATGATGATGATGATGATGATGATGATGATGATGATGATGATGATGATGATGATGATAATGATGATGATAATGATACTACTATGTATAGAAGAAATGACCTATTTGTTTCCTAAATGATATTTCACCCATATTGCGTCGTTGAGCAAGAAACATTCAAATGTGTGCGTAAATATCGAAACCATTTTTTTTATCAGGTTGCACTTGTTCTTTGCAAGGTGCGGAGTTATCTGACCTTTAGGCAAGCCGTTGGAAACGAGTTTTCTATTACAAGGCAAGGAGGTACCTCTATTTTCAGCGACACCAATATCTAATAAACTCGACTCGACATGCAAGATGGCGTCTTACTTTTCCGTAGACCACTTGCAAAAAAATGCAGCTCATACAGATTTTATCATTTTTTTGTAACTTTATCTTCGTTATTCGGGGAAAGTTTCTCAGAAATACCTTTTTTGTACAACGTAAAAAAACAAGCATACTTCCCGCTTAATGGTTACCGGTCACCGTAGCCTATGAACGCCTCCAGGTGTGTTACATGCGCGTTATTGCCGCCCCTATAAATAACATAAAAACACATAAATAATAATCGTCTCTTTCCGTGCATAAAATAAAACGGGGCTCCACATCAAAGGTAATTAAACTTCCTTAACATTATAAGCACCTCCAAATTCCAAGAAAACGTTATGAGGTTTTAAGTGGGTGGAAATGCGGCGAAGGAAAATAATCGAAGAGCTTTGATCGCTCACTGTAAAGCCCCTTAATAAGGGTGAGATGTCTTTGACAGGGTGACATGGGATATGAGGGAACTTGAACGTCGATAGCTTGTAGGTACGAGTACTTATGTCTCATGTTAGTCATGTTATAGAGCTTTAGTGCTAAGGAGTTGATAAATACCTATTATGTTTAGGATATTGAGTTTCAGTTGAATAGCATATTGTGTACCTACTTACATATATACATGGTATTTTGTAGTTAGACGGCCTCCTAGCCGACTATAACTTAAAAACTACCTTAACTTAATAGTAATATAACTTTGAAGAATAGCATAATATATAGGTACGTTTCGATATATGTCTCCAACTGATTTGATTCAAACACGCGTGGCTACTACTTTTAGGTTTTAATCTACATACGTATAAACCTATAAACAAATTGTTAAATAGAACAAGTTACCATCGAAAATAATTTTCGATACATACTTTTATAATAGCCGACTATACTTTCTCTCCTTTCCTTTCCATAACTATTAAGTACATCTTAAGTGCCTTTGGCTACCTTCCGACTGTATCATCAGATCAGCTCGAAGTTAGTACAGGTACCTACTGTTGCATTGTCATCGGAAATACGGAAGTATGCCAAATTTGAGTTCAATCGGACACCGGGAAGTGGTTCAAATTCAAGTTACAAGATTTGAATCACAGATGTAAATAATTATAGGCCTTTGAAGAGTAATATTATTGTAGGTGACTGTACCTACCTACGCGGTGAAACCAAATAAAACGCCACTTGCAGCATCCCACTAACCCGGTTAACCGGTTAAACCGACCCAGTGTCAAATTGTACTGGTAACCATGCCAACTCCAGGTTTAACCGGTTATTAACCCCGTTAGTGAAATGGTGCAAGTGGCGCTAAGTAAACAATCAAGATAAATAAAATACTTCAGTTGTTTTTATCGCGGTTTTATATTTTAAATATTTTAATCTTTCTAAACAGCACAAAACGCAGCGGGACGATAAATCACTCCGAATAGCTTTTAGCTCGGCGCGAGTTTTTCTTCTAGTCACTACATACGTATAGTTTTATTGTGTTAAGAGTGATGTATGTGGGTGTGTGACAGGACGGAATTGAGGGCGGGGTGTCAGTGCACGCGTCTCCTTCAACGAAGCTGAAATGGTAATGTTACGTTTAGTGTCACAACGTAGCTGAATGGTAATGTTGCGTTTAGTGTCGGGCGTTCGCTAGCTCGCGCGATTGCACGGGTTAACGAAAAATAGTATGATCAACGCTAACCGGCGCGGGTAGGTAATAGAACGTATACAAACCTATAATATATTGCTCAGAATATATAAATTCAATTGGTATAATTTTGAATGGCATAACGTGCAATAAGTATAACGTGCGATACGTATAACAATGAATACTATAATTTTATAATGTATAATGAACATATAATATCGTTTATGATAAGTATAAAAAGGTATAACGTTGAAATAATATAATATACAAAACAAATGCCACGCAATAAACCTAACCTTTTATTTTTCTGGGGGGTAACAGTTCTAACCTAACCTAACCTACTTTTCTGGTAGCAGTTTCTTTCTCTGAGGGGTCACAGCTCTAACCTAACCTAACCTACTTTTCTGGTAGCAGTTTTTTCTGTGGGGGGTCACAGTTCTAACCTACCCTAACCTATTTTTATTATGGTAGTAGTTTCTTTTTCTGTGGGGTAACAGTTCTAACCTAACCTAACCTATTTTTATGGTAGTAGTTTCTTTTTCTGTGGGGTAACAATTCTAACCTAACCTACTTTTCTGGTAGCAGTTTCTTTCTCTTAGGGGTCACAGTTCTAACCTAACCTAACCTACTTTTCTGGTAGCAGTTTCTTTCTCTGAGGGGTCACAGTTCTAACCTAACCCAACCTACTTTTCTGGTAGCAGTTTCTTTCTCTGAGGGGTCACAGTTCTAACCTAATCTAACCTACTTTTCTGGTAGCAGGTTCTTTTTCTGGGGAGTCACAGTTCTAACCTAACCTAACCTACTTTTCTGGTAGCAGTTTCTTTCTCTGAAGGGTCACAGTTCTAACTTAACCTAACCTACTTTTCTGGTAGTAGTTTTTTTTTCTGGGGAGTGACAGTTCTAACCTAACCTAACCTACTTTTTTGGTAGCAGTTTCTTTTTCTGGGGAGTCACAGTTCTAACCTAACCTACTTTTCTAGTAGCAGCTTTTTTTTTCTGGGGAGTCACAGTTCTAACCTAACCTACTTTTCTGTCAGTAATTAGTTTTGATGACCTATGAAATACTGAGCTATCCAAATAATTTTACTGGTGTTTTGTTCAGATACTTATATGAGATGTTATTGATTATTTTAATTTTAATGCATAATGAATGTTACATTAAATGTAATTAGTTTATTTGTATGTTATACCAAACAGCGGTATGTATATTGCATGTTATATTATTTTTATGTTACACTTATTGAAAATATAGATTTAGTGCATTATACATAAGATTATAGTATACGTTTTGAACGTTTGTAAACTGAAAATTATACCAAAAGTTCGTATTCATTATGATACGCACCCAACCGGCGCGGACGCGTGCGACGCGTGCGACGAATTTCACCTACATTGACACCAGCGTGCGGTGCGTGCGCCCGCTCCGCTAGCGGACGCCCTAAGAGAAAACCAGGGACTTGAAGGGCTAATTTCTTAATTAGGAACCGCGTCCAGCTGGGTATCGGAATTGAGCTTCGGTAGCTTTTAGGATTCCGTGCCCAAAGGGTAAAAACGGGACCCTATTACTAAGACTCCACTGTCTGTCCGTCCGTCTGTCTGCCTGTCACCAGGATGTATCTCATGAACCGTGATAGCTAGACAGTTGAAATTTTCACAGATGATGTATTTCTGTTACCGCTATAACAACAAATAATAAAAAGTATGGAACCCTCGGTGGGCGAGTCCAACTCGCACTTGTTTTTTTTTAATAGCAAGCTACATAATATGGAAGTAATATAACGAAATCTAACTCGCTAACACTTAGACGTAAGACGGCTTAAACGGATCAGCGAGGTCGCTGAAATCCATCCATTCACATTACGTGGCTGCTAAAGTCTAAGTCGATGTCAAGGGGGGTTTCAAAACGCTAAAAACGTCAACCTATGTTCAGTTGTACACCTACAGTTGTGTGCAATAAAATAGCACAGAATAACTAATAGTACAATAGCAGCAAATATTTGAATGTCTGATCGACGATGGGATGATTTTTAATAGAACATTTACTTAGGAACATTTACATAAATTTAAAGTTATTACAACGCTTTTATAATAACTATAAATTGTCAATGTTATTTTAGGCCCAATTGACTTAGCAAGACGAATTCATTAGGTGTTTGCAGTTGAATCAAAAGTCAATACATTTTCTGAATAATATTCTCTGTCCTTGTTTAATTTCTCCAAGGAATCTTTTACAATATAGTCTAGACTTGTAATTGGTTTATATATTTATTCGACTGATGAAATACTAACTAGATAAATCAATAATATGAATTTTTACGTTACTTCAAAAACTTAGGAACTATATTTGTGGTTCCACAAGGTTGGTCCCGTAATATCATTTTTTAATTCGTGAGACATTTATAAATAATTTCACCTTGCAAATTCACACTAAATCCTTGTGTCCTAGAGTCAAAATTATTTATAGAAAACGCCAAATGAACCTTAAATAATGTATGGCAATGATCACTTAACTTTTTGTTTGCTTGTGTCATCCGATATACCTACCTATTATTAGTTTACTTTTGGCTAAGGTCCCTGAAGTTGCAAGCGTTCATAGCTTACGGTGACCACATACCATCGGTTGGACCGTGCGTAAATTTTGGCTAATCTTTATTACACCACCAATAATGATAAATAAATGAAGTTATAAATAAATTGATAAAACCTACCCTTTCCGCCATACACACGTACAAAACATAAGCATCAATTATATCGTTAATCTTAATAATACTAACAAAGCTGAATGTCAATTCGTTTGTGAATTTGAATAAACAATAATGAAAGGTCCGATGAGTTTACATTATACCCACACCTTCATTATGCTCGGGTAAAATAACATAATGCTGTTTATTCAAATCCGCCAGACAAAATGTGGGCCAAGTCTGTTGGAAATTTTATTTACGTAAATGTACTCGTCAGAAGTTACACTTTCATGTAATCGAACACATTCTGCACAAATATTTATGCTAATATAAATTATAGGAATTTGTGGCAAGACTTTAGAAAAAGATTATTCGCAGGCCAGTACGATGTAGGCCTAGGGTTTCTGCTCGAGAATTCTCGAGGCGAGAAATCTCGAGAAATTTGTCCTAAGTCGAGACGGGAAAAAAACACTCAATGCCTCGAGAACTCGAGAAATAAATGTCTTGTGATAAGTAACAAGAAAACACGCGTATAACACGTGATGTGTCTATAGTGTTGTTTAGGTAGTTAAATAAATGTAAACAATGTTTTTTTTAACATTTTCAGGTACTTAAAACATTTATTAGGTAGTTAAGCAAAAAATAAAACTCTGCCTTAATCTGTCCCTTATCCTATCGTTCTGGCTTCAACCGATTTTCATGTTTTTTTATTAAAAAACGCTTTAAAATATATTACTATTACTTCTGAAAGCAAAATAATGTAAACTATCGTATATGATTTGTAATTGTTACAATTTAATTTTTAAAATTACTTTTCAATAAAAAGCGATCGCTTATCTTCTTTCTAAAGCTAGAAAACGAATTATAGGGCCATGAAATATTTAACAAATATACTAAATTACTATTGAAAAATCAAATCATCCCGATATATTCCTATTCGCAAAATATCACAATTTTAGCAGCTACATTGTTACGTTGACTATTTCGTAGTAAAACTTATTGACTTGAATATTCTTGCCTAATAAAATACCATAGGTATTGTGGTTTGATAAAATTTTGTTAAATACCTAAAGAAATACACTATAGCATGTCACATCGTCGGCGCACACGGCTGCACCTATAGTTTTTTTGTTGGTTGTTTAATTTTTTGATTATTAAGTGAAATTTATTGTAACTAAAAATTTACCCTATGTTTATCAATTATTGATTTCTCCTACGATTCCTATGAGTCTGATTTGTAATAAAGCAAAAAAATTAAAATAACATGGTGTTTTTTGATACTTTCAAAATTTCTCGAGATACTCGAGAAACTCGAGAAATCTTGGCCGAGAATTCCCGTGCCTCGAGAAATTAAAAAGGTCGAGAAACCAGAAACCCTATGTAGGCCTCCGTAACACTGGTAATTATGAACAATACCTATTATCATTTCTTCATTTCATTCCAATTTTCATATCATTTCATCCCAATTAGTTACTACACTGCCAATCGTAATGGCTGATACCAATAAAGTATAGAGATAAATTAATCCTAATTGAAAGTGTCTGTCTGTATCCCCTAGATTGTGTATTTGTTTTAGACACTTCATGATGTTTACCTAAACAAACAGTGAAAACCTATAAACGATTTAGCATGTATCCTATACATCCAACTCACCGAGTAAATGCCTGGCGGCCTAGCAAAGATGATGAATCGTTTGCAGAAAACGAAACGAAACGCTATTGTCTCTCTATTACTCCTCCATAATGCGTTTCGTTTTTCTGTGAACGACTCGTACGATCAACACACGCCGCTACACGCTGCCAAGACTGTTTTAAATTCCATTAAACTGATTGCTGCTATAGACTTCGAACGGATAATAACACTAAAGAAAAAACCAAGCGCGTCGAGAATCAATTCCGAGGCAATTTCAGAACTTGGCGCTCGTAGTTTATGTGCAAAACGTGATTTAAAGTTCTGGACATTCATCCTGTTTCATAAAACCCTCACGCTCGCTCGTTATCTCGGGATGGGCGACTATTATGTCCAACTGTAATAGACACCTTTATGGTTGAAAACTTCTAAAAGCTTTTTGGTCTCGCTTTTATTTGTTATTTTAATTATGTCAGTGCGGGTTAATTCTTTTACGTATCTTTTAGGGTTGAAAACTTCTAAAAGCTTTTTTGTCGCGTTGGGACTAAAATTTTAATCACATGCTGTGATATCAGGTTTGTGATAAGATTTTATATTTTTTAATAAATAGTATAGGTTTTAAAGGGGCCGAAAATATACGGGTGTTGAAATGAAAATCAAATCAGAAAAAAATGAAATATTAAATTAACAAAAGGAGCAAACCACTGGCTGTCCCGTACAAACGCATTTTATTTCCTGTGTTGCGACTTTTTTTTCGGCGTTTAAAGCAGTGCATTATTTTTCTGTGCATATTTTTGACCATTTGTCATATAGAAAAGGAAACTCTTATACCTGCTAATCTTCAGAAAATTCTCGTTTGTACGGGACAAACGGTAGACAATTTCATGGAATGCTCCAAAATTGGTAAATAGCCAGTCAGATATTTAGCTTTAGCCCCTCAAAACCGAATAACTCAACACTATATTCTAAAAATAGTTATTTGCATATGGAAACCGGCACATCGTCCAATATGCTCGCACAATATCCGGCGCGGTACGCGGCGGCGGGAATTAAATAACTGGCGCAACTTTAACAAAATATTGGTTGCTTCGGCGCGGAGACGAAATTTATTGTCCAACTGTGACTTTTTCAGTCGCAGCGGGTATTATACTGCAACGGTGCAGTTGATAATGTAGTTCTAAATTTATAAAAAATGGTAAAAATCACAGCTTCGTGCAAGAATAGAACAGCGTATTATGGATGGCTGGTCGCAAGTGATAAAATAACTGTCACTGTTTAACACAATGGGATAGAAAGTGACGGACACCGTTTTATCACGCTGTCACGTAGACAAGAACGACCATCATATCCGTACTGCAGCGGTATCATAGTCGGGGTTTATCACTTGTCATGTCATGTCACTTTCGCACTTACATACTTGTTAGAACGTGACGGGCATGATGACAAATGATAAAGAGCGGGCCATCTTAGGCCTTCTTGCTTGTTAGGTATGGCTCAGTTGTTAAAAATCGATTGGTGTTTTTGCCTATAAGCATGTAATAAAACTACTTTGTGCTTCTTTACTGTTTACGTTGACCATAAATTCACGTTTTACGTTTTTTTTCTTTGAAATTTTATACATAGGTACCTAACGAAAACATATTTTATCAAGAAATTCTTCCAAGCGACGCATTGTTCGAAAACGACGAATATACTTAAAGGTAGAAAAACAAGGAAGAGTGGGAGGTGACGGCTAGAGGAAGATCGCCAATGAGATAGACCGACCAAATCAAAGCCAGTGTGTCGGCCACAGTAAGCGAATGCTCACGGAAAGCAGCTCTGCGGGAGGAATGGCAACGTGTCGTTAAACGAGTCGCTCAAAAGTTTACATAATGGCCATATCCACTCTGTCAAGAGTGTAACGAAGAAGAAGAACATTGAAGAATTCTTAAGGTATTCGTATATTAACGCGCATGTATTAATTTGCTACCACTTACTTACGCCGCGATTTACCTTTACCCGTGGGACGTCACATATCTTTACTATATCGTATCTAGTTAATCTCTAATTAATTTCCCGAATCGCGCCGTTACTTACTACTGTGGCGCAACGACCCGAAGTGGATCTTGCTTGGCCTCCGACACAAAAGCACCGCCATGCTCCTCCAACTACACCTGTCTACCACACTAATATAAAATCAATAATTGAAACATATGCAAATGTGCCCCTATAAAATCCTTTACCAATTATCCTGAATCAATATTATGATCGAATGAATGGCAACGCGTGTGGAGAGATGATAATAATGGAATAATTAATATTCACGGAAGCTAATATTACTAGTTCCGATTTCAAATCAATGTTACGTTAAGCCTGTTTAGAATTTGCTTTTGTTACATTGAGTTGAGGGTTACGTAGGCGATAACTGTTTAACATTAGGCCAAATGGCCGTTGCTTTCGTAAAAACTAGAGCCTACGCCAATTTTTGTGATTGATTGCCAAGCGGACCCTAGGTTCCCATGAGCCGTCGCACGTCGCAAAAAACCGGGACACCACGAAGAGGATAATGATGAAATCAAACTATCCCTAATGGTACTTACAATAATAGTACTTCAATTTACGAATTCCACACTCGCATTCCTTTTGACCGTCCTATGGCTAGGGGCTGATTCCGATTTTGCAATTTGATTTGGTTTTGTTACGAATTTGACGATATTAAGGGTGATTAGTGCGCAATAAAATAATAAGTACCTATAATTAGAATTGTGTCATTCTCATACGTACTAATTGGTCGTACGATTAAGCGCTCTTCAACGTCGTATTAAAACCACTACAAATTGTTTAAGTGGGAGCTCACGCAAAACTAGTTTTTTTTTTTATATTTAAGTTTAAATCATTGGCAAATCGAATGAAAAACCTCTCAATTACAGATGTGGTGCGTACTTAATCCATCATTATTTTCAAAATCCCACACAAAACGAGACTTAAGACGAAACAGGAGCTGAGTTTTAAATATTTTAGGTAAATATACGCCCAACTAACATTAGGCGCTAAATTTAAGGGTTACAAGAGATTTATATAAGCGCCTATTTACTCTTTAGGTGTTGTTAGTACTCTAAAAATAGGAGTTATAGCCGGCTATAACCCCGTTTTAACCCCGGATTGGGCACAAATTTTATCACCGTAAGATTTATAACAGTGCTACAGTAGGGTTAGGGGATAAAAAAAGAGACATAAGAGCGGTATAGTGGAGCTACAATAGTGTTAATTAATTCTTTAGGAGCTATATGGGTTGCATATAGGTGACTACAAACTGTTGTAGTAGAAGAGCGCTAAAGTAGTGCTGTAATAGCGTTGATTAACAACTTAGGATTTAAAAGGGTGCCAAATAAGCGACTACTAACTGTTTGAGTAGTAGTGTAGAGCTATATAGATGATACTTTCAGCTTTAGATGGTATATTAGCATTTAAAGTCAATATTTGTAACACTCAAGAAGGTAATTGTACATTTTTTCCTTAGCCCTGACTGCTTTGGTTGCAGATGTTTCCATTTTGTATTATTATTTGTAAGCTTGCACTGTGACAGCTTGAAGTGAAATGTAATGGCGGATAAATAAAAGCAAATAATTATTTTAGTTCACCGATGCCGGTGTTATCTGCGGATTTATGATGGCGAAATTAATTACACTGTCAATAACTATATGTATTACTAACAAAATTTTAAAGGGCCTCTGATCCTTTGCATATTTATCTGAATATAATATTTTTTAAATTGTGGTCCACCGTATTTAATTTTCGCAAAATTACACAATATACGTGAAGTCCGGTTTTAAATACAACAGTACTAACATTATGTCTATATTGAGTAAAATTATCGATTTTTATTAAGTATTTACGTTCTAATTAACAGTTTTTGTTTTGCTTATTGATTCATCGGTCATATTAACATGGCGCTATAGGCTTAGGTTGTAAGTAAGACTCTAATAACACTATAAGATGTACTAAGGTATTGAATAACGCCCGTCTGCGACTACATGATCTACAAAAGTGACTCATAACTTCTCTTTTCGACTGTAAGAGAGACAAGAGAGTTAAGAAGCGATTGCGAGTAACGGAGCTATAAAAGAGTTTTTATCGCCTGTTTAGAACCTTAAGTGAAAATTGGAGCGGCTTATTACTCATATAGATGTTAAGGTGGTAGAATTCACTTTGAGCTATAACACTAGCTGCTTAAGATCCATTATAGCGGCCAAAACGGCTACTGTGGATCTTAAAGCTATACATGGACTTCTTAAAGACCTTGATGTCACCAGAGCCTGTAAGCTTAGAGTATATAGCTATTCTCCAGCCGTTATATGTCTTTAGGTGATAAAATAAGTGCTAAGTGTCGCCTAATTGTTTGTTGGGACCCGTCTCGCTAACGGAAGCGGCACCTAAAAGTAGTGCGATAAGGACAAGGCGAAAAATCCTGCGTAAAAATCTCAAAAATCGAGGTTTCGTACTCCTCTGTTTCCTCCTCCAAAACTTAACCAATCGTAACCAAATTTGGAAATCTAAATGATTATGAAATTATTTGTGTCGGACCGTTTTGCTTTTTTGGCTAATTGATATCAGTTTTGAATGCCACGCCTCTCATTGCGGCATAGTCAATTAGGCCATTTTTGAAGGGCTCTAGCGCCTTAAAAAACAAAAATATCAAAAAAAGCAAAACGGTCCGACACAGATATTGACAATATTAATCTGTGTTGAAAAAATCATTGCTCTAGCTTCAAAAACCACGGAGGAAAACGAGGAGTACGTTTGTATGGGGAAATGACCACTCCCGTTGGCTCTTAACGCAAACGCGTACGTCACGTCACGGTGACAATGAAATTTACACTAGAGGTACTTATAGTATAATTTTAGAATGAAATGAAAACCACTAAATCACTTTTTTTTATCAGAACCGGCATCTAGGGTGCCTATATGCCAGTAATTTCAATTACTGGCAGATACCTAGCTCTCTGGCCGGTCTCGTTCGATGGCTCGGTAAATTTGTCATTGGCCCGACCAGCGCGACCTCTCTCGGAAAATGCATAATCAAATAGCTCTCTCGTGTACAAATACCTTTTACGGAATGAAGCGTTCGGCAAAAAACAATGGAGCTGGATTGATTGGTTGAAAAAAGTTTGGAATACGGGTTTGTTAAGCGTTGGTAGAATCGTTTATCACATGTTAGCATTTTATTAAATATAGTCTGGCAAACCAATTTTGGCTAGCAGCAGTAGATTTTTTTTTTCTTTTTGGGGTGATAAATCCAAATTATATATTATCATACTCGTAATTTGACAAAAGTCGCATAGGCTGAAAGTATTATACTGCCTTTTTCTGTTGGTATTAATATTAGCACAAAAGTTATACATACATAAGTATAGTTTTTATTCTGCTGTTACTGACAAAGCTTCTTTGCCAGACTAGACTGGACTGTAATACCTAAGAATATTACTTGTTAGATAACTTCTTTGATTTTTATAGTTAACATAAAACTTTATTTTTGCCTTTCATCCAACTCCACGTGATAATTTCTTGAATCTGAGACGTAAAATAAGTTTTCCCTCACATATTCAGAGAAGAACAATTCTCGGAACTGGAAACGCCTCAAAGACAAGGCTTCCGTCGCATTGTACACTAGTGGCCACAGATCATTTACATAGCTACCTCTGTTGGGTTGGCTTTAGATTACCTTGTCTGAAACTTTCCGAAATTGCGAAATATTGCACATTTTGACGAGATTAATTTGAACCGAGCATACATAAGTAAATAAAAGCTTGGAAAAACTTGCGGTCACTGTGTCACCAATCTTGGGCATAGCTAAATATATTTTAACACAAAATGGTCAAGAAAGCCATTGAAATTCTCAATTATAAAAGTTCAACCGGGAAAATGGGTTTCATTGGTATCCAGTGATCCGACTAGGAAAAGGTAGTTTGAGAAATTGTGAGTGCTGTGTAGCGTAAACAGGATAAAGTGAACAAAAATTGGAGTAAACATCATCTTTGGCCACATCATCTGTTGTAGATGTTTGTTGCGGCGCTTGTGTGTTTATGGGGTCCCGCATCACCGTTGATGGCTACAAAGTCCTATAGCAGCGCGGCATTTCTTGCCACAACGTTGTATTTAACAGTTGCATTTCATTATCATCGACTCAGGTACGGCGTACGATGGAGAATTTTACAAATCAAGAAGAGCATACAATAAATATTAACAACGTGCTCTCCGAAAATTCGTTACAAAGCGGAGTCTGAAAGTTATAGTCTATGCTTGACCGAGTTTGGTGTTGTCTCCGTAACATACACCTGTATATACAGGGTGAGAATAAGAACCTACCGCGTTAGTTTCTCAAACAAACAGTGGCGCAACAACAAGAACAATAACTTCTTAAACACGTGTATTTGTTGAGTTTATAAATTTTAACAATATTTATACTTCCTTTATTGTAAATTAACTAAAATATAATATGACTAAATATAAACTACCTAAATTAAATCTAATAAAATAAAGAAACATAAATAAAGCGGTGGTGGCCGAGTGGATATGACTTCCGACTTTCGATCCGGAGGTCGCGGGTTCAAATCCTGGCTCGTACCAATGAGTTTTTCGGAACGTATGTACGAAATATCATTTGATATTTACCACTAGCTTTTCGGTGAAGGAAAACATCGTGAGGAAACCTGCATACATCTGCGAAGAAATTCAAAGGTGTATGTGAAGTCCCCAATCCGCATTGGGCTAGCGTGGGGACTATAGCCCAAGCCCTCTCGCGCATGAGAGGAGGCCTGTGCCCAGCAGTGGGACGTATATAGGCTGATTATTATTATTATTATTTAAATAAAACCCCCATCTTTCTACTTGTGTCATTTCAACGGATTAAAAATAATTAAGGACAGTGTAAAATTAATGATGGAGTACAGGAGGCATCTTACAACTTGACAATTCCTTAGACATATAGGTACGATGCTCCCGGTGGCGGTCTATGGAGGAGGCTGGAGGCTTATGTCCAGCAGTGGACGTCAGTGGCTGATAGGTAGTAGGGTGTTTCACTTTTGTATGGGAAAAAAATATTGTGATATGTTTTCTGACTTCGCTCGGTTTCCGGGTCCAGCTTATCTTAAAAGCATATATACCAAATTTTATGTGAATCGGACATTGTTTAGAGGTTGCGCTGGATGAACAGATACAAAAAAAGTCACAAAAAAGTAATGTACCTCAATATTATTACGAAATAGAACAATACAGTAGTTGAAACTTATTTGAAAGTAAAACTAAACTTAAAATACAACAGTGTTTACATGCATCCATAACAAAATAAGAAATCATTTAGCTACATAAGCTGAAACCTCTTCTTTTGTTCGCTTAGTAACGCATTTTCTGTGATGCTCGACGACTCTCAGCAAGAACTGTTTTTGCCCTTCATCTTTGACAGAGTCATTAAACTTTTTTATTAAAGCTAATACTTATACCCCTCTCTGCAGTATCGTTGACTACTTTCAGACTATCGACCAAGTCTATGGTGTTAGTGTTAGGGCTACAATAATGGCTTACATTTTGAACACCAAATAATTCGAAGAACGACCTTGTTTTGGTAGTAACAAAATCACCAAGAGATTTTTCTTCCAATTTCAGACACTTACCATCCAACCTTCTCATTTCGTTTTTATTTGCTGGTTTATTTAAATTCTTGAACATCTTCTGTTTTTCATCTTTTTCGTTTCATATTAGCCGTTTCTGTATTTTTGCATTTATTTTTTGCCAAATTTTGGTACTCCTTATACAGTTTTTGTATGCCGGCTCGAATATTTACCTCCGTCTTAACAGGTAAATTGGCCCTCTTCCACGCTTCTTGCAGTTTAATACTTGTACAATTAGCAGCTTCTGAAAGTGTATCTTTATTTTCTATGTGATGGTACAAAAAAACCAACAAAACTTGTTCCTTAGAAGGAAGTCGAGCGCCCAAAATCTACCTATTACTCATTTTTACATTAAAAACTTGCTTCAATATAAAAACTACTTATTCAAATCACTTTTACACCACCCACTACAAAAAGTTACATAAGTTTTGTTTCTACCCTCTACTGCACCTATATTAACTTCTATAGACAAAAGTTACCACAGAGCGCAACCGCTAAATATTGTCCGATTTCCCTGATTTTTGGTATATGGGCTCTGTATAGCTGTAGAACCAAGAAGAAAAGCAAAGTCAAAGAAAAATAAAAAAATTGGAAAAATGAAACACCCTAATAGGTAGGGTATATAGATAGGTAGGTAAGTACTTAAGGTGTTCAGTTAATTCGTATTAGATTTCCCCTGAGATTAATTTTAAATTTCTCTCAAATAAATCCTTCCTTGATTAATAATAAGTAAGTAAACACTTTATTGTACGAAAAGAAAGGACAAATGGGAATAATTAATCGTTAAAGGAATATTAATGCGAAATAATGGAAATTAATTCATTAAATGAACACTAAAAATTCTGTTAGCATTATAATCCAAAGGTCTCGTAACCTCAGGGGGGAAAATAATAAATTATCGTACTTTTTTATGTTTGTCATAAATAAAAAGGACAGCGATCGTATAATACGGCGAAATTGAATTTGGAAAAGAATTGTTACGTTTCTGTTTTTATTTTCATTGTATTGGCTTAATGCGAAGGGAAATAAGAAATATTTCTGATTTAAATGGCAGTTTCGCCCCTAATTAAAATGGCGGATTCGTGAGGTTTTATTTTCACGATAAATTAAAGGTATGTTTAGGTTTCGAAGCCTTTAAGTACCTTTCTTTGTTCCTTTTCAGACTTAAGTTGTTTCAAAGAAATATACCCACGCAAATTAATGAGAATTCGTAGAAGTACCTAACCATTCAATATTTACGTCTTATAAACCTCTGGCCGCCCAGAGACCTATAAAAAGGTCTCCTGTTCCATTCTAATTTGAACTTTGTGTTGACAAAATAAAATTTCATTTTGCTTGGCAAGGTTTGACGTATGGGCGGCTAGAGGTCAAAGGTAAAATTAACACGTGCGTGTATTTGATTCTGTTAACAACTTAGCTACAGCAATTAATAGTTACCTACACGAACTTAGCCGCTATCATACAAATACAATGCCTGTATCTTCTTGTTTCTTGACATGTTTTCATTGTTGGCAAAATTTGAAATTCTCAGAACTTCTCCTATAGAAATTTGGCTGGAAACTTTCCCTTTGTTCAGTCACCATCAGATATATCGGAGCGGCCGAGGTGCTCAAAAGTATCGTGTGTGATATTAGAGTGACTCTAGAGCCTTGAAAATAAAAGCGTGTTGAATGCTACGCAACGTGACGTGTCCAATCTTTTGGGCACCCTCCCAAATGCCAGCGGCATAGGGGATATTTGTAGATATAATTTAGACCACAAAGGTTAAGATAGAATTAGTTTATTTAATTTGTATAAGTGTGTGATTATTGAGATGTTACATTTTCGAATAAAAACCTACATTCGGTAACGTAAAAGTAAAGACTTCGGGAGCTTTAAAATGAAAAAGTTAATATTGACCGACTGCAGAAGGGTAAATACGCTCAGCTCTCCAGCCGGAGGTATATGAGCGCACTATATGGATCCCAGATGAAAAAACACGTTTGATGGTATTACAGCACTCTATTTAATAAAAGGGGTTAGACTGAAGGATTGGCTTTTTGAACGATGAATGGCTTAATCTCAAGATGCTTTTAAACTGGATTTATGGGGATCCATCTTATAAAAAAGGAACCTCGACACGAAAAGAAGAAGAAGAACTGGATTTATGGTAAGATATTAGTAAAATATCTTGCGGGCTGAAAATTGAATTGAGTAGGGCACGTTTGCCGAATGCAGGCACAGAGATGGGCTAAGTTAAATATATAAGACCGATATCTAACCTTCAAGAAAGGCCGGCAACCCACTTACAACCCCTGTAGTGCTGCGGATGTCCATGGACGACGGCAATCGCTTACAATGATTCATCTGCTTGCTTGCCTTCTATATCATAAAAAACGGACAAGTACGAGTCGGACTCGCGCACGAAGGGTTCCGTACCATAATGCAAAAAACGGCAAAAAAAAAACGGTCACCCATCCAAGTACTGACCCCGCCCGACGTTGCTTAACTTCGGTCAAAAATCACGTTTGTTGTATGGGAGCCCCACTTAAATCTTTATTTTATTCTGTTTTTAGTATTTGTTGTTATAGCGGCAACAGAAATACATCATCTGTGAAAATTTCAACTGTCTAGCTGTCACGGTTCATGAGATACAGCCTGGCGACAGACAGACGGACAGTGGAGTCTTAGTAATAGGGTCCCGTTTTTTGCCCTTTGGGTACGGAACCCTACAAAACAAAGTGGCAACACATTTCTTTTTCAAAGAGCTATTCAAGCTCCAAATTATAGTCCTAACTTGACAAACTAAGTAACTACATCAGCCTTTTACTTTTCGCAACGAAACCGTAAAGCCCGCTCCACACTCGGCGCGAAGCCGCGAACGCGAGTGTAGAGTCGATTTCGCAGATCCGATTCGCGCACGTGTGTGGCGCGGGCTTAGCAAAAACACAACGTACACATTTTATTCCGAGCTAACAATGTCCCGAAACGTCACTATTGAAGAATTTATGGTCAACAAAAATGTCGGCTGAATTTGTCCAAGTGCTCAATGCTCATCAACAGTTATTTTGTTACTCTTTTTTCAGGCCAATTCGGACTCACACCATCAGAATGATATCAGATACAGGCTCAGTGAGTTTTTTGGAACTTATGTACGAAATATCATTTGATATTTACAAGTTGCTTTTCGGTGAAGGAAAACATCGTGAGGAAACCGGACTAATCCCAATAAGGCCTAGTTTCCCTTCAGGGTTGTAAGGTTAGATGGCAGTCGCTTTCGTAAAAACTAGTGCCTACGTCAAATCATGGGATTCTTTGTCAAGCGGACCCCAGGCTTCCATGAGCCGTGGCAAAATGCCGGGATACCGCGAGAAAGAGAAGAAGATCAGATACAGCTCAGGCTCAGCCTTGTTTGGTGGTTACCGGAGACCTCTTGTGCATGTACCTACTGCAGCTATAACGCCCTCGGCGTTAATGTCATTTTGCACGCACGTTGAATCCTAGACGAAGCGAAGGATTCGTAATTCTGACTTTAAATCCTGAGCGTAGTGAGGGATTCAAGTATTAACGCCCAAGGAGGAAATTATTATGATACCATGTAACACATAAAGCTTTTCACATCACCTATGAAAAAAATATATTTTCACTTCTCATGCTCAAAAAGTGCACCTTTATGTCGTGCGTAGACGACATAAAATCGCATTTTATGCTCTAGAGCATAAAGTAAAATCATCTATTACATGGGTCGTAATATTGACTTAGCAATAAAGTCCAAATTCTGCCATACAAACTGCCAGCCCTGCCGGCGCGCCCCCGACCGGCGCTCTCGCGATCGGCGTGCCCCGCGCCTCCGACCGGCCCAAGAACAATTTTCTTTAGTCTTGAATAAATACGTTAAAATAACCTAAAATATTTGATTTTTTGTATATTTTCCTCGCAATCGAAGTGAAAAGCAGAGTGTACAACAAGGGCATAAATGTCCATTTTTACCCACGTCTACTATTTTGGTCTTCGCTTCGCTCAGACCAAAAAATTGCCTCGGGTAAAAATGGGTCACTTTATGCCCTTGTTGTACAATCTACTATTAAAAATATAATTTGAACTACAAAAATGGTACCTATGCAAAAAAAGTAAAAAAATAGTGTCCTAGAACAGAAAAGTGCCTCTTTGATCCCTCCTAGTACGGAAGAAAATGGCCACTTT
Organism: Cydia splendana; assembly: GCF_910591565.1. Taxonomy (NCBI): domain Eukaryota; kingdom Metazoa; phylum Arthropoda; class Insecta; order Lepidoptera; family Tortricidae; genus Cydia; species Cydia splendana. The sequence goes on along the minus strand of NC_085965.1, from coordinate 2,423,543 downwards.
GATCCCTGAGGCAAGGGTAGTATTTTGTGTTACTTGTAAACCACTATTTTGATCCCCAAACCAAACTACTATTTTGATCCCTTGGGATCAAAATGATATATTTCTGTCAAGGGCGTACATTGAATCCTGAATGAAGCGATGGATACTACAATAGAATCCCGAACGTAGTGAGGGATTCTAAAGTAGAATCCTGAGCGTAATGAGGGATTCAAGTGTTAACGCCCAAGACGAAATAATTTTGATACCGTGAGACACATACTGCTTTTCACATCAACTATGAGGAAATTGTTATGTTCCAAAATACCTATGTATTATTTGATAAAAAAAAAATAGTACGCAAGAAAGAAAAAATCGTGTCCTAGAACAGAAAAGTACAACTTTGATCCCTCCTAGCAGGGAAGAAAAGTGCCACTTTGATCCCTCCTAGCGGGGAAGGAAGAAAAAGCCCTTTTTCGAATAGGTGATGTGAAAAAAGTTCTTTTGGTGGTGATGTTGGTAATAGGTGATGTGAAATTATTTAGTTATCGTGCGTCTCGGCTGCGCACAAACATTTTCAGACAGGTTACGAGGGAAATACAAGGTATCTAAATGACATCATTCAGATACCATTCTGATGTTAGTGTACGTTCGAATTGGCCGATTTGTCGCTACAAAAGCCATAAAACTTGTTCCCTGTGACAAATGGAGCACAAAAGTGCTATAAAATTGGACCGTTTTAACGTACGGTCTGCAATTAAAATGGATTAACTCTTTAACCATATGTGCAGTTGTGCAGCTTTTGCTGTGAGTAACTAGTGGGTTGAGTAAGGTTATTTAGCATGCACTTTAGTCGTAGGCGATGCCGCTTAGCACGATTGTTCCTAAGGTCAAACAAAGGTGATCTTGGCCCGGTAGCCGGGAAATCGTACCATGCAGACCCCCCAAAAAGGGGGGGTGAAAGGGTCGGCTCCCCAGGTCCAATCTTAATATTCCTTCCTAGTCTTAGCAACTAGGGCAAGTTATATATCATTTTCGTATAATTTAGGGACGGGGAATTCATTTTCGAAATAGTTATTATACCTTTCCATACAAAAAGGAATAACCTTTCACCCCCCCTTTTTGGGGAGTCTGCATGGTACGATCTCCCGGCTACCGGGCCAGTTCAGCTTTGTTTGACCTAAGGAACAATAGTGCCAAGCGGCATCGCCTGAGACTAAAGTGCATGCTGTTGCTGTTCCATACATTTGTGTTCCTTACTAAACCTACTATAACTAGGTTTATGTAATTTAATGTTTATTTTTATAGAATGGTGCATTAATTATCCTCTGAGAAATGTGGTCGACCACATTTCTTACTTAATCGATTAAGTAGGATTTTTTTTTGTCTGACCAAAGAGTAATAGGTATTGCATGCAAAAAGTTATAGTGCATAATTATTTTCCTTCGTATTTTCATGGAAACGTACGAACGTGTCTTGCTATTTCAGTCAATCTCAGTACAAAAAGTACTGGGATTGACTGAAGTAGCATGACAAATACGAACGTTTCCGAGAAAGTACGATGGAAAACAATTATGCACCACATCTGTACATACCTAAGTAATTGTGGTGTGTGGTACTTTAAGTAGGTACATCTCAATTGCATAAAAATACTTAGCAGGCCGCTTGGATGTAATGTACCTATCCAATTGTCTATTATATTGCATAAAAATTAAATCAAAGACATATGTTATCCTAAATTGAATAAAGAATATTTGTTGTGGATAACCTAGTAGGTACACGTAGATGAGAGATATGGTACAGATCAATTGTTTTAGACCCAATATTGTTTTAGGAAATAAAAGAAATATACTGATTAATTTCTCTTTAAGGATGGCTCACGCTAGACCGGGCCGGGGCCCGGCCGGAGCGGTCTATTGGATCAAAAATTCTGCCGTATTCGAACTTTAAGATACGTCATTAATAAATCTAGAAACGGGGTGTGTAATGCTTAATATAGTTATAAAAAAAACTATCATACATTTGTTATAACGCCACTTGATATATTATTATATGTTATAATGTAATTTTTACTATACGTTTCCTTTATTATATTGTGATTTCATCTAAACTGTCATTGATATAATGCCTAAAGTAATATCATTTTCAAATAATATATAGACATATTTTATAATGACATTTGTTATATTATATTTTTGTGTAACGTAATACTTCATACAATTTTATCAAGTATAATTACATATGTTGTATAAATTTTTTTGTCATATTTCATTTGCTGATAACGTAAAGTTTTACATACTTTTTATAACTAGTACGCAGACCTACTGCTTTTGCTAGCTATTTTATTCTAGGGAGGTCGCAGTTCTAACCTAACCTAACCAATTTTTTCACGGTTTTCGTTCTGCGGGGGCCGCAGTTCAAACCTAACCTAAACCACTTTTTTCCTAGAGTATTTTATTCTACGGAGGGTCAAAGTTCTAACCTAACCTAACCCTCCTTTTGTTAGGTAGTTATTCGTTTAAGCGGAGTCACAGTTCCAACCTAACCTAACCCATTTATGTAATGCAACTATTATGCCACATAAATAATTATGTGATATCACTTGTTATAACAAATAATATGTTTTAGAGTATGTAATAATTATGGCAATGTTTATTAGACGAAGTGTAAATATACCGTATGACCATTATACCAATAATAACATTATGAAAACCGTTAATTAGGTATTACGGCAGTATGCCATTTATTACGTTATTCAAAATAACGATATATCAAACTATAATATATGAAAAGTAATTATAACAAATGTAATGCACCCCTAGAAACGATATGGATTAGATGTGTCAGTGTCAAAAGTGACATTTTAGCTTGAAGACACGTCACATTTGACACTGACATATCTAATCCATATCGTTTCTAGATCTATTAACTGACGTTTCTTAAAGTTTCAATTGGGCCGATTGGAATAATCAAAAACGATTATCTCGCAAATTCTTTCTTTACCGCAAAATTTAGATTTAGTTGGATAGAAGATGAGCTATTTAAGAAACATCTGTGTATTCTCTTGAGAGATTAAACTAAAAGATAGACAAATTGTATACTTAGTGGAGAAGTTTCGTGGTTTATTGAAGTAATTTGCTTAAGTTAGATTGAATTGCTTTAGCGAGGCAGGAAAGATGTCCCTCTGAAAAAAATAACATCAAGATAAGTCTGGAACAATTTTGATAGCACACGCAGTGCAAGTGTTATTTTAAACGTCACTGTTCTATGAAATTTTCACTACACATTCTAAAACAAAGTCCCCCGCCGCGTCTGCCTGTATGTGTGTATGTATGTTCGCGATAAACTCAAAAACTACTGAACGGATTTTCATACGGTTTTCACCTATCAATAGAGTGATTCCTGAGAAAGGTTTAGGTGTATAATTTGTTTAGGTTTACCCGTGCGAAGGCGGGGCGGGTCGCTAGTGACGTATAAGTAACACTTGCACTGCGTATGCTATCAAAATCGTTGCAGCCTTTTCTTGGTCTAACTCTAACTTCTTTAGAGAGAGCTTAAGAGTGAGCTGCTCTGTGGTCGCCCGAGACACCTATTAATCGGACCAACACTTTTACTTATTTTTGGCAATGAGAAATTAGCCTTTTTTTAATAATGCCTATTATTAGTTATCAAATATATAAACTATATATATGTGTCATGTATGTACTAGACATGTATGTTATAGCAAACACTTCCAATGCAAAGTATGCAATGCACTCCACAAAGCAAATATTTAAGAAATATGGAAGAGATTGTCTAGGAGTGGAACCCTCAACCAAGCCTCCTCAAACGGAACCTCCACGTTTTTACATACATACATACATACATATAATCACGCCTATTTCCCGGAGGGGTAGGCAGAGACCACGGATTTCCACTTGCTACGATCCTGACATACCTCTTTCGCTTCCTTCACTTTCATAACATTCCTCATACACGCTCGTCGGTTTAGGGTGCTCTTGACCTGGCCTTTCTTCAGGATTTCCCCGATCTGATCAGAGAAAGTCCGCCGAGGTCTACCCCTTCCAACTCCCACTTCCACTTCTCCCTTATACACTCTTTTTGTTAGCCTTCTTTCACTCATTCTTTCCACATGTCCAAACCATCTCAACATACCTTTCTCAATTTTTGTCACTACATCTACATTCAGTCCACACTTTTCCCTTATCACACTGTTCCTAATTCTATCTTGCAATCTCACACCACACACACTTCTCAACGCTCTCATTTCCACTGCATTCACTTGGCTCTGATGCCTCTTCTGCCATACCCAACTTTCGCTACCATACATATAAGTGTCCACGTTTTTAAATAAATGTCACATACTAAGAAAAAGTGACCAAGGCCTCCAGTGCCCCAGGCTGGAATCGAACCAGCGTCCTCTGCTATCGCGGCGGGTGCCAGCCTGGGGCACTGGAGGCCTTGGTCACTTTTTCTTAGTACTTACATATATGACATTTATTTCAGTTTATAATTTATATAGTAGTGTTTCTACTTGAAATAAAAACAAATTAAAATATTTTCTGAAAATAATTTAATTTGTACTTAAATTCACCTTTTTACAACGTTCAACAATCAATAAATTTGTAGAAAGAAAATCTTAGCTTTCCCTTCAAAGCTTGTATGTCTAACATAATATCATACACCATAACTATTCATAAGGTCAGCCAATCCAAACTGGATTGGTCACAATGTACGTTCCAATATTTTATATCAAAGAATAGAAATATCAGCGAATGCATTCTGCTAAGATTCGTATCTTTAACACAGAGTTAATATAAAATTGAGTAGTTCAACTTCAAATAAAGGTATGTAAAAGCGTGGGCCTTAAACAAAAAAACAAACGTTATAAATTGTTCTAATGTATGTTTACTAGACATTTAAACTTTAACACATTAAGTACCTATCTATTGACATGTTATTATTTGCAGCCAAGACAAATAAATTGCATTAGTTATATGGACAAGGAAGTGTTGTATCCAGAATACACCTATTGTCTAATCCATTATCGAAAGCTATAGTCATTGTAATATTCAAAACATGAGAAACAAATACTGTTTCTCCAAGTCAGTATTATGATACATAATGTGAATTCCTAAATGATGAGATAGAGTGCAGAGGGCCTTCTATCTTCAGCAACCCTTTTGGCCTCGCTCCAGTTCGGTCCGACCGCTCCTGTCTGCTGTCAATAGACTGTCCCCAAGCCAAGGTTTCTACGTATATCTAGAAAGATTACTGTTATCATATACTGTGGTCCGACCAAAATGGTCTGTGTAGAAAATATTTCCAATTCCATTCAGCCAGTGTACGGAGCTCAGCGTCGTCTTAGAGCCATCTCTATTATTATTGTATTTCCACAATGGAAATAAGAGTTCATAACAGTTTACTTTGACCATTATCCTTTGTGATCGTTGCAACGCTGAGCTTGCCCAGAAGCTTTATAAGCTCTCAGCTTAATGCCCAAGTTACTTGTGCCCGTTTTTGCTTCTCTGTTCCTAGCCGTTCTCACATCACACCGTTTTTGAACCGTAATAATCTGTTAAATATGACTGCCAGACGTACCTTGCACTTTGCTTCATTGCTCTTTGGAGTCATTCGCGATAAACAGCTGTCTTATCTATTTGAAAAACTAGAGTTTTCGAAAGGCCATGTACGAGGTGCTCTCAAACTTAACTTTACTCAACATAGTACGTCCGCTTTCCGTGGCAGCTTCCGATATGCTGCAACGAAATGTTGGAATAATTTACCGCCACCAATCAGAAACTGCAAATCCGTTACCTATTTTAAGCACAACCTAAAAAAGTATTTACTCGCAACCCAACACAGTTTTTAACTAAGCGGACATATTCCAAAAGATATATGTACTTACATATTCATGAACACTAAGAAATATTTGTGATCTCTCTCTCTCTCTCTCTCTCTCTCTCTCTCTCTCTTTCTTTCTGTTATACACGTGTTGTGTTTCTGTTTATTAGTTTTAAGTTTTAGTTTTTAATTTTGGGTGCCCTGAAAACCAGCGCAGTGTCTTACAGACACTGCTTATGCTGAGCGGCATCCTATTTGGTGTATGTTTACTGTATTGTTAACTTTATGTTGTACTTACCTAATGTATGTTTTTTTACGCCAAATAAATATTTTCTATTTCTATTTCTATTATAGTGCTATTCTACATATTTGGAAATATGATTGTTACAATGTATAATATGTTTACCATCAAAATACTTATTTCAAACGTCAAACTTCTATGAAATTATGTCATTTTAATAACACTTGCACTGCGTGGGCTATCCAAATCGCTGCAGACTTTTCTTGTCTAACTCGAGAACAAATGTTTTAAAACGCGGGACCATTAATAAGAATAAATTTTGAGTAATGAAAAATTGACATTTGTTGGAATGAAGTGAATAAATGCATTCACTGGCAGTGCGAGCTACGCGCTACGCTATTAGCCAATATCACAATATTTCTGCTTTGTAGCGAAAACCGCCTACGAATAGAAACTGGCTGTGAAGAGTTAATTGGAATGGAACGAAGTAAATACAATATTTAAACAGATTTCAAGATAAAAGTAAATTAGTTCAAAGAGTTATAACATATTAAGTAACTGTGTTACGTACGATACCCCACATGTACGTTACTAATCACACAAATACAAATACAAAAAACTTTATTTTGCATGAAATATGGTACAGAAGATGGTCAGACAATATTATACATAGGTAACACATATTTCACCAGCATCTGGCATGCAAAAAACTAAAATTACAACTAAAACTAAGTTTAACCAATCATAATAGTCAAGGCCTTTATATAATGTCACCCACCTCAGTCAAAAGATGCCATGTATTCCTCGATGGAATAGAAGGCCTTTTGTATGAGCCATGCTTTTAGTTTCCCCTTAAACATTTTCAAAGGCAACTGTTTGATGTTATTATCCAGTCTATTATAGATTGTTATGCTCATGCAAAAATGCATGAGCATAAAAATCTGTAATATCATGCACAATAGGTACCATAAATTGGATATGTAATCTTTTTTTTTTAAAGTCTAGACAAAACTCCCTATCATGGAGCGAAACATTTCGAGCGATATTTGACTTGTGACCCGTTTTGATTTAGGTTATGTTGCTGTTTGATTCTCGCAAGCGTTTAGTAGGTAATTGTCATTATGTTACAAATTCCAATTAAAGTGTTCAAGATGTATAAACTCTCCCGATGGCTGCCTCCAGCTTTCCCCTTTGTTAACAATAACAATAACAGTAAAACAGTGTGTATACCGTATACAGCATTATTTTCTACCAGGGATGTTGCGAACATCCGCATCCGCATCAGCAACCGCCGAACATCCGCATCTGCATCCGCATCCGCATAAAATCGATGCGGAGCTTATGCGGATGCGGATGTCGACCAAGTCGGTACAGGAACGTCTTACCGGCGGCGTAAGTAATTTCGTCATTACCTATAAAATCGTCTAGATCCAGAAAAATCGGCCAAGTTACTGTTTATGAAATATAACGCACTTATATTCTTGCACAAATACTTAACGTTTCGTTTTCTTTTATAAAAAAATACTAAAAATGTAATATTTGACGTTTCTTAAGTACCTAATCTTGACATCCGCATCCGCATCCGCGGATGTGAGCCTTTAAATATCCGCATCCGCGGATGTCAAAAAATCTACATCCGCAACATCCCTGTTTTCTACTGCAGAACATTAATGTTACAGAATCAAGTTGAAAGTTCCACCACAAAATTTCGCGGTTAGAATGCTAACACACAGCGTAGTTTGTAATGTAACAGAAAATTATACAAAAGCGAAAATGCTATTGTGTATGTAGTAGATAATTTTGGCACTAACTATAATGTAAAAGTTTACATCTATACGAATGAAATCCGTTTGGAAATACTAATTAGACAACAGGCGGTCTAATCGAGAGTCTTAAGAGCGATTTCTTCCGAGCAGTCTTTGGGTATTTTTTTTTTATTACAAAGAGATAAAACAGAAGCATACAAGTGAAGAAGTCGTAACTTGTATAGTACAGATTATAATGTTTCCTTAAACTTAAACATAATATCTCACTGACAACATAAGTGGTATTAGAATGTAAACCTCAACATGTGAACACTTCACTATTTAATCTATAAAACCTATAAACTAATTCTAAATTATCCTGTCTTCAATTTGAAGAGGAAATTACTTGTGCCTAAAACTGACAAAACTTGTAGAAAAAAATAAATGAAAAAGATTTAAATACGACGATGAAACCATATATAATTATGTTATTGGACGCACAGTGAATAGTCAATAGTCAAAGTGTTTATTTGTAAAACATAGGCAAAATTGTTACAGTGATGTAAAACAATATAAATTTGGTATCACTATGTTTTGCCTTTTGGCGTACAAAAACATGTCCTTAAGATAATTTATATAATAAAATAACTAAGCTTACAAAAAAAATCGTAAAAATATAAAAACTTTTTACAAAAAAAATGAAACCGACTTCAAAAAGGATGAAATAAAATATTATCCTTTTTTATGTCTATGCGTTACCAACTGATATGTTTGAAGTCGGTGCCAAGCCAAATTTTGAAGCATACCATTTGACTTTGGTGCGATTCGATAAGGATTTACCTACGTTGGATTGCCTTACACGACGACAATGAACGTACTTTCTGTAGGTACAGTCGACGTTAAAAATATGTTTACACTTTTCGCCTTATTACAAATAGGGAATGCTCCCGGTACTGAGTTTGTATGGCGAGAACCGGGAATTCCCGGTTCCGGTACTGTATTTGTATAGAAAACCAGTACCGGGAGCACTCCCTAATTACAAAGGAGTAAGGTGCAAAAGTGTAAACATATCATTGACGTCGACTGGACCTAAGAACACACCTCAGAACACACGATCAAACCTTCTTGGCGCAGTCCGTACCATGTTTGTCGGCACATTAGTGTAAATATAAATGCATTTTTTTGCCGTCGTATTTTTTAAAGAGCATTTCTTACTAATGCTCGAACAGTCTATAGCACCCAAGTGTGGGATTGGGACTGCGTTATTTCCCGTCCCTTATGCAGAGGACTACATTTCAAAATATAAAACAATTCAAGGAATTTACCTACTTGTCAAATTTCACCTAAAGCGGTTCAGTTGTTTAGCCATGAAAAGGCGACAAAGAGGCAGACAGAATTCTTTACACATTTATAATAGTTATTAGTACAGTTGTAATGGGATTTATATCCATAAAGCTGATTATTTTTGACTGGTATTGTTACTACTTGGCTTGGCACCGACTTCAAACATATCAGTTGGTAACGCATAGACATAAAAAAGGATAATATTTTATTTCATCCTTTTTGAAGTCGGTTTCATTTTTTTTGTAAAAAGTTTTTATTTTACCATTTTTAGTTTTAACGCATTGTTAAGAGCGCGACGCATGAATGAAAAACAAGATCATGTTTAACACTTAATTCGTGTACTTTAGTAAATATGTAATCAGGAATTTTCTCGAGTCCGTCTGGGAAATTATAATTCCTGTCAACTAAATCCATCCGCCCGCCCCGCCACTAACCCGATCCCTCAGCTCCCCGATCACTCAACCTCACAGCACATCAACCCCTGATTCAGGTACCCCTCGATCCTGAACCAGCAACCCTTCAACCGCCATTCCCCGACCCCTTAATCTCTGACCCCTTAACTCCTAACCCTAACCGCCGATCAGTAGCCTTACCAGCTTACCACGAGCAGGGGGGTGTCACTACGCAGTTTAGGTACATTTGGCCGGCGGCCTCCCGGGTAGGGCAGGCGTATGGCAGTGGGCTGCCGCTCGACCGCACGATAGTCGTGTCACGTGGCGCTCGCGCAAAGAAAATTCACGGTTCGTGCGCGGTTATAAGTTTCAATTTTGTTGCAGGCGGCGAGCATAGGTATAATTTTATACCTAAATCTGACTTTTGTGAAGGAGTGAATTTTCTGTACGGTAGTACTAGTAGTTATTCTGTGCCACGAGTTTGACATTGATATATTCGCTAGCATGTGTATAACTTACTTCCTATGCATCTCGCTCGTAGGTACTAACCTTAGTGTGAGCGAGATGCATAAAAAGTTACGTTTAGATAACGTCTTATACGTTAGCGAATATGTCAATGTCAAACTCGTGGTAAGGCTACAGTTGCAGTACATCAAATTGGTGGTTTTCGGAAGCAAATGCTCGAGTTACTTTAGAAAACCCCGAAATCACTTAACACGTGCCTTTAAAAATTGAGGAGTTCCCTCAATTCCTCATGGATTCCATCATCAGACCAGAACCAAAAATAATACGGAAACACCTTGGAGGTAACTTCTTCCAAACAAAAAAAGAATTACTCAAATCGGATCACAGGTGCCGGAGTAATCGCTGAACATACTTACATTTAAAGAAATCATCATCATTATCATCAAAATAATCATCATCATCAGGTCTACTTCATCAAATTGGTGGTTTTCGGGAGAAAATGCTCGAGTTGCTTAAGAAAACACCCAAAACACCATGCATGTGCCTTTAAAAATTGAGGAGTTCCCTCAATTCCTCATGGATCCCATCATCAGAACAGAACCAAATTAAAATGAACCAACTCGGAGGTAGCTCCTTTCAAACAAAAAAAGAATTACTCTAATCGGACTACGGATATCGGAGTAATCGGTGAACGTACATAGAAAAAAAAAAAAAAAAGATAGCCACAACCGAATACAGAACCTCCTCCTTCTATGAAATTGAAGTCGGTTAAAAAACATTACAAATTAAAATCATTCCTTACATAAAATAAAAACATGAAGCTAAACAAAAACCGATACCTTAGGTATATGATATCTTGAACTATACTGTACATAGCAGTATGTTTAAAGCTCTTTATGTTCAACAAACAATCCCACGAGCGCGGGCACTATGTTTGTCCAGCGAGATGAAAACAGCGAACAAATGGAGCCATCGATCTGGAGGCCAGTTCAGGTTTTAACAACTTGTTACGAGTTTGAACTGGTTTTGGACACGA